>NW_026991709.1:111850400-113050400 GCF_029215605.1 Mirounga angustirostris
TATTAGGTAAGTCAGTTACGTATTTTTGAGTGTTAATAGTGGTTATAGTAAGCCCTTTTTGATTGGGGATGATTTCCTTTATTTTCTCTTTAATGTGGTTATATTACTTTTATAGTAGCCTAAAGGGAAAAAAAGAAAAAAAAAAAGCGTTGATGTCTTGAGCTTTTTATAGAGGGAGAGGAGGATGGGGTGTTGGGAAGAAGGCTCCAGGCCCCATGTGCAGTCCAGACAAAACCAGGAATCTTCAAGCTTCTGCAGTTGATTGAATCTGCCAGCAGCAAGTAAGTTATTCCCTAGTCCGTAATATCAGTGTTTCTCCCAGCGGGGATCCACATCTAGCACTGTTAAGATCCTCTGGGGCATTTGTTAACCAGTCATCCAGTCACCCGATTGCTCCTTAAAGAAGTCTGGGGCTGCTGCTGGAATAATGCCTGGGCCCCCACCTCTGGGAAATCCTGTTTCAGATGATGGAGGTTGGCGTCTTGGAAGGAGGGCTGTTTTCAAGTGCCCAGATGACCCTGGTCATCAGCCAGGGGTTAGCATAGTGATTGGAGAATGCCGTCCTACTGAATGGCAGAAACCCACTCAGGTTATCCATTCTTTTTTTTTTTTTAAACTGTACTCTTTTTTTTTTTTTTTTTTAAAGATTGTATTTATTTATTCATGAGAGACAGAGAGAGAGAAGCAGAGGGAGAAGCAGGCTCCCAAGGAGCAGGGAGCCCGATGCGGGACTCGATCCCAGGACCCTGGGATCATGACCTGAGCCGAAGGCAGACGCTTAACCGTCTGAACCACCCAGGCGCCCAGGTTATCCATTCTTTAACCCGAGTTATCTGAAAAGAACTCTGAATTTGCTCACCAACTTTTTGACTGGGTTCTTGGTCCAAAATAGACATTTATTATGGCATTGGCGTTTGTGGTTTATGACCCTTGCTGGGGTTAGTGCACACGTGAGCACTGGGTACCTGATGGCCAAAGCCACTTTCCGGAGAGTTTTGACCCCAGTCATACCATGTAAACTTCAAAAACAGGGAAAACATTGCTGTTTGGGAATCCAGGTTATTGAACTGTGTTGTCAACATTCACACGGTAAGTGTGTAAGCTCACCTTGAACTTTGCTTGCAGAGAATCAGGCCTCTGCAGGCCTAAAGTCCTGAAAAATTCCAGAAAGGCACCCCATACCCCAAAGAAGAGCAGAGTCTCTTAGGAAGGAGGTAAAAGCCATATCAAGCTTTCCTTAAGTCCCTTCTTTGTGGGAACTACCTCCCTTATTTATTTACTTTTAATGGATTCTAATTTCTTCACCAAGCTGTGGGCCTCTGTTGAGAGTTTTAAAAATAATTCGGACAGTTTTAGTAGCATCTGCTGGCTGACTTCCAATGGTTTGCCCTCAGGAACTTCCTTGTTGTAGGGAATTTCACCCAGTTAGTTTGAGGTGAAGGGATTCTGGGATGGTTTGTCCCTTGGCCACTTGTTCCAAGTTATTAAGTGCTGAGTAACATTTGGACACTATTCTTTGATCTCCTCTTTGGGGCGCCTGGTGATGTCCCTGCCTGTGTGTGATCATCACCTCCCCCACCCATATCAACTGGAAGATTGATTTCTTCTTCCTTTCTGGAAGTCTAAATTTATTCCCTCGGTGTTCTGCAGTTGCTGGTGGTCAGGGACAGCTGTTCCACCACGCTTGACTCTGGATAATTCTCTGTGATGAAGTCAGCAAAATAATACTGTAAGAAAAGCCAATAAAACAAAAACCTTCATGGTCTTTTCTCCTTAAGTGCTGAAGAGAGGAAGATCATCCCCTCTCCTTGGTTTAAAAAAAAGGGGGGGGGCAGGAAAAGATTAAGATCCTAAACATACTTGAGGCAACAAGATTCAAGAATGTTCTTTCCCCCCGTATTATATAATTACTATTTGGTCATTATAGAACAGCTGAAAAACACTGTAATCTGATCATTCAAAATCACACTAATGTTTTCTCATGTATTTGTCTTTTTTCAATAAAAGTTAGAAAACCTTCTGTATTCTTTTTTTGTAGCCTGTTTTTCCATTTAACATATCATGAGCATCTTTCCATTTCACTTAATATTTTTCTACAATATTTTTTGATTAGCTGTTTTTATTGGAATAGTAACACACACACACGGCAAAAAATTCAAACAGTTCCAAAGAATATTCATGAGAAGTAAGTCTCTTTCACATCAGGAACCCCCAGCCCTTCTCTCCTCTTCCTTGAAACCCTGCTACCAGCTTCCTGAGTATTCTGGAAATACTCTACATACATATGTATGCTTGGGTGTATATGTCTTTTTTAAGCTTAACATATCCTAGAGAGCTTTCTAAATTGGTACTTAGAGATGTATTCATTCTTTGCCAGGATTATGTAATATTCCAGTCTATTGATACACCAAATTTATTTAAACAGTCCTTTATCTTGGGTCTTTAGCTTCTTTTCTGATTGTTTGCTGTTACTAAGCAATGCTACCGTGTGCATCCCTGTACATAAATCCTTGTGCCTTGTGCTGTTATGTATAAGCTAATTTTGCAGAGGTGGACTTCCTGGATCTAAAAATTAAGTGCATTTGAAGTTTTAATAGATATTCTACTTCCCTCCAAAAAGGGAGGGATACCCTGCCAACAGGGTATCAAAATGCTCCTTTTCTTCTACTGTGGCCAGTGATGTCCATTATCAGGCTTATTAGCCTTTATAATTCTGATAGGTACGGACTAGATTCTCATTGTTTATGAATGGATTTGGGCATAGTTCTGTTTACAAACCATTACATCATGTTAATGGCTATACAATATTCTATAGGTTGACTATACTATAATTTATTTAACCAGTTCTTCTACTGAGAGACCTACAGGTTGAGGCTATTTTTCTACCATTATAAGTGATGTTGCAGTCAGTACTCTTGTTCATAAATTTTTGTGCCTTCCTTTAGCTTCCTCATTTTTTTCCAGTTTCTTTGGAATGTTTGTTAGTCAAGTATAGGAATTCCTTAAAAAATACAATTTTCACATGGTTTGCTTTTATCAAACTAAACAAGTAATTGCAGATTCACTGGCGGTGTTGCTGGGGGGTGGGGGGGGATTGTTTGGGGCACAAGTTTTGTGTGCAATCAATGATTTAAAGTTGTCATAAAGAGTTTATTTTTCACCAGGCACCTAGCGTTCCCACTAGCTTCGTTTTTCAGCTTGCATATCCATATGTTTTTGACTAAGCCATAAATGGAAGTTTCATTTGAAGTTATTTTTTGCTTCCCAGTACATGTCATGCATTTCATTCCATATTATTTTAGTCCTTTTCCTTCCCAGTGTGCTATTTCTCAGACACTAGTGAAGAGTGAGTTGTGAGTTTTCAGTTTTGCCAAGGGTTACATATTTGCAGAACTAGAAGAAAAGACAGTAAAAAATATTTTTTAATGTGGGTGACTTAGTCCTGGCTCACAAGACTTTTCATTTAGCTGCTTCAAAGCTCACACGTTAAATATCAAGAAAAATATTTCATTTCTACCCCTGTCAACTGCCATGATGCCTGAATTAATTAGAATGGAGCTCTAATCTCTCCCCAGATGGAAGTGGATCATCCCAGCCTAATAAAATGAACGCTCAGGGCAGCCGCTAATGGGGAGGCTTCTGAACGCCTCGCCTCCATCGCATATGTAGTTTTTCTGTTGCTACTGTCTTGAGATGCTGCAGTTGAGGGTTATTCCTCTGGAGACCCTGCTTCTCTAGTCTACTACGTGTCTCAGTCATTTGTGTATCTCTTGTCCTCTGTCTCTGCCCTAGTTTTATTTTTATTTTTATTTATTTATTTATTTATTTATTTATTTTTAAGATTTTATTTATTTATCTGAGACAGAGAGAATGAGAGAGACAGAGAGCACATGAGAGGGGGGAGGGTCAGAGGGAGAAGCAGACTCCCTGCCGAGCAGGGAGCCCGATGCGGGACTCGATCCCAGGACTCCAGGATTGTGACCTGAGCCGAAGGCAGTGGCTTAACCAACTGAGCCACCCAGGCGCCCAAGATTTTTATTTATTTATTGAGAGAGAGAATGATAGAGAGCATGAGTAGGGAAGAGGGTCAGAGGGAGAAGCAGACTCCCCGCTGAGCAGGGAGCCCGATGCGGGACTCGATCCCGGGACTCCAGGATCATGACCTGAGCCGAAGGCAGTCGCTTAACCAACTGAGCCACCCAGGCGCCCTATTTTTATTTTTTTTTAAAGATAATTGGACAGAGAGAGACAGAGAGCACAAGCAGGGGGAGCAGCAGAGGGGGAGGGAGAAGCGGGCTCCCTCCCGGGATGCTGGGACCGTGACCTGAGCTGAAGGCGGCCGCTTAACCGATTGAGCCACCCAGGCGCTCCTGCCTGAGTTTTAAATGCACAACTTTTCCCCCTGCAATTTGAAGGAATCCCAGGGCCCAGACCATATTAAAATAGATGGCTTCGGCCTGACACATTTCTTCCATGTGCCTGCATTCGCTACTGCCTTCTCCAGACTCAACTTCGCCCTTCACGATTATCCATTTTTTCTTCTGTCAAGAAGGCCAATGTGGAACGGTTTCTTCAGCTCCAGTTCTGGGAAGTGAGGGCCTATCACTGAAGGGCCTCTAAGCTTTACAGTCAGTTAACTCTTGAAGCTCAGACTCCCTCTAAGAAAACTTGTAATTCTTTAGTCCGGTTTCTTGTCGTCAGGCACGGTTGTCCAGAACTGTTTCTTCTAAAAGACTGTTCCAGCCAGTCCTATATAGAGCAATTCCTCGTCCTGTCTTCCCTGCTGTCTGTTTTATTGAATGTGAGATTTTCTCCTTTTTTAAAAAATTTGATATATATATATAATTAACATAACATTCTATTAGCTTCAGTTGTACAACATAATGGTTTGATACATGCACATTGCTCACCACAGTAAATCTAGTTAACATCCATCACCACACATAGTTACAAAATTATTTTTCTTATGATGAGGATGTTCAAGAGCTACTCTGTTAGAAAGTTCAAATATACAGTACAGTATTGCTAACTCTAGTCACCATGCTATACATTACATCCCCATGACTTAATTTATTTTATAACCGGAAGTCGGTACCTACTGACAAACTTCACCCTGAATTACTTCTAAGTAACAGGTGGGGTCTGGGGTGGAGGTGGGGAGGCTGGGAGGAACAGTGAGCTTGAGGTATGGGAATCCTTAGCACATACTACAACTGGGGTTCTCTCCCCGTCAAACTCTGGTCAGTTCTCAAAACCATTGTTTAGTGGGGGTTTCCTCAAAGATAAAAAATGTTACGGGGCGCCTGGGTGGCTCAGTCGTTAAGCGTCTGCCTTCGGCTCAGGTCATGATCCCAGGATCCTGGGATCGAGTCCCACATCGGGCTCCCTGCTCTGCGGGAAGCCTGCTTCTCCCTCTCCCACTCCCCCTGCTTGTGTTCCTGCTCTCCCTATGTCTCTCTCTGTCAAACAAATAAATAAAATCTTTAAAAAAAGATAAAAATGTTACAATACAATGGCCCTACACGATGCAGTTTCTCCTGACCCTGCCAGACTGAGAATTTTCAGTCTCCAGGGAGTTTAGGGTGTGTATAGGGAAGTTTTTCTTTCTTGTTTCTCTTGTGTGTGTTTTTTTTTAATACATCACTTTTTGTTTTCAAATAACCTTAAACTTACAGAAGAGTTTCTAGTACAAGGAACTCCCATATACCCTTTGTCCAGATTTGCCTTTGTTAATTGTTTATGATTTGCCACATTTGCTTATCTCACTTTCTCTGTATGAATATATATCTTTTCCTTTTTTTTCCCCCCGAACCTTTTGGGATTAAGTTGGAGACATCATGCTCTTTTACCCCTAAATATTTCAGATTGTGTTTTCTAAAAGGACATGTTCTTACACAAGCACAGTATAAGTATCCAAATCAGGAAATTTAACATTGGGACAATAGTATTGTCAAATCCACATCCATGTTTGAAAATTTCTTCATTTTGCCACAACAGTGTCCCTTCTGGCGATTTTGGCTTCTGATTCAGGATCTACCAAGGACCATGCACTGCATTTAGTTGTCCTGTTTATTTAATCTCTTTTTACCTGGAATGATTCCTGGGCCCTTGTGTTTTTGGATTGTGACATCTTTGAAGGGTATAGGCCAGTTATTTTGTAGATCATACTTTAATTTGGATTTGTCTGGTGTTGCCTCATGGTTTAGATTTAGGTTATGCATTTTTGGCAGGAAGGCACATGATGTCAGTTTGTCCCAGTATGGACGATGTTGGCTTTGATGCCTTGGTTAAGGTAGTGTCTGTGGAAGAAGCAGGGAGAGCAGCGTTTGCTTGGGTCAACTGATTTCTCTACTGAGTATGTTCCACAAAGTCAATGCAATATGATGAGACCTTGTTTGGTCCACCAAGCCTCTGGAAGGTGTGGCCTTAGGTCAAGTAAAGCCTTCTTGAGATGGTGAGCAAATGTCATTGCCAGCATGCTCAGTTAAGCTTCACAGAACATTATTTAATTAACCAATAATAGTCTCAATACCTCAATACACAGAGATAGTTTTTTTTTATAAAGATTTTTATTTATTTATTTGACAGAGAAAGAGCACAAGCAGGGGGAGCAGCAAGCAGAGGGAGAAGCAGGCTCCCTCCGCAGGCCAGGGAGCCCGATGCGGGACTCAATCCCAGGACCCTGGGATCATCACCTGAGCTGAAGGCAGATGCTTAACTGACTGAGCCACCCAGGCGTCCCAGAGATAGAGTTTTAAAATGAAACAGTGAGGGCGCCTGGGTGGCTCAGTTGGTTAAGCGACTGCCTTCGGCTCGGGTCATGATCCCAGGGTCCTGGGATCGAGTCCCACATCGGGCTCCCGGCTCAGCAGGGAGCCTGCTTCTCCCTCTGACCCTCTCCCCTCTCATGCTGTTTCTCTCCTGCTCACTCTCTAATAAATAAATAAATAAATAAATAATCTTTAAAAAAAAAATGAAACAGTGATGCTTGCATTCATTTATTCCCTATTCCTGCCTCTTACAAAACACATAATTCGAAAGGATGCATATAAATAATTGAGTTAAGTTGTGGTAAAGGGAGGCCGAGGCGGAGAAAATAGTAAAGCGAGGGAGAATGGATACCCACAGGCCCTATGTGGTTGTTAGAGGTGCATGCACATTTGGCTTTGAGATTTGGAGGCTCTTGCAAAGAGCAAGGTATGTTCAGTTATGGGAGTCAAAGCATTTATGAGGTAAAGGTTCACCTGGTGTTGAGGAGAAACGTCGTTTTTTCATACATAGATGCCACACAGGGAGTTCTCCCTTCAGTTCCCCATAAACGATCCAGACACTGTGCTCTAGGTGACAGTCCTCAAAAAAATCTCACAACAGTGAACACCAGGAGTTTTAGAGGTTTTTCCTATAACCTCCCTAAACACTGGGTCATGGCATGATCTCAGAGCACCAGCCAGGAATATCTGAAGACCAAACAAGGGTACACCGCATACCCAGTTGGATTCAGGAGAGGCTTTGGAAAATCCAGAGTTGTAGCTTTATTTGTTGTTGTGTGTGTTTTATTTTTTTATATATTTATATATATTTTTAAAGATTTTATTTATTTATTTGACAGAGAGAGACACAGCAAGAGAGGGAACAGAAGCAGGGGGGAGTGGGAGAGAGAGAAGTAGGCTTCTCGCCGAACAAGGAGGCCAATGCGGGGCTCGATCCCAGGACCCTGGGATCATGACCTGAGCCGAAGGCAGACGCTTAATGACCGAGCCACCCAGGTGCCCCTTTTTATATTTGTTTTTAAGAATAAAACAAACTCCTTTGGCACACCATCCCAAATAAAACTTAGAGGTGTAGGTGTTGGTTTTGTTTTGCTCAGGATCAGAATCTCCTCTTGGAAGTTTTTAAAAGCAGAGCTGCTTTGGTTTCTAGCTCCCCTTAACCCCACTCCAAAGCTTATTCCTTTCTTCCTCAAGGGTGGTCCAGAACACCTCACAGGGCTGAGAGACAATAGCCCAGAGACACTAATCCCAAGGAGGGTACCCCCCCCAACTTTTCCATCTCTGGATTTCATCAGAATTTTTAACTTTACCATAGTGTATGAAACGCCCTTGTGGTTTCCCATGTAGTCTGAGCAGTGAGCCAAAAGGAGATTTCTGTCACTCTGGAGTAGAGGTCAACTGCCCTGCTCACCACAGCCATGAGGCCCCAGGGGCCCTGGTCCCTGCCCCTCCGACTCTGCTCAGCCCTGTGGGCCACCCTGTTTTGCACAAGTATCCAAACCCACTCCAGACTCCCACCTTAAGATCTTGCATTTACTGTTCCTCAGCCTAGAATGGCCTCCACCCTGGTTTCTGCACTTGATTTAAATTTCTTAGATCACACGTCGCCTCCTCAGAGAGGCCTTCCTTAGTTCCACACTTGTTTGTACAAAGCCCTTATCCCTAGAATTATACTATATTTTAGCTGTTGTCTGTCTCGCTACTAGACTATAACCTCTCAAAGGGCCAGGAACTTTCCATCTTGTTCATCAGCCTCTCCCTCTAGCACCTGGAAACAGTGCCTTGTATCTGTCTGGGACAGATATTTGGTGAGTGAATAATTAAACAAACTGTAGAACACTGGAAAGAAAAAGTCACCTATTGTCCTAACATCCAAACACCACCATTACTAATTCTTTAATACTTTTTCATTCCAAAGGTAATTAATTTTTGGAGGGTCACAAGAAATCCTATGAGATCTAGGGGTACAGTCCTCAAAATGCACACAGACACACATTCCCAAAATTTGACATATAATTTTACCAGATTTCCTAATCCTGCTATGCCTGGTTAAATTCTTTTCTTTTTTTCCCCTGAGTAGTCCTGGCCTGATGTAAAGCACCCACCCGCCTCACATCATTCTCTTTGCTAATCTGGTTGCTAAAAAATGGCTCTTAACTTTCATTTGCATTTCTGTGATTCCTTGTGAGGCTGATCATTTTTCCATGTTTGATTTCTAATTGCTTATTCTATTTCATAAATTGTTCAGGTTCGTTGACTATTTCTTGGAGTGTCTGTTGTATGAGCTCTTTAGGATGTTTACTAAAGAATAAAGATGTTTACTAAAATGGTACATTATAGAAAGAAAACAGATTAAAAATTAGCCTTCCACACGGACAGCTTTTTCTCCGCCTCTGGTGGAACACAGCTGTAGATTCATTTTCTGTTACTTTGCTTGGGTTGCCACACTTTGCACCTGGAGTAGTTTTAAAATCATTCAGGAAAGTGAACCAATAAAAAGCTACAATAAACTCTCTCCTGACTAATGAAAATAAATGCATGAATCAGAATTTCCATTTCCTGCTAGGATAAAAGTGTACCGATTGTCTGAAGATAATAAAACAGTTTTGGTTTTGCTATTGCCAGGCCATCGTATTAAATTCAAAGACACAAAGATAACTTTGTGGAGCAGAACAGTGAAGCACCCAATTTCCTCTTTTTCCGAGTTAGGTCATTATTTGCCTAAGTTCAGTAGCTTCATAGATGTGCTTCCTGTCACAGGCCACTTTTGATCAGTCTTGTGATATCCCGTAAATCAGATGGAATCTGAGCAGCATATGCTGGTGCTAGGCGGAAGAAATATGGTTTCTTTACAGCAAAAGGATCCAGAAGAAATCAGCATGCTAACTTGTTCTGGATATATTACATCTGGCATGTTCTGGATATATTAAAATGATGAAAACTGATGTCTAAATCTTTTAAATGCCAATAAAATAAGCATTTTAGGTCATGCATTTGCTAGGAAAACATAAACACCAGTGTTCCAGGTATTTCCATCGTGGATCCGAGGAGAGCAGAGTTGCACACTGGTTTGTCACCTACATTACTGTGTAGATGAGCAGACAGGATAGCAAGTAGGAAAATCATCTTCTGGTACTAAAAATTCAGGGTTTCCTGTGAAGTAACTGCAGCTTGGGTTGCAAGTCTAAAACTAGAAGAACCGGGGGTATCTGGAAAACCTAAGGTCCACCTGTTAGATTTGGGGGCACCTGTAAGTGGTTTTAAGGCCTGAAACAAGGAGGCCAGGAAAGTGTGGCTGCATTGCACATACGTCCCTGCGCTCTGTGCCTTATCAGCTGAGCCAGCTGAGAAATTGTCTTGTGGTTATTCTCACCCAGAATTGGAATAAAGGGCTCAGTGTGAAGTTGGGATAGTACAACTTCTTGGTTTAATACTTTACAGATTTTTGGAACCAAATGCACCCTGCAGTGAAAAGTTGCCTTTTTTTTTTTTTTTTTTTTTTTTTTTTGCTGACCTTGTTGGACGGCTAATACTGTTTCTGGGAAATAAGAGAAACAAGCGGCTCATTGTTGGCAGGAGCTGAGAGAGACACAAGAAGGGCGAGAGATGTGTCTGCAGCCCTTTTTTCCTCTTCATTGTATCGTGACTGAGTCAAGGCTGGACTGCGGCTGGGTTTTTCTTCCTACCTCTGTAGACATGTGTTTTCCATCAGACAGGGCTGCGTGACACCTGACATTGGCCAGTTCACATGAGTTAAGCCATGTACGGCCCATAAACAGAGAGGAAAAGACCCACAGCTGCACTCAGACACTCTTGACACTGAAATATTTTTGCAGCCTTGTGTGGCTGGGTCTGCACGTATGTCAGAAACGATTTACACCTGTATGTTTTGGCTTCTTCCAGTTGCATCTCATTGCTTTCTGAAAGCCGCTGTTGGTCAGAAGGTCAGTATTGCCTGATGGCGGTACCTCTTCCTGTTTAAACCTTCCTGAATTATGAAATGTAACTTTTTTAAGAAAGATTTTATTTATTTGACCGAGAGAGAGAGTGCAAGCAGGGCGAGTGGCAGGCAGAGGGAGAAGCAGGCTTCCCGCTGAGCAGGGAGCCAGATGCGGGACTCGATCTCAGGACCCTGGGATCATGACCTGAGCCCGAAGACAGATGCTTAACCCACTGAGACACCGAGGGGCCTCTGAAATGTAACTTTTAAAAGTTACCTGACTTATTTATTTTTTTTGAAAGACTGAAGAAGAAAGCCCTATACCATTTTCTGTAAAACTAGATCACACCAACAGGGTGTCATCCTAACATGTGATTCATGGTGATTTCAGCAATTTATTTATTTATTTATTTATTTATTTATTTATTTATAATATATTTTTTAAGATTTTATTTATTTATTTGACACAGAGAGAGACAGTGGGAGAGGGAACACAAGCAGGGGGTAGTGGGAGAGGGAGAAGCAGGCTTCCCGCCGAGCAGGGAGCCCGATGTGGGGCTCGATCCCAGGACCCTGGAATCACGTCCTGAGCCGAAGGCAGATGCTTAACGACTGAGCCACCCAGGCACCCCTGATTTCAGCATTCTATAGTAGTAAAAAAGTTCATTACACTAGTCTGCATTAGACTTTTTCATGAAATAGCTAAAAGGAAACACATCCTCGTCACTGAATTTAACTCAGTAAATACTTTTTGATCACTGAGGGTGAGCAGAACAGGGCAGCGATGGGTGATCAGTGCAGCTGATGCCAAGCCACGGCATTCTAGCATGTCGCCTGGGCTTCCTACATTTGTCACAGTCTCTGCCTGTGATTGTGCTGAGTCATTTATCCTCCCAAGGATCATCTTTAATTGGCCTGAGTCATTAGTTTTAAATTGTGTCCCCAGGTCCCAAGCCAGGATTTTAGGGGGATGTGAAGAGAAGCTAAACTCAGTATCCAGACCCCAAAAGCTGTGTCTGTTCAGATTCTAAAAATTCGTTTAGTATTTTCATACAAGAGTTGAGAAATGCCTGTAGGAAAAGCAGAGTGAAAGCAAGACCAAGAGGCTTCAGAGAAGAAAGTCAAAGAGGCTGCCATATAAGTGTTCCCTGACCTGCTGGCACCAGCTCAGGCTCTGCGCTTGCTTTGAACTGACCCCCTGCACAGGAGGGTCGCCTCTGCTTCACGCCATACATTGACTCTAGGGGAGGATCCTACTGCCAAAGAAAAGTTTGAGAACCCTAGTCTAAATGGACTAAGGTCTCTTTCGGCCTGAGCTTCTATGCTGATGGTACAAAGTAGGGTGAATACATGGCCCCGTCTATAATGAGCACTGTGGGGAAATTGAGTTTGTAAACCACTAATGATAAAACAGAGCAAAATGAAATGGATGCCGAGCAGAGAACTATATTCTGGAAGTAAAGAGAAAACAGTCACAAAAATCTAGTGTTCATTAAATACTCACTTGTAGAATTATGGGAGTAATGGTTACTATCAGTTTCTGACCCAGAAAGCCTGAAGCTGAGTCTATTATTTCATGTCTGTGCATCAGTAAGGCAGATCTGAAGCGCACCAAGTTATTTTTGTTCTGTGTTTATAAAGAAAATCCATATCATTGGGGTTGGTTCTAAGGGGTTGGGGGAGACTTGGCTCCTTCTCAGGTCTTATTTATAAAGAGCACAAATCCAGCTCTCGGGAAGATGAGAATTAGTTCAAATCACAGAAAAGAATAGTATAGATCAGTGTTTCTTAAAAGAGCTGCTCTTCAGCAACCAAGAATCCAACAGGAAAGATTTCCTGACATTCAGACTCAATCAAGTGCATGCTTATGAGTGATGCAGTGCATTGTCATAACTAGTGCTCGATCTTAAAAAGTTACAGAGTGAGTGGGGGAGTAATGTTTCCTCTCTGATTATTAGGTAATATGGGTACAGAAGGACAGTCAGCTAGTTGTAATCCATGGAGGACACACTGAGAGCTGGTCCAGACTGCCTGATTGTGGTTCTAAATATCGAATAGCTCCTTCATATTGGCACTGGTTCTCTTTCTAAGGGGACACATTAGAACGGACACAGGAAACTTGGGGCGGGGGTGCTTTCCTACTGCCATGGGTCGTGACAGTCACAGGCCTAGGGTGACCAAACCGCCCATCTGCCTGGGACTCTCCCATCCCGGCGTTAGCCCTGATATCCCGTGTTCCAGGAAAGCCCTCAGTCTCTGTCAGGACAGTTGGTTGCCCTTTCAGCATTTACAGAGTGGGGACAGAAAATGAAGTGATGGTTAAGCTTTCAATTCTGACAGTCATGATTCAGGAGCCCTTATACCCCCTCTTATAGGGTACTTAGGTTTCTGGAAGGTGTTTCTTATGCAATCGATAGAAGCTTATTAGCCCTGACATCAAATTGAGGAAGTTTCCTAGATCCCAAATCAAGTGTATTCCCAAGGTGTGTATTTAAATGTTGCATATTCACCTGTTTTGAGGAAACTGCAACCAGGTATTCACAGCAATAAGTCAGCCTATTTGACGCTTTCCCTGCTCTGAAGGGATGATGTTGGAAGGCTTCTTTGGGATATTTAATGTTATTTTATCACAGAAGCAAGTAAAAAAAGAAATCCCTGAAATATAGGTTATTTTGAATATATGGAAGTAAAGTTAATGTAACAAGGTTTTATTCATCACCTGTGAAAACTGACATACCAGTTAAACCATCTTTGAAACTCTCTTGTTAAATCAGCATTTGCTTATGCTTTTTGTGTGTATGTGTGTGTGGTGTCCCTCCACCACCCCGCAGGGTCCTGGGACACTGTGCGAGATGGGGGAGGTACTGGTTTTTTATTTTTTGTAGAGGTGGTCGCTGTCCTCCAGGAGTGGCAGTCTTTTATAGCCCTTACTTGCCCTGGGTTTTGTTTTTCTTTGTTTTTACATTACTTTTTATCTTGAACTGCAGTAGGTAGCGCTAGGCAAGTAAAAAAACCACTTTTTTCAATATTCACCAGGCTGCTATGTTCCTTTCTCTGGCTCCATGTTCTACACATCTGCTTAGATGACTTTAAAGGGCTTAGCACATAGTAAGAGCTGAATAAATACTAACTCGTCTTCAATTCAGTTCAAATTCAATACTGCCAAGACATGTGCTGAGTTGCAGTTGACCAGCATTTCCCAGTGTTCCTGCTCAGGAGAACACTAGTCTTCCAAGTTTGAGAAGTCCTGCATTTTCTATCTCCTTCTTGGAAAGTCTTACTGTCTGTGAGAGCCTTAAAGGCTCTGAGGAAGCCTGCAATAAAATGAATTCTTTTAACTTTGTGTAGCCCAACATTTCCCAATCTTATTTGACCATGGGACCCCTCTGGAAGCAGCTATTACTGTATTTTTATTCTAGCCTAATTTGCTCCCATGGTTTTTTTTGGACTATTTGTCCATTTTTTATATACCCTATAAAATGTGTCCATTTTTATGTACCCTATAAAAATGAATTAGTGGTGAGTATGGAAAAGACAGTGTCTTGCACAGTTACTGGTATTTATTGAAAACATGGTTACTATATACACACAGGTTTTTTTTTTTTAGAACAGTTTCAGATTTACAGAAAAATTGAAAAGATGGGTTCCCATATACACTCTCATCAATTTCTCATATTATTAACATCTTACATTAGTATGCTACATTTGTTATAATTGATGAACCAATATTGATACAGGGATTTCTTTAGTTTTTACGTAGTGTCTTTTTCCGTTCCACAGTCCTGTGCGGAATACCACATTACCTTTACTTGTCTTAACCATGACAAGTTTCTTAGACTGTCCTTGATTTGATGCCCTTGATAGTTTTGAGGAGCACTGCTTAGGAATTTTGAGGATTCCCCCCTGTTGGAATTTGTCTGATGTTTTTCTGTGATTAGACTTGGGATGATGGGCTTTGGGAGGAAGTGCGCTTTTTGTCAGATCTTATCAAGGGTCATGCTATCACTATGGCTTATCATTTTTGAGGTTGACCTTGATCAGCTGGCTGATACACAGGAGTTCTCCCCTGTAAAGTTACTGTTCCCCCCCACCCCCCATTCAATACCGTACTCTCTGGGAGGAGGTCACTATACACAATCCATTGTTAAGGAGTGGAAGTTTTGCTCCCCCTCCTTGAGGACAGTGTATCTACATTAAATTATTTGGAATTCTTCCATTCAGGAGATTTGTCTCTTCACCCTCCATTTATTTATATATTCAGCAATTTGTTTATATGAGTGTGAACTCATGGATATTATATTTTTATGCAACTAATGAACCATAGTCCGTAACACATGACACTTTCTCCATTACTGGTAGAACAGAAGCACAGTTGGGGAGTGGGTGCTGGGGCTGGAAGAAGTCATGGAGTGCTTACAGAGGCCTTCTCGCTCACTTAAATGGATTTGTGCCTCTGACATGTTGACAAAACCATGTATTTTTAAAAGTTCAACTTAGGGCGCCTGGGTAGCTCAGTCGTTAAGCGTCTGCCTTCGGCTCAGGTCATGATCCCGGGGTCCTGGGATCGAGCCCCGCATCGGGCTCCCTGCTCCGCAGGAAGCCTGCTTCTCCCTCCTCCACTCCCCCTGCTTGTGTTCCCTCTTTCTGTCAAATAAATAAAATCTTAAAAAAAAAAAAAAAAAAAGGTTCAACTTAAAGTGCCAGGTATAGTGGTCTCTCAGCTGAGAAGTTTGTCAGGAGGAGAAAGGAGGCTGAGAATGAGATGAGAAATGCATACCAGCCACAGGCATTCCTCTTTTCCCTCCCAACTCACATGTGAATTGGGGAGAAGGATTTGAAGGGAATAAAGTAATTTCTGTGTCTTTCTAGGGCTTTGGGGTGGCTTCTAGCCATCAGCACACTGGTTGTTCTTTCCATAACCTACTCCGAGCCAGCTCTGTGCAGGCCTGTGATGGGTTTCATATTTGAACCTAACCCCTTAAGGTTTTGTTTCTTCACTTGGCATTGTGTGTGTGTGTTTCTGTATGTCTTTGTGTGTCTGTTTTAAAATCCTGTTTTAAAAACAAGGGAAGCAAGCCCAGGACACAAGAATAGCAAGTCACTGAACCTCTCTGAGGCCAAAAAGACGTTTGTCAAACATTCCAGGAGGCGCACTGGGCAGCCTCTGATTCACTGGCCTCCCTCATCGTCTGCAGCTCCTGGCTCGAAGAAGCTGCCAAAGCACTTTATGAGCTGTTGCTCCCCATTCCCCTGTGCTGCAAAAGGCAAAAAGTTCAGGAGTGAAGCCTTTACCTTTTTTTTTTACATATTTGTTTCTTAGGTAACAAGTGATGTGTGGGCTTAGAACTGAGTTCATGGACCTTCCTGTCCTGAGCCTACTCTTGGGTCTTCGTAGAAGTGACCAAGTGTGTTTGCTGGAACAGTCCCGAGGGTACATCAGTGGACGTGGTCTGGGGCAGCATTAACCAAAGGGTTATAGTCAACATGGATAATCACCCCCCACCACACCCCATTCCTGTGTTGACTGTTGGTTCCACCAAGGACATAGTCATGGAATCAAAAGGGTGTTCGGATCTCAGATGCTATGGAGTTTGTTTGACTCTGTGTTTTCTTTTATACTGAATAATAGCAGTGAAATGTTTCTGACCACATAGCTGCAGAGCATGGTTTTATTGATTTCCAGAGACAGAAGAGAAAGCCAATTATTGAAGGGGAAAAAAAAAGGAAAAGGAGATGAAAACAATGAAAAAGATAAATGTGGATTTAAATTTAAATTCTAACTCTCTTGGAAGGAAAAAAAAAGATTCTCTGCTTTAGTTTTGATGCATTCCTGCTTCAATGGAGAAATCTTCTGTTTGGGTTATTCCTTTCTGTGGGGACTGGCAAAAGTCTAGAGCTGATGAGGTCTTTAGCATTTCATGGCAACCTGCCCTCAACTGGTTTAGCCTCAGAAACGGCATTTGGGATACATGGCCATACATGTTCTGTCCCTAAAATGTTCTGGCGTATTATTCCAAGAAGTGTTATATTCGTTGCAGATTTACATGTTTTACCTTCCCGTGCTCTCCCGAGGACCTCCTCTCTGTTTATCTCTGTCTTGGGCCTTCCCTGCCCCCATTTTCTCCGAGTAGCTAGCAAAAGCAGTGGTTTTAAAGAACCTCAACTGTCAGTAACGTTCATGAGCCGCAAGCTCAGAGAAGAAGGTTCAGTAATAGCTGGAAATCAGATGACTAGAGGGAGCAGAGTGGCAGGTTGAATCATGGGCACCTCAGTGGACCCAGGACACCTGGCTTCTAGGCTCCTAGCCATTTTATGACCATGACCAAATTTACTCTTCCTTTGGGTATTGATTTTTGTCATTTCTACAAGGAGGAGTTGTACCAGGCGGGCTCTCAGCTTTCATGATCTTGATTACATTCTTAAGCCATATTTGTTGCTTATCAGATCATATTTGGAGTTACCTCCTTGCACTCCCATCAAGAAAATACTGGGTTTGGTGCATACATGACCACGTTTTTATGTTTTTTACTTCTGTATTTTTATGTTTTATATAAGTAAAAACGCACATAGGAAAGCTTCAAATGGTACAGAAGAAGAAAAGGAAGATCTCCTCCCATCCCTGACACCTGCTTTCCTCCCTAGGGGCGCCCACTGTTACTAGTCTCTTGTATATCCTCCTAGAGAGATTTGCTCTCTATGTATAATATACCCTTCCTTTCTAACTACAAGCAATAGCATGTCCGTACATAAAATTCTATCCCTCGGGTTTTTTTTTTTTTTCCTCTCTAATGTTTCCTAGAGATTGTTCCATTTAAGTACCTACAGAGCTCCCTCATTGTCGGGCATGGTTATCAAGAATTTCTGAACAGATGGATCATGATCTCTCATCGGTGGACCCAATTTTTAGTCTTTTTGCTATTATACATAATACCATGGTGAATCTTCTCATAACAAAGTTCTGTGGGTGTGTGTGCGCTCTCCTTTGAAAACAAAACTATTGTCTAAGTTCCATTCTTTTCTAGTCTCTCTAGGTAGTAACTGGAGATGGTGCAGTCTGCATGATCAAATTGAAATGAAGTGAAGGAAAGCAACATTGCCCTCATTCCTCCCTATCCATGTCTCTGTGAGGGCTGATGTTTTGAAGACTAGCAAGGGTGTGGTGTTAGAAGAGCTCCTCTCCAAGTCTCCAACTCCCCCAGATAAGGAGGCAGACGCTAATAAAATCTGCCAAGCAGTATTTGCTTGTTGTGTGGCGTCCATCGTGAGTAAACCCGGTGCAGGTTTTGTACACCGACAGGGCAGGCTCTCCACGTCCCTGAAGGTAGTCTTGCTCCGATGTATTTGTCACCTCATTAAGTTACCAGAACCAAGTCAGTTTTTTTTTTTAATTTTATTTTATTATGTTGTGTTAGTCACCATACATTACGTCATTAGTTTTTAGTGTTGTGTTCCATGGTTCATTGTTTGCGTATAACACCCAGTGCTCCATTCAGTACATGCCCTCCTTAATATCCATCACCAGGCTAGCCCATCCCCCCACCCCCCTCCCCTCTAGAACCCTCAGTTTGTTTCTCAGAGTCCATAGTCTCTCATGGTTCGTCTCCCCCTCCGATTCCCCCCCCTTCAATTTTCCCTTCCTGTTATCTTGTTTCAGAGGTACAGGTCTGTGATTCATTAGTCTTATACAATTCACAGCGCTCACCATAGCACATACCCTCCCCAATGTCCATCACCCAGCCACCCCATCCGTCCCACCCCCCACCATTCCAGCAACCCTCAGGTTGTTTCCTGAGATTAAGAATTCCTCATATCAGTGAGATCATATGATACTTGTCTTTCTCTGATTGACTTATTTCGCTTAGCATAATACCCTCTAGTTCTATCCACATTGCAAATGGCAGGATTTTTTTTTAATGGCTGCATAATATTCCATTGTGTGTGTGTGTGTATATATATATATATATATATATATATATATATATACACACCACATCTTCTTTATCCATTCATCTGTTGATGGACATCTTGGCTCTTTCCATAGTTTGGCTATTGTGGACATTGCTGCTATAAACATTGGGGTGCATGTACGCCTTTGGGTCACTACATTTGTATCTTTGAGGTAAATACTCAGTAGTGCAATTGCTGGGTCGTAGGGTAGCTCTATTTTCAACTTTTTGAGGAACCTCCATACTGTTTTCCAGAGTGGCTGCACCAGCTTGCATTCCCACCAATAGTGTAGGAGGGTTCCCCTTTCTCTGCATCCCCGCCAACATCTGTCGTTTCCTGACTTGTTAATTTTAGCCATTCTGACGGGTGTGAGGTGGTATCTCATTGAGGTTTTGATTTGTATTTTCCTGATGCCAAGTGATGTTGAGCACTTTTTCACGTATCTGTTGGCCATTTGGATGTCTTCTTTGGAAAAATGTCTGTTCTTGTCTTCTGCCCATTTCTTGATTGGATTATTTGTTCTTTGGGTGTTGAGTTTGATAAGTTCTTTTTTTTTTTTAAGATTTATTTATTTATTTATTTGAGAGAGAGCACAAGAAGGGGGAGCGGGAGAGGGAGAAGCAGACTCCCTGCTGAGCAGGGAGCCCGATGCGGGACTCGATCCCGGGACTCCAGGATCACGACCTGAGCCAAAGGCAGTCGCTTAACCAACTGAGCCACCCAGGCACCCTGATAAGTTCTTTATAGATTTTGGATACTAGCCTTTTATCTGATATGTCATTTGCAAATATCTTCTCCCATTCTGTCGGTTGTCTTTTGGTTTCGTTGACTGTTTCCTTTGCTCTGCAAAAGCTTTTTATCTTGATGAAGTCCCAATAGTTCATTTTTGCCCTTGCTTCCCTTGCCTTTGGCGATGTTTCTAGGAAGAAGTTGCTGCGGCTGAGGTCGAAGAGGTTGCTGCCTGTGTTCTGGATTCCTGTCTCACATTTAGGTCTTTCATCCATTTTGAGTCTATTTTTATGTGTGGTGTAAGGAAATGGTCCAGTTTCATTCTTCTGCATGTGGCTGTCCAATTTTCCCAACACCATTTGTTGAAGAGACTGTCTTTTTTCCATTGGACATTCTTTCTTGCTTTTTTGAAGATTAGTTGACCATAGAGTTGAGGGTCCATTTCTGGGCTCTCTATTCTGTTCCATTGATCTTTGTGTCTGTTTTTGTGCCAGTTCCATACTGTCTCCTTGATGACAGTTTTGTAATAGAGCTTGAAGTCTGGAATTGTGATGCTACCAGCTTTGCTTTGCTTTGCTTTTTTCAACATTCCTCTGGCTATTCAGGGTCTTTTCTGGTTCCATACAAATTTTAGGATTATTTGTTCCATTTCTTTGAAAAAAGTTGATTGTATTTTGATAGGGATTGCATTAAATGTGTAGGTTGCTCTGGTAGCATTGACATTTTCACAATATTTGTTCTTCCAGTCCATGAGCATGGAGTGTTTTTCCATTTCTTAGCTTCTTCCTCAATTTCTTTAATGAGTATTCTATAGTTTTCTGAGTACAGATTCTTTGCCTCTTTGGTTAGCTTTATTCCTAGGTATCTTATGGTTGTGGGTGCAATTGTAAATGGAATCGACTCCTTAATTTCTCTTTCTTCTGTCTTGGTGGTGGTGTATAGAAATGCAACCGATTTCTGTGCATTGATTTTATATCCTGCCACTTTACTGAATTCCTGTATGAGTTCTAACAATTTTGGGGTGGAGTCTTTTGGGTTTTCCACATAAAGTATCATATCTGCAAAGAGATAGAGTTTGACTTCTTTGCCAATTTGGATGCCTTTTATTTCTTTTTGTTGTCTGATTGCTGTGGCTAGGACTTCTAGTACTCTGTTGAACAGCAGTGGTGATAGTGGACATCCCTGCCTTAGACCTGAGTCAGTTTTAAAAATTAATAACCTCTGTGCTGCCAACAAACAACCTAACTTTTTTTTAAGCTTCTTTTTCCTAATCTGGGGATTTCTGATATTGGAAATATTTCAGTTTACAGATTTCTCTTAGAGACCCAGTTGGGCATCCTTTTTGGTCTACAGCAGTTTTGTCTGACTGCTAAACACTTCCTTTTTCGGAAGTTCGGAAATGGCTGTCCCTGGAAATAATCACTACTCTTCCATCTAAGCTTCCTTCTGGCCTGAAAGGGGCCTTATGAATTAAGCCCTTCTGGATATCTGGACCTTGTCTGACTTTAATCTGTATTTAAGAGCACTTTTTTTCTGGTGATACCGTGTGCGCACAACCCCTGCCCTCCTACCCAGGCCTTCCAATAGAGACTGTAAAATGCTCTAACCATTTCTGGAATGTCATTTGAAAAATGAAACACTCATTTCAGTAATTTTGCATCAATTAGGACTGTGCTTTTTTTTTTTTTTTTCCTGTTCTCAAACCTGAGAACATAAGAGATAGCCAACTGGTTTCGTTCCTTCGCCTCATCATTTACTGGGTTTCCCCGTGTACCAGGAATGCTAGCAGGAGGTGCGCCTTCCTTGTGGTGGGCTGGATTCCGAAAGGAAAGCCTGCACCAGCGAGGCAGATCCCAAACCTTCTCACCTCCCGCTCAGGAGCTCGTTACTGAGCAGACAGTTGTCAATCCACCCAGACCCGCCTGGAACCCTTCCTGTTTGTAATGCGAGCGGCTTTGGGCCCTGGGCCCTGTTTTGATGACCTGCTGTGTAAGTGGTAACTTTCTTGCTATCGAAGGCAAACCGTGTTCAGAGGGTCGCTCTCAGTTTCAGCAGCTGTTCTGTGGTTCACTGTAAGGCGTGACCGAGGGCAGCCAAGGACAGTTGAAGGAGCCAGTGGACGGGATGTCTGGAGGCCTCCCTGGCTTTGGTGGTCCTGCCTGCCCCTAATCAGAGCACACCCCTTTACCTCTCTTAGGTTTCAGTCGCTCTCCCGTAAAATAAAGGGATGGACTAGATCGTTTCTAAGAATCCTGACAAAGCCTAACATTCTGGCATTCCACAGCTCCACATATAAATTCACCTCATTTCTTTACACATTCCTTCCAACAGCCTGTTAATTCCTGTGAGGGCAGGAGCTATTTATCCAACGACAAGCCCAGTGGCTGGCACACAGGAAATGCGGTATAGATTTGAGGGAGTTATAAATAATTTTTTTAAAAAAGAATGTTTTTACCCTACCTCTACCCCCGTCCAGAGGAAGTTCCTGCCGTGAACTCAGTTAATCATTCCTCAAGGAAACCAGTTTGTCTACAGAAAATCCTGTGTTGGTGCTCTCTTTTGAGTGCGTGCGTGTGCGTGTTTGTGTGCGTGTGTGTGTGAATGGGGTGTACATGTACATTTAATATATAGTCGATGAGGCTACTTTAAAATTCATTTAAGAAAATTCTTTTTTTTTTTTTTTTAAAGATTTTATTTATTTATTTTGAGAGAGAGAGAATGAGAGAGAACACATGAGAGGGGATAGGGTCAGAGGGCAAAGCAGACTCCCTGCCGAGCAGGGAGCCCGATGTGGGACTCGATCCAGGGACTCCAGGATCATGACCTGAGCCGAAGGCAGTCGCTTAACCAACTGAGCCACCCAGGCGCCCCATTTAAGAAAATTCTTACTTATAAAACATGTTTCCACATGATGTCCATGTCTTCCAAATGAAAGGTGTAAAATATTTAACTTTTAGACTTTAAATAAGGTACACCAATGATTTTCTTTTTTAAAGACAGTGATACCAAACATAGCAAAAATTGAGAGTTTTTCCTCAGAAATGGAGTATATAAAACTGTATATTGTCTTGGGCCCCAATGTAAGAGCAAATAGACAGAAAACTGTGGTTTTCTTTATTATAGGATATTGCCTAGGCAGAAGTTAAGCAAATTTGACTGGTAAACTGTTTTAAGGAAAACTAGCACTTTTAAAAAATGTTTTTTTGTGTGTGTGTGGGAATGCCAATTATAGAATTCATTAAAGGATTTTAAAATTCTTTCCTCAAGTGAAGTACTACATGCTAAAATTTAAGATGTTGGTAAGTGCAGATAAAAAAAAAAAAGAAAGAAAATCCTTAAAAAGTTTAAAACACTTCTAGAATGTTTTATCCAATCACAAATATGATTATCATTTTTTAAAAGATTTATTTATTTGAAAGAGAGAGGGGGCAGGAGGGAGGGGCAGAGGGAGAGAGAGTGTTAAGAAGACTCTATACTGAGGGACGCCTGGGTGGCTCAGTCGGTTAAGCGGCTGCCTTCGGCCCAGGTCATGATCCCAGAGTCCTGGGATCGAGTCCCGCATCGGGCTCCTTGCTCAGCGGGGACCCTGCTTCTCCCTCTCTCTCCCTCTGCTTGTGCTCTCTCTGTCAAATAAATAAAATCTTAAAAAAAAAAAAAAAAAAAAGAATCTATACTGAGCGTGGAGTCCCATGCGGGACTCGATCTCAGGACCCTGAGATCTCAACCTGAGCTAAAACTAAGAGTTGGACACTTAACTGACTGCGCCATGATGATCATTTTTTTTTTAAGATTTCATTTATTTATTTGAGAGAGAGAGAGAGTGCATGTGCACATGGGCAGGGGGAGGGGCAGAAGGAGAAGCAGACTCCCCGCTGGGCAGGGAGCCCCATGTGGGGCTCGACCCCAGGACCCTGGGATCATGACCTGAGCCCAAGGCAGACGCTTAACCGACTGAGCCACCCAGGCGCCCCCATGATTATCATTTTTATGTAATTTCTTTCACACTAATTTTTCCCTTTGCATAAACGAAAACATCTTTTCCTCAATCAGGTGTTTGTTTCTGAGCTTAGCTCATGCTCCTTTGGGGTACCCTTTTTTAACAAAGCATCAGTGGGGTCCTGCTTCTGTGTAGATCCCTGGTCTAGGTACTGTGTTTTAACGTCCTGCTTGTCAGTCACTCATCATCCTAGATATTACCGTGCACTGCTGTGTATCTATAATCTCATGCCCTCCTTAGCTCTGACATGAACACGCAGGTTGTCTAGAAAGTGCACACACACCCAGATGTCCTGCTGAAATTACATCATATGTTGTGGTAAACTTTTGTGGAATTCACTTTTGACCACTATGTTCTTAAAGGCTTAAAATGTGCTCTAGACACAGGGAAGGTGTGAAATAATTTTTAACAGGGCACAAAATGCCAAGACTGGATGAGTCAGGAGTGGGGCCAGTGTCTGAGCCTCCCATGAATTGAATTAAGGTAATAATTACTTAAACAGTAATGATTAACAGGAAAGTACTTTGGAAGGAATCTCGGGAATCTATACTCCAAAGCACAGAGCATTCTGGTGGCCTCTTTTTGATAAGGTGTTGTAGGACCTGTTCATTAATCTCCTGCATGGTCTTCCCTCCTATAGTGATGAGTCACCAGCACCAGCAGCAAATGGCACCCACTACCCTGAGCCAGCAGAACCACCCTACTCAGAACCCCCCAGCAGGGCTCATGAGCATGCCCAATGCTCTGACCACTCAGCAGCAGCAGCAGCAGAAGCTCCGGCTTCAGAGGATCCAGATGGAGAGAGAGAGGATCAGAATGCGCCAAGAGGAGCTCATGAGGCAGGTATGGCCTTCTGTGGTGCCTGCTGGAGGCTCCATGACCTTTGGTGCCAAGGCTCGGGGGGAGGTAGCTGCGGGCCATCAGGGTAAATCTTTCTCTAGAAGCATTAAAGACCCAAAGCCTACTCCAAACCATTTGAGTAGAATCTCGGTTTTTCTCCCAGTATCTGCCTGCCTTGTCTTCAGAGCCAAACATATGAGTACGAGGACTAGCTATGGCTGCCTTTGGGTTCTACTGCTGATCTTTAGAAGGGGAGGAAGACCCTGTTCCAATGATCTATTGCTGTGTAACGTCGTCCCAAAAACGCAGTGGCTTAAAACAGTAGCCCATTTTATTCTATCATACATTTCTGTGGGCTGGGAATTTGGGTGGCGCTCAGGTGGCCTGTTCTTCTGGCTTCCGTGGTGTTGATGAAGACCACTTTAGTAGTATTCAGCCGGTGGGTGGGTTGGGTCTGGAGGGTCCAAGATGGCTCTACTCAAGTGTGTGGCATCATGGTAAGGATTGCTGGAAAACTGGGCTGGGTTGGGACTGAAACCTGGAGCATCTATATTTGGCATCTCTAGCTAGCACAGCAGTCTCACTAGTGGGACATACTGCCTAGCAGCTTGGGTCTCCCAGAGAGGATGTTCCAAGAAACAAGAAGTAGAAGCTGCCAGTGTCTTAGGATCTGGTTCTGGAAACTGTCACAGAGTCACTTCTTCCATATGCTCTTTTTTTTTTAAAGATTTTATTTATTTATTTGACAGAGAGAGACACAGCGAGAGAGGGAACACAAGCAGGGGGAATGGGAGAGGGAGAAGCAGGCTTCCCGCCGAGCAGCGAGCCCAATGTGGGGCTTGATCCCAGGACCCTGGGATCATGACCTGAGCCGAAGGCAGACGCCCAACGACTGAGCCACCCAGGCGCCCTTCCATATGCTCTTAATCAAAGAAATCACAGATTTGCCCTAGATTAAAGCGGATAGCAGAAGGGATGTTCCATGGACAAAATGACAAAGAATTTGCAATCACCTCTGGTCCACCATGGAGCATGAGAACGAGTTAGGGAAAACTGAAGGAGAATGAGAAAGGAAAATGTTTGCATACGGGCTCTGATAGAGTTGCTGTTGGTCAGGCGCCTCTGTGCCATACTGCATTCATTCATTCATTCAGTCAGTCAGTCAGTGGACAGAATGTCGCTGTGTGGCCTCTGTGGGTCAGGGTTGACGCAGCACTCCAAAAATTAATCAAACAGAATCCCTTAAGGAACCCACAGTTTTCTGCCTCTCTCAGTGGCTTGGTCTGTGCAAGAACAGAATTATTTCTTCTGTGTTGCTAAGCTAATGTAGGCCATGTTCTTAGGTCTCATCAGTTTTGCTGGCTACATTTTAGGGAGGAAAGCTTCAGTTTATTGTTCTCATTCTTGAGACTTTGCTTTATGACTCACATGAAGTAAGATACGTGAGTAGCTTCTCTTTCACTAGTTTAAGGAAATAAGTAGTTTTAACTGTTGCAGAGAGCTTTCTTGCAAGAGCCTGAGGTGTTACACTAAATGCTACTTTTTCTTTTAGTCACATCTCATACTTTCAAAAATACACATTGATTTCTATAAATGAATAATGTATTTCTCATCAAATAAATTCTAGGATATAAAATGTCTATCCTGTGTGAGGTTTTAAAAACATGGTGAGTTAAAATAATTCCTTAGACATAGCCTTTGACAATGAGGGAAATGAATGTCAATTGTGCTTTGTTGTTCAGTGGAACCATCCTGAATTTGAGGAATACAGCTTTATAATATAACTACAGTTGTGCCTTTTTCCCTGAGGATTTATGTCTGAACGTTCATGGTTATTTTAGGGTAACAGTTGTTTATACTGTTTTTAGATATACAGTATCATGTTTCTTAACAGGAAATAATTATATTATTTTTTATCTTAGGATAACAATTCCATTTGGAATATTAATTTTCTGTTTCATAATATCTATAGAGTAAATGTAACAGTATTATAATAGCATTTATAACTTTTCTCTTAGTTTTATATTTAAATGAGCTTTAATGCATTTTATTTTTCCTTGCACAAAGCTACAGACTGTTCTGTAAAGAATAATTTGTTTCTTAGTTTCTGCCACTTTCTGTGTTTCTTTTTCTTGCCCCACCTCCTTCTTTCCCACAGAAAGTATTTCTGCAAAGGGGTGGGGGAAAGTGCCCCGAATTGTTTCCTTTATTCCAACCATAGGTGCCTTTGAACCAGAATGTGGTATTGATGGTTCATATTACAAAAATGCCAACCAAGTTTATTAAATGCTGATCCCTGGAGGCTGTGGAACTTGGAGCATTTTGCTGCATCATATTGTGCAATCCTACTGTATAGGACAGTGGGAGAAAATGTCCAGATTTGCTCACAGAGGCTCCCATAGTTCAGCTTTGACTGTGTGTGTGTGTGTGTGTGTGTGTGTGTGTGTGTGTGTAGTTAGGAGGAGGAGAAGGGAATGGAATGGATGGTTCTGATGTCTTTTTATTTTCCTTATAGAATACAGGAAAAAAAGGTCTAAAGGGATTTCTTCATCATGGAAAGTTTTTCCCCCCCATCCAGAAGCAACCTGCTCCTCAGTGTCACAGATACTATTTAAGGCCATATGGTAAATAGTATTAGAGTGTTCTCTGATAGTTTTCTGGGGCATTTGCCAAGATGCCTTGTTGTTCTGGTGTGGATTATGTCTATCATCTTAGTGGTTTTTTTACTTCCCTTTTTTTGGGGGGGGTGATTTTCTGCCTCACTGTTGTCACTTAAGCCCGGGACAGGGAAATGGACTATCAGTAAAGGTGATATTTGGCTAACCTGTTTAGCTGCCTTTTAGAATCAGGTAGAAAACAGGAATAAGGGTAAAGGAAATGGTCCTGATGAAGTCTGAAGATTTTTTTTTAAAGATTTATTTAGGGGCACCTGGGTGGCTCAGTTGGTCAAGCATCTGCCTTAGCTCAGGTCATGATCCCAGGGTCATGGGATCAAGCCCCAAATCGGGCTCCCTGCTCAGCAGGGAGTATGCTTCTCCCTCTCCCTCTGCTCTTTCCCCTGATCAAATAAATAAATAAAATCTTAAAAAAAATTTTTTTTAATAAGATTTATTTATTTATTTATTTTGAGAGAGAGAGAGAGAACATGCGTGTGTGCTTGTGTGTGCGTGAGCTGGGGGGAGGGGCAGAGGCAGAGGGAGAGAAGCAGATTCCCCGCTGAGCACAGAGCCCAAAGGGGGCTCAATCCCACAACCCTAAGATCATGACATGAGCCGAAATCAAGAGTCAGATGCTCAACCGACTGAGCCATCCTGGCGCCCCATGATGAGGTCTGAAGATTATCTGTAGACTTCATTTCTTCTTCCTGTCCCACTCCCATGCCCACCGTGGTCAACAAGTACCTGAATCTCCTTAGCTCACTGGGCAGTCTGTAAGGAGCATGGCTCTCCTCTTGCTCACAAGGGGGCCCTAGCCATGCAGGCTGTGTTCTCAGGGTCCCCGCCTTGCAGGCAACCTTGACCTGCCTGCAGTTCCATCAAGAGAGAATTTCCAGGAGGCCCCATCCTATTTCTATCTCTGTAGTGGGAAGAGAGGTTGGGAAAATTTAATGAGTAGGTGAATTTGTTGCCTAGTTCTTGGGAAGTCATCACCATTCTGAAAATTGTTATCATCCTTAAATATATAATAAATGTGAAAGCTCCTTATAAATGAAATACCATGTAAAAATTTAGTTTTATCCCTCCGTCTTCCTTTTCCTTCTTCCATGCCATCATCCCTCCAGGCGTGTCATCTGACGATGTTGCATTGTGGAGAAAGAAGCTCCTCAGTATTGCATAAGCTGATGTACACTGCATAATGTCAGGGGCTCACATGTTAACTTGTGGTCACTGAAATCATGTAGAATGTCAACAAATGGATGTAAGGAAAGTTTGATTACAGATCTGAGGTGAACCTTCATTATTTCAGGATGGAAAATTACTTTTTTCATTCTTTTCTTTGTCTCCTCATTCACTTATCCAACCAACATTTATGTGGTGAAAAATAACAAACAAAAAGATAAATGGGACTTGGCCGCCTTCGGATAACTTGTATCTTACCAGACAAGCAAAATGATGAAATCAGGGTGATTACAACTAATCCAAATGTGTGGCCAGAAGGGTAAATTCAAACTTTCCCTCTTTCCATCTTTGGCTTTCATTCCTGGAGCAGAGACCAGACACACCACAGCACAGAGTTCTGTGAAGCGAGCAGAAGGTACTTCTTTTTTTCTCTTCAGTGGGCCCTCGGGCCAACAAGTTGTTGAAGAATCTGCAACATTAGGATCAAAGGGCCAGTGAGGTTTTTGGTATCTCCTTCAAGTAGGAGTCTTCTGAAGTAGGAGAGTTCCATTAAAAATGGTCCCTACAAGTTAGCATTGGCTGCTGTAGCCAAGTTGAACTTGTGTCTGATAACTGATGAGTTATCTCGGGTTGAGGCACGTGCTCCAGGCTCAGGGGCGCCCCGAACAAGCTCAGGAGAATTCCAGCTGGGTCTGCAATACACAGTCTTATTAGGAAAGTGGATGTTTCCCTGCTTTCCACAGGCATCCATCGCAGACATTGTGGAGAATGAATTTTGAAAGACAGTCTCGGTTGTCCGTGATAATGAGAGTTTCATCTTTGTGAAATTTCCCAAACCTGGAGAGGCAGCTTCGAGTTCCTAAGAGAAATGGCAACTCGAGAAAAGAAAGCAGTCTCAGCTGAAGGTGTGCCTCCTGGTATCCTCGTAGTTTTTAAAAAGAAATTTGAATTCAGTTTGTGACAATTTTTTCTTTTGATTTAGAAAAATAAAGTTTTTTTTTAAAAGAGTGGAATTGTTTTATTTTATTTTTTTTTAAGTTTTTATTTATTTATTTGACAGAGAGAGAGAGAAGGAGTGAGAGCACAAGCAGGGGGAGCGGCAGAGGGAGAGGGAGAAGGAGAAGCAGACTCTCTGCTGAGCAGGGAGCCCAACATGGGGCTCGATCCCACAACCCTGGGATCATGACCTGAGCTGAAGGCAGATGCTTAACCAACTGAGCCACCCAGGTGCCCCAGAAAAATAAAGTTTTTAATTTATAAAAATATAATTGGGTAGGGTTTTGTTTTGTTTTTTTCTGATTAAGATGAAAGAAGCATTTGCTAAGTGAAAGAAGCCAGGTCTTTATGATTCTATTTATATGACATTCTGAAAAAAGGCAAAACTATAGGAACAGAGAATACGTACGTGGGTGCCAGGCTTGGGGGTCGGCAGGGGCTGCCTGCAAAGGGGCAGCACTAGGGAATTCGCGGGGTAGTGGCACTGTTCTGTATCTTGATTGGGGTGGCTGTTTCACAACCCCGTGGATTTGTCAAAACTCAGAAATGTGCACTACAAAGAGTGGGTTTTACTGTATATCAGCTAAAATAATAAGAAAGTAAAATTATCACACAAGAAAGACAAAACAAATTCATTGTAAAACAATGTTTAAAATACTCAAAACCAAGAACATAATAATCACTTAGAGTCTTACCTCAAGAGAGTGCCTATGAAGATGTTGGTGATTTCTCTCCAGTCTTTGTATGTATCTGTGTGTATGCTTTGTTTTTAAAACAAAATTGGTAGCGTATCATACTTCTGTTTTATTATCTCTTCTTCTTAATATATTGGGACATCATGTATTTATTCTGTATCAGCCATGGAAATTGTGCCGTGACTTTGAATGTATCTATTGTAAGCTGCCTGGGATCCTTCCTACAACAGGGCTGGACATAATTTTTAAAATACCATGAACCAGACATGCCCACAATGACTGTAGAATATTCTGCTGTTACAGCTTAAAAATCAACACAGTATTTGCTCAGTATCATAAAGGGCATGTTTGCGACTTTACCCAATGAAATGGAAAATTTTGGTAACTGGTAAGAAATTGAGAAAGAGGCTTTTCAGTCACTATTTACTCATCTAAAAGAACAATTCCTTGACATGAAAACAGAGTGATGGCTTTAACTGAGCAGAGTATTTCTTTTCATGCGTATTATTCATTTAATTAGGAAGCTGGGGGGCCTTCTGCCTTGAAGATTTTAACCTCAAGGACTTCCCGTCAGCCCCCAAGGCCTGGAAGATTCCTAAGTGAAGAAGTCTTAGCTCCTCCTTGCCCCTTCTCAGGGCCTGTCTTGTTGAGAAACCATTATTATTCTTAGATAGATTCAGCCCTGCTTTTACCCTGGCCCTTAATTGGGGCTCCGTGGACAGGAGAATGCAGCTTGTCAAGCAAAACTGCTGACTAAGCCTGGCCTCTAGTTGCCAGGGCAACAGGATGAGGACAGAGGGTTTGGGCGGGAGGCCTCGGAATTCTTTTGGCAGGTCTCACAGATTTCTGTTAGGCCTGACATCCACTATGGGGTCCGGCTGGCCAGCTGGCCGGCCTCGAGCAGCCATTCCTGACCGTGGGCCCAGGGGGGACACGCCCGGCTGTGAGCAGCGCTGCTCTGGGGGAAGAATCTGGAGTCTGGTTTTTATCATGCGAAGAATAGCTATTTAGAGAGGTTAAAAAGTGTGTTAAAGCAGACCATGAAGCATAAATGGTGGCTATTTCATAAAGAGTCTTTCCTTCAGACGCTATAATTTAACTTCTTGAAAAGCTTTTCATAGAATTAGGTTTCAGGGTTGACTGGGACATAGAGGTCATGTCATCCAACCAATATGTAACTCCATCTATGGTAGCCTGGCTATGCAAGTTCATTCATTGATTTGTTCAACAAATGCTCCAGGTACTAAATGCACAGCAGGGAGTGGACAGACTTGGTCTGTACTCTCCAGCAAACTTCAATTCTAGCTTCCATCAAGTCCCAGAAATAATCCATCTTTTAAAATGTCTTGGTGCTCCCATGTCGTTGAGGAATAATACAAGGACCCTTTTTTAAAATATTGTAAATTGAACACATTTTTCAAATAGAGGGTCACCATATTTGCACAAAGGAAAAGCAACTTCATATTTCTGATCTTCATAAGATCACCAAGGTATGAAGAAACACCATTTCAAAATCCATTCAGCTATTTTTTTTTTTTAAGTGAAGAGAGAATATCTAAATTGTGAAGTTTTCCTTAATGTGATTCTAAGGGATAACAGATTATAGAATAACACAAGATTGTGATATACATCCTGAATTGAAAGAGCAACAAACAGGCCATGGATAATCATTATGGACTCAACAAATGTCTTCCCTCAGTGTTCGAGTTTCGACTATTCTTTCATACCAGTGGTCTGGCAGCTGAGCATGTATGATGAGGTATTTGAAAAAGGGAGGCTCCAGGAAATGTGACAATGAATTTCTAGAATCTCTTGGCACAGAGTTAAAAAGAAATTTACATTGGGAATTTTTTCCCCCCAGTAAAGAAGGTACACAGTTTAGTGTTTTGCCTCTGAAGTCCCCAAGGGTTTTGGCAGAGACAGCAACTTTCCTGCACCAGAGTAACTATTTCAATGTTAGGATTTCAAAATACTGTCTTTATTTGATTTGATTTTTTTTTCATTTGTTTCTACTCACCCCACCCTTTATAATTAAAACAGTCCAATCCTCCAGTTCTGTGGAACCCCTGGCCACACACGCTTCCATCAGGCCGGCTTCCATCAGGCCGAGCGCCCTCAGAAGGGTTATTGTCATTCCGCTTCTCTTTGAAGTACATTCCAGTGAGGGCAGGAGCCGGCTGGCTGCAGGTGCTCCCTTAGCCAAGGACAGATGGGGCTGCAGGACGCTTTCAACTGCTGTGTGCTTTCTCACCTGCTCTGTTGATTTATTCCACAGGCAGGCTGCAGGCCGGCGGGGAGCTGGAAGGAAAGGAGGTTTGAGGTTTGCCTCCAGGGACATCTTCAACTTACAAATCAGCATTTGTCTTTCACATCCCTCTCGCTCTTTTACACCCCACCCCCTTCCCCAGCTGCTAGGGAAGGGGTTTGTTGTTTTGTTTTTTGGGGGTTTTTTTGTTTGTTTTTAACCTACATATAATTATTCGTTTCAGAGACCTAGATGGACAACCACAAACTCTGAAAGAGATTCTCAAGCCCTTATTTTGCAACAGTCTTTCCACCCTCAGCTTGGATAGAGAAAAAAAAATACACTTGTGGCAGGGGACGGGAGGGGTGGGGTTACTAGGGGCAGCTTTCCAGATCTTTCTGAAACCGGTCTTTAAAATCTGAACTTACAACTGTGCTTGATGTGTTGTGAATTCCCAGGGCACTAACTCCACCCATATACATTGAAAAGGACCATAGAATATGTCCAATTCAATCTTTTTCCCAATTGGGCAAGGGAAACTGTTCAGGACAGCTAAACAGGCTATGTCATCCGGTCCTCCTCAATACTGCCCGAAGGAAGAGGGTTGGTATTTCCATTTGATAGCTGGGAAAATAGGCTCAGAGAAATGAGATAACTTACCCCAAGTCCCACAGCCAGTAGGTAAAAGAGCCGAAAATTTGAGGTCTTCTGACCTCAACCCTTGATTTTCCTCTCTCTGCCACAGTCAGTGTGGTGGTTAGGAGAACAGACTCTGGAGCCAGATTTTGGGAAGAAGTTTGCTTAACTTCTCTGTGCTTCAGTTTTCTCATCTGTAAAATGGAGACGGTTGGGTTGTCATGAGGATAAAATGCTAAAGTGCTTAGAACAGTGCTCCCCACATAGTAAGTGATATGCAAGCTTTAGCTGACATCTCTGCCTCCTAAAACATACAACACTATCAGTAACTCATTCTGTTGACTGCCTCTTTGGACCAGGTTCTTTATAATAAGCTTTTAAATCTTTATAACAGCCCAGCAAGGTGAGTTTTACAAGCTGTCTTTTTTTTTCCCCCAGATAAATAAACTAGCAAGGAAGATTAAGAATTTAGCCCAAGATGTTATAGGTAGGGAGTAACTGAGCTGGGATTTGAACTCCAATCTTTCTGATTCCAGGGATGCTTTTTCTCCGTGCCAAGCTCTGAACACGTCTAATAGCATTTAACCTTCCACAACTGCTTGAGAATTCCAGTGGCCAGTAGCCCAGAGAATTGAGAGAGCCAGTTCCATCACTCAACAGGACTACTAACTAGAAAACCCTTCATCAGATCTGCCTCAAATCCATGGTAGAAGGAATCTATCTTCCTTCTTCCATGTGATAGTCCATTAATAGTTTGAGAACCAAAGTATACCCCTCATGTCTCTCTACTGGTTAAACAGTTCCCTGCTTCTTCATAAGACATGACACCTGGATCCCTTCCAACCTGATTATTCTCCTCTGGTCACTCTTTGCAAAGTGTAGAACAGAGACCTGGATGCTGCCTTCCCTGTGGGGGTTGACTAGAGGTAGGCAAGTCTATTGGAATAGCTAAAGAAGCAATGCTGATCTGCTACTTGAAACGGAACAGAGGTTTGGAGCATGGGGATATCAAGAGATAGAACCCACAAGGCTTGGTCCTTGTTCACATCTGTCTCCCTCTCTAGGATCCTCCATGAGGTAGGGCACTATCTGTGTTCATTGCTATATCCCTACTGCCGAGAGCAGTACCTGGCACCTGGTAGTTTCTATAGTATTTTTTAAAAAAATAAATACAAGTACAAAAATGAGTTGTTATGGGGCTGAGGGAGCTGAGGGAGTCAGTGGACTTGGATTTTTGCACTGGTGTAGGTGGTGATAGCATTAAGAGAAAGCTTGAAGTTGGTAGGAAGAGATGCTTTGCGGCCAGATGAGGAGTGGATTGTGAGACATGGGGTATCCTACCCCAGCTGGACACCTTTATTTAGGAGTCCAGAGCCAGGAGAGGGGGAAGCTCATGGCTTGCTGTGGTTCTTGTGGTCAGGGAAGGCATTCTGGAAAAGGTGGTACAACAGAACTTGTAAGGGTGGGTGAAATACGGCTAGATGAAGAGGGCCCCAAAATAGGAGGAGTCTAGGAAACTGAAAGCTTGTTTGGGAAGACAGGGTGGGGGGACCCTGGGAATGCGTCTGTGAGTAGAACTACTGGACTAGAGTGGAAGTGGGAGACGAGAGTCAGACCCAGGGGCTCAGATGTGCCTCCAGCTTAGCATCTGTTCTGCCTAGACTAGGGGGAGCTGGGCCCTGGCAACGGTTAGAGCAGTTGCCACACCCACTCTCTGAGTCTAGTCCTAGACCAGCCGGGGCTGACTGAGCCTCTGTTTCCACATCCGTTTGCTTAGTCCAGTGCCACCGTCTTCTGTCTGTATTTTAGCCATTTCACCTTCATCAGTCTTGACTGCTGCTTCTTGGTCAGAGCAAAGTCAGGCATGTAGGGCAGCCGAAATCATCCTGAGCCTAGGATTTAATTTCATACCTAAATTTAGTTTTTATTTTTGAAAAAGTCCTTCCTTGTTTGGATTCGGACATGTTAGTGATGTTAGTCCTTTTATTTCCAAACTCTGGGTTTTGTACTGCTCTTTTTCTCCTTCAATTCATGAGCAGAAATAGTAAAGTATTTTCATTCAAAAAAAAAGGTACTTCTAAATATGGAACTATTACATTATAAAATATAATTCAGGGAAGTGAAACTTCTCACTGTTCTCCCTGTATATTAAAATCTAATTCTATGTTATATATATAAAAAAAAAATCTTACAGACCTGTCCTTATTTAAAAAAAGAAAAAGAAGAAAAGAAAATTGTTTTCTTAGCTTTGCTGACTCATCATGATGAATTTCACACTTGGATTTAATCCTTCCAAGGTGAGAGTTGACCAGGAAGAAATGTCAAACCACTCAGTATGGATCAATTTCTCATGATAATGCGACTTCTAAGATTGTTTGGTTTTGTTTTGCTTTTGTTTTCTGGGATTGGAATACAGAACACGGGATGATAATATTACTTAGTTCACATTTATTAAATGATTGCGTGTGTAGATGCTGTCATTATCCCCACTTTATAAATGAGGAACAGAGGGGGCGCCTGGGTGGCTCAGTTGGTTAAGCATCTGCCTTCGGCTCAGGTCATGATCTCAGGGTTGTGGGATCGAGCCCCGAGTTGGGCTCCTTGCCCAGCAGGGAGTCTGCTTCTCCCTCTCCCTCTGCCCTTCCCCCCTGCTTGTGCTTTCTTTCTCCATCACTCTCAAATAAATAAAAAAATCTTAAAAAAATAAAATAAATGAGGAACAGAGAGTTTAACTGGCTGGGAGATGGCAGAGCCAGGTTCATATCCAAGCCTCTGGCCCCAGATTCCCTGATTCTGACCACTCTGCCCTCCTGCTTATCTTCTGTCTTAGGAGTAGGGAAGAGAGCAGTGGGATCATTACACGAGGATGGAGTTTGTGCCTGGCTAATTGAGATGTATACATAGGGTGTTATTTTAATTATATTTGTGGTTGACGATGAGGATTGAATGCTCTTAGTGTATTTTTTTCTTTTATTACTAATCACCACTTAAAATATTCCTATTTGAATTCCAGTAATACTTTTCATTTATTCATTGGGCAAGTATTTATTGAGTACCTACTGTATGCCTAGACTGTTGTAGGCAGCAAGGATATAGTTGTGAACATGACACATAAGATTCCTTCCTTTGTGGAATTTCCTAACATTATAATGGGAGACACAGACAAAAATACTTAAGTTGCTATGAAGAAAATTTAATGCAATCTCTGAGGAGATAGCGTTTGTAGGAGGCAGACATTAAGTGAGGTACGAATTTGGGGAGATCCGAGGTGTACGTTCCAAGCAGAGGGAACACTTGTGCAGATGCTGGCAGTGGGAGGAACAGCAGGAAAGGGGTGAGTGAGGAGAGCATGTCAGAGATGAAGGAGGGGAGGTGGACAGGGCTGTCACATAGGGATTTGTGGGCCACCATCCAGGGGGCCACCATGATCTTCCTGTTGGTGGCTGTGTGGAATGATTTGTAACCCAAGAATAATCTTGGAGACAGTGTTGCTTCCTATGATAACTTTCTAACTCACACTAGTCTGATCTATATTCCAAGGTTATTATTCAGGTACATTCAACACCCTTTCTGTATCCTTTCTCATTTGTTAGTCATTAAAAGGTGGGAAATGATAATGTGAGCCCCCTCCAGAGAGAACATAGCATTGCCTCTTCTGTGACATGGGGTCAAGCCTTCAAAATAATTGGGGGAAATAACGATGCTGAGGAATGGAACTTCAGCTATCTTTAATTTAAAATAGCGGGAACAGATGTGAATTGGCAGATGGCACAGTGAAACATTTTCCCCAATATGGTGTAGGTTCTTTCAGCTTTGGTTATTCTAGTCTTCTGAATTTTATTTATATATTTAACCACACACAAGCTTTCTCTTAAAAATATATGTTGTGGGGCGCCTGGGTGGCTCAGTTGGTTAGGCGACTGCCTTCGGCTCAGGTCATGATCCTGGAGTCCCGGGATCGAGTCCCGCATCGGGCTCCCTGCTCGGCAGGGAGTCTGCTTCTCCCTCTGACCCTCCTCCCTCTCATGCTCTCTGTCTCTCATTCTCTCTGTCTCAAATAAATAAATAAAATCTTTAAAAAAAAAAATATGTCGTATCGATTTGAGATATGCCAGGAGTAAATTAAATGAAGAGGAAAGTTTAGAACTATATATTTTATAGCTCATTTCTGATATTTTTACTTATAATTTTAAACATTTTACTTTCATCTTGTATGTTATTATAGATGACAAAAAATTAATATATATAGTGTGTGTGTGTTTGTGTGTGTGTGCATCTGTATCTTTTTATACAGTGAAGTTCCAGAAGTAATTCTTTTTTTTTTTTTAACATTTAATTATTTAAGATTTTATTTATTTGACACACAGAGAGAAAGCACAAGTAGGCAGAGAGGCAGGCAGAGAGAGAGGCAGAAGCAGGCTCTCCACTTAGCAGGGAGCCCGATGCGGGACTCGATCCCGGGACTCCAGGATCATGACCTGAGCCGAAGGCAGTCGCTTAACCAACTGAGCCACCCAGGCGCCCTTTTTTTTTTTTTTTTTTTTTAAAGATTTATTTATTTATTTATTTGAGAGAGCGAGAATGAGAGAGAGTACATGAGAGGGGGGAGGGTCAGAGGGAGAAGCAGACCCCCTGCCGAGCAGGGAGCCCGATGCGGGACTCGATCCCGGGACTCCAGGATCATGACCTGCGCGGAAGGCAGTTGCTTAACCAACTGAGCCACCCAGGCGCCCCCAGTAATTCTTATTGTATTTAAATTCAGACTACCTGGATATTAGAAATTCAGTTAGTATTCTTAAGACTTACGGTGAAAAAATTTTGTTAGATATAAGGAAATGCAGCAATCTCTTCCACTTTTATGTTTAAAAGAGCATCTGTTTAGAGGAGCATAGGAGAAGGGAGGGAAGAATAAGACAAGATGAAATCAGAGAGGGAGACAAACCGTAAGAGACTCTCCATCATAGGAAATAAACTGAGGGTTGCTGGAGGGGAGGGGGTGGGGGGATGGGGTTACTGCGTGATGGACATTAAGGAGGGCACGTGATCCAGTGAGCACTGGGTGTTATATAAGACTGATGAATCATTGAACTCTACCTCTGAAACTAATAATATGCTATATGTTAATTGAATTTAAATAAAGTAAAGGAAACAAAAAAAGCATCTATTCAGAATGGTTATAAAATGGATTGTGCTAGTTAAAGTTAATTTTTTATGTAATGAAGGTTATTGCCCAAAGGATCTCTGCAGTTACAGTTTATAAAAAACTAGAAATTATATCATTGACTAGATGTTTTCAGACTGTGGTTTGTGTATGTGTGTGTGCTTGGTGGACTCCAGGCTTCTCCCACCGGTTCAGTCCCTGTCGTTCTTCTGTATGAGGCCTTCAGGTGACCTTTGGTTGGAGAATAAGGTTTCTAATGCACACTGCCTGCCATATAAAAACATCTGTCAGGAAATAATTTAATTTTTCTAGACTTATTCAGAAGGTAGTTTGAAGATTGAAATTATGGACTAAAATCACCTCTAAAAAAATATCCCGTTGTTGTTGTTGTTGTTTGCTTTTTATGGATAACTGAAGAAAATTTGTTAAGTATTCTGGTTATTTGCAACTTGGATGAAGAGAAGTGAGCCAGAAGCCCTTCCTAGACAGGATGTTTATTTCATTACAAATTAACAATGCAGTTTCTTATCAATCAGGAGTCTCAGTTTTGTAAGAGTCATGCTACCATAACTCCTCATAACAGTACAATGAACTCTAGTAACCGAAAGTTTTTATTGCCGATGACTTCACTAGACTTGTCTAGACAGCAGTTACTCTCTAAAATCATAGCATGTTAGGGCTGGAAGAGATCTAACAGAGATACCGTAATTTAAATGGCCTAAATATTCTGTTTGCCATTGTAGCCATGGTTTTGGGGTTTGAGGGATGGGAAGACCAATGACTTCAGGCTGGAAAGTGGGAAACTGATAGGCATAAATATAGGAAGGGCCTAACTTGGGTTTTGGATGCAAGTATAAACATACAAAAGTATTCTTCTCTGGAAAGAGCAGCAGATTTGAAAGGAATTTGATGTCTGCTCATGTTTGTCAAAATGGGAGAGACTCCCTGGAGGTTTTACCTAGAGAAAGTAATTGCAGTCCAATTCATAACCTTTTGGACTGACTCTCTTTGGCAAAGTCATGCCAGCCAAAACAAAATAATTCTAGCATTCTGATTTTTGCTAATGAAATCCATATGCTATCAGTTTGTTGTTAGTGGGATTTGGATTGGCTCTGCATGGTTCCCCACCCTTCAGCCATTTTAATCAGGTCAACAAAATGACTAGTCAAATAGAAAAACCGATGGACTAACAAACTTTTTCACTGGTTGTTTTGTTCTCCTGGCTATTGACATAGAACTGCCAGCTATGATCTGATGGAGAGCCTGACTCTGTAATTCGCTAGCTTTATGGGCCTGTTCGTGGCAAAGAGCAGAATGTACTTGCTAGGCCAAAGGAGTTCAGCTGCTTTCATTGATTAAGATTTGGTCTGAGCACCTGGGATAAAAATGTCTTGGAAGAAAGTGTCTTGACACCTTTATGTGACTTGGGTATTTAAACACTTGGATGGGTGGGACAGTTGCTACGTAAGTGTCCTGAGGTAGATACTAGCTGAGCTTCTCATTAACTTTGTGAATGTCAGAAAGTGACTTATGCCTGGAAGACTTTCTCTGGAGAAAGAACAGTGATGATTTCCTGATGGTTTTGACTGATTGGGAACACACATGAAATGCTCTGTGTTTGGTGAAAAGGTTTCATGTGAAATACCCTTTGCTCTGATCCTTGTGACAATGAGTGAATAACTTGCCCTCCTTGTGACTGTCCTATTTCTATAGGAAGCCGCCCTCTGTAGACAGCTCCCCATGGAAGCTGAGACTCTGGCCACCGTTCAGGCTGCTGTCAACCCGCCAGCCATGACCCCAGACATGAGATCCATCACTAATAATAGCTCGGATCCTTTCCTCAATGGGTAAGCTAACATTTTGGAGGCACTGACTTATGATTTGCTTGCTTTCTTAACGTGGTCTAGAGTATAATGGGCCTTTGTTTATGTTGGGGAAAGGTGGGGAGCTGGGAGGTTGGGGTGGGGATCGAGGGAAGCTGTCCATTTCCTGATGTTGGTAACTGTACTTCGATTGTGTAAGATGTCCTTGGGGAAGCTGGGTGAATGGCACACGGGAACTCCGTACACTTTTCCCATCTTTTCTGTGGGTCTAAAATTGTTTTACAATAAAAAATGTAATTAAAACAAAGAGATATTTTTAAAATACGAAACATATGAGCAAGAACGAAAAGATAATTTAGCCAGAAATATGTTCGTGAGTAGAAGTAGTCAAACCTTAATTGTAGCTTTTAAACCCTTATTAATAAAGGGCAGTTGTCGATTTCCTGTGTCCTTTCTGCCCTTGCAGAAGCCTGTAGCAAACAAACAAATACAATTATGAAAGTTAGTAAAAAAGAGAGGTAAAAACAAACAGTAACTGAAATAATGAAGAAAGGGAATTTTTTAAATTGTTGATTTAGAAGTATTACAAATACACAGAAAAATAATAAAGAATAACATAAGATTTACCCAGGTATCCAACGCCCAGATTTGCCATACTTCCATAGATCTTGTTTTGTTTTGTTTTTTAGAGTATTATAGTTAATATTTAAACCATCCCCACCACCACTGAAATGTTTCTCTTTTTCCCTCCCTAGTGGGAGCCACTGTTCAGCAATTGGTGTGTGTCCATCGCACATATTTTTATACTTCCGATTACTTGTTAATGTGTGCATTCATAAGCAATATTCAACACTGTTTTCTTTTTTAAAAATTTACATAAATGGTATCATAGTCTATGTGCAGCACAGTTTTCAAATTATTATTTTGAGATAAAAAGGAAATCAGCGTCAACTTACTGTGAATGGCCAGTTTTATTTGCCTGTCTTTACATCTCGCTGACATTGGTATGCATGTTGGAAAATTAAAGAGGGGTGCAAAGTCGGCCTCTCTCCATTCCCTGGAAAGTTGGGCAGCATGACAGAAGGAGACCAGTGTAGGGGTTTCATGACTGTGTTTTGATTTTGGAATTTCTTGATGTGGGCTCGCGTTGAAGTCTCTCTGTCCTTCACTCCCCAGAGGGCCCTATCATTCGAGGGAGCAGAGCACGGACAGCGGCCTGGGGTTAGGCTGCTACAGTGTCCCGACGACTCCGGAGGACTTCCTCAGCAACGTGGACGAGATGGACACAGGTGGGAGCAAAGCCTGCAAGTCCTTGCAGTGTGTTTGCCTTTTTATATCGTCCCTTCGGTCATCGCAGTTCTAAGTCCAACCAGAAACACTTCATCTCAACAATAACAGAAAATGACACCTGAAAAGCCACCCAAACCCCAGACACTATTAATAAATTCTAGTCCCTTCTTCTTAGTTTATACAAATACAGTTTTATACACAGGCACAGGATTTTAAATTCTTTCTCTCCTCCCTCCCTCCTCCTCTCTCTCTTTCTTTCTTTCTTTCCTTTGTCCTTGCCTCATATAGCCCCTGCTCACTGTTGCATTCCTGCCATTGTCTCCTGCCATTCTTCCACAGTGGAATATTTATACTGTTCTCCTTTCAGTTATAATGTACGGGCCACTTTTTCTCTTGAGAAGTGGGATGGCTTTATAGTTTTACCCGCATGCAATTTTTTTCATGTCAATCGCTGCATTTGGGAAGCAGTTGGCAGCGGGCATTTGGAAAGTTAAGCCACTCAGAAGATTCTAAATTGTCAGCTCCCAAGCAAGTCCCAACATGATAACAGTGTCTTCCCTCAGCAATTAAAGAGAAGAGTCAGGGTACTTTTGACCTAGTCCCGGCCTGCCCCCCTTTAGGCCAGGCCCCGGCTGGCTTCTGGTCCTGTCTCCTCTTCCAAGTAGTGAGGCCACCAATTGCAAAGCCAGATTGGGTCTTCTTAGCTACAGCCAGATTTAATTATAAAGTCCTAAACCCCCAGAGGATAGTCTAGAACCAAAAATAAATGATGACTGAGGGGTCCACTATTTGGAAGTATTCATGCAAGTTTCTGCTGTCATCACTGATGACAGAAAATTAATTGTCCTGTGATGAAAAGAAGTCCTTTTGAGGAGACTGCGTGGCTCAGTCTTTAAGCGTCTGCCTTCGGCTCAGGTCATGGTCCCAGGGTCCTGGGATCAAGCCCCACATCGGGCTCCCTGCTCAGCAGGAAGCCTGCTTCTCCCTCTCCCACTCCCCCTGCTTGTGCTCTCTCTCTCTCTCTCTCTCAGTCAAATAAATAAAATCTTTAAAAAAAGAAAAGAAGTCCTTTCCCCAATGCCATTGTCCACAGTGCCTGTGTGTGTTACACTGTGTTCTTAGATGACTGTCATCTGTATCATAGTCTCTGAAGCTAAACCACTGGTCAGACCAGAGTCAAGAGTCAGCCAGGCGTCTTAGGAGTGCAGTAGGTTGGAGCAGCTGCTTTGGGGTCTCTCTGCAGGTCGTCATCAATGTGTTTAGAGGATAGCACAGACTGTCTTGTGAGGAGTCACACGGAAATAGTTTGAAATGTTTGTTTTGTTATTCGTCGATTTATTACTTCAGTTTCCTCCCTCCCTCCCGCCTCCCTCCCTCACTTTCTTCATCGCTCTCTTTAATTTTTGGTGTGAGATTAATTTTATCCTCTTTGGAACAGCCTTATGAAATGGCTCCTTCCTATATTTAATAATTGTTAGCTTTCATCTTTTGAACACTGGGAAGCCAGTAAAGATAAAAAACAAAAGTTAAATAAAAAAAGACTCAGGAGATCTAAATCTAAGCCTGACCATTAAAAAAAAAAGGATGGATTCTATTTTACGGCTTTTTTGTTTTAAAGATTTTATTTATTTATTTATCAGAGAGAGAGAGCACAAGCAGAGTGTGGGGCAGAGGGAGAGGGAGAAGCAGGCTCCCCGCTGAGCAGGGAGCCCGACGCGGGGCTCGATCCCAGGACCCTGGGATCATGACCTGAGCTGAAGGCAGATGCTTAACGACTGAGCCACCCAGGTGTCCCTATAGCTTTTAAAAATAGCCTCAAAGTAGGGAATATTTTGAAGCCAAAATGTAGAATTAAGTGGTATTCTGGAAAGAACATAGTCTTTGTAGACAGGCAACCTAAATTGAATCTCTGTTTCTCCACTTCTTGGTAGTGACTTTGGGAAAGTGATAGAACCTGCCAAGGCCTTGGATTTCACATCTATAAGTGGGAGTAACATGCTTACTTCACGGAGTTGTGGGGAGTCATGAGATCACAGAGTTTGGCCCAAAGTTCTCTTCCCCCACTTCTGGGAGGCTGAAGTAATGGACAAATTGAACTTGATAAATGCTAGGCTTCCAAGTTAACCTGGTTAAGTGAGTGTCAGCCTGCGGAGTTTAGGGTCATTCTGTGAAGTCTTTCTAGGAAGTAGGCATGAACCTTCTCAAGGAAAGAAAAGTAATACAGTAATAAGATGAGGAAAAGCTGGGGGGTGGGCACAGCTCCAGTGTGGCTAGAAAAGGTCTATTAGATTCACTGACCACATGCTGAATGGAAACAAGCCAGCTAAGCACACTCCCTTTGCAAATCACACATGGGAACAACAGCTGGATATGGTGTGGACTAGAGTAAAGGGAATAGCAAGAGCAAAGGTTGGGAAGTCATCCACTCTTTTAGAATATTCTGCAATAATCATACCCTTTTAAGAATTGCCTGGATTTTTATCTCTCCTGCTTTTTAATGGATAAAACTGTTAAAGACCAAAAAGATCACTATGCTGTTGCAAAGTTGATCCAAAGAGAGATATTTTAAGATTGTTAACCTTAACGAAGAATCTTATAACTAGTTCTCCTCATGCTTTCCATGTCTGAGGAGAAAGGATAAGAGAAATTCTTTAAAACAGATTTTGTTTGGCTAAAAAAAAAAAAAGTGTTCTTGAGTTATTAGAAAATGTGTATGGGAAATCAATAGAGATGAATGGTTCTAACTGGAGGTGAGGAAAAAAGACACCCAGCACTTGAGATCAGATAGTTTTTCAGGGCAGATACTTTTTTTCAGCCTCATTTCCATCTGTTACATTCTAGTGGGTAGTGAAAGTTATTTGGGATTTCCTCAACATCAAATTTGATGTTGAGGTCATGTCAAACTTGATTTAATTTTCCAAATTACTACCTTTTGCAATGAAAATCCTCTGAAATATTGCCAAGAGTCACTGATACTGTATGGGTTACAGAAGAGCCATTAAGCTTTGCTATCACCAAAATGCAAGTTTGGTTATGTTTCCCTCATCACTTGGAAAGATGTAATTTTTCTCCTTGGAAAATGCATTTGGTTAAAATGAATTTTCTCTGCTTTTGCTCAGAATAATGAAATTTCTATGCACAATTTCAGGAAGGCTACCATACTTAAAAGACACAAAAGCTAATTTAACAAGTTTCTTAGAAATGATTTCTAGGGTGGAAGCTGGCCTTAGTTACCAATGCTCCTCAGTCTCTGAGGTATATTTTAAACCTTCAGAAAGTTGATCAGGGCTATTTGAATTAGACAGTTGTTCTGATATTGGGTAATCAAGAATGATTGAGTTCCTAGGTTTTTCTTTCTTTTAGCACAATCAACATTTATTGTATTTTTGTATTTATATAAGTTTGTATGTATGAGTGATGCCCAGAACTGCGGATGTGTGGCAGACAGTCTATGGTGCTTTACTCCAGTACGTGAAGAAGGTACCTATAATCCCAATTTCAGATGGGTACACTGAGGTCAGACAAGTTCTGTGTGTCTAAGGTCACACAGCTAAAAGCCCAGTCCACTGGCACAAGGGTCAGTATGTTTTCTCCTACACTATTATTCGTAAAGAACATATATTCTTCATGTCATATCCCAGACATCTCATTTTCCTAGAACAGCATTTTCTCACCTGTGTTCTGTGGACTCCACTTCCATTAGGATATAAATTCTGCCAGAATAGGATTGGATGATTAAGTGGATTGAGGTAATAGTGGCCTAAACAAAATAAAACAGATCTCATTATAACAAGACTTCTTAGAACCTTCATATGCTCACATACATTGTGACTCGTACACATGGTAAGAAAAGTAGATAGTTGTGGGGTGCCAGGTATGTGTGTGTGTGTGTGTGTGTGTGTGTGTGTGTAGGGTGATCTGCAGAATTCCCTTTATAAAATACTTTGAAAATGATCCCTAGAGCCATCAATGAAGATAGCTTTTTAATAACGTGGTTAAAGGAAACTCCTCACTACTGTCTTTGAACATAAAGAGGGATGACATAGGTAAATATAAGCTTCACAGTGAAATCCTAAAAGTATAGCTCTGTGTGATAAGGTATTTATTACAGGGAAAGACTCTCTACTCTTTCACAAAATAGCCCTTCATGCATCCGTCATGGGAAGGCACAGATCACAGGTTGGATCCACAGTGCCTTCGCATGCTTCTTTCCTATCTCCTGGGATTATCCATTTTGGGCCCTGTCTACCCAGGACAAATAAAGATTCACCCGGCATCTCTGCATCTCATATGAGTGAGCATCACCAACTCAGTTTCGGGAACGTGGTAGCTGAAATTTTTCACAGAGATGAACTATTTTAGACCAGCAGCAATAGAATCTTCTGTTTAAATGGAAGCACTGTGGAAATGAAGGTGAGCATTGGGTCAACTCTTCAAGAGCTTAACAAACGGAATTAAAATGGTCATCTTCTGTTCTGTTCTAGGGGAAAACGCAGGACAGACACCCATGAACATCAATCCTCAGCAGACCCGCTTCCCTGATTTTCTTGATTGTCTCCCGGGAACAAATGTTGACCTAGGAACTTTGGAGTCTGAAGATCTGATCCCCCTCTTCAATGATGTAGAGTCTGCGCTGAACAAAAGCGAGCCCTTTCTAACCTGGCTGTAATTACTACCATTGTAACTTGGATGAGCCATGACCTGACATTTCCTGGGCCTCTTGGCAAAAAACAATGGAGCAGAGTCAGTCTGCAGGTGTACCACATTCTGCCTCCATGACTCCATGCTCCCTCCTTCCCATGCGGCCAGTTTCATCATTGCCTGGATTCGATTGACAGTAACTTAAGTCAAACAGATAAATGCTCTATTTTCAGTTTCTGCAGGCCTGCATTCCCGTGATTTGCTATGCAGCGTTCTTCTGCAGAACTGAGGATGCAGAATTGCTTCTCTATTTTTCTCTCTGCTGCCCCATGACTAAGCTTGATGGGTGTTAGTTGAAATTTATGCATCAAATTGATTATAAACCATAAAAGCTGACCACAGGCAGTGACTTGTGACAAGCGGCTCGGTCCAGGAAATGTACACAAAATTAGACCTGATTGACGGTTTCAAAAACTGTGTTAATGACAGTAGTACTGGATGCTTTAAAAAAATATTTAACGCGAGCTTTAAAAATCATTGTATGGATAGTACATCTCTGCTGTATGGAATACAATGTAGTTTTGAATCCATGCTGGTTCTGATGGTTCTTTTTACTCTGTATCTGCAAAGGCACACGTGGTCCTATTGTAGTTTGTCCTTCATCATTACTTTACTGCGTAGCATCTAGACAACTCGTCCTTCCAGTGGGAGAGGGGCAGGAATGAGAGTCACAGTTCCTACCCTACAGATCTTATGAAAGAGACCAGTTTGGTACTAATTATGAGCATTTATTAAACAAAACTTTTTTTTTTTTAATTACAAGTTGGATTTTTTTTTAATTGCAACTTAGAATTTGATGTTTATTTTATAAAGCACTATAATTTTGTAGCTGATGACAGAGGGCAGCCAAAAGTTTTTGATAAATCAGTGGCGACTGTATTTTTTTTGTCTTTTGAAACCGTTCTGAAAACATCAGGACGACCTAGCTTTCAACCCGACAGCACACACAGTAAATTGTTGCTTTTTTAATGCTGAAGCCTTATCAGTTTTGCTTTCCAGATTTCAAGTGTTTAAAAGAATCTTATCTATGAAACTGTTTGAAGGATGAAGCAGATCTCTGACTGACGTGTAAAAAAAAAAAAAAAAAGCCCTCTGAAGGGTGTACGGTGGAGACTTGTGTTTCTGAATTCAGTAAAATTGATTCCTAAGTATATTATCCTAACCCTGTTTGCTACAGTTGATATAAAAAGGCATGAAATATGTACTCAATACCTCTTATGTAACCAAAAACATTTTTTTATTAGCTTTTAAGGACTGAGAGAGAGCATCAGGTTCACCCGGTGTGCACTCTGCCTGCATTACCCATGAAGTCCTCAATCGTTGAATATTTTGAACTGACATTATTTATAATCTATGAATTTAATATCTTTCTTGAAAGACATTAATAATTCAGGTCTCTGAGAGGAACCTTCAATTCCCAAGGGGGCTTATCTATTGGGGATCTTAAATAAGATCCTTTTCCATCTACCAGAATAGAGACAGGCAGAATACATTTTATCTGGTTGGAAAGAAGGCAAGTGAAAAGGTCAGAGATGAAGTAGTAAAGTCACGGTCGATAGTGGAAGGATACTAGTTGGGAAATGGAAACAGACAAGTGATAGTACCCCAAAAGCAAGACGAGCAGGATGGTAGGAGAGGTGCCCAAAAGAACAAAGCAACGATTTTCTACTACAGCTTTTATACCAAAAGACTCTGTTGTAGAAGAAAGGGCTTCGGTGCACTTTATGGGGAAGGAGGAGGGGAAGGGCTGGTGTCGCCCTGTCCAAGCTGACGCTGAGCGTGTCTGTGGGCAAGAGCATAAGCCTGCTGTGCTTCCAACACAGGGAAGTGATTTCTTTTTCCTGAAGGACCCATGGTATATGTTCTGATTCCTTTTCTCTCTCTAAGCGCTCTGAGAGAGATCGGGGTAGATGTTTTGTGTTTGCTACTAAATAAGGGAGCACTATTTCTTTTTCTCTTTTGTGAGCAATAATTGCAAAAAGAGTTGTACATTCTTTCTAAGAAAAACAAAAAACAAAAAACAAGGGACCTAACAAAACTGAGCAGTGTTACTGTATTTTTTAAAAATATTTTTATAGACTCCTTTTCAGGTTATTAAGTGTAAAAGAAACAGATACCCCTCTTTTTTAAAGTAGTTAAAACATCGGTGATTTGTATTACCAATTTTTAGAAGTAATTTCCTAGTAAGCTGTGGCATTATAAAACACTAGAAGATTTTTTTTTTAGTGAAATTAGTTGAAACATTTATTAATGAACATAACAAATATTATTCCAGAATGAAATATGAACCATGACTACGTGTTTACTAATAGACAAAGCCAGATGTAAGTTTTTTGTTACGTTTTTAAGGCCATAAAATACGGCCTTTGTTAAAGAACACTAAAGCTAGAAATCTGGAAGTAAGAACAACTTTTGAAAGGGTTTTTCCTATTATTGTAAGTGTAAAAACCCCTGCCGAATTCATGATAAGGTGCTATTTATATTTCTTATTATAAAAGAACTGCCAGGATATCTCGTCTTTTCAATCCTAAATCAGTAAATTTCAACATGTCATCTGATAACTTTGCCATGGAAAAGACATATTAAAAATTGAAATGGAGAAACAATTTCAGAGATCTTTCATGCAAGGTATCGATATCCTGACAGAACACATTTTCTTAAAGTAAATACATTGTCAAAACCTGTTTGCAATTCTACTAAGTCCAAGTAATTGTTAGTGTTTCACCAGAGTATTTAGGATGTGAGATGCCATTTCTTTCACTGATTGTACAACATGCGGGAAGCACGTAAGACAGAGTAAAACATTTAGTGCGGGGGGTTGCTCTTGACCCCGGCGTGGTAGAAAAGCTCTCTGTAGAAGGTGAGAGAAGTGTTGCTAATTATAAGTTGTGTTCTTAACAACAAAATTAGAAAGTAACTTCTGAAAGTACAACTTTTATGAAAAAATAAGCTGTTAAAAAAAGGAAATTGTAGATTAATTTAATTGGGAAAATGGGCGATTGACAGAGACCGTTTCCCTAACACACTACATCATTTATGTGCTAGTACTTTTAACTTTTTAAACAAATTTACTTCTACGTTTTGTAATATGACATATGTGTGTTTATTTTTAATTTAGAATGGTCTGCCTGCAGAAGGGATGCAGCCAAATCAATCATATCAAACCATTTTACCTGGAGTTTGGTACTGGTTTTTACTTCTCTGATTCTGTATAAGAAAAATAAATACAATTGAATTTCCACTTAGAGCCTTTGTCTTTTCATTATTTGTGTGTGTTCCTTTTACTCAAGGCTCGGGTGGTACTGAAGAAGGGCTTATGTAACTCTCCTGGCAGACAATGAAAGAAAGACAATTTTGTGGGCCAACATTGTTTGGGCTCAAATGTCTGGTCTTCAATATCTTAAATATCCACAGAATCCTGGTTTCCCCTTTATTTGAAGCAACCCCCGAGGGTTTTTGTTTTTTTTTAGTGTGTGTATATATATAATTTACATCTTATACATATGATTAATATATAATTTTTTTTTTAATCACACTATCCTCCCAACACCCTCACAGATTGGACTGAGATGTCAGAACTATAGGATTCTCAGTCCTTCCTGTGTTGTTAATGTTATAGCGTGGCTTCTTGTTATCTAAGAACAGCTTATTCATTCTGAGTTTGGGCTTGTGACAGTGTATTTTCTCTGTCCCTTGAGTCCCTTGATTCTCACTGTTGTCATATCTTTGTCCACTCCACAGAAACATTAGGTGAGAGCACTCAGTAAAGAGTGTTTTCAAGCAGGAGCTAAACAACAGAAGAGATGCTGGTGGGAACAGCTTACCAACATTCCAGAGCCTTAAGTCTCATGCATTTGTTTTTAAAAAAAATTTTCTTAATTCCAGGATAATTAATGTACAGTGTTACATTAGTTTCAGGTATACAGTGTAGTGATTCAACAGTTCTCTAACTCAGTACTCATCACGATAAGTGTACTCTTAATCCCCATCACCTATTTCCTTCATCCCCTCACCCACCTCCCCTCTGGTAACCATCAGTTTGTTCTCTATAGTTAAGAGTCTGTTTTTTTGTTTGCCTCTTTTTTCTTTGTTTTGCTTTTTAATTTCCACATATAAATGAAATCATATGGTGTTTGTCTTTCTCTGACTTATTTCACTTAGCATTATACCCTCTAGATCCATCCATGTTGTAGCAAATGGCAAGATTTCATTCTTTTTTATGGCTGAGTAATATTCCAGTGTGTGTGTATACCACCATTTCTTTATCCATTTCATCTATGGACACTTGGGCTGCTTCCATAATTTGGCTGTTGTAAATCATGCTGTAATAAACATAGGGGTGCATACATCTTTTCAAATTAGTGTTTTCATAATTCTTTGTGTAAATACCCAGTAGTGGGATTACTGGATCATAGGGTAGTTCTATTTTTTATTTTTTGAGGAAGCTTCATAGTGTTTTCCACAGTGGCTGCACCAGTTTGCATTCCCATCAATAGTGCACGAGGCTTCCTTTTTCTCCCCATGCTCACCAACACTTGTTTTTGTGTTGATTTTAGCCATTCTGACAGGTGTGAGGTGATACCTCATTGTGGTTTTGATTTGCATTTCCCTGATAATGAGTGATGTTGGGCATCTTTTCATGTGGCTGTTGAGCATCTGTATGTTTTCTTTGGAGAAATGTGTGTTCATGTCTTCTACCCATTTTAGTTGGATTATTCATTTTTTTTGCTGTTGAGTTGTATAAGTTCTTTCTATATTTTGAATACTAACCCCTTATCAGATGTATCATTTGCAGATGATCTTCTCCCATTCAGTAGCTTGTCTTACTTTTGTTGATCGTTGTCTTTGCTGTGCAGAAGCTTTTTATTTTGATGTAGTCTCATGCATTCTTTTTAAAAACCGTATTTCATCATCACTGCCAATATAACATGCACTGCTTGTTGAAAATGTTATAAATACTAACATGTATAAGGTAAAAAGTGAAACTTCTCTATCCCCCAAGTCTCACACTTTAAAAAAATATATAAGATTTTATTCCTATAAGTTGGATTTTTTTAACAAGAAAAATAATGATACATGCTATTTTTAAGCTTTCATTTTTTCTCTCTCTTTTTTTTAAAGATTTTATTTATCTGACAGAGACACAGCGAGAGAGGGAACACAAGCAGGGGGAGCCGGAGAGGGAGAAGCAGGCTTCCCGCCGAGCAGGGAGCCCGATGTGGGGCTCGATCCCAGGACCCTGGGACCATGACCTGAGCCGAAGGCAGACGCTTAATGACTGAGCCACCCAGGTGCCCCTCATTTTTTCTCTTAATAATAATAATGATATTACTAATAGTTACTGATCATTTACTATGTGCCAAGCACCACGAAAAAACACTTGATATGTATTATCTAATTTAATCTGCATAGTGACCCTATCATTTCAATATTATCCTTACTTTATAGATGAAGAATTTAAGAGGTTAAATCTTTTGCATGAGGTTACACAGTAAGCAACAAATATATCCAAAATCTCATGGGTATCTTTCCATGCCAGGACATAGAGTTGTATACTGGATTATTTTTAACAACTAATATTTTATATGGATGTCCCCTATTGCTAGCCAGTTTTTAGTTTTTGCCTTTATAGACAGTCCTACAGTAACCAGCCCATTCTCATGTGAATATGGCTGGAGGATAAATTCCAAGAAAAAATCATTACATCATGTGATCTTAAATTTTGATAGATTCTGTTAAATAGTTTTGAAAGGAAGGACTGTACCAGTTTATACTTCCAATAACAACAAATGCAAAGGCCTGTCTCACCACTGCCAATCTGGAGCTGAATATTGTGTCTTTGTTTTGTTTTGTTTTGAAGATTGAGGAGTTTTCCTATAAACATGCAATTTCAAAAATAAAAATAATCAAATTTGATTTGAATAAACATTAACATTTTGGGGTTTTTCCCCCCACTGTACATTCCATAAAATATTTGGGAAGATATATATGAAGTTCAAAAATTGAATGAAAAATGTATTTTCTATCAATAAATATAATACAAATTAGTCTCTTCTGTTTTTCTTCCAGCTTTATCAAGATATAATTGACATACTGTATAAGTTTAAGGTGTACAGTGTAGTGATTTTATGTATATATATATTGGAAAATGATTACCACAATAAGGTTAGTTAATACATGTATCTCCTCACATAGCTACTTTTTTTTTTTTGTGGTGAGAACTTTTGACTAACTCTTAAGTCTGTATAGATAGAAAATACCGTACTGTTACAGCCTGTATTTCCTTTTTTTTTCCAGTTTGTATTTCTTTTTTTTTTTTAAAGATTTTATTTATTTGACAGAGAGAGACACAGCGAGAGAGGGAACACAAGCAGGGGGAGTGGGAGAGGGAGAAGCAGGCTTCCCGCTGAGCAGGGAGCCTGATGTGGGGCTCGATCCCAGGACCCTGGGATCATGACCCGAGCCGAAGGCAGACGCTCAACGACTGAGCCACCCAGGCACCCCCAGTTTGTATTTCTTGAATTAATCGTGAAATTGATATTTTCATAATACTGTTGTCTATAGTGAGTGATGTCAGTTCTCCACCCATATCACCTTAGATTCCTTTTTACTGTTTTGTGCACCCCATCTCCCACCCTGGTGTGTTTTGGCTTCCAACAGCTAATATCTGTGACTTTTAAAAAGGATCGCAGTCACTTTGCTCCCACACGGGCAGAGAGCTAGATGCATAGGAATTCACATTCTACAATACAACCTTTAGCCAATGACAGGTGGGTATGTAACTTACATTTCAAAGTCTCCTGTGGGACCAGGCACAGACTGCCTTCTAAGGACTTGGCCTGAGAGCACACGCTTGCTTTGTTTCCTCCCTTTCCCTGTCCTGTTTACCCCACTCTCTTACCAGTTTCCCTTGTAAATACTCAATTCCTTGAAAAATCCTTTCTTAAATAGTACTTCTTTAGTAAATGACTTGTACATGAGTCCTTGATCAGGGTCTGCTTCTGAGAACCAGACCTGAGCTAGTATCTGGAATATACAACAAGCTTGCATGTTAATGAGAAAAACAGTCCCATAGAAATATGGGCCAAGGATATGAATTGAAAATGTATAGGACAGGGAACTGGGTGCCAAATAGCTTGCCAACTTCATTACTAATCAGGAAAATGGAGGGGCGCCTGGGTGGCTCAGATTGTTGAGCGTCTGCCTTCGGCTCAGGTCGTGGTCCCGGGGTCCTGGGGTCGTGGTCCTGGGATCGAGCCCCGCATCGGGCTCCTGGCTCAGCGGGGAGCCTGCTTCTCCCTCTCCCTCTGCCTCTCCCCCTGCTCGTGCTCTCTCTCTCTCTCTCTCTCTATCTCTGTGTCTCAAATGAATAAAAACAAAAAAAACAAAAAAAAAACTACTAATCAGGAAAATGGAAATTAGATAGTAGTGATCTACCATTTCATTTCTATCAAACTGCAAAATGAAAAAGACTGAGGACACCATGTGTTAGCTAGGATATGGGGAAACGGGAACTCTTAATGCACTGTTGGGGGGCTGCATAAGTTGATAAAGGCATGAAGGGGGCCACTTGGTCTGTTTTGCTGACCACTATATCCCCATTGTATTCCCCAAGTAAGTGAGTAGTTTCAGCAGGGACAGACAGGGAAGAAGGGCTGGCTGCAAAATAGGGGCTGAGGAACTTCCTAGATGATTTGGTTGAGTAAACAAATCTGTCACCAATCAATGGGGTGACAGGCATTGCCGCCAAACTAGCTCACAACTGGGACTTGTACATTTATAGTGTATCCAAGTTCCCCTTTTTTTTTCTTTTAGGATTACAATCTTGAAAATTCATTTATTTGTATTTTCAATTAAAAACTTATAGCTGCCGAATTTAGGGTTTTTTTTCCTTAGGACACAGGTTTTTAAAAATTACAATCAATATTGTGTGGATATCAAAGCTCCTGGGTATAAAATTTACTAATCTTCCATTGAGGGCACATATGAAGGTATTATATATGTAAGGTTAAAATCTTTTTATTTCTTTTTTTTAAAGATTTTATTTATTTCTTTTTTTTAAAGATTTTATTTATTTATTTGAGAGAGAGAATGAGAGAGCATGAGAGGGGTGAGGGTCAGAGGGAGAAGCAGACTCCCTGCCGAGCAGGGAGCCCGATGCGGGACTCGATCCAGGGACTCCAGGATCATGACCTCAGCCGAAGGCAGTTGCTTAACCAACTGAGCCACCCAGGCGCCCCTAGATAATTTCTGATATCTGCCTTGTTGCCCAGAATAGTTTAATATATGCAATGGATTAAAATGAATATAAAATTAAGATCAGACACATTATGTCATGTTAGAAAGACTTTCTGGACGAGTTTCTGGTCACTAGAGCTAGATGGGCTGTGAATTCTGGCCCTAAAACAGAATGGATTTATTCCAGTTATGCCTCAAAAGGTCTGGTACATTAGGGTCCTCAAAGCAGAACTCCTTATAACTTTCTCTGGAATGCCCCCAGATTTCAAGATTCACCAAAACAATTAGCCAATGCATTTTATTTTTTCACTGACTCGGATGGCTTTGAGAAACTGATCAAAGCTTTAGGTGTTGTTCATAGTAAGTTGCTCCCATACACATTTTACAGTTAATTCCAGATGGCTCATAGAGTCACTGAAACTCTTCCATTGGCCTTAGAATTTGCGATTCTTTCCTATAGGCTGTCCTTTGAAATAGGTCCCTTGTAGTAACTTAAAAGTGTGAGATGATAAAGCCTTAACTGTAGTTCACAGAGATGTATAAGTTGTGTTTAGAAATAATAATTTGCAGGGGTCACAGAGTTTACCATCAGGTTTTATATGTCCTAAATGGACCCTTCTGCTTGTAAGACAATAGGTCATATTAGAAATTGAACAAAGTGATGCATGCCTCCTATGTTTGCAGTTTGAGGACCAGAAATAGGGTGACCAAGTGTCCTGGTTTGCTTGGGACAGAAGGGTTTCCCAAGACTCAGGACTTTCAGTATTAAAATTGGGGAAGTCGCAGCGAACTGGGAAAGTTGGAAAGTATGCATCATGTACTCGTTGGCAGGACCGGCTACATAATTTGTGGGACCCAGTGCAGAATGAAAACATGGGGCCTTGCTCAAATGTATTAAGAATTGACAGTAGAGCATTAAACTGTGGGGCTCCTGTGAGGGTGGGGCCCTCTGTAATTGCACAGGACATGTCCTGAAGCCAGCCCCATTCATTGCAATCCTGCAAATCAAAGGATTTCCTGTGCTAGTATATCTCTCTGTAAGAATAAGAAAGAAGAGGCTGACATAAAAAAAAAGGGGGGTAATTACAAAACTGGGAGCTCAGTGTAGGGAATGAAGAAGAGGAGTGAACAACCTCAAATAAGACACGGAGCGTGAGCCTTAGCTTCGAGGAGTTTCCCAGGCATTTCAGGGAAATGGCATACACGAAAGCCCCAAATTTTGAGTGCTGAGAAAGTCCATGTCTTTGGAGGGAGAGTGTAGGAAGGCCATGAGGCAGGAGGTGAGTAAATAAATAAAACAGATGGAGATAATCCTCGAAGGGGCTCGAATGCTTTGTTCCAGAGTTGGACTTTAGCCTGTATAATGGAAGCCATGGAGAGTTTTCCAATAGTAGAATGACCTAAGGAAAACAGGTGGAAAAGTGAAGATGTATTGGAATGGAGAGAAGTTGGCCCTCTCTGAGGACAAGGGCCTATTTGGTGCCGTGAGGATAGGAAGAAATTGATATCATGGCCTCTGCCTCCAAGAAGATAATACCCTACTATGTATTTAGCATCAGGTGTGTGCCAGCCGAGTTGAGGAGCGAGAGAGATTGCTTGGGGCTTGCTGGTGAGGAGGTAGGACAGGGGGAGCAGGGATGTGGCACTGGTAAATGAAGGCATGGGAGCACAGATGGAAAACAATATACATGTTGACAACCCACTGTGTTCCAGGAACTGGGTGTCACTATTTCCTCCGAGTGTGTATCTGTGTGTTTATTGCGGTACCCTGACACTTTTAGAGTCATTTAGGCAGAATTGAAATCTTTATAATATTGAGTCTTTCTATTCAATTCAATCTGTTTTCTTAACATCCTCAAAGAATGAGAGTTGAAGATGGGTAGACAAAAAAAAAACAAACTCCCGTAAAACCTCAGTCTTGGAAGTCAGGCGCTTGGGCCAGCTCTATCAGAAATGACAGATATACACTTGACCCTTGAACAACACATGGAATTGGGGGCGTCAACCCCCAATGCAGTTAAAAATCTTCAGAAAACTTTTGACTCCCCCAAAACTTAACTACTAATAGCCTACTGTTGACCGGAAGCCTTCCCAATAGCAAAAACAGCAAATTAATGCATTATTTCATATGTTATATGTATTCTTACAATAATGTAAGCTAGAGAAAATAAAACATTATTAAAGAAAATCATAAGGAAGAGAAAACACATTTATAGTACAGTACTGTATTTATTAAAAACAAACAGACCATGTATAAGTGGACCCAGGCAGTTCAAACTTGTACTGTTCAAGGGTCAATTGTAATTGTAATCTCTTGGAAATCCACTTAACTTTCCTGGGTATCATTTCTTATTTTCCTTAGCTGTAAAATGCTCATTTTCTCCTGGCACTAAAATCCTCCCATTCTGTAATCTTTCTTAGTGTTTGAACAGATTTTCTACATTGAGGAGATAGGTGGATTTGTGTCATGTACATAAGAACACTCTTTTTCTTATAGCATTTTTTGAGAATCCAATAGTTATAATAGACTGGAGAATGAGAAACTGATATTTTAACTATGACTCTAATCCCCCAAAGTGGTATAATTTCAGCAAGCACGTTCATCACTGCCCAACCAGGGGGCCTGACATTTCCACCATTGAGATTTAGGGACTATTCCAGAAAAAGGTCCCACTCAAGTACCTTACTTGGATAATGATGATGTGACTAAGTGGTCTATAAATGGAGAAAATTAATTTACAGGATTAGCAAGTGATTAATAATCAGTAATCCCGGGGCGCCTGAGTGGCTCAGTTGGTTAAGTGTCTGTCTTCAGCTCAGGTCACGATCCCGGAGTCTGGGATCAAGCTCTGCATCGGGGTCCCTGCTCAGTGGGGAGCCTGCTTCTCCCTCTGCCATGGCCCCTGCTCCTTCTCTCTCTCTCAAGTAAATAAATACAATCTTTAAAATAAAATCAGTAATCCCTTACACTTTGGGAAGAGAATCCATTTATGGAATTAGCATAGAGTAAAATAAGAGTTTGAGAGAATAAGAGGGAAGCCCTAACAGGGAAGGGTGAGGTCCAGCACATTCCACGCAGCATTGCCAGTCCTGGAGAGGTGGGTGTGTGAGCATTAAGAAAGGGCATGTGTGGGCAGTCTCCTTTACAAATTTGCCGGGGGCTCCATTCCTCCAACAGTTAAGGAGTTCCATACCACGCAGCTATTAATTAACACAGTGGCCTTAGCCAAGTCTCTTACAGTTTTTCTTTACATGTAAAATTGGCTATTATAATAAAAGTGGGGGAGCAGTGAGAGAGAGGTGAAGATTCAGAAAACTGACTTATATAGAATACCCAGTAAATAAATAAATGGTGGTCAATAAATGTTCATTTCCTCCTTTTTTGTGAGCTTTTCCCTCTCTTCTTCCCAGGCCCTGTTTTTCTCCACAGCACTTACCTCCATATAACAGTAAGAGATAATTCACTTCTTCATTGTCTCTTCCCATTAGCCTATCAGTGCCGTGAGAACAGGGATTTTTGTTTCTTTTATGACTAGCACCTTGATGGATGCCCAGTAGACTGTTGAAAAATATTTTCAAAATATTTGTTGAATGGAAGAATATGTTTGTGAGAATATTGTTTTTCACACTGCAGCCCTTCCTTTGGACAGTGCCATTTTTGTTGACTTGTTTGCTCACACTTGTGGGTCTTAAATTGATGAGGCTTTTGGAAAATATTTCTTTATGGGGAGATACTTAGAAAGATGGCCAAACCGGTCTTCTGAGAAACTGCCCACTGAGTGAGCCGTGCGCTGAGCCGCCACTAGAGGGCAGCAGCTGGCTCTGCCAGGGCGTGGTGACCGGCCCCTCTCTCAATCCCCGCCCCCCCGCCCCGCCCCCTAATCACCGTGCAGACTGGCTAAGGGATGGGGTATCACGAAGGGGAATTAGAAAGACAGGAGACTGCAGTTTTTGTTTCCTCTTTGCACTCATTTATATATACACGTTGCCAGGAAGATCTGTGGCTTTTGGGTGAGAATGAGGGTTTTTTTTAAAGTACAGAGCAAAAAAAGAAAAGAAAGAAAGAAAAAGAAAACAAAAGAAAAATTAAGGCATTCTCAGAATAAGATTCATATTGGAGTCAGTGGATCACCTGCCTCAGAATATCCTAAGATGTTAGTGTAAAATGTGAATTTCTCTGACTTTCCTGAATCTGAAGTAGAGTGAGGGCTGGGAATTTGCATTTACTTAGCAAGCTTCCAGGTGATTCTGGCTCATTCTAAAGTTTGAGGACCACCACACCTGGTGAGTAGTCTCCAAACTTTTTATCATGAAATGTATATATGTTTGCCTGTTTATTTCCTTATTTATAAGCTATATGCATAGATGACTGTTCTAATGTATTGTGTATATTGGAAAACATTCACAAAAATAGAAAATGTGAAAGGATGAAAGATCATATAAAGTTTATGTATGAACTTCCCATGCCACATTTTGAATGAGAGGATGAGTATAACTCATGCAGATGAAATGTTATTTAACTGATCCTCAGGGTAATTGTTATGGCACAACACTCATTTTCTCAAGTTTATGGCCCCAACGTCAATGGGCATGAGACAGCATGATTATCTGTAGAGGTTTTATTTCTGTTTCAGTGGTATCACTGGGCATTCTCCCTCTCCCTCCCCACAAAATTCACATTTGCTTCTCAGGAAAGTTGTCATATTTACCCTCTTCCTCAACCTGATGTCCCAAGTGCAAATTTGGGGTGGGAAACCGAGTATAGACTGGTCAGTGTGTTGGTATCTTATAGCCCAGCAATGCCCAGGTAATTCATGAACACACACACACACACACACACACACCTGGGGCTACATTAAGACTGAAAAAGTTGCAAAATCCTCTGCTATGAAACCCTGCCTACAAAAAGCTTTAAATTTAATGATTTGACTCTACTTCTGGCTCTTAACCTTTCTGGAGTCATGGATCTCTTTGAGAATCTAATGAAATATATGAGCTTTCTCCCCAGGGCAGGGAAAAAAATACTCCTCTGACTATATATACCATTTCCGAGCGTGTGGAAACTTTTGGAGTTCTCAACATGTGTACTCTGAGCCAGCAGAATCAGCATTTCTTGGGAACTTACTTGAGATGCCCCACACCCAAGCCTACTGAATCAGAAACTCTGGGGTGGGAATAAGCCCTCCAGGTATTTTTGATGAATACTCAAGTTTGAGAACACTCCAGAGTAGAGGTTCTCAAACCGGCTTCCTTATTAGAATCACCTGGTGATTTTTTTTTTTTTTTTTTTTAGTTTTTGGAAGCCACCAATGCCTGGGCTCCAATCTCCTTTAATTAAATCAGTATTTTTCTGGAGGTGGGGCTTGGACACTGGGATTTTTAAAAGCTCTCCAACGGAGCTAAGCTCTGTGGATCGAGATGTTAATAACTCAGGCTACTTCTGACGATCCTCTAACTAGAGCATGATAGCACTAGAGAAGAACTTAGCCACAGCCTGACTCATCACTTTCATTTACTGGGGAGGACGCTGAGAAGTTTTCCATGCTGCACAGTTACTGAATGTCTAGGCACCCGGTTCTCCTCCCCTGTCCCAGGAAGTGCCACACACCGAAAGAGTGATCCCAAAACACTCCTGAAGAAGCTTGGCCAGAGAAGACACATGTAGTTAAAAGTGGACTAGATCACAGCATATTCAGCTACAGATCATTGACATCAGCTTCCAGTGGTTTTTCCTCCTTGGCTCAACATCTGCCATTGATTTTCTTTGAACTCAGTTCATTAAGCTCTCTTCAGAAGGAGCTGAAGCTCTGCCTGGCCAGTGGAAAGGAGCAGAGCTGACGTGGGGCCGCAGCAGAGCCTTCTTCCCCTTGAGAGGTGGGGGGATGGGGCAGGGGAGTGTGCCAGGGGCTGGGAGGCAGCCGGGAGTCCTGGGTTTAACGGCAGTCTTGCCACTGACTCACTCCGTGACCTTGGGCTTCTTGCTCAAGCTCTTCATGCCTCAGTTTCTTCACTTCTCAATAGGGACGATAATAATAGCACAACTACCCCATGGGTTGTGACTACTAAAGGGGTTTGACGCATGTCAAGACTGATTTCCACATCAGGTCGCATGTTCTGCCAGTGTAAGCTCGCAGTGGGTGGCAGCACCGGTGAGTGGTGACTGGAGGGGGGTTGGGGGGTAGCTGCCTTGCTTGCCGCAGGTGAGGCAGAGAGCTCAGGAACCTGCCTTTTCTTTCCTCTTCGTTTTTAACCCTGAGGATTATAGAAATCTGCCTCTGCATTCCGGCTTTTTCTACACAGAGGGGATAATGTCAGCGAGTAGAAAGAAAAAGCAGAGGAGGGAGCAACGGGTGGGAGGGGGGTTGGGGGGTGCCGGGGGGAGGGAGGGAAGGGACATCGACTGGGTGTGGTTGTCTTCATATAGGTGCTTTGAAAGATTATATAAAAATGCTGATTTTGATTATGATATTTTAATTGATCATTTGCACTAATTCAGGTTAACATGAATGAATGAACAGGATAAATTGTGACATTTTAAAAAATAACAAAATGCTCATGCTTTCAGTTCCACATAGGAACTGGAGATAAGCATCACAAAGCCTCCCTTCTTGGATGCTGTTAGGAAATTAGTGAGGTTTAGAGCACCGTGGGTGAGAGTGGGACTCTTACCTTCAAACAGGCAGATGATCTGGGTTTAGATCCCAGATTTTTCATTTGCTGTTTATGGGGCTCTGGGAAAGTTTATTTTTTCTAAGCCTCATTTTCTTCTTTCTTACACGCAAGGAGCTAATCATAGTTTCTATATCATAAAGTTGTGCCAGGTTAAAAAAAAAACCAGACTTAGATAAGGAAAAACTTTATTCAAAAAGACTATTGCAACACGAGAATCTCCAATCTCAGGAATCTGCAGGCGTCTCAGAAACAAACAGAAAAGGCTTTTCTTTTCCAGGCTGGGCTAAGCAGAGCTTGGCAGCGATGGGACATTGGGCAAGCACATGGCATGCTTGCTGGGGTCTGACAGGAAATGTGTCTCCCTGTGGTCAGCCGATTCCCCGGATAAGCTAATAAAGGGACATTTCCGTGCTTGCTCAGGCTTGGGGGCAAGCGGAGGTCAGGGGCCTGGGGGAGGAGAGAAGCCTCCCTGAAATCTGGTGAAGACAGAGCAGCATGTGAGGCAAGGGCAGTCGTGAGCACTTGGTCAGTTGTTTTGAGGACCAAGTGAAATCATGCATGTATATTACTTACCAAGGTTTCTGGGTATTACCAGTAAGTGCTGGGGTTATTTATTTTTTTTAAAGATTTTATTTATTTATTTGTCAGAGAGAGAGAGCACAAGCAGGGGGAGCGGCAGAGGGAGAAGCAGGCTCCCCACCCAACAGGGAGCCTGATGTGGGACTCCATCCCAGAACTCTGGGATCATGACCTGAGCCGAAGGCAGATGCTTAACCGACTGAGCCACCTAGGCGCCCTGGGGTTATTTTTTATGACAAAAGCTTGATTTTCAGCTTGAGAGTGGCTTTTTCTTTGTTCTGAGCAGACTAATTCAGTCACACCTCCATGACAATGATAATACCCATCCAGAGCACAGTTACTATGTTCCAGGCCCAGGGTTGGGGAGAGGTCTGAACTTTGATAAGATGGAGTTTCTGAGCTCAAGGCGTTCTCAGTCCAGAGGGAAAGAAGGAAGTGTTATGTGGTATAACACGGAAGGGCAACCATTCTGATGTATACAGGATACCATGGGAGATTGGGGAGGGGCTATCAATTAACTGTGGGGACTATGGGAAGGAAGAAGCTGGACAAGATGAGCCCTGAATGGAATCTGGAAGGAGAAGAAGCATTTACCCTGATGAGCAGGAGGAAATGAGCATTTCTACACACACGGAACAGCATATGCAAGAAAGGGTCTGAAAGAGTGTGTGGGGCCAAAGACCAGGATCCCCAGGTTCTGGGCAGAGTGATGCTGGGTCTGCAGGGGCCAGTAGGGGCTGGGTGATGAAAGCCACTGAAAGGGTAGGGGCGTGGTAGGTTCTGTAGTTAGGACAGTCCTCTAGGGTCATTCTCAGTTCTGTGTCTGCTTAAATGCAGATAACGGCACTCTCCGAGGCCAGGGTTCTAGGAGAGCCATGCATGGAGGACTGGAAGAGCTCAGGCCGGAACTGTTGCTTTGAGATGCCTGTGAAACATTCAGAAACAGATATTTAGGCATGCCTGGGTGGCTCAGTCAGTGAAGTCTCTGACTCTTGGTTTTGGCTCAAGTCATGATCTCACGGTCTTGGGATCAAGTCCCATGTGGGGCTCTGGGCTCAATGCAAAGTCTGCTTGTCCATGTCCCTTCCCCTCCGCTTCTCCCCCTGCTTGTGTGTTCTTGATCTCTCTCAAATAAATAAATAAAATCTTTTAAAAAAAAAACCCCAAAACCCAAAAGATATTTAGCAGACAGGGCAGTGGTCTGGGCTGGAGATAAAGACACAGGAGTCATGAACATAGTCATTAGAACCATAGTGGTGAAGATTATCTGGGAGAGTATTTAGACCAAACAGAGTAGTGCTCTGAAGCCAGAACTCGAACATTTAAGGAGCAGAGCACCTTCTTTTAAATGTGTATATGTCACTTTGGTGATAGGTAAATATTTGTTTATGCACATATGTTTACATACAACCAGTAATTACTAAGCACTTTCTACGTGCAAAACACCATGTTGGCTTCCAGGAAAAAGAACTGATGGTTCTTCTCAAGCAGCACATGATCCAGACCAGTGATTATCAACTATGGGTGAGTTTGTCCCCCAAGGGGATATCTGGCAATATCTGGAGATATTTTTGGTTGTCAAAACTGAGGAGGGAAGGTTCCTAGTAGCATCTCCTAAGTAGAGGTCAGGGAAGCTGCTAAACATCCTTCAGGGCCCAGGACCGCTCTCCCCACTTTGATAAAGAATTATCTGGTACCAAATATCAATTGTGTAGAAGTTGAGAAACCCTGATCTACACTAAAACAGCACACGTACACACACACAAAAACAAACAAACAAACAAACACCCATTCCTTTCTCTCAGCTGGAGATGGTGGCTTTGTAATGTGTCAACTTGGCTAAGCCCAACTATATTTGCCGAAGTTGCTTTTTGTATGTTTCCTATTGGGACACCCGCAAGAACAACTCTTGCAAACTTTGGAGGGCCGAAGGGAGGCAGCAGCGTTTTGTAGCTCATACAAACTCATCTCATTGACGCAAAGCAGCATGCGGGCCCTACAACTGCCCTACAGCCTTCCCCAGTATCTCCTCCAGCTTCACTGACCCTTCGGGTGGGTAGGGTGTGTTTAGCTCCATGACAAAGGGCCCCAGCTTCTGGGGCTGCAGCTCAGGTGGGTTCCAGCTTGTTCTTGCTCTCTCACACTCTATATCCATCTCTTCTTTCTGCTGACCTGCCCTGTGGACCTTAAGCTCCAGCCTCAGCCCCAAAGACACTAGCTAGCTAGCTCCCGCAATTACAAAGGGCAAATCCTTGTGATACGGATTTATATATCCCTCTACTGACACAACAAATTTATTGATTGCCTACTATGTCCTAGGGCCCCTATTATGCACTGGAGGTGCAGACTTGAATCAGATACTGTCCTTGCCTCAAAGAATTTGTAATCTCAAATGTGAAGACATAAGTCATGTATTTGTGAAATCAACACAAAGCTGGCAACTCCCAGAGAGAAGTTTCTAGACAGTCTTATGACCAAATGTGTGTGTGTGTGTGTGTGTGTGTGTGTGTGTGTAGGAGCATCAACCAAGGGAGGGGCCCGTACATCTTTACCCTTTGTTTTCTGTCTCTTCCTTTTAATCCCTTTAATCCATGGTAAGCATTTTTCTTTAATTTTATGTTAATTGGATTTGAAAAATGGCCTTTTGTGTGAAAGCTCGTCAAAGAATTGTTTTAATTCTTCATCTATAAAATAATGAGATCAGATTTGATGATGACTATAATTTCTTCATTTTCAAGTTCTGAATCAGTGAAAACCCCTAAATAAGCAATCGATGCCCTTTTATCTACATTCTTATTTCCTTGCCAGAGAACATAGGTGAATCAATCGTAATGGCCTGATGTCTCTGAACCTCTGGAACATCATTACCTGTGTCACCCTTTAGGATTTAATGTATAAGCCATCATATTAATATTAATCAGTAGAGCGTGTTATTTAAAACTAAATAACAAAAGACAGGTTTTTATGCCTTATACCTAGATTTTCAGATGCAGTAAGTCGAGGCTGGGGCACAGGAATCATAATAGGACATTTTTTAGGTGATTCTGATGATCATCGTTGAGAACCAACATTCTACATTGACTTGAAACTGTGTGTGTGTGTGTGTGTGTGATCTTAAGTGCCTATCTGCTCGCCTTTCTTCCTTCTGCCCATTACGTGCCAGATGGGGTCTTGACCTGATCCCAGACTTCTCCCTATAGTGAGGGCAGAATCACAGCCTGTAACCTTCATGTCTTCAGTGCCCAGGCCCCATGGCCAGCACTCAGGAGGTGATTGTTAATCGCTTTCCTGACGACTGTGAGAAACGTAGTTTCAGCGTGCCTGACCCACATAGTGCAGCCTCTCAGCTTGGCAGGTCCAGAAGTGAGGCTCTCTGGCATGTACCTCTTCTGAGACCCTTTTAATTGTACGTTAGTCATGTTGACAATTCAACGGGCCTCCTTGTTTCACCTTGGGGAACTTCAAAATCTCTTGGCTGATGGGTTGCCTTTCAGCAGTAGGGAAATGGAGACTTAGAAAGTAACTCTCCCAGGATCCCCAAGCTGGTGTGTGGTAGAACTGGGGTTTGAACTCAAATCAACAGAATGGATTGGACTCCTTATTAGTGCCTGACTCATAAAACCAAACTTAATATCTTAATATAAAACATAGAATTAATAATACCTATTACCTTAATCCTGGTTATACGCTGACAAAAATTATCACTGAAGTCAACTTTTCTAAAACATTGTTTTTTGTTTCATCAAAAGAAGCCATTTGTAGAGAAGAAGAAAAAAAGTGTGGAAGTCATTCAGTCTTTTCTCCTCCCTCCCAAACACACACAATCTTTATTATATCACCTTTGCAAACATAAGCAGGCTCAAAAGTCTAGTCATAAGTAATTCAAATGCAATAGGCCAAAAACACCAAATAAAATTATTTATGGTACATCAGTCATTCTGTTTTTTCTCATAAATCTTGAAAACAAAAACTGGTCTTAGTTTCTCATTTTTGATATGCTTTCCTCCGTTGAATTATGTAAAACTTCCAAAGATATAAACATCTCTATATACAAAGAAGCAGTATGGCAGTGTGTGTAACCTGACACATTTTTCCCTCAAAACAAATCATGATAACTCTGCTTTGAACCTGTTCTTCAATTCTAGAAGGAAGCGAGTCTGAAAGATATATAAACCTAACTTAAGTGGCTGAACAATTTTTTATTTGAAAATAGCATAAAAATCTGAGTTGAGCTAAGTTGCTTGGAAAGTGGAAGGAACAACTCTGCTCTCCCAAAGCTTTGTCAGTTAGGACGCAGATAGGAACTGCCAACCCCAGGAAGAATAAGTCTAGTATAATATAATTCTAATAAGAATAAGTCTAATGTAATGTCCTACATGCCGTCGAGTTAGAGCAGCTCATCAAGGAGATTTAAACTGGTCCGTCTCCCTAGAAGGTAGAAAAGTTAATTATGACATCATTCTTTTTTTTTTTTTTTTGCTTTCTTCTCTCCTTCCCTTCCCCCTCCCCATCACCCCTCTTCTTCCTGATTACTCCTGCCCCATATTGGTTACCTATTGAATATTTTCAATACTTTTCTGACTGTTTCGGGTCTTTCATCCATCACTTACCTGTGTTTAGGTTACAGGCTTCATTTTATTTTGCATCATTTATTATTATTATTATTTTTAAGATTTTTATTTATTTGAGAGACAGCATGAGCGGGGCGGGGAGGGGCAGAGGGAGAGGGAGAAGGAGACTCCCCACTGATGCAGACTTGATCCCAGGACGCTGGAATCATGACCTGAGCTGAAGGCAGACACTTAACCAACTGAGCCACCCAGGTGCCCCACATCATATATTATTAAAAATTTTTTTGATAAGAGGCACAGAACTCAAGTGATGTATACAAAGTCACAACTAATAAGTAGAGGAGCGAGGATTTGAACCCAGGGAGGTTGACCTCGGAGACTGTGCTCCTCGCTCCTCTCCTTGACGCTCCGCTGCCTCACCAATGTTTCTATCAGTAAATAACAATCAGTACAATGTGCTGAGCCTTCTAACTGTTGGTATGCATGCATATTTATCACCCCATGTTAGACACGCAGCAACCTCAGGAAGTAGGTTTAACAAGCACGTTCTGCAGACAAAGAAACGGTTGCGTGCAACAGACTTGGCCAAGACTGCACAGCCGACACCCAACCCAGGTCTCATAGTTTGTATCTAAGGCATGTTTCCATCTATTACCTCATGGAAGGCCTGTGCCAGGCTCAGGAATCTCTCAGTAAATACTTCCTGCTTGAATGCGGGAGCTCTGCACACTCTCTGGAAAAGGTCTGCAAGAGGCGGTCGGGGTAACTAAGGCTCGGGAAGTGAGGAAGCTTGCTGGGGTCACTCAGCGAGGAGCTTGTGGAACTAGGCTGCGAGCCCAAGTCCCCCCACAGTGTGCCTCGGAGGCGGGGGGTGGGAGGGTGCGATGCTGACCAGCTGTAGGAGAGGCAAGCCGCCAACAAGAAAGGAATCCTCAGCAGACCGATTGTTAAAAAATGCAGCTCTCATGGGCACTGAAATATCTGGTAGTGAAGTTTCATGATTATCTGCACATTACTTCCCAGTGGTTCAGAAAGAGAGAGCAAGCAGATGTGAACGTTTGTGGATCCTAGGTGAAAATATATAGGTGTTCATCGTACTGTTCCTTTAAATTTTATGTAGATTTGAAGTTTTCTAAATAAAAAGTTGGAGAAGAAGGGAGGGAGGGAGGGTAGAAGGGAAGAGGGGAGGGAGGGGGGAGGAAGGGAGGGGAATTCAGGAGGTGTACATTTGTCCTCATTCTCCGGTTCGCATGCACGGACAACTGTGGAGTCCTTCTACTGTCTTCTGACAATCAAGTGATTTATTCATTGAAATTGCTAAACTAGGGGCGCCTGGGTGGCTCAGTCGTTAAGCGTCTGCCTTCGGCTCAGGTCATGATCCCAGGGTCCTGGGATCGAGCCCCGCATCGGGCTCCCTGCTCGGCGGGAAGCCTGCTTCTCCCTCTCCCCCTCCCCCTGCTTGTGTTCCCTCTCTCGCTGTGTCTCTCTCTGTCAAATAAATAAATAAAATCTTTAAAAAAAAAAAATTGCTAAACTACACGGGCACCTGGGTAGCTCAGTCAGTTAGGCAACTGCCTTTGGCTCAGGTCATGATCCCGGGGTCCTGGGATCGAACCCAGCATTGCGCTCCTTGCTCAGCATGGAGTCTACTTCTTCCTCTACCTCTGCTGCTCCCCCTGCTTGTGCTCTCTCTCTAAATAAATAAAATCTTAAAAAAATAAAAAAATAAAATTGCTAAACTACAGTATCTGTATAGATGACACTCACTGACAAGATTCTATGTGCTGGCACCTATGGGTATGTTTTAAAATTTATAGATAATCCTCAAATTGAATAAACTACTATCTTCTATTCAAAAGGCAGCTGTATTTGTCATAAATCTTGCAATGAAAATTTGCTTCCTAATTAAATATATGATTCTCTTCTGTGTAGGCAGAAAAGGAAATAATGAAAGTATTTGAAATGAGCTGATTTAGCAAGCATGAATTCATTTTGTATGAATTACAAGATTTAGATGCTCAATATTCTTAACTGCTATCTTGAAAATAATTTTGATGGATTGCTAACTGGTAGTTTTCTTTCCTTCTCATTTGTGTTTAAAGACCAAAACATTTAAATACAACACAATAGAATTGAAAATTTATAGCACAGGGTCGCCTGAATGGCATGGTCGGTTAAATGTCCTACTCTTGGTTTCAGCTCAGGTCGTGATCTCAGGGTCGTGAGATCAAGCTCCATGTCAGGCATCTGTGCTCAGCATGGAGTCTGCTTGAGATTCTCTCTCCCTCTGCCCACCCCCCAAAATAAATAAATCTTTGGGGGAAAAAAAGAAAATTTATAGAACAAAAAATTCAATAGTCAGTGAAACTTATTTGTTATATACTCATTTTACACTTGATTTTGGGGACCTTTTTATTTATATTTTGTATATTTTAAAACTTATGATAGTTAAACTTTTTTTTTGAATAATATAAGCTAGAAGGAAGGAAAAAAGTCAAAGTCTTCTTACTGATCATTTGAGTTGAGTTGGATTTCCTTTAGGTCTTTTTAAAACTCATAGCGTTTGTTTTTTCTTATGTACATACATGTTTATTCTATATACTTTTTTTGGTATCTTGCTCTTTTTATTTTTATCTTTTTTTGAAAGATTTTATTTTTAAGTAATCTCTATACCCAGTGTGGGGCTTGAAACTACAACCCAGAGATAAAGAGTCACATGCTCTTCCAACTGAGCCAGCCAGGCACCCCTATGTCTTGCTCTTTTAAAATAACACTATCCCATAAGCATTTTCAGTATTATTATAGTTTTAAAAATATTTTTAAGGTAGGGGGAATAAAAAACGATAACAAAGTAACTCAGAGGATATAGAAGAAATCAGGTGGAAACTGCGGGAACTGGGTGGATAGAAGGCAGGGCAGGACACAGGTTTTCCAACTGAATGCCTCTGTATATTTCTGACACAGAGTTTTTGACCTATATACATATAATGCTTGTTAGAAATTTAGAGAAAATGATTTGAATCATTTAAAATTGGGGCATAATATTATCTTTAGATGGACCACAGTTCATATTTATTTACATAGTTCTTTCTTATGGAACTCTCAAGTTCTGTTTAGTTTTTTCCTCATACACCAATTTGTGTTTTTAAATATTTCCATGTGTGCTTGAACAATTGCCTGATTTGGTTTGGTCACTACTTGAAATAATTGCACCGTCTTACTGTCCACAGGTTTATTTTTGTTTTCTGTATTGTTGATAATTTACAATCACATTTGGAGACTAAATCCTCAGTGATTTCCTTTTATCCTCCCTACTTGAGAACCATTTCTCTCTTTTATATCAGCAATCTCATCAAAATATAGGTTTTTGCCAGGGAAAAGACAATGCCCCGACATGAGTTTCACATATTTCTTGGCAACTTTATTTTTATTTATTTATTTATTTATTTATTTATTTATTTATTTATTTATTTATTTGAGAGAGAGAGAGAGCGCACACGCACATGAGCTGGTGGGAGGGGCAGAGGGAGAGGGAGAAGCAGACTCCCCGCTGAGCAGGTAACCTGACTGGACTTAGGGCTCTATCCCAGGGCCCTGGGATAATGACCTGAGCCAGAGGCCGATGCTTAACTGATTAAGCCCCCCGGGTGCCCAATTCTTGGCAACTTTAACCCACTGTCTAGATCTACTTAGGGAATAGTGAGAATATTTTAGGCTGGACCATGACGTGTATTTGTTGTCAATATGTGCTTATGACAAATGCCCAATTCCTGGGGATCTTCATATAAATAATAATAAATATTATTGTAAACGCCTACATGTATTTGGAGTCCTCTTTCTCCAGGACTGTGGTCAACTGTGTGTGAGACTGAAAAGTCTGGTCACCTTCAGCCTGTGTATATTAACACGCACAGAGAGCAGAACCGGGTTCTTGGCCACGCAAAGTCTCCGCTCCCCTGAGCCGATAGAGAGGGCCGCCTGGCCTTTCCAGCCTGGGTTTCTACAGCTGCCACCCTCCCCACCTGCTCTCCATCAGCATTGCTGGCCTGCCCTGGCCTCCTGCACGTTGAGAAGAAAGCGCCAGGACCTCAACTTACCCCACAGCAGCCACAACACTGACAGTCCCCACACAAGGTCCCCAGGAGGCCGTTGACCACCTGGATGACACAGAGAAGCATCTGGATCCCTCCTACGACCAGCAGGATGGAGAAGAGGGTCAGATTCCAGGGCACCACGTTGACAGGCTCGTGACACTTGCTCCATAAGCCCTCATTATTGAGGTAATCCCTGTCGGGGACATGGAATTGAGAAAGGAGACATTTGTAAAATGTATGCAGTACCCTGGGCTAGAAAGACACCGTCATGATTTTCCTTTTACAATACTTTCCATCCCAAACATAAGCTCCATGAGAAAAATATCCCATAATAGGTGCCTGGGTGGCTCAGTTGGTTAAGCGACTGCCTTCGACTCAGGTCATGATCCAGAGTCCCAGGATTGGGTCCTGCATCGGGCTCCGGGCTCAGCAGGGAGTCTGCTTCTCCCTCTGACCCTACCCCCTCTCATGCTCTTTCTCTCTCTCTCATTCTCACTCTCAAATAAATAAATAAAATCTTAAAAACAGAAAAATGTCCTGTAATAACAATTTTAAAAACAACACCTAACATTTTTATTAAGTATGTACTCTGTACCAGCCAGACCCTGTTCTAAACGTTGTACACATATCCACTCATTTTTTCCTATAGAAACCTTATGGTTCTTTTCTTCCATATCACAAATAAGGACATAGAGGCACAGAGAGGTTAAGCGACTTGCCCCTAGGTCACAGAGCTACTAAGTGACAGAGCGACTTTTGTGAGCTGACCAAAAGAATGGATGCATCCAGTATCTACTATGGGGCCAGGAAAATGAAGACGCTGCAGGAGTGGACTCTCACCACTGTTCATGGCCATTATCTTCCCTATTGTTAGGGACCATTTGGACTTCTGACAGATTTTCTGTCAAGTGTAGTGGCCCTCTGAAGCCATGTAAAGTATAGTTGTGTCACATAGCTTAGTGTTTTTTTTTTTTTTAAAGATGTTATTTATTTGACAGAGAGAGACACAGCGAGAGAGGGAACACAAGCAGGGGGAGTGGGAGAGGGAGAAGCAGGCTTCCCGCCGAGCAGGGAGCCCGATGCGGGGCTCGATCCCAGGACTCCGGGATCATGACCTGAGCCGAAGGCAGACGCTTAACGACTGAGCCACCCAGGCGCCCCCATAGCTTAGTTTTTTAAAGGTCCAGTTCTAGCCAAATTGTGAATTTGACTCAACTGTATTTTTGTTAACATGCAAAGATTTAGTTACTGCCTTAAAATTCCTTAATTCCTTCCTTAAAAAAGGAAGAAATCATCTGCTGCCTTAATACATAGTTTATAAAACTTTGAAATAGGAGAAACTGCAATATATTTGTAATATATATATATATTAGGAGTTCACTACAATATAAGGGGCATTGTATCTTGAAGGAGAAATATGAAGTATATTATCTTTAAGACAAAAACAAGAGTAAAGTAGGTAAATGTTGTGGATTATTATAATTTCTTCTCACATTCTTAGAGCTACAAACTGGTCTCTCCCTCTTCCTTTATGTATCCTCTATCCTTTCAAGGGCTCAGTGGGAAACTCCATCTGGCTACTAAATTAACATCTCCCTTATTGTTTCCAGATCTTTTTGATGACTCCTCTTTCTGACAAATTCTCCAGGGCATCAGTACTCATTTTAAATACATTCTGTATTAAGATTTTCAAAAATCTTTGGAATGATGGAAGATACCCTGGAGTTTAATAGAGCAGAAGGAATAAAAGAAAGAAGGGGCACTTTACTCCTGATTTCAAAATTAGCCATTGTTTGTAGCATTGATTTACCTTTCCATAATTCCATAGCTGTGGGACTTGCATACTTCCTGTAAAGTGGGAATAACATCAAATCATAGGATTGCTGTGACAATTACATGAATTAATACTAGTGAAGTGCTTAGAACAGCGCCTAGCATGTAGTAAGTGCTCAATAAACACTAGTATTGTTGTTATTTTACTTAATCTGAGCAGTGTGGTCTAAAGGAACGAGCTGGTATTTTGGATTCAGTTGGGCCTGGGTTTGAAGCATTCTTCTTCTTTTTTTTTTTTTTTAAGATTTTTTTTTAAATTTATTTGACAGAGAGAGATACAGCGAGAGAGGGAACACAAGCAGGGGGAGTGGAGAGGGAGAAGCAGGCCTCCTGCCGAGCAGGGAGCCCGAGGCGGGGCTCGATCCCAGGACCCTGGGATCATGACCTGAGCCGAAGGCAGACGCTTAACGACTGAGCCACCCAGGCGCCCCTGAAGCATTCTTCTTACTAGCTGTGTATTCCTCATACAAGTCTTACCCCCCACACTTAGCATCAGTTCTTCGTTTATAAAATGGGCTGAGAACAACCTCACAATTGTGAAGACTCATGAAGACAATACACCTTATGTATTGTTGTATAAAACTTCCTTTTTTAATTACTTAATTATTTTTAAAAACTCATCTTTCTGTTCTGCATGTTTCTGTGTAGCCCCTTCTGTCTTTACAATTTTCCAACTTGATTATAGACAGTCATAAAGGCACAATAATTTCCAGGCACATTCTATAACGCAGAGATTCTAAGAAGTCCTTGGCAATGAATGCCCAGTTCTTTCCCTCGGCAAGAGTCTCTGCAGAGATGGGACGACAGTGCCTCCTGGCGGTGAGATTGGCAAAACGCTCATGGGGCTCTTGAAAGCAAGGGTTGAGTTTGGGTACCTGGAGAAATCCTCTCAGTCCCACCCCTGCTGCTGCCTCCCCGCTCACAAACCACCGCGAATACCCATTCCAGACCCTTCTACTCTCCTCCCAGACTCTCAGGCTTCGAGTCTCTGAGATGCTGGCAATGACTGCTGGGTGCAACTCTCCAACCCCAGGAGAGAGGGGGCCCTAATTTTTCATGGCCCCAGTTGCTAATCATGTTTCTGCATTCTGTGTAGCAAGGAGAGCCGAGGCAGTTTAAAGCCACTTAACTGGAGTTTTCAAGCATCTCATTATTGGGAAGGGCATTTCCACCTGAGCTGCAGCAATCCCATCCACATCCTGATAGAAAGCGATGCATTTCCTGAAACTCACTTCTTGCGAGCAACAAAGGTAGTGGATGGAAGGAACGGGGAGCCCAAATGCCTTGCCGGGTGTGCTCTGCCTGGCTTATTCAGCGGCCACGGCCTCCAGAACAGACTCCCTGATGCTCCTCCTGCCCTTCGCTGGCTTTGGTAGCCCTCCTGCGCTTCTCAGCACTCCGTGTCCCTCTGGAACAGAGAACCCCCAAGACCCTGTGCTGCCATTGTCTGTCCGTGTGCCTGTCTTCTTTCCAGGACCGTACACCCACAGGAGCAGAGACCATGTCTCCTAAGTCTGCCCCCGGCTCTAGCACAGGGAGTCACCCGTCACCACCAGCAGCTGTCGTGTCCTGGTCCTGCCCACGTGCTGGGCCCTGGGCTAGCTGCTCCACAGCATCTTCCCCAGTCCCGCAAGGAGAGGCTATTTTACTGGAACAGTGCCGGGCATAGAGTAGCCTTCATGAAATATTCACTGAATGAACGAATATACACAGATTAAGAACCTGGGTCTAGCAAAGGGAGGTGCTGGGATTTGATCTTGGGCTGTCTGACTCCACAGCCAACGTTCTTCATCATTACACAAACCCCCTCTGCTTGAGTAATTATACCCCTTTGGTATATTTGCAGTATGATTTATTTGTGAAATTTGATTTACACAATATATTTATCATAGCATGTCAATTAAGATTTACCTATACCATGGTAAAGAGAATATTCTCTTTGCACCTTCATGTGGCTGGTTAGAAATTAAAGCACAAAATCATTATAAAAGCATAACATTTTAGGAAGTTCTAATGCATAATAATGAATTCTGTTCACAGTCATGAGTTCTATTCATGAAAATGAATAATAAGGCTGAATGTTTAGCAAACAGCAAGTGGCAGTAATTGTGCCAAGTGCTTTCTGGACATCAGGTTATTTCATTCTTGCCTGCACCTGTGAAGTAGAGCTTGCTGTTACCCCCACCCACCCCCAACCCCCAACCGAGTAAGAGCTGAGAAGTTTCATGGATTGCCAAAGATCACACCACTGGTATGCGGCAGAGGTGGGACTGGTCCCCAAGTCCAGACAGACCAAGGGCAAAGCTGCTTTAACATCTCTGATGTTCCTGCTCCACGGAACATTGTGTGGCTTTTGGCTCTAGGGTATGTGTTCAAGAGCAGCTCAGGGAGTTCCTTGCTGATGAGTAATCTTTGAAGTACAAATGCCGATGGTCTCAACTGAAAGTCCAGGCTGAACATTTATTGTATTCACTTCCATGTTTTGGTGTGAGAGAGCTCGCCTCACCTCACCTTCCCTGGGGAGCAGGGAGCGTTGCAGCCCGACGGGGGAGTACTGTCCTTGGCCATGTCCCTTGTCCCTCCCCCACTGCTACCTGTCCTTGGCCTTTCCTCTGGCTCTCTCTCCTGTAGTTGCCCCCATGCCCTGTGCAAGCTGCTTCCCTATCAGCAGTTCAGGGTCAAGGTAGAGGGAGCCAATTGTCTCAGAAAGGAAGACCTTGGATGGGAGGAGGTCCTACATCAAAGGAAGTCAGGAGGGTGTATCTCAAAATGTCCTAGGTTTCTTTTTCCTTCTAGAATGCTTCTCGAGTATGGTTCTCATGACAGAAAAAGTTAACTGTCTTTGCTCTTTTAATATGATTGCTAACAAACATTTCTGAAGGAAAAAAAAAACAAAAACAAAAAAACAGGCTACATTCTATGGCATGGCATTGAAGAGTCCTGAATATTGTGCCCCAGGTTGGAAATCTGAGTCCACCTTAATAACCCTCTGCCCTGTCTCCTCATACTTCATCCTGATGATTTCATCTCAGATGGTCTCTGAAATCTACGTCCTTCTTTTGAGCCCCAATTCCACTGCCTTGCAGGTGTTTATAATCTTATCTGGATTACTACTCCAACCTCCTACTTATCTCTGGTACTGGGCCCTTGTTCATCCTCCATATCACTGTCATCACGATCGTCCTAGAAATCCCAAGTGGTGGTGGCATGTCCTGCTTGAAGTCCTCTGCTGGTCCCTGAGGTCCCAAAGTTCTGGCCTGCCTGTCCATTGCACCCCCATGTGGTGTCCCCTTCTGTTGCTCTCCACCACGTTCAGCCTGAGCTTCAGACTCACAGTGATGGGACATTCTCTGAGCATGTCGGCCTGTCCCGTGATTGTCTTAGGACCTGCTCTTCTCTCTGCCTGAAATATGCTTCTCCTCCTTCTCTTAAGGCACACCTTTGCTCATCTCTCCAAACCAGCCCTTATCACCTCCTCAGAAAAGTTTCCCTCGCACTCCTCCATTTCATCCCTCTCTGCACTGTGAGGGTCTGGCCGGTGTGGGCCCCCTAACTAGCCCTGTGCTCACTGGGGCAGGGGCCACATGTCTCTCCTTCCCTGCTCCATGTCTGGGATACCCCTCAGCACAAAGTAGCATACTGGCCAAGTATTTGTTTGCTTTTTAAATTCTCCTTCCACTGATGACTAGCTATGGAGCCCTGGGCCGATTAACCTTTTGAATTTCATTTTTTCTACTCCAGGGATAAGAATTCTCCTCAGATTTATTAGGAAGACTAAGTGAGATAATGCATGCAAAACCACTTAGCCCCTAAATATGGAGAAGGAGAAGGAGGAGGGGGAAGTGGGGGAGGAGGAGAGAGAAAACAAAGAAAGAAAGAGAGAGGAAAGGAAAGAAAGGAAAGGAAAGGAAAAGAAGGAAGGAAGGAAGGAAAAAGAAAGAAAGAAAAAGAAAGAGAAAGAAAAGGAAGGAAGGAAGGAAGGAAAAAGAAAGAAAGAAAAAGAAAGAGAAAGAAAAGGAAGGAAGGAAGGAAGAAGGGAAGGTAGGAGTGGTAGTGGCTGCCACTGCCCTTTGGTGATGAGGAAAGAGTGACAGCTGTCCTGGGTCCTTTCGTTGCAGCCCCAACATGATTAATCCGTGCTCCTCACTGGTAACTGTGCATGTGTGTCAGGTCTGCAGCTATAATAGCAACTGCTACAGTGCTCATGCCCTGGAATCCCCTGGATAAGAAGTAGCCACGGAGGCAGAGGCCCCTGAACTATGCTACGTGGAATCTATAAAGCAGATAGTGCAAATCAATATCCCTTGTGTTCTAGAAGAGACAGTGTCACTTGGACTCAGAAAGATTGGAGTTGAGCTTCCGTCATTAAGGAACAGCCTATCTCCGGGCAAGCCTCTTGTCCTCTCTGGGCTCAGCTACCTTCCCTCTGAAGGAGAGTTAATCCCCCAGGCTTTTTGTAAGGATCGAATGAAACATGTGGGCGAAAGCACTTTGTTAACCAAAAAACACCAAGTGACAGAGGTTCAGTTATTGTCATAAGAAACTCAGGATGAGCCCCTGCAGGCCGAGGGAAGGTTTGGAGCTGGTGTGGGAGATAAGGTCGTAAAAGGATGTGAGTTCTGGCCTCAGAAGATAGGACACAGGATGTAGGAGACAATGGAATGCTGAAGAAAGCCTGCCAGGTGGCAGAGAGAATGCAGTGTGACACGCTCCACCTAGACAGCCCCCACCCCCCGAAAGCCCTTCCTGTGCCAATCGTGGCTTATTTCCAGCCTTGTACAGAGGGAGGATGTGCAACTTCTGGGGGATTAAATTCCAAAGTCAGGGCATGAGGATAAAAAACCCAACCGTGGATAGTCTCTTAAATATCCTATAAATCACCTGGGAAGTGTGGTCTCCATGGCTTTGTAATAAACCCCTACCCAGTGATATTTAATCACATTACAGTTTGAAGCCTCAATGCAGACCTCGTGGTATGCAAACCTGTCTCCTCTCAGATAATTACCAAAGCCCTGCCATGCACAGAGGAGGGTGGAGAATTCTGAAATGCCCCAGCTTGCCTGCCACGTCGACTCTACTCCATTTTTATTATTAAACCTCATTGATCTGGTACCAGTTCATGAGCGGGTCAGTTGGGAGAAGACACGGTAACATACAGGAAAGCATCCATCACAGAGTAACGTGCAATAGATGGCAGGGATGTGCATGAAAACTTGCTTCACCAGCAGGAAAGAGGACTTTGAAAAGTACTTTCCTGTCCTTCCCCCACACTGGCATTTCCTGCAGTGGCCCACAGACCAGCTGTCATTCTCCTGACCTTGGGCATCCGTCCCATTCCCTCCCAAGCAGGGAGCGGCTGTGCCCAAGGAGGGTGTGAGGGCCTAAGGCCATCGTGCTGCCTTGGGGTGGTACTGTAGGGCTGTAGGCCCAGTGCTGTGTTTCCTTTCTCCCTCCTTTGTTTTGGACATAGACTTATTCTAATTGATTTTACGTTCGTCATTCACATAACAATAAATAGAAAAGCATGTTTAATACGGCACTGAGGCTGTGGATGGAGATAAGAGGAGAGGGGGCCTTGAAAGGAGACAATCTGGAATTTCATAAATACACCCCTACGGAGGGAGAGAGTGAGCAGGGGAGGAACCTCAAGAAATGAGTCTGGTGTCCAATTTCTATGCTCATGCAGGCCAACCCCACGGCCGTTGGACATTTCCAACAGTCCTCTGCAAGAAAAGGGGGCTTTTCCACAATATGATCAATACCTTTGGGAATCCTTGCATGTGATGAGGATAATAGAGGCCTGCACCCCTGTTTAACTCTAGAGTACGGTAGGGATGCTCTCTTACGTGAAACCCTCGTGACCCGTATCATCACAGAACCAGTGCCCTCCAGCTCCCCGTCGGAAGCCTGCTCTTGAGGTTCTTTAGACTCTCATTGTAAATTAATACATAGAGTTAATAAATTGGTGTTCCGATTTCTTTAGGCACGGACCCATCCTCCCCGTGTAGGAGGACCCCACAACCGTGTTTCCTGACCACCTCAGCGTGTCAGTCACTGTGCCAGGCAGCGGTGAACAAAACAGAAATTGTCCCAAGCCCTCCCGGAGGTCGGAGGCTGGTGCAGCTCTGCCTCATAGACCGTCCGTGATGACGGAAATGTCCTGGATCTGTGAGGGTCAATGCAGTTGCCGCTAGACGCATGTAGCTGCTGGTACTTGAAATTTGGCTAGTGTGATTGCGGAATTTCTAACTTTATTTCATGTAAATGAATTTAAGTTTGAACAGGTTCATCCGACCTCTGGCTACTGCGTTGGATGGTGCAGTCTGTGGGCAGAAGGATGTGTAATGTAGAAAGACTAGACCTCAAAGTCAGAAGACAGGAGTTTGAGCCCTGCCTCTGGCCTCACCTAGCCATGTAAGTTTGAGCAAGCTGAACTTAGTAAGCTTGCCTTGGCAGGGAGTAATGACCTCTTGGGGTTGCTGTGGGGATTAAATTATAAATTCGTGGGGAAAGAAGTTCTTTATCAACTACAAAGTTCCATGAAAATACGAAGTGTTATTTTAATGAGTTCTATTGACATTAACTCTCATGAAGAATCTACAGTATCTTCAATGTCATTTTCCATAAATGCTCACCTTAAAAGATTAACATAGCACAATAAAATAAAAAAAATGCTATCAAACTTAAAAAAAAAAGATTGTTTAGTCATAGAGCATTTGGGGTATTAGTGAAAGCCTTTGAGCTCTGTTACTGAGTAGTCATTCTCGTTTTCTATCCTAAGATTTTTAATGGATGCCACCACTTTCTGTTTACTAATATTTTTAGTTGCCTTGTGTTGCTGCTCATAAATGTTTGGGTGTCCGTAACGGGACAGCAAATCTCCTTCTCCCAGGCCAGCTGAAACACCTTCTCTTGTTATTTCTCCTGGTGTCTGTCAAAAACACAATTAGAAGTGAGATCTTGGGCAACTTCACTCCACCCACACTCCAGTTCTGCCTCAGAGAAGCAATGCACCTGAGACTTTTCAAATGAAGGTGACAGGACCTGTGCAGGATCCCCCTTGGGCCATTTACCTGCCCATGCCCCTTGTGGGGACATGGGGCATTGCAGGATGTACCTTACCCTTCCTGGAAGGGGTAGCCCCACGTGCTATTGTCCATGAGACACTTAGGACCCCTGTTGATTGAGATGGCCGAGGTGACAAATGAATATCCAGCACCCAAGAATCCAATCACAGCAAATATTGTGGAGGTGAACATCTGAAAGAGAAGGAGAGAGAGAGGTTCTTAAGTGTTCCCGAGGTTACCCCCAGCACACCTCACCGGCTCTTGTTGAACATGGGGACTCCAGGGAAGTTTGGGGGTAAGAGCCAGTCTTCACAGTAGGTGGGGCCTGTGGGGTCTCCCAGAAGGAAATTTGGTATCTTGTGTCTCCTTCTTCTCCCGCATCCCCATATCTTTTCTTACTTATTCATTGATGACTGCAGTGCTAGTAACTGGTTGATCCCTTTGAACCATGGTTTTTAAACCTTGTTAAGAAAAGACTCTCCTCCTATTCTCCCTCCTTCTCAGTGATAAAATGAAAGACCAGCCTATTTAAACAGATTTTTTTTTTTTTAAGATTTTATTTATTTGGGCGCCTGGGTGGCTCAGTCGTTAAGCGTCTGCCTTCAGCTCAGGTCATGATCCCGGGGTCCTGGGATCGAGCCCTGCATCGGGCTCCCTGCTCAGTGGGAAGCCTGCTTCTCCCTCTCCCACTCCCCCTGCTTGTGTTCCCTCTCTCGCTGTGTCTCTGTCAAATAAAATAAACTCTTTTTAAAAAAAGATTTCATTCATTTATTGGAAATGATCTTAAAAGTTATCTGGTCTAGTCATCTCGCTTAAGCTAAGCCACGGCAGGGTCCTATGTGGCTGGCAGGTTCCGCTCATGAGAAAGAGCAGAGGTCCTGGAATTCTCCTACTGGTCCCAGTTCCATTTCTCAAGGTCAAAGAGATTAAGCCCAACTTCTCTTCCATGTGGTAGCAGCCTTTAAAATAGCTGAAGATATTTTATATTTCATATACACATATTTTATATGTTACATCTCTCCACTCCTTCTACCCTCTGAAAGTTTTCTCTTCTTTGGGTTAAACAAGCCCCCAAATTAAAGTTCTTTTAAATATTTTTATATGACAGGGATTAATTAGTAAGACATAGATGGCACTAGCTTCTTTCTTTTTGTAATTATAAAAGCAAAATAGAATTATAGAATATGAAAGGCAGGAAAAATCCTAAAGCCCATCCAGGCTAACTCCCTCCTATAGATGAAAACAATCAGGCTCAGAAATGCCATGTCCAGTCTAAATAGTCATTAGAGAGTAGCATGGAAACATTAATAATTTTGGAAATGGAGGTGGAAGATGACCACCTCTCTTACATTGGTCACATGATGGTGTAGTGCAAAGCACAAAAGTTTAAACGTTGGCAGGCCCAGGCTCCAATCACAGCTTTGCAGCTTATCTTTGTGTGATGACTCTGCATAAGGGATGCGTCCTCAGAATCCTAGTTTTCTTATCTATAAAATGGACATGATAAAGCCTGCCCAAAGGTCAGTTGTGAAAATTAGATGTGATAACCTAAGTTAAATGGCAGGTACTTTCCTCCCCTCCCCCCCTTCCGTGTATTACTAACAATCTTATCACAGAATATATTTGGGCAGGGGGTGGGGAGAGGGTGGGCTTGGGGTGGAGAGGACTGGATAGTACCTGGACAGTTGGAATCTATGTAATAATGGAGTTCCACTGTAGCCTCTATTTGTTTTCATATCGTATATTAATGTATTTTTGGTGCAAATTTCCAAGGCTGAGCTCTGCCCCATGTGCCTCACGAAGCCTTGTCTGACTTCCTATGGCAAACTGACCGACCCTTCTTTCATCTCTTACCCCAGTACTCTGGACTGTATGAACTTCTAACACAGCACAACGCCCACAGCACATTCATGTATAGCCTTTTATGTCTGTCTTCTCCTGAACCAGAGCATAAGCTCCTTGCAGTCATGGACAACAAGTTATTTGAAGATAGATAGGACATTGCTCTACCTACCACCAGCTATCTGGTTTTTCTTCTTCCTACCTTTTCTAAGGCACTGAATAACTACTTGCTGGATGTTTACAAAGACGATGGTTTCATGTTACTCATTATTTAAATTTTCCCCTTAATTTTTGTTTCTAGTCCATTCTCACCATTAGGAACATTTGTGAATATAATCTAGGTCAGAAGTAAATGAAAATGTTGGTCAATTTATCATGTTAGAACAGGCACTATCTTTTCCAAAGGATGTCTAGTTGAATGACTTTGGAAATTGCTGGGTTATATCAAGTTAAATGTGTTTCATTCCTATTTTACTCCTAAATATCTTTGTGACGTGCTAAAGTCTGTGAGCCTCCAAGAAGAGGATTCACTATGTATTCTGGAATATACACAAACTTATTAGCTCTCAGATCACCCCTGAAAAGTGAGGGAATTGCCTTAGAGCTGAGTCCTTATTTTATCTACCAGGCAATAGGGTACTTCCTCCAACACTTTATTTTGAACAACTGAGTACTGCAGGGGGAGGACATTAGTCAGAAACAACCCAACTAATGTTAGCTGACAGAATTGTTTAAAAAAGTTTTCTGAACACAGATGTATTAATTTTTCTAGGAAGGTTGACCTCATCATTTCTAGTTCTCAATGTTATAGTTAACAAACCTTTTAAAGGGCATTCTGAATGAGCATACCTAGTGTTTACAATTGTGGGGATCATTACTTATAATTGCAAGAGAAGTGTTCAAATACTGCCTTTGTCTTTCGTGAATTGGTATTTGTGACTAAGTGAAATTTCCACTGACAGCATCATACCTGGATACAAAAATGTTGTATCCAAACTTAATGGAAGGGAAGAGAAGATGAACTATGGGAAATATTTGACATTGATGTCAAAAAAACATGAATAGATTTAAAACTTAATGAGTGGGGGAAAAGTCTTATTTCAAAATCAATGTATTAAAATTTTATAGAATGTGATTGAAATATGTGTATGTCATTCAAAGTTTGTATATTAATGTCAGTCAAAGAGGTTTTTTTTTTTTGAAACGTCTTAATGGGAAAACAGGAGATAGTTCTCTATTCAGTTTCGCCTTATGTTTGGGTTTATATGGTGATTTGCAGAGTTTTCCAATCTCATTGGAATTGATACCTTTTTTTTTTCCATGAGTTCTTGCAAGAACACACTTTGGGAAATGTTGATCTAATTCTTAGTGACAGTTTATCTGCCTGGTTCTCTGTCTTTGAGCTTCCTCCATGCTCCAATCAAATCGCTGTTCAGTTAGTCACGGCCGATACCACTCTAGGAATGGCCAGAATATTCTAGTACTGCAACTGAAGACTTACACTCCGGGCTCTTAGTCAGGAATCACTAAACTACTGACTAAGAATACAAGAGTATCTAAAATTGCTGTAATGAAAAAGAAAGGTTGCATTTCCAGGAAGACAGTTTGGAAGTCTGAAGAGACCTGTGTTCTAGCCCTCAGCATTATGGAGGCCCCCACCTCTCTGGCCTCAGCTTCCTGTGGTAAACAGAAGAAGGCGGGAGGGCAGCTCTAGAAGGTCCCCTCAGCTAAAACAACCCAGGATTTCAACATCTGCTGACTGGTAGGGAGAGGAGAAATCTGACTCATGCTATTCCTGCTGTGTAAGCTGAGTAAAGGATTTTAGATATCACTCCTGGAACATTTTAGCAGGCAAATATTTAAAGATACAGAAAGTGAGTACAAATGCACACATTCTTAGTGTTAGGCAAGTCTGAGTAAATGAAAAACCAGGTTAACATAAAATATCAATTAGATGATATGCCCTTTATGAGGAGCTTCCATTATAAGGCCCTCTAGATCAGTACTGTCCCATGGACTTTTAACGAGAGCCATATATGTAATTTAACACTTTCCAGGAACTATCATTTATAAAGGAAAAACAAAAACAAACAAAACCCCCCAAACCAAAACCACTGAGATTAATGTTAATATATTTTCTTTAACTCAACATATTCAAAAATTATATCAATATCTAATCAGTATAAAAATTACTAATGAGATAGCTTCCATTTTTTTGTACTAATTCTTTGAAATCCGGTGTGTATTTTTTACTTATGGTACACCTTAATTTAGGTTAGCCACATTCCACTGCTTAAAGGCCACATGTGAACAGTGGCTACACCATACTGGACAGCATAGTCTAGAATATTTGAAAAGCTGATTTTTGGTGGTAAAAGTTTAAAAAAAATGCATGGATATAGTCTACACTGAATTTATGATTATGGTTACTCTCAGGGAGGAGGGAAATATGATAGAAGAGAGGAACACAGTGACTCTCAATTGAATCAATAATGTTTTATTTCTTTATAAAACCATCTGAAGGAAACATGGCATCAGGTTACAACTTCAGAAAGCTACAGGAGGCATGTTCTGATTTTGTATCCAAATTTGAAATACCTTATGTTAAAATAAAGAAAACAACCCAAACTGATTTTTCATAACTTTTCCAGAATGGACGAACCACATGAAGCAAAGTATATTTTATGTCACTTTGCTTTAAGTAATTTCACATTCGGAAGTCTTAAAACATAATCAAATTCACTACTCAGAGATATTATCAGTCTTAAAACCACTATGTAATAACTTTATCATGGGTTTCATGATAAAAAACTTTTCATGTTAAAAGTAAAGTTGTTGGGACGCCTGGGTGGCTCAGTCAGTTAAGCATCTGCCTTCGGCTCAGGTCATGATCCCGGGGTCCTGGGATCAAGCCCCTCATCGGCTCCCTGCTCGGCGGGAGGCCTGCTTCTCCCTCTGCCTGCCGCTTCCCCTGCTTGTGCTCTCTCTCTCTCTGACAAATAAATAAATAAAATATTTAAAAGTAAAGTTATTGAACCTCTGAAACTAATAATATACTATATGCTAATTAATTGTGAAAAAAAAGTAAAGTATTGAGACCAAGTTGACTATGTGAGGGTAGACACTCTAAATCGGTGTTATTTAAAGTAAACAGGCAAAAGACTGGAAAATCTCTGGAAGGAGACACAAAATTGGGACTAGAGGTAACCTCTAGAGAGAGGAGTTGCCAGACTTTACAGTCAGAAATGTGTCATTTTTGTACTATGGTAGTGCTTTCCCTGGTCTAGATGAATAAAGACGGGGCACTACTGTGTAGTGGTCAAGGGCGCGGGTTACAGGCAGACTCATCTGGGTCTGAGTCTTTGTTCCTCCCTTGTGACCTCAGCAAGTTAATCTTTCTAAGACCTCCATTTCCTCTTCTGTAAAATAAGGCTCAAAAATAAGTACCTGCTCAGGGAGATCATAATATGTAAGATAGCCTGATCAATAGTAAACAGGGAATCCAAAGTACACATCTCTACAAGATCAGATAACCCCCAGTTGGGGTAGGCTATTAGATAATGCCTAGTACTTCACTGATAAGATACCCAGAAACTTTTTTTTTAAAGATTTTATTTTTTTATTTGACAGAGAGAGAGATAGTGAGAGCAGGAACACAAGCAGGGGGAGTGGGAGAGGGAGAAGCAGGCTTCCCGCCCAGCAGGGAGCCCGATGCGGGGCTCGATCCCAGGACCCTGGGATCATGACCTGAGCCGAAGGCAGACGCTTAACCGACTGAGCCACCCAGGCGCCCCGATACCCAGAAACTTCTTTTGCCTACTTCTAAGTTTTGGATAATTTCCCATGACATTAACAAGCAGTCTGTCAGTGTCATTATTATATTTTAATATTTTTATTATCATATCCTCACACACTCTTACTTTCCACAAATACTGAGAACATAACACTGGGCAGAAAAATAACAGGCCGACTCTCCGCACACACATTCTGTTCACACTGCTAAAGAAATGTGTTTATGTATATGCTGGAAATACTTCCCTGGAAAAGGAAGATAAAAATGCCCTCGAATTCACCATGTGTCAGCTTTAAAACCATCCTCTCTGTCAGGTTCTAGAGGCAGAGGACGTGGGATCGGACCCCAGCTCTGCCACTGGCCACGGTGTGTTCTTGGTCAGCTGTGTGCCTAGGTTGGCTGAACCAGATGGCAGAGACACTGGGGCCTGGGAAGGGAAGACACCTGGGAGGCTTGGGGACATAGCTTTTAGAGACTTGGGTAGGAGCAACATGTTGGGGAAACATTTCTGATGGGCGTGAAGGTTCCTCCTTAACAATTATTCTGAGATATACAGAGATGACCTGAAGCACTTTTTCTCTCAGGATGTTAATGTTCTGTATTTTCTGCCTTGGCCAGGCTTGCGAAGGGGAGAGGACTGGGTGGGGGTGGGGGGTTGTGGCCATCAGAAACTTAACTTGTATGAACCTCAGTTTCCTTATTTACAAAACAGGGAGTTTAATGCCTAACTCAAAGGGTTAGTGTTAGAGAGTTGGGCCTGATAAAGTTTGGAAATCACCTGAAATCCCTCGTGAGCATTCATTTGCTTCACTCATTCAACAAGCATTCACGGAGGTCCTCACTACCCAGCCACTTAGTGCTCCTCCCCCCTTCTGGGTACACTAATGCTTGCATCATCTTCCCCCACCCTTGGACTGTCTTCATGAAGGGACATGCGTGCATTATCCATTTCATAGCAGAGGATTTTGAAACATAAAAAACATTTAGTGAAGAAATAGGATTCCATATTTTATTTCTTCTCTCAAGATAATCTATTATTTCAAAAGAACTATCTTGAATCCTCCTCAAACTGGCTGTCATTCCAAAGAATGCGGAGGTAATGCCACTCAGGAAGTATTCACTGCAGAAGTGTCCCTAGGGGGCACTGGTGAGCCGGGCACGGAAGAAGTGCTGACTCTCCATTGAATAGACTAAGTGACAAGATCCTCCTTGGCAACAGGTCAGTCAACCATCTGGCCCTGCCTGTGGGTGGGGTGCCCCTTTATCTACCTGATATGCTTTAAGGATGCTTTAAGGATATGCTTTCTGGACAGAAATGCCTGCCTGTCCCTAATAACTCCTTTATCAAGGTACCTTCAGTTCTATTATTAGATATTTCTTTGAGTCAAGGCCAAGGTCTTCAAAAGGCTCTTATTAAAGCACAGACTTAACATGAATGAGTGGATAAAATTAATTAAGCTATTCTATGGACTCCGAGAGTTTGTTGTTGTTGTTTTTTTAAGGATTAGGGGCCCTGAGACCCTGACCAGCCACAGATAAACTGCCAGGAGGCCACTGAGAACCTCTTATAGGGGAGGAAGAGGTTGAGACCCCAAAACAAACCCAGGTTTGGGTTTTCAAAGCCCATTTCGGAAGTCTCTCTCATCTCACAGTTTTTGCCCCCTTTCTCAGTTCTCATGTAGCTTAATTTTTTTTTTTTTAAGATTTTATTTATTTGAGAGAGAGAAAGCATGAGTGGTGGGGGGAGAGAGAAGCAGGCTCCCCTCTGATGCGGGACTCGATTCCCAGACTCCGGGATCACGACCTGAGCTGAAGGCAGACGTTTAACTGACTGAACCACCCAGGCGCCCCTTATGTAGCTTAATTTATTTAAAAGAGTGCAGGCTTCTGGCTTGCTCTACCTCAGAGGAGAGCTGGCCTCCATCTTCTAGTTTGACCATGAAACTACTGGTTTCAGCTCAAGATTTTTTCCAGCTCATTGTCTTGCTTTATCTCTACAACCACCATATCCTGCTTCTACTATAGATCATTATGCCCTGGTTTTACACCCAGGGAAAGGGAAGAGAATGATGCAGCTGACTTCTGAAAAGTATTCCCAAAAGACGTGTAGCAAAGAAGGGTGGGGGGTGCCAGGAAACAAATGAGAGCAAGGTTGTGGAGACGGGGACAGGATGTAGATAGCCCCACAGCCCTTGGCCTAGTGTGTGTCTGCCTCATAGGAATTTGTACCCAGCTGCATTTTCTAAACAGTGTTCCACAGAAGCCCAGTATTCTTTAAACACCTGGATGGGAAAGCCACAAGCCTTTGGAAAAATAATCTGAATCTTCAGCATTAGAGTACTGATCAAAATATGCTGCAGCTTCTTCCTTTTTGTCTGACAAAATGTTTGTGGATTCCTTTCTTTAAAAATGATGATTCCTTAGTGCTCCAGAGCCTCAGACCGTTAAGGAAACAGAGCCCTGCAGCAGGAACATGAGCTCAGCGGCCCTTAGGGACAGGGCAGGGACCCAAAATGAAGCGCTCAGCCGTGTCCACTGCAGGCCATCGTTGTGTCAAAATGCAGGCCCAGGTCAATTTTTAATTTTTTGGAAAAGAAGTAGGATATCTAAATACTTCTGTAAAATCTCTCTGTTTTTAAAAGTTGACAGCTGATTAAGAACCAAACCCAAACCAAGAAATTCCACTGGCCTCCTAGAGGGTGGCTGTCCCTGGTCCAGGGGGGCTATGGCTGTTTGCCTTGTCTTACATCGGGCAGAGCTGGTCCTTTGATGGGTACCAGCCCTGTGCCCAAAAGCCAGTCGTTTGGAGGAGTCATCCTCAACCCAAGCCAAGGGCACATCCTACGTGGGGGGTTAGGGAGCCCAGACAGACAACTCGAATTGGGCAGACCAAATGTTTCAGATTTTATGAATTCAACTGTGATTGAAAAAACATGACTTGGGGCGCCTGGGTGGCTCAGTCGTTAAGCATCTGCCTTCGGCTTAGGTCATGATCCCAGGGTCCTGGGACTGAGCCCCGCATCAGGCTCCCTGCTCCGTGGGAAGCCTGCTTCTCCCTCTCGCACTCCCCCTGCTTGTGTTCCCTCTCTCGCTGTGTCTCTCTCTGTCAAATAAATAAATAAAATCTTTAAAAAAAGAAAAAAAGAAAAAACATGACTTTTCTGCCTTTCCTTGGAACCTCACTTAGATCTAATTAAAAAACAAATTAGGTACAATACTTTGAATATGATTTCACTTTTCCTTGTGGTTATGTATAAACCTAAAAACAAAAAAAATAAACAAAACGCCTTGTTTTAATTCTGAGCCTTCTATTCAGCACCAGAGAGAGAGAAAGCACAAGCGGGGGAGGTAGCAGGCAGAGGGAGAGGGAGAAACAGGCTCCCCACGGAGTAGGGAGCCCGACATGGGGCTCCATCCCAGGACCCTGGGATCATGACCTGAGGCGAAGGCAGACGCTTAACCAACTGAGCCACCCAAGCGCCCCCGAGCTGTTAGATTTCTAGGCAATGACTTATTTTCCTTTTCATCCAATTCCTTGACTGCCAATTTTTTTTCAAATTCTCATCTTCAACGTATTCTCCAAAAGGAGAAAACAGGATTATATTTCAAAGGGCAAATGAGTTATAGATGTCTTTCTTTCCTTTATAATTAATTATATAAAAATACCATATATAAAACACATGTTACATAACTATATCAAATAAATTGTGGCTAATTTTTACATCTCTTTGCTTTTAAATGTTATAATAATCAATGCTAAAAAAAATGATCAGTGCTTACTTGGGACTCATGCTGGTGTTAAGAAGGTAAGAACATTCTCTTTGAATGATCTTTGGACATAAAAAACTATAATTGTATGCCCAGTGCCCTAGCTTCAACCCTTCATAGGTGCTCAATAAATATTTTTTGATTGAACAAATATTTTTTGATTGAACAAATAAGCAAATAATAATGGGAAAGAAATGTTAGAAATGATTCTATTTCGAAACATATGGCTACACCTTTTCCTTTAGAAGTTAAGGTAAGCTTGTATAATTCATCATTGAGTTTCACAAATCTCCTAGATGGACAGTTGAGCCTTGGGGAATTTAGAGCAAGAACCAGCCTTATTTATCAGCCAGCCAGGAATTCCAGTTCAGCCTTCTTCATTTTTGCCCTATCAGTGTACCCAAACTCTTAATATTTTTCTTTAAGTCAACTCTCTATTTTATTCATTTATATCACCACTATGAGTGGAGAGCTAGAATCATTAACAAAGATAATACAGTACTATTGAATTTTTAGTTAATGTTGCTTGCATTCCTGGAGCCTGAAACGTGTTCTCCCTTTGTCAGAAAGGGAGATTTTGAGGGATTTGGGATGGTAAAGACTTATTTCCATCAAAATTTGAGTTTCTTTTGATAAAATCAAAAGGATTGAAGGAGAATTGACAAGGGAATGACTTTCTATGTTATTCACAGATACAGCACACCTGTGGGCCAGCAGAGCTTGTCCCATACTTGGGAAATTCTGATCTAATTCAACTTCCTCATTTTACAGATGAGTAAAAGGGAGGCCAAGGGCAGTACAGTGACTTGCCCAGGTGCAGAAATGCGACCCGACCCCACTTCCCAGGCTGGCGCGGTGATGCCAAATCTCTCTAGCTCACCTACTAAAAGATGCTTGAAACAAGAAACGGAAGTCCTGAGGCAAAATCTGGGCACCTTGACAGTGCAGCCGGCAGTGGGGTGAATGGGGAATTTAGGGGACTCTTGGGGAGGGGCTGGTATCATCTGTCATGCTGCCCCCCAGCCCCACCCCACTCCCTTTACAGATGAGACAACGCGGGGCCAGAGAAGGGAAATGACTTGCCCAGGGTCTCAAGGCCTCTCGGTGACAGAGGGAGAGCTGCAGCCCCCATCCCTGCCTTCCATGCCTGCCTCCTTTACATGGCACCGCTCCAGTTTTCCAGCGCTGACGTCCCTGCGCGTTTGCAAAAGCTATAATGATACTCACACCCTGTAGGTATCAGGGCTATGGGAGTTTAAATTTTATTATTATTGTTACTTTGCACCAGCAAGACGTCCCTATTTATCCATGCCCCAGCTGCCTCCAGAGCTGGGGACTGCCTGGGGCTGGTGACTCGGCCCCATTCCCACGGTGCCCCACACAAGGGCCCAGGGCACCCGAAGTCCCTGCGGCGGCGCCGCCGGGTACTTACCGCGAAGCGCTTCCCACAGCTCTCGTTGCCACAGCACCCACAGCAGTCATTGTTCCTCATGCCCAAGAACACCAGCGCGGGGAAGATCATCTGCCAGCGAGAGAAGCACCTCAGACCGGGGCTGACGCGGGGAGGGAGGGCCTGCGCCTGCCTGGCTGCGCGCGGAGCCACGTCCACGCTGTGGGACTCGGGGGCTGAAGGCTATGGCGAGAACTGCCAGAGCTCCACCGCGTAGCCAAGCACCACTGACTCTGTGGGGTCCGTAAGGCCTAACTGCAGTTCAGCGAGGCCAGATTTCAAGATCTGACACCCTGAGTTTCCATTTACCTGGTGGGTTAGGACAGCAATAAGAAACTTGTCCTCAGTTAGGAAAGGTGAGTCTCTCTCTAAACTCTCCTGGAAACGAGGGGTAAATAGACCATTAATGAATGAGTGGAAGAAGAATCCACCGACACCTGCTTCTCTTGGTGGTTTTCAGTCAGTTTGCCAGAAAGTGTGTATCTACGGTCCCCAGCACTATCTTGTTAGAATAGAGAATCCAGGTAGCCCTCAGCTTGGTTGGTGGAATTCAATCGACCCATGAGAACTGCCAGCCCAATCTTGGGAATTCATTACTTCGTAAATTTAGTGGACGTGTCCGTGTCAGGACCTAAGGGAGAAGGAAAAGAACTAAAGCACTGACTTTTCATCATGCAAAGCTTGGGCTCTTGTTAGCAACTAAATTATCTTGTTCAAAAAGTACCCAATTTTAAAAGGATTCGGCAAAGATCAATGGGAGGGTTTTAAGGCTTCCCTACTCACCAACACCCCGCTTCCTAATATTCCTCCGAAAAACCAGACCTCGTCAGAAAGGTGGTCGTTGTCGTCTATCACTTTTCCTCCAGGAAAAAATAACAGGACGTTAGCCAAAAAGCCAAACAAGGCGAGGGGGATGAGGGTGCCCCCCAGGCACCTGGCACAGCCCCCACTGCACATGTTGGGGAAGTATAATATAGGTCTGCGATCAGAGGCCCCTCACTGTCACCTTCACAGGGTCTCTTCAAAGTTATCGGCCAGAGTGTCCTAGAAAGTATCCCCAAGTCAGTCCGTGTTTTGGAGCCGAGAACCAAATCAGCCTGTGAGCTGTGTCCTTGGAGTTGCTTCTGCTTCTCAAATGTGGCAGAACCTTGATGGCGATGGACATTTATACATTCTCCCTGACCTGAAGTCCTTTTTTTTTTGCACTCCATAAATGAGATTACGTTCAGAGCAATGATTTTGCCATGGAGACCAATAACCTCTGTTAATGATCCACCAGCACAGGCAAGACACTCACATTGTTGCAATCGAATGTAGGGCTGGAACAAACAGCACTTAGAACTACTGCACCTTTAATCTGACAGTGGTCCTGCCCAGATATAGAAATATTTCTCCCAGGCTCTTTATAATCACTGGGTAATTGAGTTACATCCTAAAATCATGTCTCTCCAGTACTTAATGGTCTACAGTGTGTGTCCTTTTCTCTTCCACCGAAAGCCAGGAATGTAAAAGAATTATCCCAAAGAGCTTCTGTTTCCCTCGATACAAAAATAGCAATTTGATGGTCTAGTTGGGTATCACGGAGTTCAGCCCTATAGGAACTTTTGAAAGGATAAAACCATTATTAATGGTTATTAATTAATGATTATTAATTTTATTGCCTGACTGCTGTATTTCTGTACTTGTCACTTCATTAAGTTCTATCTTCTCCCTTACCTGGTATGATGGAAATAGCAAAAAAGTTTTACCAATCAGCTTGTTAAGTCACATCCTCCACGTAGGAACAGAAACCTCTTCTTCACAAATGGTGAGGGACAGGGAAAGTTGGTGTTGGGGAGAGGAGAGGAAAGGTACCGATAAATCAATCAAGGGGAGGCTGAGTGGATGAAGTTGGAAGAACCATTAGAAAGTACCGGGGGCCGTAAGGTAGATCTCTATTGGAAATTTTGCCAGTTGCCAGAGGCATGATTCGGTTACTCATTTGCTTTGTGTCACTTAGGAAGGCCTCTGCCATGCCTAGACCCAGCTCTATGGTACTCAAGGACCTAGTTTGGTGCTGGTAGTCAATGGACTGTGGGGCAGAAGAGGGAGCCTGCTAGCTCTTCGTGGAGAGTCTAGAGGTGAGATTTAAGAACAATAGGGAGCATTTTATAGAGGGTCAAATTTTAGCTAAATAAAAAGCAAGTAGCATCATGATCATGGTGAGAGCGGCTACCCTGCAGTGGAGCTGTCCACCCACTCCCAGGGGGGCAGGGGGCTGCCTTCCCCCGAGGCTCAGGGATGGCCGGCCAGGGAGGCTGTGGACAGGACTCTGGAGAAGTCGGGCTGGATGGATGATGAGTTTCCTTCTGAAGATTCTTTGAACTGTGTATTGGTTGCTCTATAGAGAGACTTTCTGAGATCTCAGGGTTGGGGTGAGAAGAAAAACAGCAAATGTTTCTTGAGCAGGCATAATATACTAAGCACACAGGAGCGCTTTAAATGCTTCTCATCCTCCTGTGAAGAAGATATCAGGCCCCTCTACGGGCAAAGACACTCGGGCTGAGACAGATGAAGTACATTTTGCTAGGTCATCCCTGAATAATAAGGCAAGGAGCTAAGATTGTCAATCACGATGCTATGTTGTCAAAACCGGGGCTGTGGTCTCCCAAATAGGTTTAGAAATTAAAAAAAGATGATCTTTTCAATATAAACAACAGAATGTCACTATGTGCAAGTATATGGAAACAGTGGGACATACTTCCTTCTGAACAACAATTTTGATTTTTTCTCTTTATTACGAATAGGTATTTATTTAGGTAAAAAAGTCAGATATACAGAGAAATGGAAGGAAGAAAAGGAAAACCAGCTGTGTTCCCACCACCAGCAGATGAGGACTGTCACCACTTTGCTGGCGGGTGCTTTCCAACACTCCAAGCAGGTGCAAATGAGCTTTGTTTATAAACCACCAGTTTTGATAGGGAGTCTTGAGAATATTCCCATAGAGGAAGATAAGGTTCCAGAAATGTAAGGCTTGAATTAATCATCATAGATGCCACCTTGAAGATGCTCCCCCACTGGGACCTGGACAGCTTCTTTCTTTTGTCAGGGCCTTGGACCCCTAGAATTTCCCATCACGGCATTTCAATAACACTGTTCAACAGAGCCCTGATGTCTTAGACTTTACAGAATAGCAACTGGATTTGCCAGCCTACCCTATCTGAGAGAAGAGATGAAAGTAAAGGGTACTGTGCACCACACTTCAGTTTCCTTCCACAATTTTTTTTCCAATAAAAATTAGAAGGATTTTTTTAAGGGGGGGAGGGGCAGGGAGAGAGAGGGGAGACAGAATCTTTTTTTTTTTAAAGATTTTATTTATTTATTTGAGAGAGAGAATGAGAGAGAGAGAGCACATGAGAGGGGGGAGGGTCAGAGGGAGAAGCAGACTCCCCGCTAAGCAGAGAGCCCGATGCGGGACTCGATCCTGGGACTCCAGGATCATGACCTGAGCCGAAGGCAGTCACTTAACCAACTGAGCCACCCAGGCGCCCCAGGGAGACAGAATCTTAAGCAGACTCCACACCCAGCGGTGCTCCATCCCACGACCCTGAGATCATGACCTGAGCAAAATCAAGAGTCAGACCTTTAACTGACTGAGCCACCCAGGCACCCCAAAATTAGAAGGATTTTTAATTTCCAAGAGTTTTGAGAAGGCCACTAATGCAACGCAAGTTGGAACATCTAATAAATTTAACAAGCCAAAGTGATTTTGTTACATAAATTAACCCATTTATTATAGGCTACTATTGTTTCAAATGGTGGAGCTTCTACTGGTCTTTCTTTTTTTTTTTTTTTAAAGATTTTATTTGTTTATTTGACAGAGAGAGACACAGCGAGAGAGGGAATACAAGCAGGGGGAATAGGAGAGGAAGAAGCAGGCTTCCCGCAGAGCAGGAAGCCCGATGCGGGGCTCGATTCCAGGACCCTGGGATCATGACCTGAGCCGAAGGCAGACGCTTAACGACTGAGCCACCCAGGCGCCCCTCTACTGGTCTTTCAACTCCTCTGGTCCTCTGATGGCCGACTCTATGGCAGAAGTGATGTTGTAGGTCCAGGCACCACGGGCTACCATTTTCATTGCAGGAACCACCATGTCAGATCCCCACAGCTCGTCTTTTCCTCTTGGTTTTGCCACAGAAGGAGCAAGTGTACTTGGCGTGCTGGTTTACTTCAACTTTCTTTCCCATTTTCCTGAGGGTGGCCCCATAATGGGTCCCGTATTTCCCAGTGATTCTGACCTACTTGCTGGGTTTAGCCATGTCACCGCAAACTAGGTCTCAGCCCAGAGAGTCCTTCCACAATTTTTAAGAAGTTTTGGTACATGAGTAACTGTGAGGGAGAGGCCTGAGGTAATTTATTTCCTGTGTGGAGAAGGTGAAACACTGAGAGTCACTCTTCTGGAATGCTCTGGCCATCCAAAACTTGGAGGGTGACTGACTCATTTATTGTTCAACTATGAATCGTGCCTTCAGACCTGCAAGCAGGAAGTGGAGCACCTAATCTGGAGAAAGGGGAAAGTAGGGGAGGGAGGCAGGAAGGGATAAGGGTCACCAACAGACTGCTCTAAGCACTAGGAAAAAAATGTTGTTGAGATTCTGGCAATTGTTCTTGTGATACCCATGCTTGATGGTTTGTTGCTTGCTCTCTGTTTAGCAGTGAAGCCTTTAAACCGAAAAGGCTAGAGCCCTCTTTTTCAGAGAAGCAAGGAGGAGGAAGCTGAGACTGAGCCCCATTTTGGATCCAGTCTTATAAGAAGACCTCAGCAATGAGAGCAGATGGCAGCTCTGGAAGGGACAGAAAAGACAGTAATGATCCTTGCAGAAAGAAAAGAAGAATGCAAACATGGTGGCCATTCTGGACTTCACCTTCTGGGAGGTTTGACTGCAGGAGATTCAGGGGTTCCTCTCTGTGATGCAGGCACTCTGTTCCTGAGACAATGAGCACAGGAGTAAGAGATATTTTCCAGGGTGCTCTGACCACCTGGGGGGGTATGCACACTACTTAGGTGAAGCTTGCTACTGTTTCTCAGCCTGCTAAACTTCTTTGCCTCCAAAGGATGAAGAATCATCAATTCAGTGCAATGCAATGCCAACAATAAGTGAGTTTGAAGCACCCACAATGTGTCCACCAATGTACCAAGCTCTTCTAATGAACCAAAAACAAACAAACAAAAATCTGACTTACTTTCTGCCCTCACTGGTATTACAACCTCTTACTTGCAACAAGAGACAATGGAAATTGTGCATAGAGGATATAAGAATTAACTGCTTCTTAGCAGAAGAACTAGAATAGGCTTTTCTCTTTTCCTGAAAATGGATCACTCTCGTTTATTCATCTAGAACATCAGGGAGAAGATGAGGGGCCTTGACACTCATATTCAGGTGTTATAAAATTTTGATTTCTATCTTTGCTTGCTTAGATTACTGGAATAGCTTCCTTTTTTTTTTTTTTTAAAGATTTTATTTATTTATTTGATAGAGAGAGAGACAGCGAGAGAGGGAACACAAGCAGGGGGAGTGGGAGAGGGAGAAGCAGGCTTCCCGCCGAGCAGGGAGCCCGATGCGGGGCTCGATCCCAGGACTCTGGGATCATGACCCGAGCTGAAGGCAGATGCTTAACGACTGAGCCACCCAGGCGCCCCTGGAATAGCTTCTTAAAAGTGATTTCCAGGAGGAGGAAAAAATAATAGAAAATATTAGTGGGCATTACATGTAACAAGAATTAGATCCATTTTATGAAACTTCTGTAATGTGCATATAGATAACAGGTAATAATGCAACATGTTTTGTTTACTGCAGGTCTCCAATGAATAAATAAAAGTCAAAAGTAAGAGTCAATGCAAATCTGATCAAATATGCTCTTGCCTGAAGCCCTCAGAAGCTTCCCATGGCCCTCATAGCTTAAACCCAGCCCTCCCTGATTTGCCTTCCTGCCAAGTCAAGTTCACCGTCTTCTTTTCTTCTCTCCTCTCTTCACCTACTTCCCTCTTCTATACCTCTAGGACTCAGCTCAGCTGTCACTCCTTCCAAGAAGCCTTGTTTTACCAGAAAAGTGTTTCACAATCAAGATATGTCTGTACATATCTAGATAATACAAAGTTAAATAGATTTCTGAATGGTATAACTTTTTAGGGCTTTTAATTGGCAAATGCACTTGTAATTATTGAAGGAAAGTTAGGAAATGCAGTGTCCAGTGTTTCCAGAACTTCAGTGTGCACAGAGTGGTTCATCCTGAAGGACTAGGGTTCTCCAGCACATCCTGGGGAAACTTGGAGTTTCCGTATTGCTCAAGTGTTTGTGAAGGAATCTGTGTTAGCAGGGAGAAGGCAAGTGGTCATTTGAGGGAAAGGAAGTGTAACAGGAATGAAAGTTGAAGATGGGATAAAGCGTGATTTGGGGGAGCTGGATGCACCCTCAGGGTAGTGAGCTGGGAGTAGGGTTGGGAGCCAGGTGGGCCTCCATTAAATGGGAGATAGCTGGCCTGTAGGAAGGCCGTAGCTAATCTTAGGTGGAACAGTAAACTCTAGTCCTTCATGCTTGGGTCATTTCAACATGAGTGTTCCAAAGGGGGCCACTGTCCTGGTTGAGATTGGACTATACAAGGTCCAAATGTCCTGGAGAACTAGATGACATGGAGCCCACTCTCAGTCTTCTCTTTCTCAGAATCTGATGAAGGTTGTCATCCAAGCTTTCCAGGAGCCAACTTTTACAGAGCTCTTGCTATGTGCCAGGCCCTGGTCTAAGGGCTTTCTGTTGCTACTCATTTAATCCGGTTAAGGTAGGTATTGTAATTGTTGTCCTTACTTTAGAGGTGAGGAAACCAAAACAACTAGTAAGTGTTGTTCTAGTTATCCATCAATGTATCATAAAGCACCTCAAGACTTTGTATTCGAAATAGCAACCATTTTTTTAATATATTGTGATTTTGTAGGACAGGAATCAACTTGGTGATTCTTTTGTCCCAGGTAGTGTTGACTGAGGTTATTTGCTCTTATGCAGCTGAGGGCTGCATTGCATTGTTCTGTAGGGTCCATGCAGGCTCGGCTCACCTGCCAGGTGCCTTCATGGGAAGGGCTGTAAGGCTGGGCTTGTCGGGGCCCCTGTCTTGCCCCCCTCCCCTCCCCCCCCCCCCCCGCATTGTCTCAGGTTCTCCCTGTGGTCTCTGTAGCAGAAGAGTCTGATTTTACCTGATGGCTTCAGGCTCCAAGAGACAAGAATTGGAAGCCATGTTTCTTAAGGCCCGGGCCAGAAACTGGGACAGATCTCCTTTTATCATACCCCCTTGGTCAGTGGAAGGGGCATAGACCTCACGTGTCCATGAAAAAGATTATCAGAGACTTTGTGGCCATCTGTAACCTGCCACAATGGTAGAGATAGGGTTTGAACCCAGGAATTCTGGCTCCAGAGACAGTGTTTTGTTGTTGTTTTAAGATTTTATTTATTTATTTGAGAGAGAGAGGGAGAGCACCGAGGGAGAGTGAGAGGGAGAAGCAGACTCCCCGCTGAGCGGAGAGCTCAATGTGGGACTCGATCCCAGGACCCTGAGATCATGACCTGAGCTGAAGGCAGACACTTAACCGACTGAGCCCCGCAGGCGCCCCAGAGACTGTGCTCTTAACTACCACACTGTAATGCCTCAATGACCCAAACCGGCATCTACTCTTACATCAACATGGGAAGGCTGCCTGCAAGGATTTAACTTCAAATGAAGGGCTTTTCTTACCTCCAGGCTGAATAATCTGGGTAATTCCCTCTATTTTATATGGGTAGACACAGCCTGAGTTGAGATTTGGACTTGGGGATCTTGCAGGTGCCATCAACACCTAGAACTCAGTATCTCCGGTTGTTTTCACAATCAGGATGAATGAAGGTGCACAAAAGGTTCCCCCTGGTTCAAAGGGGGTGCTGGTGCTGTGTGACCCTCTCTGACATGGGCTTCAGTACAGAAGGACGTAGCTTGACCTCTCCGAGAAGTGTGAGCCCTGGCTGATAAATCTGTCCAAGAAATCTGCCCAAATATGGATTGGTTTTAGCATTGTTTCATGTCTCTATGGTTATAGGTAGAAAATTAACTTTCAGCAGGATCTCAGCCGCCACCCACTCTCCATAAAGTGGAACATCGATAACTGAGGCTCCTCATCCTCTTTTTAAAATGAAATACAGGGCGCCTGGGTGGCTCAGATGGTTAAGTGTCTGCCTTCGGCTCAGGTCATGATCCCAGAGTCCTGGGATCAAGTCCCGCATAGGGCTCCCGGCTCAGCGGGGAGCCTGCTTCTCCCTCTGACCCTCTCCCCTCTCATCCTGTTTCTCTCTCGCTCGCTCTCTAAAAAATAAATAAATAAAATCTTTAAAAAAAAATAAAATGAAATACACTCACGGGTTCTAAAGTAGACTAAGTTTAGAAATTCATGTTATGGTTTTTAAAAGGCAGGGACATTTTCACACATTTGTTCTTTTATATCTATACACCTGGCTTTATAAAATTATACGTTATTCTTTTGGTCTGTACCTTTGGATAGGTATTTCCCCAATAATTTTTAGTATTATGTTTCCTCAAGTCATATTTGCTGTTAAAATATTCACACACATATTAGAAAGCAAAAACAAAAACAGAAAGAAGTGAATATTGAGAGCATTGGCCAAAAGCATTTGTCAGGTCAATGAGCTAAATTCATGTCAATTTTCGCTTTCATACATTTATTCTTTTAGCATCTTTATTATGCCCTTATGTATCCGGCACTGGAAAAATGTTAAATGGACAGAGCTGCTAAGAAAAGGAAGATAGATACTAATAATATTAAGAATAGGAAACAAGTCTAGTACTTATTACAAGCTAGCCATATATTTCTCATAGCAACTGTATTAAGAGGGTTCTGTTACAATCTGAATTTTACTGATGAGGAAATCGAGATACAGAGAGTAACTTGGCTAAGATCTTTTTTTTTTTAAGGATTTTATTTATTTATTTGACAGAGAGAGACACAGCAAGAGAGGGAACACAATCAGGGTGAGTGGGAGAGGGAGAAGCAGGCTTCCTGCTGAGCAGGGAGCCCCATGCGGGGCTCGATCCCAGGACCCTGGGATCATGACCTGAGCCGAAGGCAGACACTTAACAACTGAGCCACCCAGGCATCCCAAGATCTTTCAGTTAGTAGCAACAGCTAGGATTGGATCCCATGTAGCCTTGTTCTAGAACAAACAAAAAAGGTCTGTGCTCTCACCTCCTATGCAATGTTGCCTCTTGCTAATCAGAGTCTCAGAACCATGTGATAACCAACTGTGACCTGTGCTGTGGCACTGAGGAAGCCATGAAAGTGTCCCTAGTAACGGGGGGACTCAGGTGGGGGAGGGAAGGCTCCTCTGAGAAGGTAATGCGTCCTTGAAAATTTGTTCGTTGTCAGGAATACATTTTAATAAAATTATGTAGTTAAGATTTCTTGTACACTTGTTACATGCTAGATAGGACTTCAATGCTTTCATCATTAACTCATTTTATCTCAACTAGGTCCCTCTGAGGTGTATAGTAGAGTAACTGCCTCTTCTATGTAGGGGAGAAAACTGAGGCTCGGAGGTGTCCAGAGCTTGCTGAAGCCCATACAGCTAGAAAGCATCAAGTCAGCTTTGAACCCAAGCGTACACACTGCTCATCTTAATGAAAGGAAAAGACAGTGCTGGGGGAAATGGGAGCACTCACGTTGTCCCACTGCCCAAAGATGCTCGCACTGACTTTAAGGACTGATGCCAAGCTGTAAAAGGATGAGCAAAGAGAGCAAAAATTGTGGGTAAGATCAGATTCTGAGGCAGTGAAAACATTAAAACTAAGCTTTCTGTTTGTTTGTTTGTTTTTTAAGATTTTATTCATTCATTTGACAGAGAGAGACACAGCGAGAGAGGGAACACAAGCAGGGAGAGTGGAAGGGGGAGAAGCAGGCTTCCCGCTGAGCAGGGAGCCCGACGCGGGTCTCGATCCCAGGACCCTGGGATCATGACCTGAGCCGAAGGCAGACGCTCAATGACTGAGCCACCCAGGCGCCCCTGTTTGTTTGTTTCTTAAATATTTTTTATTGTGGTAAAATATATGTAACTTAAAATACACCATTTTAGCCATTTTTAAGTACACAGGTCAGTGGTGTAAGTACATTCTCATTATTGTGTAACCATCATCACCTTTTCCAGAAATTTTTAATCACTAAAAATAAGTTTTAAAAGACAGAACTTAAAGGCTGATCATATCAGTAAGCTTTCATGCAGGTCAGTTTTAACTTTCACACACTTATTATTTCTTTCTTAGCCTGTTTATTGAGCTCTTACGTATCAGGCACAAGCACGCTAACTAAAAACAGTCGATATTTGGGCGGATCTCTTAAAGGTGTAGGCAGCTGGTGTGATACATGCTTACTCTGTGCTGATTCCAGCCGCCCTTTCCGTCAGTGGTGTAGTCCAGAAGCCTGAGTTCAAGCATAAACCTCACTCACTTGAAATCGAATGACCAGCTCCAAACCACAGAAAGTCAAAGCTAAAATGCACTGTTTTCTTTTCATAGACTTTGAAGACTGAACTACAGTTGCAAAAAGAATTTTTTAATAAAAAATAAAAAATAAAAAACCTTCCCACCTAACTATAGTGGTTAAACCTAGAAGGTACAGAAGACATCCTAGAGGTCCTTGGTGGTCTTCAGAGTACCCACTATGGCATGAGGCATATTGCAGAGGCTCAGTATTTTTTTTAAATTGAGATTAGTATTACTGCGATTACCCATGTGTATATCGAAGCTTTTAGCAGAGTTATAGACCAGGGCTTCTCTAACTTTAATGTGTATGTGAATTATCTGTTGTCTTGTTAAAATGCAGATTCGGATTTAGAAGGTCTGGGGTGTGACTTGAGATGCTGCTTTTCTAACAAGCTTCCAGGTGATGCTGGTGGTCCTATCGTAGGACATCCATAGGGGTCTTAGGATCATACACTGAAGCTGTACACATTTATTAGTATATTTATTTGGGGCCAAATAGGTGTCCTCCCTTTGACTTCGCACTGGCTTTGGCCTTTGTGGGGTATTTCAGACATTTGCTATTTGCTCTAGTAAACTTCTGTTCTCGAGACCCCCAATTGGGGCTTTCAGCAGGTTCTGGGGTTGGAAGAGAGCTCTCATCATTCTGGCTTGTGCTGTTTTCTGCATGCTTTAAGGCAGTAGTTCTCAAAATCTGAGCCCCTTAAAATTCATGCTGAGGACCACTAGGAGGGCCCTCCTATACTCAGCGGTCTGTCTTCCTGCCTTACTCATGCATTCCCTATCGCATTCCATGGCTGTTATTCCAACTCTTTTCCACATTCTTTGAGCACTGTCCTCTCCCCCTATGCCCCACTCCTTTGCATCCTGTCATCTCTCCTCCCACTTTGTGGAAATGGAGGCCCCAGTTTCTCCATCCATCTTCCTTTTAGGCTTATGGTATTTTTATGCCAACACTCCCTCTCCAACCCTTATCTTATCCTTATTTATTATCCATTCGTTTCTATGATCTTTCTCATCAGAAAGTTAATTTCTTCACCTGTGCTTTTTCAAAAACACTTTGCAGGGAAACAGAGCTTGTATAGAAACCTTGGATTAGAACTTGCAGTTCTGTCGATTACACGAGCTACGTGGCCCCTGGTAGGTGTGGACACCATACTTACTTGGGCCAATTGTTGAACAACCAAATGTTAAAATCAATATTCATCCAAAATTGCGGCCAAAGCCAAAGGTCAGCTTTGTAAAATAAACATGAGGGATAGAAGAATGAATGTGAAACTTGACCAACAAACTTAATGATCATCACAATTGCATCACAATGATCATCACAATTGCATTTTAGTAGAAGGAAGGTAGAAGTCTGGCTAGAGCAGTAAGTACTCAACACTGTTGGCTCCTGGATTTCTGCTGCCACAGCCAGTATGCTGCACGTTTTTTGGCACTAAATAGCTGCTCATTTTAACTGAAGCTAGTGGAGAAGCAAGATATTCGGTAACACTTCACTTTTATCTAATACTTACTTTTTTTCTTCATGCCATTTCTTTTTTCAAAATAAAAATTGTATATCTATAAGGGGTGCAAAGGATGATTTTATATACAACATAGTGAAATGATTACCATAGTGAAGCTAATGAACATATCTTCTCCTCACATAGTTACCTTTTTGGGGTTTTTTTGGTCATGAGAGCACTGAAATATACTCTCTTTGCAAAATTTCCAGTATTCAGTACAGTATTATTATTATTATTATTATTATTATTATTTTTAAAGATTTTATTTGTTTGACAGAGAGAGACACAGCGAGAGAGGGAACACAAGCAGGGGGAGTGGGAGAGGGAGAAGCAGGCTTCCCGCGGAGCAGGGAGCCCGATGCGGGGCTCGATCCCAGGACCCTGGGATCATGACCTGAGCCGAAGGTAGACGCTTAACGACTGAGCCACCCAGGCGCCCCTCAGTACAGTATTATTAACTATAGTCATTATATTGTCCACTAGGTCTCTATTCTTCCTACCCAACTGCAAAATCTCTCTATTTTCTACACTTGCCCAGCCCCTGGTAACCACCATCCTACCCACTGCTTCTATGTATTCAATATGTAGATCCTATGTATAAGCGAGCTCATGCAGCTTTTTCTTTCTGTGCCTGACTTATTTCGTGAGCACAATGTCCTCCGGGTTCATCCACATTGTTGTAAATGACAAGATCTTTTTCTTTTTTAAGGCTGAGTAATATTTCATTATATATATATTTACAAAATATGGAATCATAGCATTACCCTGTCTGGATCGAAGGTGATTTATCATAGATGTCATTGTATGACTTTGGAGTTTCTCCTGCCCATCACATTTTGAAGTGGTTAAAGTTATTCTTAGGCTTTTAATACATCCCCCTAATATGTAAAGACTTTCCAAATGGGACTTTTCCTTGAAAGGTGTATAGCTTAAATGGAATTTAAATAACTACGAGTGAAATGCAATTCTGAAAAGTTATTTTATTTAATGTCATGAAAGTTAACCCACCAATCTGTTCCACCAAGGTTAGCATTATTGCATAAACTGTCAGTTGATTTCCCTATTGATCTGTTTAGTAGTTCTTTTTTTTTTAATTTTTAAAGATTTTATTTATTTATTTGTCAGAGAAGAGAGAGAGCACAAGCAGGGGGAGCAGAGGGAGAAGAGGCTCCATGCTGAGCAAGGAGCCTGATGCGGATCTCGATCCCAGAACCCTGGGATCATGACCTGAGCGGAAGGCAGACACTTAATGGACTGAGCCACCCCGGCATCGCTGTTTAGTAGTTATTAGTAATTGCTTTTGTATATAAAATAAACAACTTTCACAATCATGAGTATTTTGACATTTTACCCTTACAATCATAAATATATACACTTACGTCTTAGCTGTCCAACAGAACGTGAATGAAACGAGCACATGAGGAGACTCTCCATTCTAAGTTACAGCTGGAAGGTTTACCTATATTTAGAAGTGAATATTCAGGTATAAGATATCTAAATGAAAGGACATGCTGTGGCAGATAGTTTTTTCTAAAGATGACTATACCAATATGTATTCCATCCCCCATACTCTTCTCATAACCTGAGAAAGATAAATGAGATCTATGTTTCTTCCCCTTGAAACTGGGTGGAGGTGACACTGAGGCCAAGTCATAAGAGGCAATGACCTGTGCCTGGTTGTCTCTCTAGGGACTCTTGCCCTGGGATCTCATCTACTGTGTTGTAAGGAAGCCTCCCTGTGAACACTCTGGCTAACAGCTATGTGCCGTGCTCACAACCAGCATGTACTGCCAGACACATGTTTGAATAAGCTTTTGATGATTCTGGGCCTGTCTTCCAGCTGAGGCCCCAGACATCATGAAGCAGAAACACCAGAAGCTATCCCCCTATGCTCTGCCTGAATTCCTGACCTATAGAAAGTAGGAGATAGAATATATAATATTGCTTTAAACCACTAAGTTTTTCTTTTCTTATTTATTTATTTTTAAAGATTTTATTTATTTATTTGACAGAGAGAGAGAGAGCAAGAGAGCATGAGCAGGGGGAGGGGCAGAGGAAGAGAGAGAAGCAGACTCCCTGCTGAGCAGGGAGCCCCACGTAGGACTCAATCCCAGGACCCTGGGATCATGACCTGAGCCGAAGGCAGACACTTAACCAACTGAGCCACCCAGGTGCCCCTATTTTTTATTTTATTTTTTTAAGGTTTTATTTATTTATTAGAGAGAGCGCGTGCATATGCATGCGAGCACAAGCAAGGGGAGCGGCAGCGGGAGAGGGACAAGCAGACCCCCACTGAGTGGGGAGCCTGAGGCACCTCTCAATCCCAGGACCCAGAGATCATGACCCAAGACAAAGTCAGACACTTAACTAACTGAGCCACCCAGGCGCCCCTGAATTACTTTTTTATTTTTATTTTTTAGTATGTCCCAGGCAGTTTCTGGGAGATACTCATACTAAAAAATTACTTGTTGTTTATGCAAAATTTGAATTTAACTGGGCATCCTGTATTTTTATTTGCTATCCGGCAACCTTACCTGCAGTATGAATCCATGTGGAATCTGCACTGTCACATTCATTGAATACCTGCAACACTGGGGAAGCCACAAATGCAACTGCCGACCCAGGTATTCAGCTTACCCGAAGCTGAGGACCAAGCAGAAAAACAGACAGTGGCTGACTGCAGCTGGGACTGAACGTCCTTCCCCCCGGGGCTCGCAAGTTCTCTCTGATCCCCAGGCCCATTTCTCTGATTGTTTCAATTAGAGCTGATAAATGGCTGCAGAAAGCTATTTTTAAATGCAAAGAATACTCGGAAAAATATTATGTCTTTACTTTCTTTTGGTTTTACTATGCAACTGACCATCATATATCTTAAGACTACTTCTGATAAAACTGCTGTTCATCTGCAGTCATACTATTAAACGAAGACTCTTTCTCCTTAAATTTCTATGTATGAGCAAAGGTGATGTTGTGGGGCTCCACATTTTAAAACTGTTCTTTTTCTTTAAATTTTTTTTCTTTCCAGGAAAGAAAAGCAAATGAAATGAGATGATGTCTAGGGATTTGCTTCAAAATAGCCACTGGCGTGGCTGGGTGTAGAACCATAGCATTGGCCAGGGCTGGGAATTTGGTGGCTGGGAAATTGGTGATGGCTACTTGGGGTTTGCCTTCCTATTCTTTCTACTTTTATCCATGTTTGAAGTTTACCAGGATAGAGAGTTAGAAGGAAGGAAGGAGCTGTATAAACATATAACATAGCTAAGACTAATTCATGCTGTAGAATCGGAGACTGATGCAAGTGCAAAGTCATTTAGCCCAAACAGTTATATTGTAGATGACGTAAGGGAGGTCTGGTGACATAGTGACTAAATCAAGAGCCACACATGCAACACTTGAACAGAAGCCTTTGAATCCCATGTTAGTTTTTCACACAGGTCACGCTACACTGTATTCTCTAATCTTTCCTGTCTCATATATCATCATTTTACAATCATAAAATGTTTGGAAGTTATTTTTAAACAATTATGTTCCCTTGACTCTCAATGGGAATGCATGAACTCATTTTTCTTCTCTAGAGGAAGATTTAAGAAAGTTTATCAACACTTGAATATAACATAATAAAACACACAGACACACTAATAAATAATGAGTGATCAAAATGATCTAAAAGGACAAGTGGGTTCAGAAACTCAAGTAGAACCAGGACTAAAGTTAGTAGTAGTCAACAAATTCATATACCCTAGAAAGTGGCAGGATAATAAGGAAAAAAGTTGCCCACGACATCTGGAATGGATTTGACTTTCACAGCTAGATGTCAATACTATTACAAGGTGGTCTGATGCTCATGGCATCATTTTGTTCTCCTATTGGACAGAAACAATCTTACAGATATCTATATCAAATGAGGTCAATCTCAGACCATGACTGAGACAAAAATAAGGTCACTGTATAACAAAAAAACACTAAGCATCCCCCTTGCTCCCTGACTGGGTGACTCTCTAGTCTGTCCTCCTTCCAGAGAAGACCTGTTGGGATGTCCAACCATAGAACTGTCTCCATTTTCTGACTATCCAGAGGAAGCCCCTGCTTCTTTAGACCCTCCCCCAAATTACCCAACTGAAGCTCAAATTCTTTACTAGCTTCTTTCTGAAAGAGATGCTCCAGGTTCCTCCATGTGTGTGTGTTCCCCTCAGAGCAACCTGTAAAAAAAAAAAACCCAACTTGCTCAAGATATTCCCAGTGTCTTTGTCTGAAGAACACTGATAAAAGCAAAGCCAATTATCTGTTAGTGCCATTTCTTACATGAGACAATAAACAATGTCCTCAGAAATGCTTATCTTTTGGGACGTCTGGGTGGCTCAGTCAGTTAAGCGTCTGCCTTCGGCTCAGGTCATGATCCCAGGGTCCTGGGATTGAGTCCTGCTTCGGGCTCTGTGGGGAGCCTGCTTTTCCCTCTCCCTCTGTCTGCCACTCCCCCTGCTCGTGTGCGCGCACGCTCTCTCTCTGACAAATAAATAAATAAAATCTTAAAAAAAAAAAAAAAGAAATACGTATCTTTTTGCTCTTTAGAGAGTGCATGTGAGTGTTCATTTGTGGAGTATTTGGGGAGGGCAGTAGTGAAAAAGGGCTAACTTTATGGTGCTTTCTTGTGTCAGTATCTTTCAGACTGAAAATCAGTAATTACTGACAATTAAGAGTGCCCAGAGTAGGGCGCCTGGGTGGCTCAGATGGTTAAGCATCTGCCTTCGGCTCAGGTCATGATCTCAGGGTCCTGGGATCGAGTCCCGCATTTGGCTCCCTGCTCCTTGGGAGCCTGCTTCTCGCTCTGCCTCTCTCTCTCTCTCTCATGAATAAATAAGTAAAATCTTTAAAAAAAAAAAAAAAAGAGTGCCCAGAGTATTTTCAGGTGTGATAATGTATTTTAGTTGTGTGTTGGGTTTTTTTTTTTTTTAAGCACTTATCTTTTAGAGATAGACCCTGAAATCCAACCAGGAGAGAGGGGAAATGGGTGGAGGTGTGGATGGAAAGACTGGTCATGAGTTGATAATAATCAAAGCTGGGGGATGAGTGTAACAGTTCATTATGGTGTTTTCTTTACCTTTAAAATTTTCCATAATAAAAAATAAGAATAAAAAGGTTCCTGGAGTCCAGTTGCACATCTGTGTTTCCAGTTTGGGGAGCCCCAAGGCTAAATGAGGCTATGTCTGAATATGTTGAGAATCAGGGTATTGGAATTTAGTAGAGGATTCCAGAGTTATATGTAGGTGTGGAGGTGAGGCAAGGACAGACTTTTGAAAGATGTTGTCCAAAGGCGTTTGGATTTTCAGGGAGATTTTAAACCAAACGGACGACTACAACTGTAACATCCATCAGACAGGGTTGGGTAGCCAGGGATGAGGCAGCTGGGAAGGAATGTGAGATGTGAGAACAACACAGCAAGAAGGTCTGGAATGGTAAGTGAGAATTCAAACCTAGAAATGTCCCTTTAGTTGAGCCTTGCATGCTTCAGGTCATATCTACTGCTGTGGAAGGAGTTCTGAAAGGTTACATTGTACCTGCTTGAGTCACAGGTTCCAATCATTTCACTTTTCTAAGTTGGATATCCAGATCTCCAAGGTCTACCAGTTACAAATCAAACACTATGTTTTTGAAAATAAATTATTAAAATTTCTCTGCATATAAATGGGTTTGCCTTCTTTTACCTCTAAATAGTTCTGGAAAGAGGAACGATTCATTCACTCAAAGGATATTGTTGAGCACCTGGTATGTACGGGGCACAGACCTACATGCTGGAGATAAATGGAACCTGACACTATAGAGTTTAGGGTCTAATGAGGAAGAGAGAAATGAGTCTAACGATCTTTCAAATATAAAGATAAAATTAAGGTAAGTGCTTTGAAGAAGTACAAGGAGTTATTAAAGCCTATGACTTATTCTAGTTGGCAGAATTACCTGTGTAAGTGACCTCTTTGGAAGCTGGGATTACTGGGAAAATGGAAGGTTATAAGGCAATGCCAAGAAATGAGACTAGGAGCAGGCTGTTGGTCTGACTAATCAAAAGCCTTGGTTTTTACTCAGAAGACAAGTCAGTGAGTGCAAAGTGACATGTTCACCTGGGGGATGAAATTTGTGGGTACAAAGAGTCCTACAGTGACAAAACCATCTTAGCTAACAAAAAAATGTCATGATCTGATGTATTCACTGAATTTGCCCTTCACTGAGGAGCCAATTTCATGGTAGGAACTCAGAAGCCTGAGGCATGTAGTGAATGATTCCTGTCACACACTCGGATGAAAAACTATCAGCTGAAAAGAATAAAATCATACAAGTAAATATCTTGTGTTTTTATCCACATGGAACTCATGTATTGTGTTCATTGGCAGCTTATCTCCAAAGATGTTCAGCATCAACTAATTCCTTCCCTTTGTGTATATATGTGCTACTTCCCCATTGAAAGGTCGAGTCTGTTCCTCTTCTTCCTTAAATCTGGGCTGCTGTGTGGTTGCTTCATCATCAGAAAGTGGCAGAAGAGACTCTGGACCATTTCTAGGCTCAGGTTGTAAGATCTCTGACAGCTTCTGCTTTCTTTTTCTTGGGACCTTGAGCCACCCTGTAAGAAGTCTAGCTAGACTGCTCTATGAGAGAAAGGTGCCATGGGGAGAGCCACTGAGATACCAGATGAGGGTGTGAAGAAACCATGTTGGCCACCCAGCCCGGACAGGAGAGGACTCAGTTATTCACTTACCATTATTACATAAAAACAAGCCAACTAGGTTGACCCAACCCACGAAACCATGACAATCAATAATACATTATTTTAAGACACTGTGTTTTGGTAATAGGTAACCAGAAATCACCTTTTTTTTTTTTTAAAGATTTTATTTATTTATTTGACAGAGAGAGACACAGCGAGAGAGGGAACATAAGCAGGGGGAGTGGGAGAGGGAGAAGCAGGTTTCCCGCGGAGCAGGAAGCCGGATGCAGGGGCTCGATCCCAGGACCCTGGGATCATGACCTGAGCCGAAGGCAGACGCTTAACGACTGAGCACCCCAGAAATCACCTTTAACTCCCAGTCCCTACAGGGAGTATAGCTGGTGCTCTACAAATGCTTGTTAGGCCGAATTTGAGTTGAAATGTCTTTTGTAGACTCTCCCAGATCCCTCTAAATTTCACTGCAGCTTTTAGTAAGGGGTAATGGGGAAAGTTAGCAGAATGGGGTGAGTTGTCTTGCACACACTCCTATGGGATATGTGTGAAATGACAGTGGTCAAGGCAATATTCATATTTACTGAGTCTCTGTGATGAGCCAGGGACAGTATCATGCACTCAACATGAACTATCCCATGTCATTCTCAAAGCAACCATTCAAAGGAGGCGATATAATCTTCCTCATTTTATTTTTATTATTTTTTAAAAAGATTTTACTTATTTATTTGAGAGAGAGAGCACAAAGGGAGAGAGAGAGGGAGAAGCAGACTCCTCGTTGAGTAGGAAGCCCAACGTGGGGCTCGATCCTAGGACCCTGAGATCACAACCTGAGCCAAAGGCAGAGGCTTAACTGACTGAGCCACCCAGGTGCCCCTCATTTCCCCATTTTAGAGATGAAAAAACTGAGGCCACAAAATTGCTGAGTGGCAGAGCCTGATGGATCCATTTGATTTCAGTGCCAGTTACCTTGCCTAAAATGTGCACTTTCATCCAGAGGGAATTCATTGGAAGTTACTGAAAAGTTCCTCTGATGCAGTGGCAGATTCTTGGCAACTGTCCCTTGGAGCCTGAGCCTGACCTACTCTTCTTCCTGTGAGTGTGGGGAACGGTGTATCTGAAGGTGGAGGGGATATGATAATGGCTGTATTGGAGTTCACCCCTGCTCCCCGGGATAACAGCCAGGCACCGGCCCCTCCTTGCTATCCACAGAAACGCTCTCTGGCATTAAGTATCACCTGGGTCAGAGCTACAGGAAGCTCTGTCTGAAAGCTAGAACATTCCCAGATCTTGGAGGAGGCCAAGAGAAACACTCATGAAGTATGGAGAGGGGAGGAGGCCAGCGGAAAAATGATCTGCCGCATTCTTTCAGACCTCCAACCAGGCAGGAGGCTCCACTCCCTGAATACCACTCCTAAACCTCCCAGGCGGCGCAGTCTCCTCCCTGGGCCCAGAGCCTTCCCTGAGGCAGGGAGGGAGGCGAAGGCATCCAGGTGAAAAGCTCTGGTTCCATCAATCTTCCCCTTAGCTTTAGGTGCTGATAACTAGCTTGGCAATACTTCGGACAAGCTTTCGAAACCTCAGCATTCTTCAGCACAGAACTGGCTGTCATCCTAATTTAGGGCTTGCAGAAGGTTGTGTGTTGATATGCTTATGATATTCTTAAGATGTCTTCTTCCTCCCCAGGCAGTTTTTTCCTTTCTGAGGGCTTAGCCTCCTTCTTCCTGCTTTTAGTCATCTTTTCTCCTCTCTCTCCACAATTAGGTTCAGGAAAGAAAAACACAGAGAGACTCTGTTCCATCTTGTGGAGTTGAGAATCTCCTTGGGAAGAATCTTGAAAGAAGGAACCCAATGTTTGTTGACTGAATTAAGTAATGTTGTGTTGCTCATCTGGAAAGAGAAGTAAAACTAGCATCAAAAGGGCTTAAAACACCACTGCACACCAGGGAAACTAGTACTGAACATCTCCTGGGCCCCAAGTATTATACTAAGCACGTTAGCTCAATTCTCACAAAAATTCTGTGAGCTAAGTGTTACTTTATTTCCATTTTACAGATTAAGAAACTGAGGATCAATAAGTTAAATAATTTCTAAGTAGCTTTTGGTAGTTCTTTAATCATCTTTTCAATCTATTATATGTGGTTGCTGTATATTCCAGTTTTCCATTTCTTCTCTACTAATTTTGGTTACTTATATTTGCTAGGTAATGGTTCATTTCCTACAGATATTTAAACTTGCTACCATAGGAGCAGCTGGATGGCTCAGTCAGTTAAGCATCCGATTCTTGATCTTCGCTCAGGTCTTGATCACAGGGTCATGAGTTCAAGCTTTGCATCGGGCTCCATGCTGACTGTGGAGCCTGCTGAAAAAAAAGTTGCTGCCAGGGCACCTGGGTGGCTCAGTTGGTTAAGCAACTGCCTTCGGCTCAGGTCATGATCCTGGAGTCCCAGGATCGAGTCCTGCATCGGGTTCCCTGCTCGGTGGGGAGTCTGCTTCTCCCTCTGACCCTCCCCCCTCTCATGTACTTTCTCTCATTCTCGCTCTCTCAAATAAATAAATAAATCTTTAAAAAAAAAAAAGTTGCTGCCATAGTTTTACACCTTGTATTTACTTTGGCTTTTTTTTTTAACTTTGCAAATCAACTTAATTGCAACATAATTTGCATATGACAAAATATGCTTATATATCTTTTTAAACTATTTAATCCATACATTATGACAAAGGTCTACACAAATGTCTACATCTATATTGTCTATATTGGCGCAATCATATATAGTACTTTTCCATAACCCCGGAAGTTTCTTTTTGCTTCTCTGCAGTCAACCCCCACCATCTGGCCCTGGGCAACCACTGATCTGCTCTCTGTCACTTTATTTTTTTTATTTTTTAATTTTTTTAAAAGATTTTATTTATTTATTTGACAGAGAGAGACACAGCGAGAGAGAGGGAACACAAGCAGGGGAGTGGGGGAGGGAGAAGCAGGCTTCCCGCCGAGCAGGGAGCCCGAAGCAGGGCTTGATTCCAGGACCCTGGGACCATGACCTGAGCCGAAGGCAGACGCTTAACGACTGAGCCACACAGGCACTCCTCTCTGTCACTTTAAATATGCTTTGTCTTTTCTAGACTTTCATATAAATGCGATATACTATATGCCCTCTTTTGTTTGCAATTTGTTTGTTTTGGTGAGTTTAATGGTTTTAGATTCATCTACGTTGTTGCATGTGTCAGACGTTTGTTTCTTTTTATTGCCAAGTGGCATTCCATTGAATGAATACACCACAATGTTTATCATTGTCTTGTGGTTTTCAGCTTTTGACTTCTATGAATATGTTATGTACTCATAACAAATCACCACAAAACTTAGTGATCTATTTTTTTTTTAATTTTTTTCCTCATTAAACTTTTGTTTTAATGGGTCTCAAAATTCTGTGACAGATTTTTGGTCAAGTTGTTTCCATTAAAAAGTACTGATTTTAAAAACTAGTAACTTAAAACTGCTACACACACAAAAAAACCGAAATGGTCCACAAAATAGTTTCCTTTCCTTCTGAAGACTTTTTGACCCATTGTTATCATGAATGAGTTTTTAATCTTAAACTTAAATGGCCACTGACACAAACAGTTCTGAGGCCATGCTTCTACCACTGATTAAGACTGGGGTGGCAGGTATTGGGGATACTATTCATTCAAAGCCTTCTGAGCTTTCTGGGCAGACTTGGTGACCATGCCAGCTCCAGCTGCCGTCTTGTCCACTGCTTTGATGGCACCCACAGCAACCGTCTGTCCCATGTCATGAACAGCAAAACGGCCCAGAGGAGGAGAGTCAGAGAAGCTCTCAACACTCATAGGCTTGCCAGGAACCGTATCAACAATGGCAGCATCACCAGATTTCAAGAACTTGGGACCAGCTTCCAGTTTTTTCCAGAACAACAATCTATCTTCTCCTTCAGCTCAGCAAACTTGCAAGCAACGTGAGCTGTGTGACAATCCAGCACTGATTTGGCCTGGATGGTTCAGGATAATCACCTGAGCCGTGAAGCCAGCTGCTTCCACTGGTGGGTCATTTTTGCTGTCACCAGCCACATTGCCACGACGAACATCTTTGACAGTACGTTCTTGACATTGAAGCCCACATTGTCCCCAGGAAGAGCCTCACTCAAAGCTTCACGATGCATTTCAACAGACTTTACTTCACTTGTAACATTGACTGGAGCAAAGGTGACCATCATGCCAGGTTTAAGGACACAAGTCTCCACTTGGCCCACAGGGACAGTACCAATACCACCAATTTTGTAGATGTCCTAGAGAGGCAGACGTAAGGACTTGTCAGTTGGACGAGCTGGTGGCAGATTGCAACCCAGAGCTTCAAGCAGTGTGGTTCCACTGGCATTCCCATCTTTACGGGTGACTTTCCATCCCTTGAACCAAGGCATGTTAGCACTTGGCTCCAGCATGTTGTCTCCATTCCAACCAGAAATTGGAACAAATGCTACTCTGTCAGGGTTGTAGCCAATTTTCTTAATGTAGGTGCTGACTTCTGTAACGATTTCCTCGTATCTCTTCTGGCTGTAGGGTGGCTCAGTGGAAGCCATTTTATTAACACCAACAATTCGTTGTTTTACACCCAGTGTGTAAGCTAGAAGGGCGTGCTCACGGGCCTGCCCATTCTTGGAGATAACCGGCTTCAAGTTCACCAACACCAACAGCAACAATCAGGACAGCACAATCAGCCTGAGATGTGCCTGGAATCCTGTTTTTGATAAAGTCTCTGTGTCCTGAGGCTTCAATGATGGTCACATAATACTTGCTGGTCTCAAATTTCCACAGGGAGATATCAATGGTGATACCATGCTCACGCTCAGCTTTCCGTTTATCCAAGACCCAGGCATACTTGAAGGACCCCTTTCCCATCTCAGCAGCCTCCTTCTCAAAATTTTCTATAGTTGTCAATCCCACCACATTGGTAGATCAGATGACCAGCACTGGTAGACTTGCCCGAATCTACGTGTCCAATGATGACGATGTTGATGTGAGTCTTTTCCTTTCCCATTTTGGTTTAGGTTGAGCAGTGGTTTTCACATCTGTGTTCTGGCAGCAAACCCATTGTGAAAAAGAAAACTTAGTGATTTAAAAAGGAAATATTATTATATCACAGTTTTTATGGGTCAGGAGTTTGGGTCTAGGTCAGCTGGGTGCTTCTGCCTCCAGGTCTCCCACAGATCTGTAAGCAAGGTGTTGGCCAGGCTGCTCATCCTCCTCTTCACAGTGTTTGGCAGGATTCCATTTCTTGAGGGCTATTGGACTGAGAGCCTCAGTTCCTCTCTGGCTGTTGGTCAGGGGCCTCCCTCAATTTCTTGTCATATGGGTCTCTTCAAAGAGAAGCTCATAATGTGCCCAAGGGCTTCATCAGAGTGAGTGAGGAAAAGAGTAAGGGAGAGCAAAAATATGAAAACCAGTCTTTTTGAGCCTAATCTCAGAAGTGGCATCCCCTCACTTTTGCCATAATCTCTTTGTGAGAGATAAGTCACTAGCTTCAGCTCACACTCAAGGGGAGGGTGTTCATAAAGGCCTGAGTTCTAGGAGGTGGAGATCACTGGGATCCATGTGAGAGGTTGCCTTCCAAAGACTGTTATGAACAGTTGTGTACGAGTCTTTGTGTGGACATGTTTTCATTTCTCTTGGTTAAATACCTAGAAATAGAATTGCTAGGTCATATGGACACCTTGTAAGAAATTGTCAGATAATTTTCTCGGGTAGCTGTATCATATTACACTCCTATCAGCAATGTGTGAGAGTCCTAGCAGCCCTACAAGCTTGACAACACCTCATACTGTGAGTCTTTTCAATTTTGGCCACTGAAATGGATATGAAGTGGTATACTTTTGTGGTTTTAATTTGCATTTCCCTGATGATTAATGATTTGAGCATCTTTTTATGTGCTTATTGGCCAGTTGTATATATCTTCTTTTTTCTATTCAAATCTTTTGCTCATTTTCTATTCAGTTGTCTTCTTATTGCTAAATTGCAAGAATTATTTGTGTAGTCGAGGTCCAAGTCATATATATATATTATATATATAACATATATATAACATACACACACACAAACACGCACACAGTGTTTGTGTAGGTATACATATACACAAACATACGTATACAAATGCATATATGTATTTGTTCTGGGAAATTAAAAGGACAAAGTTACCACTCCCGAGGCTGGAGGACTTCTCCAGGTTATTAACATGGTTATAGAGGACTTTTTCGGTAGCTTCCCTTTAGAGCCCTGAGGACAGCCCTCTGAGCTACCAGAACATGTAGTGGAAAGTCTCAGTCTAAAGTAAATTGGGGGTTACCTTTGGGCTGCTAGTCCAGCCAGGGGTCAAGTCTCTTAGGACTCTCGCTGACTCTACTCCTGGCTCATGGGCTTCTATCAGGCAAGCTGCTTCTGTGTCACAGTTTACTCCTCTATAAAATAGCAGTATCATGCCTGAGAGTCTGAGGCACAATTAATCTGAAATCATTCATTTTGAGAGTGAGCAAGCTAGTACACGTGACGATTAAAAGGTAGTTATGCTTTGTTGGTTTGATTTTTATTTCTTGTTTAATCATCATTTAACCACAGGGCATTTTTTATATTTACCAACTGATTTTGTGTCTTAGTCATCCTTCCCAAAAACATCATTAGATAGAATCACATGGAAGGGAAGGAGGAGGCAGACGGGGGAAGGGGTGAAGAAGAAGTGAGGAGGAGGTCCCTAAGGAGCTATGTGACTTAGGGGAGTCACAGAGTAAGTGAGGATTGAAGGGGAGGGCAGACTGTAACCTGGAAGCTTCAGTCTCCTTGGCAGGAATACTGCACTTGTCTTCCTGGAGCCTGGTAGCCTCACCACACAGTAGCTGACAGAAAAGTTCAGCTATTCAGGTCAGGTGCTTCCTTAGAATGGGTAGTTGGAAAATTCTGGAAGCCTTTCCATTTCCTATGTCTCACTCCTGAAGCTTGGCACCAGGGTTGCACTGCTTTAAACAACTATTAAATCAAATAATAATTCTAGTCACCATTTTTTTGGGAAACCTAAGTGTCTCTTTTCTATCTTTTAGAATCCTCCCCCTACCCACAGGCCTTCTCGAGCTGCTTCCTCCTTTGGCTCCTGCTTCCCTAGTTAGAACCTTAATAATACCTGGTTAATACCTAGTTTATGGCACTTAATCGGTTTCCTCCAGATGGCAGAGTTCTTTATGCATTTCAAGTCGTTATGTGTGGAGTATGGTCACCACAAATCTCTGTCCTTCCAAAGAATATTAACCAGGATTTATTGGGTTCTCACTAAGTCTCAGTCATTGTTCCAAGTGCTTAATATGGATTACAATATTTAGTTACCATGACGACCCTAAGAGGTAGATATTATTATACCCTTTATACAGATGAGGAAAAAGGCACAGAAACTTGCCCAGGAGTGGGAGGTGGGAGGCTGGGATTCAAGCCCAGCCAGTCTGATTCCAGAGTCTTTAGTCTGCTGTTAACACCCTGCCTTCCCAACACAGGGCAAGCCCCTGTGTCACCATCACTGAGTTATATAAATACCTATGGAATTACATTCAATGAGAATTTGTGGAGAAGTAGGCAGGCCATTTGTAACCACTGTATATTTTCACTTTTTAGTGATTGGGCCCTGATTTCAGGAAAATATCTGCAAATGAAACATGCAGGGAAATGACGGAGGTGAGAAGGGCCAAGTGTAGCAGAAAGAGCTCTGAAGCTTCGAGGCTGAAATCTGGCTTCGAGTCCCACCCATGAAACTTCGCAGGTTGGAGTCCTTGGATGAGGAATTTAGGCTGCTAGAGCTTCACTTTTGTCACCTGTCAAAAAGAACTAATATTTATACCCACTTCAAAATATTTCCTTTCATTTAAAATAAAATTATAGAAGCTTTGCAGTTAAAAATTATTTTAAAAAATGGAATGGAAAAACGAAAACACGTCCTCCTGATTGAAAATATAATTCCAATTCCAAGAATAGTGACTTGTGAGTCTTCAGGTGGTTTTTTGTTTTACACATCAGATCTCTGGCTCAGTTTCCAACTTAGCAATTAGACCCAGAGTCCAGATGTCAACAGCAGTTTTATTTTAGTGGGGCCATCTGAAAATGAGTTTTTCTAACTCCCATCTAACAGTCTTTTAGTTTTAATTTATTTAATCAGAGTCATGTTTAAAGAAAACTATGCTCATATAGAAAAGACCCACTATCCATTTGCCCCCTTCTGTAAGAAAGTCATCTTCTTGAAAATACTTTCTTTGGCCATGGATCTCCAGCAGAATTTTCCTCTGTGAGAGAGGGATCAAAGAGTAAAAAAGCTGTAATTAAAAAAAATATATATATCTTATTCATTTATTTGAGAGAGAGAGATGGGGAGAGAGCACGAGCTGGGAGAAGAGGGAGAAGCAGTTTCCCCTCTGAGCAGGGAACCCCATGTGGGGCTCAAGCCCAGGACCCTTGAGATCATGACCCAAGCCAAGGCAGACGCTTAACTGACTGAGTCGCTCAGGTGCCCTGAAAAGCTGTAACTTTTAAACATTGGAGATCACTGAATAAAAAAAATTGTTAGGCCCAAAATGGTATCCTTTCTACAACAAACAAAATTTATTTTTCTTCAATTTGTTTTCTCCACCAGGAAAGTGATCATATCAGGAACCGTGAAGTGTTAAAGGGAAAGTATATTTAAACTATCATGAAGTAGAAATATTTATTCATGGTCTGGCATGGACAACCAATTTGTGCCTGAGGAAGTTAAGAGGACATGTAGTCCGGGGCGACTGGGTGGCTCAGTCGTTAAGCGTCTGCCTTCGGCTCAGGTCATGATCCCAGGGTCTTGGGATCGAGCCCTGCGTCGGGCTCCCTGCTCCACGGAGAGAGCTTGCTTCTCCCTCTCCCACTCCCTCTGCTTGTGTTCCCTCTCTCGCTGTGTCTCTCTGTCAAATATATAAATAAAATCTTAAAAAAAAACAACAACCAACCATTAAAGAAAAAAGAACACATGTAGTCCCACAAACAGTACTGAAGAACAGACAGTAGTAAGTTCTTAAGAAGTGTTAGAAGATGAACAAAATGTAACTGATGTGGCAGGGTGCCTCTTTTCCAGCTTGGAGTAGTGAGCTTCCCTCACCTATCAAAGTGGGAAGCAGTGTATACTTTTAGTTTTATGATCTCTCATGCCTGAAGGTTGTCCCAGGTCCTCTCTCTCTCTCTCTCTCTCGGTCTGACTCTGTCTCTCCCTCTTTCTCCTCTTGCTAATAGCCAAATGTGAATCCATACAAAAAGAGCAAATACACGCTAGACAATTTCAAGCCTTTCCTCACCGAGGCTTGAAATTAATGTTGGAGATGACACCAGTCCTATCCCAGCCATCCTCCAGCAGGGCATACGCACATAGACACACAACTTTAGAATGCATACACAGTGACATCTCAGCATCAGTCCCTTTTATCAAAGAGAATTCTCCTACACGTGGTGTATTGCAAGCCCTTTAAACTACTGATTGCCTCGATTATATTAATCAGACAAAGGATGCAGTCAAGTCCAATACAGTCCATGCACACAGAAAAGGTCCAGGGAGAAAATGTGCAAATGACTTTGGACAAGGAATTGGATTGCTTTATTTGTAATAAATTTCATATGCTTTGTGTTTTGGGAGATTTAGGTCACTTTCAAGATAAATTTTCAATATAGGCAATTTTCATCTAACATGATGACTTTAGAAATCAATCTGCCACTTGACCCTCAAAAAACCCTCCTATGTCCCACCTCTCCATCCTCCCAGTAATGCCTTGACATTTCTCTGCCTGCTTGTTGCTCGTCTCCCAAGGATATGGCCTCATGCCATGAATGAGGGTGAATGCTGGTCCTCTCATTCCCATTTCAACTCCCTTTCAATCAAAATGTGTCCCCATGGTACAAAGCATTACATTTCTGTGAAGGCATTTATTTGCCTTAGTGGTATGTGTTTGACCTGTTTGTAAGCAAAGTTTTAATTTTTAAAAAAATTTTTAAAGAGCTTGTGAGGCCATCAAATAAGAACTTAATCCACAGGAAACAAATTTTAAGTACTCAAAAGAGAGAGTTAAAATGGAACAGTGTTTTCGACCTGTGTTTAAAGTCTGCAGTTAGAGATTAGTGACTTTAACTAGAAGTTTAGGATCATTGTCATTGCAGAGATGAGAGCACAAGTAATCATCTTCTTATATGGGCTCAGCATGAGGCAAGGCGAGAGATTACAACACTGGTCAGTGCTTGTTATTTGCACAGTTAGGATTGGAGAACCAGAGAAGAGAGTTGGGGAAGCCAACTTCATCAAGACTACATCTTCTATTCCGATCACACAGCCTTTTGGAAGGAAAAACAAATGTACCCACCTCATTTTACCCCTTCAGCCCTACAAAACCTCAGGCTGCATTGCTACTCTTTCCCTTTACAAATCTCCATGGTGGAAAATACTTTAGATACCAGTTAGACCTACGAACACATAGGCAATGACACTGTAGGGAAAGATGTATGTTCTACTGCTGCTAAAAATAAGGTAAGTAAGCCACACCTCAAGATGACTAGGAACCGTGGAGTTTTATTATCTCTGTGTTTTCTAAGAAAAGTCAATTACTTCCATCTCTTTAATTGCCTATTTGTAGCCTTCACTTATTACTGAAGGTTGCATGTACAAATGTCATGGTTTGAATGGAAAAGATGGTTTGAATGGAAAAACCTTTCTAATTAAGACCTGAGAGAAAAATGTGTCTAAAACACAGAGGGGCACAACTGGGAACCTCCAGATTCCAAAGAGTTGCTTAAGCTAAAACTTTAGCTTATTATTATTATTGAGTGATTTGAATGCAGTTATAAAAGCTAAAGTCTTTATTGTGGGGACATGGGGGCGATGGTACTGCTTTTTTAAAAAAGTTTTTATTTCAATTCAATTTAATAAATATATATTGTATTATTAGTTTCAGAGATAGAATTTAGTGATTTATCACTGAATAACTCCTGGTGCTCATTACTTCAAGTGCCCTTCTTAATGCCCATCCCCCAATTACCCCATCCCCCCCAACACCTCCCCTCCAGCAACCATCAGTTTGTTTTCTATAGTTAAGACTCTCTTATGGTTTGTCTCCCTCTGTTTTCTTCTTATTTTATTATTCCTTCCCTTCCCCTATGTTCATCTGTTTTTTTTCTTAAATTCCACATATCAGTGAAATCATATGGTATTTGTCTTTCTCTGATTGACTTATTTCAGTTAGCATAATACCCTCTAGTTCCATCCACGTGATTGCAAATGGCAAGATTTCAAACCTTTTCATGGCTGAGTAATATTCCATTGTATATATATATTCTACATAAAATTCTAAATTATCTTTGATCCTATTACTCCTGGTTGAGAAGTTTGAATGTGCCATTGAACAGAATCAAAGTAGACATATTAAAACTTCAAGATGCAAGGATTTTTTGGGGAGGGGGCTTCCTATTTTTTAATAGTGGAATCTTCCTATCACATTTATTCTGTGTTCCTTCCAAAGAAACATCCATAAAACATTAAAATGTAGGGAAACTATGGTTACACTCATCAAAACAAGCATACAGAATTACTACCATGTATTTTCAGTACCTTCAGGAAATTTATTGTATGTGGCAGGTTTCAATTATATGTAGCATAGGCCACTGACTATGAGCTAGTCATATACCTGCCTGCCAACTAATTATAAGTCATTTAATTTCTAGAGCTAAAAATCTGTGTACCAGAGCCGGAACCTTTGTGACATTGTAGCATTCTTATTTTGGAAGTGCCATGATTTGATCTATAATGATCAAATGGATCAATGGAAAGTAGCCGCCTCTCCTCTCCCGTGTAGAAGTCTGTTACATGGTAGAGTACACACAAGGGACTAGGAAAAATTAAATGAGTCAACAACATCTATGAGAAAAGATAGAGTTGAGATAGTTAGGTTCAGAGACGAGAAGGCTAAATAGGAAGTTCAACTTTATGAGGGATCTACCATGTTGTTGTCTATACTGGGATAGTCACTTTGTTTTTGCAGAACTGGGTGCCTCTGGAAAGCCATGGCTCAAGGAAACCATCATCTTGCTCTGCGGCATTATAGACACAGATTCTTACGGTTGTGCTGTATTGTGATATCAAGAGCCAAGAATGATGGGGGCCTTAATGTGCAAGAGTAGATACGAAGCCATCTACTGGCTTGAATAATGATTTTGTAGTGACTTAATGGATTCCATGTCTAAGTTTGGGTTGTTTCATGTTCATTACCATCAGTATTACTGAATGCCTACTAAGTGCATAGCATTTGGGTAATACCATACTGTCATTTAGCCATCCATTAAACATATTGAAGGAATATACAAAATGCCAACATTTGTTGAGTATTTTTACGTTTTTAAAATTTTATATGTAGTAACCCATTTAATAACTGTAATTACCTTGTGGAGTTGGTGCTATTATTATTCCCATTTTATAGATGTAAAACTAGAAAGCTAAATACCTAAAATAACGACATTACTTAAAAAGGCTAAATTACATCCCTAAACTCATATAAATAGTAAATGGCATAATCTGGATTCAGACCCAGGTATTCCAGATCTAATGTTGTTTTTTTTTTTTAAGATTTATTTATTATTTTAGAGAGAGAGTGGAGGGAGGGGCAGAGGGAAAGGGAGAGAGAGAGAAGACTCAAGCAGACTCCCCTCTGAGTGCAGAGCCCAATGTGGGTCTCCATCTCACAACCCTGAGATTATGGCCTGAGCTGAAACCAAGAGTCAGATGCTTAACCCACTGAGCCACCCAGTGACCCCTAACACTTGTACTCTTATCTACTCAGCTATATATGATTTAAAAAAAAAATATATATATATATATATAGATAGGGCGCCTGGGTGGCTCAGTTGGTTAAGCGATGGCCTACAGCTCAGGTCATGATCCCGGAGTCCTAGGATTAAGTCCCGCATGGAGCTCCAGACACAGCGGGGAGGCTGCTTCTTCCTCTGACCTTCTCCCCTCTCACTCTCTCTGTCTCAAATAAATAAATAAATAAAATCTTTAAAAAAAATTTAAAAAGTATAGTCATTTAAAACTTTACAAACAGAATTTGATAAAATGTAGATGAATTGTAAATGTTCTGAAAGCAGATATTAATTAATAATTAATTCATATTAAATATATATATTGTTTTTATTAAATTTATATTTTATAATACAAATTATATATTTATATATCACATATAAAATATGACATAATACAAAATAATTTTATAATATTTATTAATAATTTTATTATAATAAATTTATAAATCAATAAATTTAATAAAATATATAAAATAAATTAATAAAAATAATTTATTAAATTATTAAAAATAATTAATAGTTGCTATGAGGAAAGAATCTGTGAATTCTCTTTTTCATAACCAACAATTAACTCTTTCTTTCTTTCTTTCTTTCTTTCTTTCTTTCTTTCTTTCTTTCTTTCTTTCTTTCTCTTTTTTCCCAATAACCTTTGTGATTCTTGTTTTACTTGTGAGACACAGTCTTAGTGTTTTGAAACAAAACATCCTACCCTCTTGTCTAGTTATGGTAAAGGGTGGCAATGCCTATCACTGCAAAGGTCATTGAACTTGGAAGTATCATGGACTTGGTGGAGACGCCTCTGGCTCTACTGTAAACCATAGGAGGCACATGACTTCCTGGAATAATAAGGTTTAGAGATAAGGCCTCAGAAGAACATCCTTATAGACAGTAATTCAAAATAGTCATAATAAATTGTGAGATTGCTCAGTACTATCTCCTTTTAGAGATCCTTTCACTCTCCTACTATAGTAGTCTGTGAATTTTACCCAGCTTGACTTCCTTGAGCTGTTAAAGGGGAAAAAACGCAAACCATATAAAACACAAGCAGATGTCCAAAAAAACCCAGAAATCCACATTGTGTTGTATATGTTTAAGTTCCTTGTTTGCTTTAGGAATGAAATAAAATTTCATGAATACAGTTACATCCCCTTGAACTTTTCTGTACTCCTAATTCCCTTCTTCCCTTCCCAGAGTGAATGCTATCACAAATATAGTATGTATCTTTTAGGCTTGTGTTTTCAATTTTTTTCCATTTTTATATGTAATAATGAACAATATATACAATCTTCTGATTTTTTAAAAGATTTTATTTATTTATTTGACAGAGAGAGAGAGAGAATGAGCACAAACAGGGGCATCGGCAGGCAGAGGCAGAGGGAGAAGCAGACTCCCCACTGAGCAGGGAGCCCAATGCAGGACTCGATCCCAGGACCCGGGGATCATGACCTGAGCTGAAAGCAGACACTTAACCGACTGAGCCACCCAGGCACCCCAATAATCTTCTGATTTTTAACACTTTACATAAATACTATATTATACATCTCTCTTTGCACTTCCTTTTTTTAATATTACTCATCATGATGATATAATAGAGTTCATTTATTTTAACTGCTATATGAGATTACCACATGAATAAAACACATTTTATCAATGCATTTCCTTGACCATGGAAATATATAATACACCTAATTTATCTCTTTTTTAAAAAAAAATGTGTTTATAAACAACTCTGCCCTGATTTTTTATCTCTTTGCACACATGAGGGAAATTTTCTAGAGTATATAGTTAGAAATGGGTATGCTGGGGAATAAGATATGTGCAATATAAGTCTTATTAAAAATTGGCAAATGGTTATTTAAAGTGGCTGATCTAATTTACACTCCCATCATAAATACACGAAAATTCCTGTTTACCCACCAGTACTCAGATTTTTAAGATTTTGTCAGTCTGATGGATATAAAATGGTATCTCAGAACCAAACTTCATTTTAAAGTGAATATAAAACCACCATAGAATCAGCACTATCAATTATATTTACAAAGTACTATGAGGCAAGAAATTAGAATTTCCATCCCGTCTTGCTCAGATTTTCCCATGCTTTGCATTCTGATGATTTTTGGCAAACTATACAGAGATATATTAATTCTCTGCTAAGAACATGTGTAAGTGACTATTCGGCTAGAAGTAGTAGTAAATAACACAGGATAGAACTTAAAAATTTTCAGATGGAATAAAGTAAAATATGTTCATTGCAGAAACATTAGAAAATGCAGAATGCAAAGAAGAGGAAAATAGAAAACCTTCCATCCAAAATAGGCACTGGGAGCATTTGTCAGGTGCTGTTTTTTTTTTTTTCCTAGCCATATAAATACATGGAAAGGTTGTTTCTTTTTTTTCCCTCACAAAATTTGTGTCGAGAGCATGTTCTTTTTAGATGTATATTTTCAACTGAACAATGAATGTATTGTGAGCATTTCCCATTTCATTAAGTTGTTTTATAAAACATTGTCTTTAATGACTTCATACTTCTCCCTCAGGTGAAGGTAACATATTTTATGAAATACATCCCCTAGTTTTAGACATCTCTGCTTTTTCTTTAGGATAAGTTTCTAGAAGTGGTATTCCTGGGTTAAAGGCATGAATGGTTTAAAGAAGGAGTCAGCAAACATTTTCTGCAAAGAGCCAGGAAATATTTTAGGCTTTGTGGGACATACGTCTCCGTCATAGCTATTGTAATGTGAAAGCAACCACTGATAATACGTAAATGAATGAGCACAGCTGTGTTCCAATAAAGCTTTATCATTAACACTGAAATTCGAATTCTGTGTAATTTTCACATGTCACAAAAAGGTTTTTTTTTTTCAATTTTTTAAACCATTTAAAAATGTAGAAACCAGGGCGCCTGGGTGGCTCAGTCGGTTAAGCAACTGCCTTCGGCTCAGGTCATGATCCTGGAGTCCCGGGATCGAGTCCCGCATCGGGCTCCCTGCTCGGCGGGGAGTCTGCTTCTCCCTCTGACCCTCCTCCCTCTCATGCTCTCTCTATCTCATTCTCTCTGTCTCAAATAAATAAATAAAATCTTAAAAAAAAAAATGTGGAAACCATTCTTAGCTTGTGGGCTGTTACAGAAACAGTGGTGGCTGTGGCTTCCCAAAGATCTTGGTCTCAGAATCTGTTAGAATATTAGAGCTGGGTGAACCCTTAGGAATGAATTAGTACAACTTCTTTTTAAATATCAGAAAATGAGGGCTAGAGAGTGTAAGCAACTGACTAAGTTGTCTGCATTATTCATGTACACATAAAGCATCAATACTACATGTCAGAAGAAAATAATTTCATTACCTAATTGGAAAGAACAACAATCCCAAAACATTTAAACAGATATTTCCAACTGAATAAAGGGTGCCCAGGATTTCTGTTATGTCTTACAACCGTATATGAATCTACAATTATCTCAAGGAAAATTTCAATAAAAAAAGAGATATGTTTAAGCAAAAGAAAATCAAATTTTCTAGAAGCCACATCCTGCTGTAGGAAGAAATCAGGAAACAATCTTTCCTTCTAAATAGCATTTCAAAACGTTTCATTAGCAATCATTTAATTTCTTGATATAGAAAGCAATGCCTGTAAGAGTTAACGACATAGACATCACAATACCAAAGCCAGTGCCAAACAAATTCACATGTACTTAGAAATAAATATGCCATAGAGCTTGCCATGTTCTTTATACATGCAGCTTTATGAAGTCTGTTACAGGGAAGTTTTATAGCTAACTCTTTTTTTTTTTTTTTTTAAGATTTTATTTATTGAGCTCCCTGGGTGGCTCAGTGGGTTAAGCGTCTGCCTTCGGCTCAGGTCATGATCCCAGCGTCCCAGGATCGAGCCCCGTGTTTGGGGCTCCCTGCTCAATGGGGAGCCTGCTTCTCCCTCTCCCTCTGCTTGATGCTCCCCCTGCTTGTGTTCTCTCTCTCTCTCTCTCTGTCAAATAAATAAATAAATAAATAAAATATATATATATAAAAAGATTTATTTTTTTGAGGTGGTGGGAGGAGCAGGGGAGAGGGACAAGCAGACTCTGCCCCCAGTCTAGATCCCAACATGGGGCTTGATCCCAGGACCCTGAGATCATGATCTGAGCCAAAACCAAGAGTCAGACGCTTACCCACCTGAGCCACTCAGGCACCCCACAGCTAACTCTTGTCATGAAGGATAAACCTGTTCAATGAGGGCCACGCTTAGGGCTCTTGGAGGCAGCGGGGATATCTCTGCACTGTCTTTGCTAGGACACCACAGTCCAGTCACAACACTGCTTTGCACTGCAACAGAATACCCTGTACCAGTCATGTCTATAATGGAGCCCAACCCAACTCCAAACCATCTGTAATGGAAATAAAATATCAGATACCTTATCACTTTGGGTGAGTCTCTTATAGAACACATAGGCCTGTACTGGAGCTCCTAATGGTCAAAAAACTTTGGAATTTTAAAATAATACATCGAGGTAGGAAAAGGGCTGTGGGGTTGGGGACTTCTTAGCATCCAGCAGCACAGATTTCACTCTATCCCCTGCTTTCTAATGTATGTCTCTCTGTTCAACTGTGCCCGTCATTCCCCCAGTCCAGACAACCTCAGTTTTGTTTTCTCCAGAACAGTGCTGTCCAATTGCACTTTCTATAATGATGGAAAGGTTCTGTACCGTCTATTAAGAAAGTCACCAGCTACATGAGTCTTTTGAGCACCTGAAAGGTGGCTGGTGGAACTGAGGATGTTTAAATTTTTTGATTCTATATCATTTTAGTTAGTTAAAATTTCAGTTCAATTAGCCACATCTGGCTATTGGCTACCCCATTAGATAGCGTAGCTCGAGAGAATTAACCTCCAGCTGAAGTGGGGTAAATTCAGTTTCTGAGGTGCTTACACAGCTTTGCTCCCATCTTGCTTATTTCAGCCTTGTCCCTTCGCCCCACCTCCGGAGACACCTGGTGACACGTGTTTGTGGGAATTTGGGAGATTCTGTGTTGTAAATTGCCTGGGTTCTCAGATTTCCTACTGCAGGCTCAGTATCATGGGTGGAATTTTGTCCTTCCGAATTTCCTAGGTTGAAGTCCTTCTTCTTGTATCTCAGAATGTGACCTTATTTAGAAATAGGGTCTTTGTAGAGGTAATTCTTTAAGATGAGGTCATTAGCGTGGGCCCTAATCCAATATGGCTGGTGTCCATCTAGAAAGGACATGGACACAGGGAAAATACCATGTGAAGATGAAGGCAGAGATTGGGTGATGCTTCCACCAGCCAAGGAACACAAAGATTGCCAGGAAACGCCCAGAACCTGGGGGAGGGGCATGCAACAGATTCTCCTTCACAGCCCTCAGAAGGAACCCACCCTGCCCACACACCCAGGCTGGACTTCGGGCCTCCAGGGCTGTGCGGAATAAATTTATGTTATTCAAGCCACCCACTTTTTGGCGCCCTGTCACAGCAGCCCTAGGAAACTAAGACCCTCGGGGTTCAGTTTTTTCCTCCCTGCTTTAGAGCTTTCCTGCTTTTGCATTTGTTTCTTCTCCCATTCGCCACATCTCTGTGGACATAGGCCTGAAAAAAACAAAAACCTTCACTGTCACGTAAATGAGGATTTAGGAGAGGTGAGACTAGATGTGTCCATTTGCCATTTTCCCTGAAAGTCTGGATTTTAAAAATTCTTTTCCCTCCACCCTCCCAGTTTTGGATTAAAAATATTCTTACCTGAAAGCATAAGCCCTTCTTTCTCCCCTTAGTATTTCCTTAGAGAAACAAGATGCCCTTGTTGAGAAAACAAATTAAAATTTCTCCCAAGGGGCTCAGTGCTGGTTGGCGGAAGAAAAGCAAATCATTTTTAGTGGAGACATGTCTCCACTAACATCTTTACTTTGTTTAAAATAGATGAAGGAAGTCAAAACTCCAGATGCATGGGGGCGGAGGGGAAGTGGGAGAGAGTGGAATATTCATATTTTTGCCTAGAGAAGATGCTATATCACCCAGGAAGGAGGTTTGGACCTATAAATCTGATAAACGATTGCTGCAGTGTCTGTTCAGACAGCAATTACACAAAGTTGGGAGTCAGGAAGAAAAGCAAGAATGTGACAAGGCATGTATTTATAAACTATTCGATGGAGGCAGGTTGAATAAGAAATAAATGATTGAGTGGCTCAGATTCCATGTTGGGGATTTCAACAATCACAGCAATAAGGATTTCCCAGGTTGGAATGAACTGCCGTTCTTATTTTACATTTTATTTTGTTTTATTATTTTATTTTTTTTAAGATTTATTTATTTATTTGAGAGAGAGAGAGCATGAGCAGGGAGAGGGGAAGAGGGAGGGACTCTTCAAGCAGACTCCCCGCTGAGCGTGACCCATGAGATCATGACCTGAGCCAAAACCCGTGAGTCAGACGCTTAACTGACCTAGGCGCCTCTTATTTTACATTTTAAAAATGAAAATTCATGAGGGATTAAAGACAATTTTCTTCCTTGCTCCCATTTCCCATGCAGCCAACTTTTTTTTTTGCCAATTTTGTTTAAATAAATACCATTATCTTTTATACCAACTTCTGAATAGTAGTAATACTAAAAAGTTATTATTTATTGAACATTAATATGTGACAACATTTCAGTTATCTACTGCTAAGTAACAAAGCACCTCAAACGTAATGGTTTCAAACAACATGAATTATTATTTCTCACGATTTGACTATTGGATGGGCAGTCATTCTGCTGGGCCTGCCTGGAACTTCCCCTGTGGTTGCATTCAGCTGGCCGACTGGCAGGGGGCTAGGCGCAGCTGAGGCTCTTGACCAGGGCATCTCAGGTCTTCGGGTGGCTAACTCGGGCTTCCTCCTAGCATAGCAGTCCAAGGGGAATCGTTTTAATAGCATAAAAAGTGGAAACTGCCAGTCCTCTTATGGCTGGGGCTTAGAAGTCCCAGCATATCATTTTCGCTGCAGTCTGTCCATCTGAAGTAAGTCACACTGAAAATTTTGGTTGATTGCCATACTTGCTGAAGGTCATCTCTGTAATGAGATCTCAGTAGATTCACTATAAATTTCTGTGTCAATTCTTGTTATTCTTAATAGGGGAAAAAGCATTTTGAGTTCAATAATTATGGAGATTTTTTAGAAGTATACTTAAATAGTGTGTCAGCCAAATTAATAGTTTTCACAGCAATAACTAAACATGCCACTTACATTCATCCCATCAGAGTTTTAGAAAAAAATGCCTGCATGCAAATTATAGAAACTAGAAAAATAAAACCACCAGGACAGCCCCGATTTAAGGGGAGGGGAAATAGACAGCTCTACCTGGGGGCAAGGAGAGGATGATGTGTACAGGGGTGGGAGGGATTATTTGGAGGCTGTCTGCCCCAGACCCGCACTGCGCTTCTTGCTTTATATGTGTTATCACGATTAGTCCTCACAATAACTCTATCAGATAATTATTCTTATTGCCACTTAGTAGTGACAGACCTGACACTACTTGTCTCAAATTGTTTAAAGCCCAACCAAAGCCAGGGCTTGCCCCAGACCAAATACCTTGCCCTTTCACCAATTTTGAATGTGACAAGAACTCCAGCTTTAGTTAGAGAGCTATGGGTCTGAATCGGACTCTATTACTTGCTTGCAGAATCTCTTAGCTTTTAGTCGAGAGCACGTCATCTGTGAAGTGGGAACCGTAGGGTCTCGCTTAAAGGGTTCTGGCAATATAACATATAAACCAAAAATATAGTTGAAAGGACTGGAATATTAGGAAAGAAGGCCAGTGGTTTTAAAAATGAGGCTTCAGGGATCAAGAATACTTTTATATGCCTTTCACTAGCATTTCTGTTAATGAATCATAGGCATTGTTTATAAAAAGGACAAATAAAAATTGAGAGTGGTTTAGAAAGCCTGTTCCAGTTATCTATTGCTCAGTATTAAGCCACTCCAAATTTCCATGGCTTAAAACAATAGTTTATTATTCCTCACAGGTCTGTGGATTTACTGGGTTAAGAATTCCTTAAAGATTTATTACCGTGGTTGTCTTTGGAAAATACAATCTGCCACAAAATGCTGTCTAGATTCCTCATTATTAACATCCCGAAGGGCCTTTTTATGAGCCCTCTCCTTGTTGTCTCACCTCAGTTATCTTGGCAGATTCCACCGCCTGTAATATCTTCGACCAGGAAAGCCGTCTGAGAATCGTGAGGTGTCCTCCTGGGTTCCGATATCACCGCGACCAATCTATTTCAGATGCCTACAGAGATTCATGGAAAAGCCTGGTTGACTGACTTCTACTTCAGAAATCTGCTCCCAATGCCCAGTGTGTCCTTGGGGAAATCCCTTAGCCTTCTTAAACTTCAGCTTGTTTCTCTGGAAACCTGGGAAGGGGAGGTTGGACTAGATGATCTCTAAAGGACTTTTCCATAGCCGACATTCTATGATTTTTTTTATTTTTTATTTTATTTATTTATTTATTTTTAAAGATTTTATTTATTTATTTGACAGAGAGAGACACAGCAAGAGAGGGAACACAAGCAGGGGGAGTGGGAGATGGAGAAGCAGGTTTCCTGCAGAGCAGAGAGCCTGACGCGGGGCTCGATCCTAGGACCCTGGGATCACGACCTGAGCCGAAGGCAGACGCTTAATGACTGAGCCACCCAGGCGTCCCTCTATGATTTTTTTTTTTTTTTAAATTGTTAGGCAGCACTGGGTGATATACAGAAGCGTTGAATCACTATATTGTACACCGGAAACTAATATGACACTGTTTGTTTGTTACACTGGAATTTAAATAAAGACTTAAAAAAAATCACTAGACACTATGCACGATATTTCACAATCTAATTTTTGCGGGATTCTCAAAGGTTAGGAAAATATATACTGACAATAATATCCTACCACAAAAACATACACACAGTATAAATTGGGGTCTTGGGTTTGTCTGGCACCTGAACAACTTTGTAATTTGTGCTACTTTAATTTGATAGAAAAATCAGAATAACATATATGAGGAAATAAGATGACTTATAATGGTCTCCTTCCAATTCTAAAGTCTCAGTTCCATGTAAGTCTGACTTACATCAGAGACTATTTTCAAGAATCTTTAAAAATACTAAATTGAGGAGGACACGTGTCGTGATGAGCACTGGGTGTTATACTTAACTAATGAATCATCGAACACTACATCAAAAACTAACTATGTACTATACAGTGGCTAACTGAACATAATAAAAAAATAAAAATAAAAATAAAAATAAAAAAATACTAAATTATAATCAGTTTTACAGAGCTGCAGCACAAGAATCATATAGCATTGTCCCTTCCGTGCCACAAGCCATTTTGTAGGTAGGAAATAGGGAACTAGACAGAGACATTTCAGGAACGTGAGGTCTGGGTATGTTTAGGAGAGAATCGTCAAAATAATGATGAGCTTAGAAATGACAGTAAAGGAGTGGTTGAAGCAACTGGAATGCTGGCTTGGAGAATTTAGGGAACTATACTGTCATCAAAGATTTATTTTTATTTTTATTTACTTATTTTTTAAAGATTTTATTTGACAGAGAGAGAGAGAGACAGTGAGAGGGAACACAAGCAGGGGGAGTGGGAGAGGCAGAAGCAGGCTTCCTGCCGAGAAGGGAGTCCGATGCGGGACTCGATCCCAGGACCCTGGGATCATGACCTGAGCCAAAGGCAGACGCTTAATGACTGAGCCACCAGGTGCCCCTGTCATCAAAGATTTAAAGGGATGTCATCTGTTGGGAAAGACATTTTGAGTAGCTTCACCTGATAGAACTAGGTAGAAGTTACTAAGTTCAATGTAAAGACCTGAGGTCAACATAAGACAGTTTCCAATCATTACAGCCCATATTCAGGGCTGATGCTCCTGAAACAGTGAAGTTTCCATTACTCGAAATGCTTATACAGAAGTCAGATCAGTCTCGGGCAAACTACTGAAGTACAGGGTTGACATGGGCATGGATGACTCCAGGAGGGTGTTAAACTTCAGAGTTCTGTCTGTTTTCTTTCAATGACATTCTAAGTTTCCCGATAGTGCTAAGATTTTACCAAGCAGCACATGGGAAAAATTCTTCTAACTAAGGTTCATGCCAATGTCTCAGAAAAACATTAAGATTCCAGTTGCTGAATGCTCAAAGTCCTGGAATGGACAGTGCACAAAAGAGGAAGGATGAATAATTCATCAGCTTATGAATAAATGTTCAGCCCCACTGGTAATTAAAAAAATGCAAATTTAAATATCCACAAGATATCATTTTTCATTTATTAAATTGGTGAAGGTAAGAATAATAATACACTATTTTTAAAAAAATAATATACTATTTTGATGAAGGTACAGTGAGTGGTCTCAACATGACTGGTGAAAAATATTTTTTTATTTTTTATTGTTTTACAAGATTTTATTTATTTGTTTGAGAGAGAGAGCTCATGCAAGCGTGCTTGCAAGCTCATGAGTTGAGGGGGGAGAGGGGCCGAGGGAGAGGGAGAAGCAGACTCCCCTCTGAGCAGGGAGCCTGAAGTGGGACTCTCGATTCCAGGGCCTTAAGATCATGACCTGAGCCGAAGGCAGACATGTAACCATTTGAGCCACCCAGGCGCCCCCAAAATATAATTTGTTTAGCCTTTCCAAGAAGCAGATTAACAATGTGTATCTGAAGCTTTCAAAATCTTGAAGCGACTCTATATGAATATTTTGTCATATTACAGAATTATTATTTTTTTGTAAAGGTTTTTAAAAATTTATTTATTTGACAGAGAGAGAGAGTACAAACGGGGGAGAGGCAGGCAGAGGGAGAGGGAGAAGCAGGCTCCCCACTGAGCAGGGAGGCCGATGTGGGGCTCAATCCCAGGACCCTGAGATTATGACCTGAGCTGAAGTCAGACGCTTAAAGATTGAGCCACCCAGGCGCCCCAGAATTATTATTATTATTAGATGTAATTATGGTGTTATAGTTAAGGTAAAAAACAAAAAGCCTTTTTATATTTTAGAATACATATTGAGGTATTTACAGAGGAAATGATGTCTAGAATTTGTTTCAAAATTATCCACTGGAGAGTGGATGTGTTTGCATACGAGTGCAGATGAAAAACGGGAAATGGTGACATGGGGATTCATTTTGCTATTTTCTCCATTCTTTATGTGTGTACAAATTTCCATAATAAAAAGCAAAAACAACAATAATCAAACCATTTCACATCCTCTGACCTAAATACTTTTCCATTTAGGAATATATCCTGATGAAGTAATCTGAATGGCATACAAAGTTTTATGCATGAAAGTGGTTTCTAAATGCTCCCAGGTTCACTATTCTGCAGCATCCCTCACCGCTGTAAACCAGTGGTATCTCATTGCTGTCATGATTAAAACCAAAAACTTGAACCCATCTGCAGGGTTTTGGATCATCTGGCCTCCGCTTACCTTAGCTTACCAGGTGCCCCAAAGCACTCTGGGACCCACCACTTTGGGCTTCTCTCAGGGAATACCCCCTCTCCCGCCCATCATTTCCTTTAGGTCAACTCCTCCTCCTACTTCAGAGCCCAGGTCAGTACTGCTTGTTCGGGGAGGTATTGCTGCCCTCCCCAGATGGGGTTAGGCCCTCTGTCATAGGCTTTCACAGCACAATGTATTCCTCTTTTGTAGCCCTTACTTCAATTCAAATGAAGTAGCTGATTAGATAATTACATACTAGCTGCTTAATGACCTCCCACCCCCATCAATGACCTCCACCCTCTTCCTGTGTCTTCTAGAATTCCCCAGTATAGCAGGAATTCAATAATTATGGATTGAATCCATTAACTCATAAAAGTAATATCAACCTAATTCGGCCAACCAAACCCTGTGATTAACTTTAACTCCTTGGTTATATTTCTGAGCATTAAAATGGAATGGCAGATTTTTAACTTTCCAAAGGCAATGGTAGGATGAGAAGCTTAATTTAGGAAAGGTGCCTCCTGCTCGTTTCTAGACTTCTGATGGTAAATATATTTGAAAACTAGTGGGGGCCTCCTTTGCCTTATGAGAAAACCACATCTCAAATGTCCCCCAAACAGAAATCACCTTCATTCGATAGGACCACTTGGCACAGTGGCGCTGATAGAGTAGAGAAGAACTTCAAAATGCCAGTACCTTGTCAGGTAATACGTGCCTGAGAGAGATGCAGTGATTAGGAGTGAAAAAGAGAGAACTTCAAATTGTACAGTGTGAGTCTGGCTTTTATTTCATTAGCTCAGGAATATATGTTCTAGGGGAAGCTGCATTCTCTTAGGGCTTCTGGTCTAAGATAATGAGGTCAACAAATTTTACTGGAGGAGAGATGTTCCTGTTCATTAGGTAATGAGTGGGATTTTGCCATGCTCTATATTAAATTAATTTCCAGAGCTAAAGAGTCTGCTTCCTGGCTAGCTCACTTTCATAAACTAGACAATGGAAATAGGAGGCAATAGAAAACATGTCATCTCTACATTCTATTGCAATTCCTGCTGGTTCACATAGGCATGCTGGCTCATCTTTTTGAGTCCAGGCCAGAATGCCCCTCAATCCGGGTTTGTCTGATTGTGCCTCACAATTAGATTCAGATGAAACAGTTCTTCCTACAAATTCTATATAGATGCTGGCATGAGACACATGATGTTATTTAGGTCTCTACCCCCATCTCCCACGCCACTACACACATGCTTTAAAAATAAACAACACTCGGGGCGCCTGGGTGGCTCAGCTGGTTAAGCGACTGCCTTCGGCTCAGGTCATGATCCTGGAGTCCCGGGATCGAGTCCCACATCGGGCTCCCTGCTCAGCGGGGGGTCTGCTTCTCCCTCTGACCCGCTTCCCTCTCGTGCTCTCTGTCTCTCATTCTCTCTCTCAAATAAATAAATAAAATCTTAAAAAAAAAATAGACAACACTCAAGCAACTCTGTAAGGCTAAGCCTTTGGGAATTCTAATGGACAACTTTTTATTCCTTTATATGCTGACTCGGCCAGATACTCAAAGATTCTGTTCATTTCTGAATAAACAAAGATCTGGGCTCATCACTGGCTTAGCTTTTTCAATTAAACACCATAAACCTTGGCTAGAGACCCTGGACATGCTCACCATAAAGGCTCCAAAACACTTTTAAAAACTTCCCTGAATAGGGAGTCAATACTTTGTTTGGAAGAATTGCCCAAAGTTTGCACAGAAGAAAATATAAGACAAAGAAAAAAGATACATGGACAGATGGACATTCTCAACATAGAGCAATTTTCTTGTTTATCAGAGTGATGCTATTTGCACACATGCATTCATTCATTCATTCATTCATTCATTCAAACAAATAATTACTGAGCCAAGCACTGTTCTAACTGCTGGGTTCTAGCTATGAACTGAACCAACAAACCATCCTTCTCCTCCAACTCTAACAAAAATTTTGCTTCTTTTTAAAAAAAGTAAATGTTTGTGACAGATTAAAGATGCTTCCTTTTGAAAATGAATCATTGCTATTTCCGTACTTAGATAAATAAGTACATAGAAAAAAAAGCTCCTGGAAGGATATGTCAGAAAGTTGGTGCTTGTTAGCTTTTTCCATGAAGTTGTTTTCAGTATTCATGCTTACCTCACTGGAGTTTTTCTGTTTTTCCTGTGCTGCCATGTTTCTGTGTGGCCATGAACTTGTATAGTTTTGTTACCTGAACAACAATAAAGCTCTGCCCCAGGCGAGGTCTCTAAAGCCCGGGTGTGCTGACCTGAGGCTGAGTGGTGTGGATTAAAGGAAAACCCTGGTATTCACAGGGGGCTGAGGGTACAAGAGCTAGCTTTGAAGCAAGGGCTTTCTCGGAGGTCCTGTGGAAGTAGAGAGAAAAGGAAGGGTGCAGAGAGAGACAAATACCCTCAGGCTCTAGTTTAGGTGAATACTACAGAATGCCACTTAAATTTTTATTTCAATTTGTCAATCTCTATCTTTATCTTTGTTGAACAACTGAAAGCATGAAGATATCCTAGTTTAGCTATGTACTTACTCACTTTATGAGAAAATTCTAGTATGGAGTAGGGAGAGAAGATGTAACCACATTACTCCCTAGGGCTCAGTTCCATTTACCCTCCCAGAAACCCCATGAGAGAGAGTCAGGAGACTCATGGAGAACCGATAGGGGCCTGAGCTGAGCACGTCCAGAGAAATTTCAAGTATGTGTCCTCATCAGATACAAAGGAGAGCCAGCATGAAAAGAGGAGAGTCAGTGTGGAGATCATCGATTTGAACTGTTAGCTTACCTTGGAAGGTGTCTCAGTCAACAAGTGCACCTGAGGAGGTACCCTGAGCACTTGCGTTGGGTCAGGACCCCAGGCTGAGTGCTGGGGTGTATGGTGCTGAGGCATGTGCCCTGCCCTCATGGAACTTCCGTTCCTGGAAAAGGGACAGACGATGCATGGGTATGACACAAATAAACAATTGTGAATGTTTAAATATGGGAGCCAAGCGAGAGACAAGGAACTACTGAGCGCCATCAAGGAGGCCTCCGAAGCAAGACCATCAAGGTGAGATGAGGGTTGGATTAAAGGGTGCAGATGAGCAGCATTTGCATGTGAACCACCAGGAACTGCAGTACAGTTGAGAGATGACTTTTGATTCTGCAGAAAGATCCTGATGTTCCCTCCTATTTCCATTTTTTAGATTCTGAAAGCAAGCTGGCCAGGAAGTTCTCTCTTAGTAAAAAGTTGAGAAAGGGGAGAAGAAATTTTGTTTTAAACTCCTATTAGTACTGTTTTAATTCATTGAAACAATTCAAATCAAGTTTACTAATCCAAATCTGGTTGCCCCTTCCATTATCTGAAGCAGCCACAATGTGCTGTGAGACATCTAATGTTGGGTTTTTACATGGGAACAAGGGCTTCTCCATCCATCGGCAGTTGCTATGGGGATCCATCCCAGACGGTTCTTCTCCACCTCATGGACAGATGAAAGCAACTGTGCTGTTTTATTTTTTCTTCCCCATACCCACCTCTGCGTAAGTTCCTTGGTATCTTTGAATATTTGGGAGTTCATCATGCAAACACTAATTTATTTGATCACAAATAGGATCCAGGTCCTTTATCAGAAAAACTGTCACTAGGCTGATGACCAGAAAATAATAATTGCTTCCTGGTTCTCTTTGTAATATTTTATCACAGTTCCATAAAGGGATCCAAGTTAAGTCTACACAGAATAGAATTTAAGAGGACTCATGGTTGTAAGGATTTTATAAAGATGCTGGAAAAGCAGAATCATAGAATAATATCACACAAAGAGATACTCTGTGCATTAGCACTGCATCGGATGATCCCAGGAACTGGAGCCATTTACGGGGTACTGCCATGTGTCAGGCCTGGGACTGAACACTTCACATTCATCTTTTCATTGATGCCCAGACTGAGCATTCCCATTTCACGGAGAAAAAAACTGAAATTCAGAGAGGAGCCATGGCCCACAGACGCACTGCCAGCAAGCGACCAGGGAGCATGGGCTTTCTACTCCCAAGCCCGAAGCCACTCTTAATCACTATGAAATGCTGCTTTTCTTCCCATTTTAATTCACTGAAAGAATGAGATGTTTCATAGAAAAGCCACAGAGCTCATCTGCTGCTCATTTCTCAATCCTTGGCATTCTGTGAAGAAACCCACTTTCTTTTTCTTTTTCTTTTTTTAAGATTTTATTTATTTATTTGACAGAGAGAGACAGCGAGAGAGGGAACACAAGCAGGGGGAGTGGGAGAGGGAGAAGCAGGCTCCCCCCTGAGCAGAGAGCCTGATGCGGGGCTCTATCCCAGGACCCTGGGATCATGACCTGAGCCGAAGGCAGACGCCTAACGACTGAATCACCAGGGGCCCCAGAAACCCACTTTCTATTGGCATTTCATGAAATGCCATACAATGATGACTGTAGAAATTCTTCAGCTCAAGTGAGAAGTAAGGAAAAGAATACCTGGGGTAAATACTGAAGCATGAAATGATGATGATGATGATGATGATGCCTGCTGGCATTTAAAACATGTAATCAACAAAGAAGAACACATATAAATATTTACAAATATTGTCATTCATCACTTTTCAGTATCTGCAACAAGCAGATATAATATCATAAGAAATATAAAGGTTTGGCCATTCCCAGAAAAAAAATTTTTAATTAAGAACGTATGCTCAAAATGGCAAGTAAATATTAACATATTTAATATTTTAAAATTTATTTCAAGTTAACAAAAGCAGATTACGGTAACAAAGGAAGGAAGGACATGAATATTTCAGAATGGAAATATAGATGATTAATAAACCCATAAAAATGACTAACCTTGAAGATAACCAAAGAAATGCAAATTAAAATAAATAACTCCACACCTTAATTTCCTTATCAAATTGACAAGGATGAAAAAATTGATAACACCACAGCTTGTAAGAATATGGTGAAATGGGATTGATCTATTCCTCGTGGGAAAGGAACTGATATAATTTTTCTAGAAAGTAACCTGAGGATATGTTTCATTAGCCCCCAAATGTAGCAGCTACATAAAGGATTATTATGTACTAACATGTTATTTAAAAACAATATTAAATGACAGAAATGCTATAATATTAAGTGAAAAAGATCATATTACAAAAAGATCGGTTTTGTGCTGAAAATACTTTACATAAGTATGTGGAAACCAGACCGGAAGTAGAAGCTGAGAAGGCGAGAGGGATTATCCACAAGCCATGGAGTGACAGAGATGCTATTGTTCCCAGGAGCCTGGCTTCTTCTCTGTCCCAGTCCCGTTTCCTCAGCTTAATTACATCTGAGACATCCTGATCCAACCAGGATCTTCCCAGGCTCCCTTCCCCGACTTGAAAAACTCTTGCAAGCCCCTCTAGCCAGGGCTCTATGTCCTTTCTGCTCGTGAATCCCAAACATCTTTATTTTTCGTCTTAAATAATTTTCCTACTAAAAAATGTGTAGTCAATACATGCACAATCTTCAAAGTTGACATTAAAAATTTTTTTTAAAGGCTGCATCTTCTTTTCAAGTTCCATGGTTTGGCTGTCCCTGGGTGAGGAAGGGCCACGGTTTTTCTCCTCACCCCCACCACAGGCTCCGTGAGGCAACCTGCTCTCCACAGCCTGCCCCTTCTAGAGCCCTGCCCCTCTCAGTTAGAACAAGGCTTCATAAAATGAGTTCTGCAGCCTGAGAAAGAAGAAATGAAAGTTACCTATAATCCTGCTACTCAGAGATGAGCACAGTTAACATTTTGTGCAGATCTTTCCAGATTTATTTTGTCATAGCCAAGCCTCTTGGAAAGCTGGTCTTCCCTCACTGTCTCCCCTTCCTCCTCTCTTCGTCCTCAATCTGCAGAGACACGGCTGGAGGCTCTCCCCCACCTTCCTGGGCAAGGTAAAAAATTACCCCCCTTTGCACCATTCAGTGGGTAATTTTTCTACTGGAGCTCTCTGCGGTGTTTATATTGACTCCTCAGGCAACTCAACTTGCTTAGTTTATAAAACTCTCGTCTCTCCTGGTTCTCTTTTAACCTCTCGGACTCTCAAGGCCTTTTCATCCCCTGCCCATCTCTTAAAACAGGAACACAGCTCCATCTTTGGCCAAATACTCTCCTCTCTCTGCAGGCCCTCCTTGGGCAATCTAAAACAAATTTTCATTTCAAAATGAAATTTATGCCCAGGGGCATAAATACACTCAGCAGACACTAGAGAAAAGAACAAAGACTTTGGAGTAAGATGTGTCTGGGTTTAAAACCCAGATATGCCCTTTATTACCTGTGTAAATGATGGCAAATGGTTTAATGTCTCTATAATGCAGTTTACTCATTTATAAAATGGGCATGATGATAGCAATTCTCTCATTAGGATGTTGTGTGGATTAAACGGTCCATGTAAAGCACTAGTATTGGGTAAATGCGCGACAGATTTAGTCACCATTATTGTGTTGTTCCAGAGGCATTTCAAACTCATCATCATCTAAAACTGAGTTCAGTGAATGATATTCCTCCTCTCCAATCCCCCAAGCCCGAGACTTACAGGTCCTCTTCCTACAGTGAGAATGACATATACAGATTCCCGGGTCCCACCCCAGGCTCATTGCATCAGAATCTCAGGGAAGGGGCTGGGAATTTTGTATGTCTATCAGTCTCTGATTCTCAGCAGAGAAGAAGGGGAAATTTCTTTATATTCCTCCCTTTCCTTCCCCATCTCATACCAATATTACCTACAGATTACTTCTTTCTATCCCTGCCACTGCTGTCTTAATTCAAGCCTGAATTCATCTCCAGCCTGAAGCTGGTCTAGGCTTAACCCTAACCCCAGTAGGTGCGCCACGGAGTGTGATGGGAAGTGGTCATCATAGAGTCTCTCTCTCATTCTCGTGAGAGGCTCAGCCACACCCACCCTCCTCAGGAACAAGCACCACTCTGAACCTCTCAGGCCCAGTGGATACCCTGACCTTACTGTTCCCACTCTCCCTTTCTGAGCCTGGCCCCAGCCCCTGAACTCCTCGACTCACTACCGGGAGTCCTATGAAGTAAGGATGGATGTGTTAGTAGCAGGCCCTCTGACTTCCAAGTACGTGACTGCCCTCAGGTTCTGCTCTGCTCACGTGTGGCTGCCTGCCTGTTTGGACAACCATCGACTCAACCCGCATCCCTTTGAGGCTGCCTTCGAGACCCATCTCTGCAGCTTTGTGACACCTCCCCCTCTCCTCCGTCCCCACCAACTAGGGGACCCAACTGCCTCCCCTTCACTGGAAAAGTGCTTTCAATATGCTGTTAGTGGGAACAAAAATAAAGATACAAATTTATATACAATTAAAGTACTGTTGAGAAAGGAAAAAGACTGTATTTAGCTTGTAAAAATATTAAATAAAATTCCATTGCCTTCAGTGATACATCAGTATGTGAAGTGGTTTCCTATGGGTGATGGGATTTCATAAAGTTTATGTATTGGGTATTTATTTGTTTTGTAGTTAAGAATACAAAGTGAAAAATAAATGAGGTGGGGTGGCCCATTGAAATCCCCTTAGTTTGTCCTGCCTTCCATCCCTCACCCTCATTTCCAGCTCAGAACTAGGCTTTATAACTCCTGCCTCAAGAAATTTGGACAAAGATATCCACCTTTTATGCTGAAAAACCCAAGGGAATGAGATCATGTAAGGTCAGTGGTTCTCAAACTTCACTGTGCAATAGGATCACCTGGAGAGCTTGTCAAAACACAGATACCTGGGTTTTAAAAAGGGGGGAGGGAAGAATATACATACATATTTGTAGTCCTGTATATATCTGGAAACACAATGAAAATCTGTTATTGTTGGTTACCACCAGGGAATGGCCAGAAATGGCAGGAGCATGACTCGGGCTTTTCACCATATACCCTCTTGTATTTTTTTTTTTTTAAGATTTTATTTTTAAGTAATCTCTATACCCAACGCGGGGCTTAAACTTACAACCCTGAGATTAAGAGTCACATGCTCTACCGACTGAAAGAGCCAGGCACCCTAGCCTTCTTATATTTTTAAATGCATATCATGTGACTATATTACTTCAAAAATATAAAATTTTATTTTAGGTATATAAATATAATTATAATATATAATAATAAATAATATTAATTAATATATAACATGTCTATAAATAATTGAGTGGCATGGATCTTTAGGAACACTGACTGCAGCCAATTTTGTCACTTAACTTAGTCATATATGTTTTTTGTTTTTCTTTCCTGGACACTAGGTCTGTGACTTTAGCAAACGGCAGATTGCTCAAGTATCTGCTGAACTTGTGTAAAGGGTGGGCAGAGCCATGAGAAGGGAAGAACTCCCAGGAATTTCAGTCATGAATTTAAAACAACGAACGCCCACTACACACTTCTCACAGTATTTGAGTGTCTGACACATGATAGCTCATGATCCTCCATCGTGAGACTTGATCTCATGAGACCTGATAAGGGCATGAACTGTTTGAAAACTGCATTTCCTTCCTAGTTGGAAAGCATTGCTAAGGAAAACTGATTCATAACTATTAACATCCTCTTGAATGATGAGATTCACTATGAATTCAGAATCATGGAGCAAAACATTGCCTTTTGGTTTGGTCTATTTTTTTAATAGCGTTTTGATGTAAAATTGACATATGATAAGCTACCTGTATTTTAAATGTACAATCTGATAAGTCTTGATACATGTACACATCCATGGAAACACTACCACAATCGGGATAACAAACATTTCCATTACCAGCCCCCCCAAATCTCCTTCTGTCCTTTTGTCATCCCTCCCCTACATCTCTCACCAAGAATCTGCTTTCAGTAAGTATATTAGTTTGCATTTTCTAGAATTTTGTAAAGATGTTTCACAGAGTGGGCGCCTGGGTGGCTCAGTTGGTTAAGCGACTGCCTTCGGCTCAGGTCATGATCCTGGAGTCCCGGGATCGAGTCCCGCATCGAGCAGGGCAGCGAGTCTGCTTCTCCCTCTGACCCTCCCCCCTCTCATGCTCTCTCTCTATCTCATTCTCTCTCTCAAATAAATAAATAAAATCTTAAAAAAAAAAGATTTAAAAAAAAAAAGATGTTTCACAGAGTATATGTACTTTTTAATCTGGCTTCTTTAACTCAGCATAATGATTTTGAGATTTATCCATGTTGCATATATCAAGAGTTCATTCTTCTTGTTGCCGTATGTTCCATCATCTAGTAAGCCGGGGATGGTCTATCCCCTCATCTGCTGATGGACATTGGGTTGTTTCTGACAAACCACTGCTATAATTTTATTTCCTCAAAACCAACTCACAGGTCATTCTTTCTCCCCATTTTACAGATGAAGGAATGGAGACTCAGAGAGGCCAAGATGTACCCACAGAGTTGGAGCACAGCATCTTAAATTGTTAGAATATTTGAGCTGACTGGGTCATTAGGACACCTCTCTCTCATTTGAAAATCTGTTTGGTGTTGAGGTTCGAATTGTGATCAACAAGAATTAGGCTTTTCTCCTTATTTAGAGCGAGGTCAGGAGGTGTTTGTCTGCTAGCTAAATGCTGACACCCTTTTACTGAAATTCATTAACATGCTTAACATGTTTTTCCCATAGGGAAATATTCAGGGATGTTCTGTCAACCCAAGGTGACCCTCTCTTCCCCTAGAAGAAGCAGCATGCTGGATCTGCCTCGTACAGACTCATAAGAGCTGACTGTGAAGCTTGCAGAAGTTACACACTGCTGGTATAAAAATTCAGTAAAGAAATGTGCCTCTACGTGGGACGCACAGATTTCCTTTGCTCCCTCAGGTCCCAGCTTCTCTGACCGCCCAAGTCTGGTTCAGATGCCCTTCCTATGGGCATCATGTGTCTCCCTCATAGGACCATCATTGTCAGGTCAAGGGGGAGGAAACTGTTTATGTCCCACTCACAGTTAAACCCAAGCCCTCAACAAATGCTTGGGGAATGAGTGGATGAATGAATAGCCTCTGAGGCAATGAAGGAAAAAAAAACAACTGAGTGTGTGAGGGCCAGGAGGAGCTCTGCCAACTTCTCTTCATTGGTCTTCACACAACTGTATGAGATAGGAATAATTATTCCTATTTTACAAGCTCAGGGAGTTAAATGATGTTAGAATCCAATACTGGCAGACCCAGAAAACTCTCTCCACAACATCCCTCTGTCCCTCCACAATATCAGCGTTTCCCCAACGCAAAGGCATTGGCTGATAATTACCATGGCTAGTCACAGGTGTTTTTATCATCTGATTCCATCTTCACAAACCACACAAAGAAGATGGTGTCACCATTTGCAAATCAGGAAATGAGGACCACCAGAGGTGAAGTGACTTGTTGAAAAGTGCTGTAAGTTTTCAAAAATGAAAAATCACTGTGAGCTGGAGTAGGTTGCGAAGATGTTATGGTGGACTGGAGTTGATATTTGGAGAAAGGGTTAGTACTCAAGTGGAATTAAAATCATCAGGAGCAGGACTTCCAGTCAGGGAAAGAGAAGTAGGGCATGAGTGAGGACAGATGGTGAGGAGGCCAGGTGACAACAGTGAGAGTTAGTGATGAAGAGTTAGGAGGACACAAAGGTGCAGAAGTTGGTTGGGCCATGTTATGGAAAACGTAGAAGAAGAATGTCTCCAAAGTCATATTTTAAAGCTAATTGGAATCATTTTGTAGAAATGACTGGATGAAGGGTGTATTTGATCTCTCCTTTCCTTTAAACATGGGATTTATATGTGATTTATCTGACTTTCTGGAACATTTAACTTAAGCTAATTTTTGTTCTCCTTCAGAGGGATCATGACTCATGTATCTGAGTTTCCACTTTTGAGAGACAGAAACCGTGAGAAATGCAAAGTGCTATGAACCTTTGAACTCTGCTATTTCAGGGCGGAGCAGGACGTACTATTCCTCTCTGTGGAAGAAGACTTTCTGACTTCTTGTCGTTGAGAAAACATTGGAGTCAAATGTGATTTGCGGAGCAAGAGCTTCTGAAGAAATCAAATGGCTTATGAGGGAAATTGTGTTTCCCTCATTCTCCTTAATCGCTTCCAAACTCAGCTCAGAAACTCTCAGCAAGGATTAGCAATGTGCTCCCATGATTAATATATTTTTTTTCCCTTATATTTGGCCGTTTTTCCAAAACCTTTTTTGGTCAATGTTTTCAAAGCAGGATTTCGTGGGATTCCTGCCTGCTTTTCACTGGCATACTTTCTCTCATTCTCTTTACTTCCATGGGAGATCTGACACAGGGAGGCAGAACTGCCCGCCACTTGCTCTTTAATTAATGAGGGACCTGGGGTACGTGATCTACATCTACTGTAGGTTGAGAGTTCAGCCTTGCAGAAGCAGAAGTTGACCAGTATTTCTCAATCTCCTCTTGTGATAGAGCCATGCATCATGGGAAGCTTTAACGGCGGTGGGTTGGGCGTGGTGGTGGGATGTTTTAAATGCAGAAGGGTCTGAGAGCAGGTAGGAGCTGAGCATTTGTGCTCCTGAGACCTGACTTCCATGGAGGGGCTCCCAGAAATTTCAGTCCCTGTGCCTTACACTCATTCCTGCCCTGATTATACTGACTATATAGCTTATCATACAGACCGGGACATTTTTAAGAATAAAAGAGAAAAGCAAAAAAGAATAAAAGAGATTGCTAAAAATAATTAAAGTTATATAGTCTTAAAATTTTTTTTTGAATTACGGATTAGTTTTACTATAATACTGAACTTATAAAGTAGTTCTACTCAAAAGTGTTTTAACAAATATATATTCTGCAGAAATATAGACATTTTCCATTTCATTCTATTGTGGTACAGAATACACATTTAGGCAATTAAAAATAAAAGGTCCATCAAACATTTCTTCATGTAAATCAAAATAGTCCCAAATACAATCATGGAATTTTAAAATTAAACCTTGTAAACCATTTAAATTCTCATTGTTTATTTTGTTCAGCTCCTCCCTTGCTCTTGTATGGCTTAATTTCAAGATCTTCTTGTTTGCCAGCTTCTTTGTTTGCAAGCTCAATAATTGCAATTTGCTGGAACATAAAAGCTGAGGTTTTGGAGTGCTCCATTCATCAAACACCTTGATTAAAGATTTTCAGAGGCACCTGGGTGGCTCAGTCGGTTAAGCGTCTGCCTGTGGCTCAGGTCATGATCTCAGGGTCCTGGGATCGAGCTCCACATTAGGCTCTCTGCTCAGCGGGGAGTCTGTTTCTCCCTCTCCCTCTGCCTCTCCCCCTGCTTGTGTGCTCTCTCTCTGTCAAATAAATAAATAAACAAATAAATCTTTAAAGATTTTCAACTGATTTTGAGCAAAATGCAACCAAAATTTAAAGGATATATTTACAAAAAGTGTTCAGTGCCGTTACAGGGCACTTGCGCTCAGTTTGTTGAGTTAGAAATTTGTTCTTGAAAGACTCCAGTGTTTCTAGAATGTAATTAATGTTGGACAGCAAAGAGTAAATTCACATACTGCCAGACTCAAGTATTTTCTTGCTTCAACATCAGTGTCTCCATGGAAATTATGTAGTTCAGTTATTTTATCTGTGTCTTTGTAAAAATATTTGTAAATGTTGACAACACAGCTTCTGTTACAACTGCTAGACTATCACAGCTTGTTTGAATGCATTTACGAATCATGTGCCTGGCAATCAATTCCGGTACACTTCTGCTCTGCAGTTTCCATTTAGTAAGTGAATTGGTTTTTTCCACAATTCTGTCTACCACCAAAATTTGTAAACATATTGTGGCTACAGAAACAAATAATTTAATCCTTAGTGTTGAAATCTGTAACTGAATTTCTAAGAGCATTCACAATAATTTCAGATGTTTCATTTTCAACAAAATAAAATGCTAGAAGTTCTACTTTGATTCCAGGAAAAATTGGATGAAAACCTTCAACGATTAGAGTTAACTGGATTTTTATGTCAATCACCAGATGACATTGATATAAAATTGGCATCATTTAGTAGTTTGGCCAACTCTTTGTTTTGTTTTAAAGATTTTATTTATTTATTTATTTATTTATTTATTTATTTATTTATTTATTTATTTGAGAGAGAGCGAGAGTGAGGGAGCACAAGCTGGGGGGGGGAGGGGCGGCGGTTAGTGGCAGAGGGAGAGGGAGAAGTAGACTCTACACTGAACCGGGAGCCCGATAGGGGGCTCGATCCCAGGATCCCGGGATCATGACCTGAGCCAAAGGCAGACACTTAACCAACTGAACCACCTGGGCTCCCCAGTTTGGCAAGTTCTTTTATATTAATGGAGTGGAACTATTTTCAGCTCTCACATTACAAGCTTATGTACATGAAGAAACTTGGAATTAAAGAAGAGCAAAATTACAGGGGCGCCTGTGTGGCTCAGTCGTTAAGCATCTGCCTTCGGCTCAGGTCATGATCCCAGGGTCCTGGGATTGAGCTCCGCATGGGGCTCCCTGCTCGGCCCCCGCCTGCTTCTCCCTCTCCCACTCCCCCTGCTTGTGTTCCCTCCCTTGCTATCTCTCTCTCTGTCAAATAAATAAATAAAATCTTAAAAAAAAAAAAAAAGAAGAGCAAAATTCCAATAGAAAAAGGATTTAAGGATTTGATCTAAATCAAAAGACATGCTTCAGAAGGGGTTGTGCAAATATGCCTTCTCACACTGCACCTGCTCAACAGTTGTATTCAATGCCAATCTTCTTAAATTAACGATTAACTTTTGAAGTAGAATCTGATGACTTTTCAGGAGGTTTTTTATCTCCTTACTTTCAAGTGGCCAGTGCTATCACTGTTGTCCCATAATTGATGGTAGATGTTCATGTTTTGTGCAAGTTTCACTTTCTTAACTTTCTTGTGAAGTGGAAATTTTGTGCTTCTGTTTCCATTCAACTCATTTCCTTGAGGTAATTGTTATTGAAAGGGTTTACTGAAAAATAAAAAAGTATTGTCAAACAATTAAATAAACAGTCGTGGATTTACCCCATTCAGTAAAAGGCAAAGGCACCACGGCCTTCCTATGACACAGAGTTCTAGACGGGACTGCTTATGTTCTATTTCCTGCGTGAAATCTGTACATACCTAACCCATAATTTGACATGTTTTCCATTAATCTGGTGACTCGGTGACTTGGTGACTTTGTACATCTACAGAGAATGTCACAAGCTGATACACCAAGTGTCTGGCAGGGTCAGCAACACAGAATATTTCTCTCACCATCACCTGAGACCAGAAGGAGTTATTTGTCACGAGCAGCTCACGACGCTACACTTCATTATTTCAGTGAGGGCCCTGTATGGTGGCCATGAAAAGGAAACATCAGCCACATTGCTTCTGGAAAGGTGAGAAAAGAGAAATGGGTTACTGCTGGTTTCTTTCAGATTTTACCATATGTTAAAGTGAAAATTCAACATCGCCCAAGCATTTCATACACTATTCAATGAGAAGCTGGAAATACAAAGTGGCTGTCTGCCCAACCCACTCTGGCTCGTTCTAACACCACTACTAATAAAAAACACTTCATTAAAAAATCAAGTATTTGAGACAAATGCTACACCAAGGGAGTGCTGGGAATATAGATGCAAACTGGGACTCTCCTGAGCAAATTGAGACATGCAATCTCCCTAGCCCGACTGACAGTTTCTGGTTGGATTTGGCTACATGACACTGTCATCTTCCTGAGTTGTCATCTTCCTGAGTTGTCATTAAATAAACCCTTCTATGTCTTTATTCTTTTTTTAAAATTTTTATTTTATTATGTTATGTTAATCACCATACATTGCATCATTAGTTTTTGATGTAGTGTTCCATGATTCATTGTTTGCATATAACACCCAGTGGTCCATTCAGTACGTGCCCTCTTTAATACCCATCACCAGGCTAACTCAAGCCCCACCCCACTCCCCTCTAGAACCCTCAGTCTGTTTCTCAGGGTCCATAGTCTCTCATGGTTCGTCTCCCCCTCTGATTCCCCCCCTTCATTTTTCCCTTCCTACTATCTTTTAAAAAAATTTTTTTTAACATATAACGTATTATTTATTTCAGAGGTACAGATATGTGATTCAACAGTCTTACACAATTCACAGCACTCGCCATAGCACATACCCTCCCCAATGTCTATCACCCAGCCACCCCACCCACCCCCCACCATTCCAGCAACCCTCAGTTTGTTTCCTGAGATTAAGAATTCCTCATATCAGTGAGGTCATATGATACATGTCTTTCTCTGATTGCTATGTCTTTATTCTTAAAGTAAAACTATTCACTGACTTTTGAGTTTATTTAACTTCTGGAACAGGACCTTTAGTAAAGCATTATAACTTTATTTAAAATTTTTTTTTAATTTTATGTATTTATTTGACAGAGAGTGCAAGCAGGTGGAGCAGCAGGGAGAGGGAGAAACAGGCTCCCCGCTGAGCAGAGAGTCCGACGTGGGGCTCGATCCCAAGACCCCGAGATCATGACCTAAGCTGAAAGCAGATGCTTAACTGACTGAGCCACCCAGGCGCCCCAGCATTATTATTTTATTACTGTGCTTGGCCTCACACTCCGAAAAAAATCCTGGTTCCTACCTGGCGCACAAGGTCTTGTGTAAGAGCCCCTGCCCTGGACCTTCAGCCTCATCTTTTTCTCTTTCTACATCACCACACTCTGCCATGCTTGACTTCTTTCAGTTCCTCAGCTATGCCAAATCTTCTCTGTTCTCAGAGCCCTGGGAGGCTGCTCCCTCCGCTTAGTATGCCCTTCCTCCCACAATCCCCAGCTTGGCTCCATGTCTTCCTGCAGATGATCTCGGCTTAAGCATCACCTCTCTGGAGCATTCCTCCCTGGCTGCCTACCTAGAGGAGGTCACCCTTGGTTTTTCTCAATCTCAGCCCATTATTTGTCTCCTTCATAGCCCTTGTTGCTTTTTGTTGCAGTTGGTTTCTTCATTGGCTTGTTTATTTTATTAACAACCCCTACCATGAGAATGTAAGACCGTTCATCTTTGTATCCTCAGAGCTGAAAAGGGTGTCTGGCACCAGGCACTGAATAAAGATTTGCTGAATGAATGAATAACATATATTAATATTGCATTTAAGGGGCAAAATACATACCAAAAAATTTACAAACAGTTGGGTCAAATGTAATATATATGAAAATGTCGATCGCAATATCAAGTTTCTAAAAATGTTTAATTTTCCTAGTGATTTCTATTATATATTTAGCAAGTTAGCCCCAAGGGCACCACTCTGCTCATGGGAGAGGCACCTCTTCAATCCTCCAAGTCTGCAAACAGAAGGGCAGGGTCTGATCTGCTCAAGTCCCACTTGCTGAGATGGTGCTAGGGACCTTAGTCTCCCTCTAAGCACTCAGGGTTTAGACACTACGGGAAAGTAGGAATTTAAGTCCATAAACTTCCTTTCACCTTTATACCTCCATAAACCTGGCCTTGTGTAGAACTGTAGTTTTCAAACAGGTGGCTGAAGTGGCTTTGTTAAATGCAAGCATTTGTCATGTTGTTTTCATAAGCCGCAACCACTGATGAATTTATTTGTATTATTTGGTAAACATGCTCCTTTCCTCCCAGGATTTCTGCCCTGCAAATGTCCTGGTTTCTGGAAAAATGTACTCTAACTCTATTATGCCTTCTGTAGAATAAGATGAACATCTCCTTATATTTTAACATTTAAAAAGACAGCCCCTTCAATTTGGTTTTAAAGTATGCTAATGCCCTTAGTTCCAATTCATGTCAGAATCAGGAGTAAGTCATTTGCAAAATAGTTTTAAGGCACTGCATTGTTTTCCAGGTACTCACTCCTTCTGCAAAAGGCTTCTTTACAAATAAAAGATTCCATGTATGATTTTGGTTAAGGGAGGTGCACAGGGTGTGAGAAAATAGAGAGAACTATGTAACTGTCTACGAATGAGGTGTGACTAGAGGCGAAAAAACTAGTACCTCAAGTCACACACAAAAACCACCGGGCTCATGATTATAGTCCATATGTTTTCAGCTCTCAGCAATAACTTTGCATGCTTACGTATTCAACATTTAAGGCAGTAACTGGAGAGTTTATAGGGTATCCATACTCTGGATCTATAATATAACGTTAAACTCCGTATTGTAGAAAAATATTTAATGACACCAAAAACTAATATATTAAGAGAACAGATATCTAAACTATTGTTTTAAAGCCTTCACAGAAAGGGAGGTCATTACAAGGACGAAGGTCTGTCAGGTCTGGGTAAATGAATACCCAGAGTACGGCTGGTAATCCGGTTAGGGCCGGCCACAAAAACCAGGATACTGCTCCGCCCCCTTCTTGTCAATAATCCATTATGTCAATAATACGTCAGAATTGACACGTTAGCTTCTACTATTTGCCACACTTGTTTTAGATAGCTTGTAGTTAAATAAAATAAAAAGACGAAGCCCTGAGCTGTGGGGCCCACTGACAACCAGTTTAAAAGAGAGAATTCCTCCTCCATGAATCTCTGTAGGATTCAGCCTGTGTCACACAGCCAGTTAGACTTTTTTCCTTTTTTCACATTATTATTAGACACATACTAAGCTCTGGCAGTGCCCAGCCACAGCTGCTTGCTGACGCATGTTTCAGGGGCCACTGTCTTTTCTGGCTTCGCTGCCCTCCTCGAGTATTCCCTTCACCTTTCAAATAAACGACGTGCATCCGAACCCCTGATTCAGGTCTCTTCTGGGGACCCAAACTAAGACACAAAGCTTATCTTACTTAGTTTTTATAATGCTCTGTGAGGTTGGTGTTAAAAACTCCATTTTGCAGGTGAGAACACCAAGGTACGTAACTGAGTCAAGATAGGGAACGGTAGCGAAAATTCTTGTCAGGTAGACATGTGCTTTTTTTTTTTTTTAGATCCCTTGCTCTAGTTCTGGCTCAGGGTAATAACCAGCACCTAACTCCTAACTTGAGAGGCTCTAACTGGAGGTGGCAGCTGGCTGGCAAGCATGGCTGATACTGGTTGGCGGGGAGCAAGCACGGGCGGCACATGACGGGGCTACTCTTTTCCACGGCCTGCGGCTCCTGCCTTCATGCTCCTGCCTGTCTCCTCTTCTCATCATACCCTTCGCAAAGGTCACGTCAGTCACTCCTTAGAGACAGTAAACCTTTTAAGATGTGCAACTTTTGTCTTAAAAAGTGCAACTTTTGGAAATTCCATTCAGGGGTAGGTACCAGATCCCCTGGACATATCTCGTCTGTCTCCAAATACAACACCGGCAACTCTCCCTGCTCAAATAGATTGGCTTATGTCTTTCCAGTTCCTCTGAGTTGTCTGCTATCTACCTTCTCTTGTTACTCGGCTTATTGACAACTGGGAAAATGCACACCCTCACTGACTGATGGGGGACCAAGAGCAGAGGATAGAGAAACACATTTGGCTCCGATATACTTTTCCTTCTTTCCTCCTTACACATCCAAGGAACTTTTGCTCTGAACATCTTGCTGTGGGTGAGTGTAGGAATTGGTTAGGTAGGCTCTCCTGGACATGTCTCACCAGGGCCTCTCACCCCTCCCCACCTCACCCCACCTCACCCCCACACTGCATATGGCAGAGTAACACCTTAAGACACAGTAGATATTTCAAATAGTGTTTATTACTTTTTTTTTGTAGTGATTAAATTTCATGATTTTTATAATCTGTTCTTCCTAAGAGCTTCAAAACATTGGGTACATCTAAATAAGGTGACAAAATGACTCCCTCACAGTCCTTTACCCATAATCAAAGTACAATGGAGGCAATACTCATAGGAAAAGTGCCTGAGGCCCTGGAAAATTGAACAGTTTCCTATAATTTCTTCAGTGTTAAGTAATTCAAATATTTTGGAATTATAAACTAATTTGAAGATAATTGCACCATTATAACTAAATGGATCTGTCATCTAAACATACATTGTATTTCCATGCATGTAAGCCTTTGTTATCCAATATTATTCTACTATGTCTCAAAATCAAACACACATACACATGTACAAATAACACACACATACATATATATAAACACATAAATAAATAGCTTAGAGGAAATATTTCTGAGATCAAACAATTACAGCCATAACTATATAAAATGATTTGGAGATTGTCATTTTTGTAGGTAGTCTAAGAAAATCATATTAGCTGATAGGTAATACTCAAGCATAAGAAATGGTGCTGTGTACTAAAGACTACAGATAGATCTTTAGCAAGTTCTTAAATTTTAACTTTTATGGAAAAGTCTAAGGAAAAGGACAAATAGAATGATTTTCACATTGAAAAGATGTCAAAGGGAGAAGAGCCATTTGGTTAATCATTCAGAGCCTTCCGGAATAAATATATTCATCAGTGGGGCCCCAGGATGAGCCCATTGATGAGCATAAGTATTTCTTGATAGTGTGTTTGAATTTTCAAAAACCCCATTAATTATTTTCATGTTGCTCAGGGGAAATCAGAGTCTGATGGAACTGGCTTGTACTAACTAAACTTACAAGAGCCTGATTGATAACAACAGGTTGCCAATTAACTAATTTGAAGTGGAAAAAAAATAGAGCTATTAGGAGGTCTGGAATTTTAATATACGCAGGACAATATTTTCTCTTATTTGTAGGGAAGTCTGCCTGGGAAGTTAGATTACTATGACAAAGTGCTTGGTAAAAACAAAGTCAGAATAAAGGGAGCTGGATCATCTTAATGAGAAGTGCTATTATAAACAATCAATGAAAATTGAAACAATATGGATAAAATGTATATGTCTTTTTCAGAGGCACAGATTGTATATTCTCAGCGGAATTTTACAACTTCTCTTTTCAATAATTCTGGTGGTAATACTCAAGTCCTCATAGAAAAACTCACCTCGAAACTGCACTTTAAAGGTCATTTGTCGCTGATTCATTTGCTAGAGCTAACTATTTTGGTTTGGCTTGACTCTAATTTATTTTATAGCCAAGTCCTGCCAGTGCACTTAAGAGAGGTTTCCCTCATAATATTTTTCTATCAGCTTGTACTTCTTTCTTTAAACACTGTTATCTACTTCCTCTGACAATGACCTTTACTTTTATGTCATTTGAGTCATTATGCTATAGACTGGATGCTTTGGAAATGGAATTGCAACGTGTTGGATCCATTTTGGTGGTGCTCATGTCTTTGACATGACTAGTGAACAAGTTGGGAACTGAAGAACAAGATTTCTGCCTTGTGGATCCTCTGCCACTTTTCCTGATTATAAGAATCAAGTTAAGGAGGGATACTGAACAAGCTGTACTTCCCACATTTTCTATGCACAGAATTTGAGAGTTCAATTTTATGGTTGAACTTATTAGCGATAATAGATTTATCAGGAACAAGATAGTACGTTCTTTCTTTTCATCTTCATATCTTTTGCATCTATCAGTGTCTGTAGAGAATAAGCATCAGGAAACAATTTTCCATGGATTTCTCACATTTCTGCACATCTTTTGTTTAGAGGCGTTGTTGGGAGTGTTTCCTTCAACAGCATTAAGCAGATGTGCTTACTGTTCAGTATAAAAGACCAGACCTGGGGCGCCTCGGTGGCTCAGTTGGTTGGGCGACTGCCTTTGGTTTGGGTCGTGGTCTCGGGGTCCTGGGATCGAGCCCCACAATGGGCTCCCCGCTCAGCAGTGAGTTTGCTTCTCCCTCTCCCTCTGCAATCTCCCTCTCCTTTTGTGATCTCTCTCACATCAATAAATAAAATCTTAAAAAAAAAAAAAAAAAAAAAGACCAAACCTGGTTTCCTTGAGCTTAGAGTTGCTCAAATGCAGACGCTGGCTACTGCTACTGCTCTAAGTAACGAAGTCCTTTGTCTCTGACCCAGGAGTTTCACGACTTCTGCCAGCTTCTAAACTGGCAAGTTAACTTGTTAATTTGAAAGTAGGGTAAAATCTCATACTCTTCACAGTTCTTGAGAGTAAGTGCTCAAAAGAGAAAGTGTGTTGAATGTATTAATTTAAAAAAAAAATGTTTAGGGAACTTAGTACTCTTCTGACTAATCAACAGTTACCCAGGAAAGAGCCCAAGAACCTCTCTTGGCAAGGAGCTATTTCACAATTTATTTTCATTAAAGTACCAGTGTGTGTTAGTCAGCCTGTGTTTACCTTAGATATCAGTGTTGACTTAAAACTCTTGGCAGCAGTATGTTTGGACTTGGCTAAACATTGAGTTGTATAATGGGAACTGATTATTTAAGCATTACCTACTCATAGAGGAACTACAGACTTTGGATAGTCTCTACTTGCTTCTGCATCAGCGTCCTTAATGGATGAGGCCATGATTTTGGTAGAGGGCTGAAATTTTAATCTCTTTCTAAAAATAACAACTAATTGTCTTTAGAATGACACTTTCATTTGGAACACAAAATACTGACGTTGGTGTTTATTTTTCCATTTGCTTTAGAGGTGGATTTGTTTTTCTTTCTGCTTTAGAATGCATGGCAAAGCTGAGCCTGGAAACCCTCTACCAAAAAGAAGTGATCTAGTCTTTCTTCATGGCAGATGGCCAAGCTGCCGCCAGCCCTGCCAGTTAATCACGATTCCAAGAGCTTGAGCAGAGGGCTGGTGCCAGGCAGCTGCGGATTAGGGGAGCAAACCACTTTCTGAAGGCAAATCAGTGACTTAAGGCCAATCATCATTCATACCTATCTTAGAAACTGTCTGGCATGCGAGGGGGCAAAAAGTGCTCTGATCCAGGAGCCATAGGTTTGCTTGTAGACTTGCCCATTTTTTGTGATCCTGGGCCAGTCATGTGACCTCTCTGATTCTGAGTTTTCCCAGTTGCAAAATGGTAACAATAATACCTGCTCTGCCTATATCACTACACTCTTTTGAGCATCAAATGAAATAGCTCAATTCTGATCGGTAAGTGTAACAATCATATAGTCCTTTTCTCAACATCTTGGTTATGAATTTAGAAGGGATTTAAAGACCAAAAAGGTGTACATAAATGGAGGTGTTATTAGTAAGGAGTATGCCTACCATATTTCTTTTGAGTTCTTGCTTCACTTTTTTTGCCCTGAGCAAAATGTCCCTGTAGAGAATCAAACTAATATAGCCTTGAATACTATGCCCACATGATTGAGCCATTTAGATCATGGCAACACGGACTTGTTTCTTGGGCACTTTTTATGGGATAAACCGGATCAAAGCATTCAAAGCAGAATCAAACCAGCGTTTGATAATGATGTAGATGCTGCGATTTCTCTCTGACTCATTGGGTTTTCTTATAAAAGTTAAAACTTGGGCAACTACCCTTGACCCAATTTGCCCCCGTGAGACCCTGAACAGGATGAAGAGAGGCTGTCTAACAGCTTGTCTGTTTCGGTCACGAATCAGCTCCCAGGGTGCAGAGAGACTTTTCCCCATTCCCAAAGAAGAGGGACTGATTACACAGGGAGCTGGGCTTTGTGGTAGCAGGTCACCATTGCCGTGATCAAAAGTTGCGTGTTTTGACACCAAGTGGAAGAAGAAGAGTTAACACGGTATTCATTGTTTAGTTTTTATTGTATCGCATACCAAAATAATATTTAAGACCAGTTTTCATGGAAATATGGAACAAAATTCATAAATACACATTCACAGAGACACTTACAAAAGTGACAGAAGAAGTAAATATTCCTTTTTTATGACTTAAAAAACATCATGCAGAAAATAAGTCATTTCCTTTTGATGTTAGCAATCACTCCTAAATGTGATATATTTGTCTTAATGTAAAATTTTGGTGATACTGAGGAAAATAGAAATGGAACAACCTCCAGAGGACTATTCTTCAAACTTCAAATTTCATCTTTAGGTCATCTGTTAGTAGGTTATTGCCATTTTACAGTGTTGCCTTGTTAAATTGTAATCACCAGTTTCAGAAAGGCTGTTTTTTTTTTTTTTTAATAAGATGATTGTTTTCCAAATGGATCTATGGCTTAGCTATAAGATAAAGTGGTGAATTATTTACATAAAGATATATTATCCCCGATTGTGATTCACTTGTAACTGGCTATCGAAAGTATCTTTATGGTACTGAGGCTGCCAAATGTGCCTAATCTAGTGAAGATATGATGATGCCCTTAAACACTCAGTAAATAACACAGCATCTCTATTATGATTTTATTTCTACTTCCAATATATGCCATATATTTTTGACACAAGGCCCTTCAAATGATCACCTTCTTGACCACCCACATCCATTTTCAAAATAGTTCATCTTTGCTGGTCTTTTATCAATGAAAGACCAGCAAATATTTGAGCAGATACAACTAGAGGATATCCTCATTGGCAGACAAATCAATCCAGCCGGAAAAGGTGCATAAAGAGCAAAAAAAAAAATCATGTTTTAAGTGTTTTTCTGCCAGATGTAATGTTTATTGTTATCTTCTGTTACATAATAGCATCGATATTGGTAAAAGGTATTTTAGGACAAACTCGGGTGCACAGCACTCATCGCTTTAGATGAACCTGAAAGAATATAAATTTGCTGATATACTAATCTACCTTAATTTGTTTGCATTTATTTAACATAAACATGGAATACCTTTGTTTTTTCTTTTGGACAGGTAAAACTTCTAGATATTTTTGTGATGGAAAAATTCCAACATAGACAAAGCTAGAATAGTTTTGAGTGGCCAGTCTCATTTCATTTCACTGCCACTGTCTGGCATGCGAGGGGGCAAAAAAAAATCATTTCATTAAAGTGGCCAGTCTCATTTCATTTCAAAATACCTCAGCGTGTTTCTCTAAAAGACACATATAAATCTTAAAATAATAACCATTCACATAAAATGGGACATGGTTTCAGTGTCAGTAGAGTTTGGTGGCCTATAGGCTTGAAGAGCAAGGAATGTGCACTGGGACTTAACAATTATGCCCACAAATATTTGTAGGTTTAAATATTTATTCCAAAACAGAAGGACCACTGTATTCCCTGATGGCTATACTATTCCAATTAGTTGGCACCTGCAAAGCCCTTTCTAACATCCTTTCATCACTATTTGTGGGTGGATGGATGATATGTTTTGGTTAAAGCAAACTTGGGGAACTTTTGCTGTTCTCGTGGAGGCTGGTAGGGCAGGCAGGGAAAGAAGCTCCGACATGCTCCAGATGCAGAGAAAACTCTACTTTTCTCAAGCTCTGTACCAGGTTCCAGCCCGGGACACTTCTTCCTGAATATGCTGTCAGTGACTTTGCCTTTCTCTGGCCCCAGTGTCTTGTACGACAAAGAGAGAAAGACATAGAGGAGACCCCATCCTCTATAAATGTAGGGTGGACTTCTTTTGTGTTTGCACAACTCATCAGAGCTTACAAAGTATTTCAAAGATGGTATCACCTTTGACCATCACCATAATGGCTAGGTTGGTATTATTGTGCTTATTTTATGGTGAGTGAGTTAAGATACTTATCAAGGTCATGCAGGAGATGAAGCTGGGGCCCGAGTCCTCTGGAAGGTATGTGGTTGTTTGCTTTTTTCTGGGCTGTCTCTGGACAAAGCTTTTATTTTTATTTTTAATTTTTAAAAAGATTTTTTATTTAGTAAAAGCAAAGAGAGTGAGTGAGAGAGCGAGAGCATGAGCGAGGTGGGGGGAAGAGGGAGAAGCAGACTTCCCCCTGAGCAGGGAGCCTGATGTGGGGCTTGATCCCAGGACTCCAGGATCATTACCTGAGCCAAAGGCAGATGCTTAACCAGCTGAGCCACCCAGGCACCCCTTTATTTTTATTTTTTAAATAAAGTCTGAAATTATAAAGGATAAAGGAAGGAGTGTAGAATGAGTTTACAGTGAAGCAACTTGAACAAGGCAATAGTAGACCTCCTCTTCCTTCTTATATCTCCTAACTGGGAATGAAGATGCTCCTTGTTTTCTCATGGAGGGATGGGTCTTATTGGGGTGATCTCTATGTTAACAGTAGAAATGGAGTCAATGTGTTGATCCCAGACTAAAACAAGTGTTCTTTGTAAGGGTCTAGGGATAGAATTCAGCAGTCCATGGGCTTGGATGAAGAAAAAATATTTTAAAAAATTTTCTTGAGCCTCTAGCCGTCTCCAGAATTATAAATGTAGATTTATTTATTTATTTATTTATTGCAAAAGAGAGAGAGAGAGAGCAGGCTAGTAGTTGGGGGGGGGCAGAGGGAGAGAGAATCTTAAGCAGGCTCTACACTCACCACGGAGCTTGACTCAGGGCTCAGTCTCACAATTCTGAGATCATGACTTGAGCTGAAACCAAGAGTCTGATGCTTTAACCGACTGAGCCACCCAGGCGCCCTTAAATGTAGATTATAATCATCATAATTATTAACTGTTCTTGTGAGTTTGCCACCAAGAGAAATAAAAGATTTGTCCCTATCACATTACAATTGTTGTAGATGTCTTGAAAATATCCTTTATACTCATCACTACTTCAAAATATGGTAGCTGTGAGACTTGCAGCTGGATCTTATTATTTAATGTGTTAATAAAGACACGTTATTTATTTATTTTTTTAAGATTTTATTTCTTTATCTATTTGAGAGAGTAAGAGAGCACAAGCAAGGGTGGAGGAGGGGCAGAGGGAGAGGGAGAAGTAGGCTCCTCGCTGAGCTGGGAGCCCGATGTGGGGCTCGATCCCAGGACCCTGGGGTCATGATCTGAGCCAAAGACAGATGTTTAACCGACTGAGCCACCCAGGTGCCCCTATTTTATTGTTTTATTATGAGACACATCATTTTATTATGAAGTTTTAAAAGCCATTTTGTAAGTGTACTTCTATATAATTATCTATTTAATTGTAATCATATGTATTTTATTTTACACATTTAAAAACAATACTTTGGAAGGGGTATAGGTATCACCATGTTGTCACAGGAGTTCAACAAATAAAATTTTTTAATACTGGCTTAAAAAGGACATTCACTAAAAATCTTAAATTATTCCCAGAGAACAAAATTTTCAAAACGTTTTTTAGGGAAGGAATTAAGTTGAGGCAACAATTCCTCAATCTCGTTGTCTCTTCTATTTCTCTACTTGGCCCATCAAACTTCTGACAAACAGCACATGTGCAATAAACATTCACAGAGAATGACACTCCTTTGTCTTCTTGGAGAAGTGAGCAGACTGCTAAAAACACACTGAGTTTAGTTCATGGGACACTTCCAAAAAGGAGAGATGGTTTAAGATGGAGAGTAAAGTAGAAGGGGAAGGAATACCTGCATAAAGGAATTAGCCAAGGACAGGATCTTACCTTGAACAAGACTTTCTGCATTGAGTCTGAAAACCCCATTTGTCTTCATATGGAAAACCATGCCATGAACTAACCTTTCTGCATTTTCTCAACCAGTGGTAATCAAATTTTGCATGAAATAATTAAATAATTTTATTTTCAGTGGGCAAGCACTAAATTTTAGGTTAAATCTGTTCACATACGGGAAGATATTTGTTGCAGTAACATCTCCTAATATATGCTATTCTCAGGAAACCATTATATTACAATTCTTTTTTTTTTTAGATTTTATTTATTTGAGAGAGAGAGACAGAGATAGTGAGAGAGAGAGCACAAGTGGGGAGGAGAGGGAGAAGCAGGCTCCCCACAGAGCAGGGAGCCCGATGCGGGACTCGATCCCAGGACGCTGGGATTGTGACCTGAGCCGAAGGCAGACGCTTAACCAACTGAGCCACCCAGGCACCCCATTATATTACAATTCTTAATCTAGGCACAGAAGTGGGAAAAGTTCTAAGCATTTGACTAGCATATTTTGATGATTCATATATATCAGGAGGGATTCAAAACTTCCATATGATTTTTCTGGTAGAACTCTCTTAATAGTGTCCGTCTTTACTTTGCTACCAGCGATCATTTTGTTTGGCTTACTATTTCTTCTGACATATATTCCAACTGGGCAGAATCTTTGAGAAATTAGATGACCATTAAGAGCAGTATGTAGAGCATAATGTTTAGAAACAGTAACAGGCAGAGCAAATGTATGGTTGCTTCCCTTACAGCTTATATTCTTATGGTGCCAAACTCTGTGGTACATAAAAGAGACGATATTTCTTATGACCCCAAACATTTGCCCTGGCGGATTCATCTCCCATGAATGTTATTCTGTTCTCATTTGCTTTCTGCAACCTCAAGATCTGACAAGTCATCATCTCTTAGAAAAATTTACCCTGACCCCTCCTCTCATTCCAGATTGGGTTACCTGCCTCTCTGTACCATTAAAGTCCTCTGCCCATCTTCTAGGTCAGGAACTACTCTCACATCCCTCTACCCGTACCTTCCCACTCTGTACTCAACATTATGCTCCAGACTATGAACGTCTTGAGACTAGAATTATGCCTTTGAGTTACAGGAAAATATCAGGCCCTCAAGATTTTTCTGTAGAATCAGTTGAATGACTAAGTTAAGGAAGCCAACAAATAAGACTAATGTGGCAGGTAACATGAAGACTGAAGGGTGGGTAAGGAAGGGTGGAGAGGCAAGCTGGTCCCAGGCAGTCTCACTTCCAAGATGTATAATAGAAGTGTGTGTGTGTGTGTGTGTGTGTGTATGCATGTATATGAGCAGGCACCCATATTTGCATGGGAGTAGTGGTAGTAGGGGAGGTGAGATTTATACTTGACTGTAGATAAATACTTTCTTTTTTTTTTTTTAATTTTTTATTCTTATGTTAATCCCCATACATTACATCATTAGTTTTAGATGAAGTGTTCCATGATACATTGTTTGTGCATAACACCCAGTGCTCCATGCAGAATGTGCCCTCCTCAATACCCACCACCAGGCTAACCCATCCTCCCACCCCCCCTACCCTCTAGAACCCTCAGTTCGTTTTTCAGAGTCCATTGTCTCTCAAGGTTCATGTAGATAAATACTTTCAATGTAGCAAGTACGGATGTCACTCTGCCACTTTCTGATGTGTAAATGCTACATTTCTCTAAACTAGAGAAATTGGTTCTGTACTTTTACCTACATGATGGCAGACAAATTCAACCTCAATCATGTTTGGGAATTCTCTCTTATTCTCCAGGGGTTCATGCGAGGATCTCCTGGTATTTGAGATGCCATACCCTGCAGAGTCCTTATCAGCTACTCCATCTGCTGTCACTCATCAGTTTCCAAGGTACTGGTCAGGCAGTGTGATCAGGAAGACCAGAGATGCCCGTCATGGTGGTCCCTTCCTCTACGGCACACAGGCCCACAGAGACCCTTCGGGCCTCAGAATCTCTAATGAGACTGAAGAAAACCACCCATTTTCGATTAGGTAGCTTGTACGGCTTCAATTCCAAAGCCCTAACCTCCATGCTCTCCTCTGGGGAACACAGTCTGGGGAAATTTTTGTACTGGATGTTGTCACAGGGCAAAAAGGGAGCTGGAAATACCACTTATTCCTTTCTTAACAACTCACCTTGCTACACAGGTCTTCAGAAATAACAGAACATTTTATCTTCCTCCTCCCAAAGTCTGCCCCAGGCCCGACCCCAATCCACTGGCAGTCCGGCCACTATTTCTCTTTGCAGCGTGGAAGAGCTCAAAGCCCACAGCCTTGGCAACTGTCCCAGTTTTCTTTATCCTGTTCCTGACTCCAAGGAAAACACATTTCTAACTCAAAAACAAGCTGGAGGTTTCTGTTGAGACCTCAAATATTTTCCCAGAGTCTGCCATAAAAATAATGTTATGTTGTAATTTTAAACGATTTGTTCAAGTTCTTGTGGCAAGACTCTGCTACAGTTTTGTTTATCCTGCAAAGAGCCTCAAGTCTGCTTCTAAACAAAATGTTTTCCAAAACTAATGCCGACTTCTCTCTGCTGACCCAGATCTCAAGAAGAATTAGCATTTGTTGTCATAACGCTCTAAACAAATACTTATAGGCACAATTGTTTTGTAACTTGCATGATTTTGACAATCAATACTCATGCTAGCATTGTTACTTGGACTCAGTATTAACGTTTTCTTCAAAATATTTTACTTTGGTAGTATAAATATACCCTATATTGCCAAAGACGTACCAGACAAGCATGGTCATCAGTGTATTGTCCTGAAACTTGGCTTCATGTTGAAAACAGTAGGAAATTCATGAGAGAAGTTTTGGGAAGAAGAAATATTTTTAGTGATCTAATCCCATAATATTTATGCTCTCTTACAAATAGTAGTAACTAGGCTTCACTTCTAACAACACTAAAAATCTACCCCATTCAATGAGTTTGACTTCATTTTAAAAATAAATGTATTATGAAAACATGAACAAATAATATTGGAGACTAGGGGCTCCTGGGTGGCTCAGTCGGTTAAGCATCTGCCTTTGGCTCAGGTCATGATCCCCGGGTCCTGGGATTGAGTCCTGCATGAGGCTACTTGCTCAGTGAGGAGCCTGTTTCTCCCTCTTCCTCCTGCTCCCCCTGCTTGTGTGCTCACTCTCTCTCTCACAAATAAATCAATAAAATCTTTAAAAAAAATAAAAATAAAAAACTATATGGGAAGAACTTTTTACCCATAGAGTAGATCTATTTATTAAATTTTCCTATGAAAGGAAATGTTATTTAAACTAGACTATTATACCAAATACTGAAAACATTTCAATGGGCCTTAAATTAATATGATTAAGAATGGCTAGTGTCAGGGCGCCTGGGTGGCTCAGTTGGTTAAGCATCTGCCTTTGGCTCAGGTCATGATCCCAGGGTCCTGGGGTCGAGCCCTGAGTCGGGCTTCCTGCTCAGTGGGGAGCCTGCTTCTCCCTCTCCCTTTGTCCCCTGGCTCATGCTCTTTCTCTCCCTCCCTCTCTCTCTCAAATAAATAAAACTTAAAAAAAATAATATTGGAGACTAAAAATGCATAATTGATGAATATTCATGTACTTCCCTTTGCTGCCCATTAGGAATAATCCCACCCATGCCAACTTGCTTCATGAGCGTTTGTGATGCAGCAAAAGTAGAGCCAAGACTGGAGTGTCTGCTTTGAATTGGAATAGGCTAGATTTTACTTCTGGAAGAGAAAATGCTGAAGGTGTAAGGAAAGGCAAGAGCCAAGGAAGTCTCAGAAACGTTTTATTGGGGGCTTGGACAGGGTATGGGGTTGAAATGCTAGAGCCCCCAGGGATTTGCTCCAGGTCAGGCTGTCTGTGGTTCCAAAGACAGAGCGGGAACTGGACTTGGAGAAGTACTCTCATGGTTCTGTAGTAATCCCTTTGACAGATTCTGGCACGGAATTTTTGAATGCTAGGAGTTATTTAATTTTTGAATAGATTATACTTTCCCAAGGCTCAAAAATTAAATGTAGTATGAAGTTCATCAGGAAAAAGTCTCCTTTATGCTCCAGGCCCCCAGCCACCCAGATTTCATCCCTGGAGGCCACCATATTACCAGTTGCTTGTTTATCTTCCAGAGGTATTTTATACATATACGAACAGATAGGCATTCATGTTATATAATCTCCCGCTTCACTTTTTTTTTTTTAAAGATTTTATTTATTTATTTGCGAGAGAGAGAATGAGAGACAGAGAGCATGAGAGGGAAGAGGGCAGAGGGAGAAGCAGACTCCCTGCCGAGCAGGGAGCCCGATTCGGGACTCGATCCATGGACTCCAGGATCATGACCTGAGCCGAAGGCAGTCGCTTAACCAACTGAGCCACCCAGGCGCCCCCGCTTCACTTTTTATACAGGTGGTAGCGCACTACACAAATTCTTCTGCGTGCTGTTTTATGTTTTTACAATATTTGGGCTATCATTTCATTTTATTAGCTAGAGTCCTCATTCTTTTTTGCAGCTGCAAAGTATTCCACTGTAGCAATATACAGATGTTATTTAGCCAGTTCACACTTTTGGAGGCTTCTCATCATTTGCTATGATTATATACATGATGCAATGAACTACTTAATCCTGAATTTGTTTTGTGCCATACACCCCTTTGGCAGTCTGGTGAAGCCTATGAATTTCTTCCCACTGCAGTGTTCTCTTTCAAGTGTATAAAATAAAATCCTTAAGATTAAATGGAAACCAATTATACTGAAATATAGTTATCAAAATATTTTTTATTTAAAAATATATGCACTTATTTATTAATGAGTTACATAACAAGATCTAGCAGTGGGACTAATAACTACTCTAATTTCAAACTATGAATGAACATAAATGGTATTTCAGAATATCTGCAACAACTGTAATATGACATAAAAGATCTGATTTTTACTGGTAACAAGGGTGCAGGCTGATACTATTACGGTTTCTTGCCTACTTTCATAATGAAAGGAAATGATAAATTCCAGTTATTTTTTAATGAAAATAAAAACACAGTTTTTCCTCCATCCAATTTGATGAATCCCCCAGATTTTCCTGTGCAGCTCTTATTAAGAAGCCCTGACTTATGCAGACATCATTTCCTAAATAGTCAAGCATATTTGCATATATTTATAAATTCCCAGAAGCCTTTTAAGTTAGCATATACTAATACATTTGTCATTGAATGCCTATTGTCAAATTGCCAGAAATATGGGCATTCCACCAGCATTGAACAAGGGTTCATTTTCATCTTTGCCAATCTGAGAGATGAAAAATAGTATCCTGGTGTAGTTGTATTTTGTGTTTGTCTTATTAAAAGCACACTTGCGCATCTTTTCATGTATTTAAGAGGCATTTCCTATCTCTTCATGCCCTTTGCTTATTGTTTTATCGGTTTGTTGGCAGGTTTGTTGCTGCTGAATCACCCAGACAGAGTTGTAAACAGCGCTCCCTGGAGTTAAACATGGAGACCCTACTTGCTTGTCCGGGTGAAGATTTACATTGCTGTCCATTGCGTTTTTACCTCAGATTATTGTTTTTTTGAGTCACCCAAATAGATTAAAATAGCATCTGGAATCCTGAAGGCACTAGTCTTATTTAGGTGACAATGTTGTCCAAGACAAGTCTGAAAGAAGTCACAGCAATTTGATAACTGTGGTTATCTCTGGCAAGGGGAGGGGCATGGAAAAGGTGTGAAAGAATTTTTACTTTGACTTTTTTCAATGCTGTAATTATGTATTACTTGTATGCAACAAATAAATGATAAGAATGCATATGTGTGATGTAAATTCAAACAATACAGAGGAGTATACAAAGAACAGTAGAAGAATCTCTTTTTCCAATGTCTTTTCAGGATAAGAATTTTAAGAACAGTGATACTGGGGATGCTTCCTTGAGCCCAAATTGTGATTTTGAAATACCTTTTCTCTAAGATCCAGGGCTCCTGAGGGAGATAACTGGTTCCAGGTCTAGGGCAGGAAATGTACAAAATGAGCTTGGTGTATCGTGTTATACCAGACAACAAGAAGTTACCAAAGACTAGTAGGTCATCGCAAAAGAATGCAGGACTCATATGATGGTGTATATAGTACCTACCTCAAAACATTGTTGTGAGAATTTAGTGAGATATACAAGTAAAGTTCTTAAACTCATGCATGGCACACAGGAATTACTCAGTTAATATTTGTGGAATGAATGATCCTCAGGTTGATCAGAAACTCTTTCAGAAGGATGAAAATGAGAGAAAAATCCTGACTTATATCCTTTTCAGAAAATAAATAAATAAAAAATGAATTTGTCAGAGGTCCTTAAAAACTCCCCATGATAATTATTAAATAATCTTTAATATATTGTGAGAAGTTAGAGGATATCCCTATATAATGTCACAGATGTGATTGTGAAAAAAACGCTTTCGACTTGTTTATGTTCATGTTCTTTTTTCTAATGATAAAAAGGCCAGAAAGAAACACAGAAGCCTCGTGCCAAACCTAGATGTCACTCTGTATGTGGGATTCCGATTCCTGCAAGCATCAAGTCATTACAGAAAACACCAGGAGCACTGGGTAGGCAGTCAGGCAAGTGGAAGAGAAGGGTGGTTCAGAAGGACAAGTCAATTCTTCTCAGTGTTCTCTTGAGGGGGAGTGAGAACTGCCAGAGAGAGAGAGCTGTCTGCAAAAGGAGCTGCAAAGCAAAGCAGGGACTCCACATCCCCAGCTTGCTTTTAATAACATTTCCCCAACAACTCACAACTCTCATTCTATCCCAAATTCCTGATTTAGTGACTCACAGGGACAGCTATTCGGAAGGCTCTCACCAGAGAAGCTTATTTGGTTCCCACTGGGCAGGAATAAATGCATTAGCGATATTCTAGATAATTGTTATGCTTCCAATTGGTATTTCAGTCCCTTTGCAATTCTTGCTCAAGTTTTTTTCCTCATCTTCTAAATCTGAAAAGGTAATTTCCAAATCACTTCGTTGAAAACTCATGACTGTAGAATCTTTTAGTCATTTGCAACAGGCCAGACTAGTGGTTTAACATGAAAATGGAATGGATTTCCCATCAGGGTTCCCAGAGTAGGCTACTACTGTGTTTTGTAACCTAACACAATGAAAGGCGTTGTCACTAGATGATTCAGCTAGTTAGAATCTCAACTCCCTTTCTGGGAGGAAATCCGAGGCGTGGTGTTTATTAGAGGCAAGGGTAATGCTTACACGGACAGCAAGGCTTCAGTTCTCGTCCATCAGTGCCAGGCAGAGACTATGAACAGGAAAGTAGAAGGAAGGTCAACCAGCCGCCTTGGTCAGAAGCAATCCTTGCAGCCAACTCATGTTTCCTTGCTGTCTGTCTGTCTATACACACACACACACACACACACACACAGGGTCTCAGTTGCTCCACTGCTATAATGCTCTTCTCAGTAAAATTCCCTAGGGCAAAATCAACAGTAACCCGAGTTTTCGGCTTATTCAGTATCAGTGGGAAGGGTGCCATGTTGGACTTTGACTGACAGCCCCAAAAACCAGTTTGACTGAGAGTGGCAAGGCCACAAGGTCTAGGTGGAGTATTAACTCACCAACCTGGAATGGTTATTTGGAGAACGCTCACACTGCCTCTTACTCATGCTTCAGTCTGCATCTCCAAGAGTGGTGAAGTCATAGAAAAGACTAAACAAATGTACAGCAGGAAGATTTTTTTATTTACAACTCAACCACACACACACATAAAAGCTCCTCTGTCACTAGGGATCCCTGGAAAGTGATATCTAAAATTCTGCTCTGAGTCAACTGCCTTCCCTTCTCATTATTGTGCGATCTTCGACTCCCAACTGATAGAAGCCCCAAGGAGTTGAATTTTAATTGGCATGAGAGCAGGAGGGTTTTACCCCAACCTTTCTGAAAAAAGGCAAGCATATTTTTTATATAAGGTCCAAGGCCTTCTCAGTAAAATTCCCTAGGGCAAAATCAACAGTAACCCAAGTTTTTGGCTTATTCAGTATCAGTGGGAAGGGTGCCATATATTTCTTTCCTATACTAAATGTAGGAAAAAATTAATTACCATTTTTTCCTTCTAACTGTGCTCATATCTTGATTGCTGACAGTACTATTTTGCTACAATAGAGCCAAGTTTATTGAATACTGCCATAGCCTTCGTACTGTGCCATCCACCAGATTTCTGACAATTTAACTCACATAAGTGTAACAGCTTCTCATTTGAAAAACACCAGGTTAATTTTAAAACCATTTATCCAATCAAAGTAGAACCCAAATGATTAATGTCTTGGAATTTTGTTATTTGGAGGTGTCAAATAGAAAGTCCTTTAGGGGCGCCTGTGCGCCTGTGTGGCTCATTTGGTTAAGTGTCTGACTCTTGATTTCCATTCAGGCCATGATCTCAGAGTCATGAGATCAAGCCCCAGGTCAGGCTCTGCAATCAGAACGGTGTTTGCTTGAGATTCTCTCTCCCTCTCACTCTGTCCCTTCCCCCGCTCTCTCTCCTTCTCTCTCAAATAAATAAGTAAATCTTAAAAAAAAAAAAAAAAAGTCCTTCAATTTGGTCGTTTTTCATTGGTGAGGGTGTTGTGAAGTTATATAAGTAAGCCAAATGTGTGAAGGAAGAACATCTGTGTCTGAGTCAGAGAGACCTGAGTAGGAATCCAGAGCATGTCACTCACTAGCCTTGTGACTTTAGCCTGCATACTTAACCCATCTGAGTCTCTGTTTCCTCACCTGGAGACAGCTCCACACAGGAGAGCCATAAAGTTCAATTATGACATGGGAAGGACTGACACATGTATATTCTGCACACTATTTAATTGTCCTCCCCTCCTTCCCCTAAATGTACAGAAACTGGAGACCCAGTTTTGTCATTCTCCCTAAAGGCATCTGGGATCCAGGGAAGCAAAAGAATCACAAAGAGAACCACCTGGTTGACCAGGTTCAAAATACACAAGCAGATAAATTAGTTTTAATTTTTCATTTGTTTTTGTTTTCATTTAATCTGTGGCTTTTCTTCTGAACTGAAATGAATCCCTCTAGATCTCAGGGACCTCCTTTATAAAATTAGGAAGTTGGACCACCTACCTCAGTGGGTTTCAACTCTGGCTATGCAATAGAATCACTTACAGAGCTTTCTTAAAATGCAGATTCCTGTCCCCACCCTCAGAGATTCCCTGTTTCCCTATGCTGAAACCCACAGGCCACTCTCCATTGAGACTCAGATGATTTTTGAGGCTCTCCACCATCTCATATGCCTGGCTTTATTACAAAACCCAAGGAAAAGATACTCAAACTAGAAAACGTTCATTTTCTAGTATTTGTTTTCATGTGCTGGTTGTCACAGGCATGTTCTGGATGCCCTCAGCTCACCTATCCCTCAAGGGAGCAGGCCAGCCCTTCTGAGCAGCCAGACCCACACCTTGAGCTTCAGACCAGGGGGCTGGCATCCCAGGAGCGGCCTTGTCTGAACATGGCAATGAGACCTGGGAGATTCCTTGGCTTGATGAGGGGGTAAGATGACCACTGTGAAATGTTGAACTACACCTACCAGACGGGGATGGGGGCATCGGGGAGAAAGGTCGATGAGGGTGAAGGTAAACTCTGGTTTAATCTTGGGCCAAGAAGCTTTTTTTTTTTTTTTTAAGATTTTATTTACTTATTTGACAGAGAGAGACACACAGAGAGAGGGAACACAAGCCGGGGGAGTGGGAGAGGGAGAAGCAGGCTTCCCGCGGAGCAGGGAGACCAATGCGGGGCTCGATCCCAGGACCCTGGGATCATGACCTGAGCTGAAGGCAGATGCTTAACGACTGAGCCACTCAGGCACTCCCAAGAAGCTTATTTTTAACCCAAGAATAAATTGAGCTACAATCTAAGGTGAGGAGAAAGCCAGGAGAGTGTAGCTACAATGGCTTAATTAACACTGCTCCTTCTGCCTTTCTGTTGCTGCAGTTGGACACCCTGATTATAGTTTCAAACAAAGGACGGCTCCCAGCATCTCTGCCTGGTCCTATGCTCACCCTTCCTTGAGGATACCTGCTCCTTCATCTGCATGGATCAGAGATGGATCCTAGCAGCCGTGTTTATTCAGTCCCCACAAGCTGTGGGCACGCCCCAGCCTTGTCCAGTGTAACTCCCATCATTCAGAATCTGAGATTGATAGGTCTTTTGAACAGAGAAAAATGTAACCTTGGGAACTGTCAGTAGCCATATTCTTCTGTGTGGACCGTGAGAGAGAGAAATGAGTCTGCATGAGGAAGAATGTAGTTAAGTATAGAAGAGTCAAAAAGAGGCAAGATGGAGACTGAAGACATTCTGGATTTCGTACGGATCAGTTCCCCCTGTTCATGTGTCCTATTACCCCTTCTGCATCCTTACCTTTTAGTTTATAATTAATGCCCCTTTGGTTAAGGTAGCTGGAACCGGCTTCTGCTACGTATACAGGCGGCCCTTGAACACCATGGGTTTGAACTGCATAGATCCACCTAACTCAGACTGTTTTGCTAAAGACAGTACAGCACTGTAAATGTATTTTCTCTTCCTTAAGATTTTCTTAATAACATTTTCTTTTCTCTAGCTTACTTTATTATAAGAATACAGTATAGAATACATATAATACCCAAAATATGTAGATGTCGACTGTTTATGTTATCAGTAAGCTATTATTCAACAGTAGGCTACTAGCATTTGGGGGAGTCAAAAGTAATATGTGAATTTTTAATTGTATGGGGAGCCAGCACCCCAACCCCCGTGTTGTTCAAGAGTCAATTGTAATCAAAAAAGCTCTAACAAGTATGGCTACCATGTATGAATCATTATATTTTTCGTGTTCAAACCAGTGACAGACCAGTGCTTTCCCAGTGAAGAAGGCAAAACACATGTGGAAGAAAGCAACCAGGGGCAGGAGGTCTGGGTTTAAATCTTCCTCTTAGAATCCCACAACTACACCTAATCATAGTTCTTAAAGGTAACTCATTTCCACTGCCCAATATCATAAAAAAATCTAAAAAAAATAAATAAAGTATAAAAAAATTTTTTTAAAAAATTTTAAATGACATGAGTTCTTAAAGGTAACTCATTTCCACTGCCCGACATCATAACTAGATGATATTGGAAAGAGTTTTTAATCCCTGTGGATTTAACTATAAAATGGCCATAAAGATTCTGTGAAGGGGCAGGAGCTGAACCATTCACTCTCTTGAGGTTTCTTCCAACATTAAAACCTCTGCATCTATGGTACTTGATATTATCAAAAGGAGTTTCCCTTGGAATTATTCTCGAAGCCACATTCTGTACATCAAATGGTCAGGAGAGCTCACCATAAGTCATACCAGGTGCTCATGTGAATGACAGGTAAAACTGAACACTTTAAAATTTAAATGTAATGGGCACCTGGGTGGCTCTGTTGGTTGAGCGTCTGCCTTTGGCTTGGGTCATGGTCCTGGGGTCCTGGGACTGGGTCCCGCATCGGGCTCCCTGATCAGCAGGGGGTCTGCTTCTCCCTCTCCCCTCCCATTTGCTTGTGATCTCTCTCTCTCTCAAATAAATAAATATTAAAAAAATTTTTAGTGTAAAAAATGCCAATTTTGCCTAACTTTCCATAAGACTTTTGGCTCTGCTTAAAAGCAAATAACCTTAGAACTGAACATATTCAACTCCCCTATTTATCTGAACAAAATTTAGCACTTATTATTGAGAGGTGATGAGGATACACATCAGCATATCGTGGTTTGATTGGTACTGGATGGGGGGTGTGTTCAAGGACAACGTGGGAGTGATGAGCAGATCTAGGAAAGAGGCAGGCAGGGTGTGACAGATGGTGTCATGGAAAAAGCGATGAGTTCAGCCAAGGGAACAAAGCCAGGTGGGGTGGACCATGGTGAGAAGGAAGAACAGGGTTTTTTTGGCAGTGGGACAGCATACCCAAAACATGGGTTTGAGAACCAGTGTCCAATGCTCAGAGACCTACAGTCCTGTGGCAAAGTAAAGACCACTCTTTCCAAAGGTATTCGTGCATTGAGGCTGATTCCAGAGGGAACGAGGGAGGTAAAAGTGAACTTTTTAAAAAAATTTTTTTATACTTTATTTATTTATTTGACAGAGAGAGAGACAGCGAGAGAGGGAACACAAGCAGGGGGAGTGGGAGAGGGAGAGGCAGGCTTCCCGCGGAGCAGGGAGCCCGATGCGGGGCTTGATCCCAGGACCCCGAGATCATGACCTGAGCCGAAGGCAGACGCTTAACGACTGAGCCACCCAGGTGCCCTAAAAGTGAACTTTTAATATCACTGTGGGAACTCCAGTATCTAAAAATCAGTCACAAAAGACAATAAAGGGATCCAATACATATTGGAGTGATGGGATGCCAGAGAAGTAGATATATCATAAAGGGAGTAGAGACATCTTGCCTGGGCCAGTGGGCTGATGAAAAGAGTAAGTAATAACAAGTAGCATTTATTGAGTGATTGTTAAATGCCAGGTGCTTCATGCTTTGCACACACTGATTCACTTTGCACATCACACTCTGTGATGTAGGTTCTATTATTACCCTGTTTCAGGAGGTTGTCTCCTTCCCTCACCTAGTCCCCTTTCCTGCACTTATCACTAATGCACAAGGTGTTTTATTTATTCAATATTATTTTGTATTTGTGTCTCGCTTTCTGATAGAATGGACTCTCTTTAAGGGCAGGGACTTTTGTTTGTTTTGTTGACTGCTGTAATATATACCCAGAACTTAGAAAACACAGTAGGAGCTCAATAAATATTGGTGAACAAAGAATGACAGAAACTGAGGTACAGAATGGTTAATAACTTGCCCCAACTAAACAGTCAGGCAGTGGCGGGACCAGGGAGCAATGGTGTGAACCAGCTAAGGGGGTTTTTAATGAGGCCGTGGCTCACAAGGAGGCATAACAGAATTGAAGGTGGAGGGACTGGCGCATCAGCCTGGTAAGAACAGGCTTAAGAATTCATCGATTCATTTATTTATTCAGTTAGCTTTTCAGCAAATATTTACTGACTACCTACCATGTAGCAGGCATTGTTCCGAGCCCTGGGAAACAATGGTGGACAAGGGCCAAAAGGGTTCCCCATTCAGAGGAGGGGAGACAGACAATAGAAAAGGAAACAAGTGAATACACAGAAAAATTTCAGGGATGATAAAGTCTGGGATGGTAATAGAACAGGGTGATGTGATGAAGAGTAGCTAGGGGAGGGGGAATCCCATCATTAGATGGGGTCTTTGGAGAGGGCCTCTTTGAGGGGATGTATGAGCAGAATCCTGCAGCAGGAAGCTCTGGGAGAAGATAATGCTTAGAACAAAGATGATGGGGGGTGGGGGACGCAGACGTTGGGGGAGGGACGGGGGTGGGGTTTGGAGAGTGGGACGGAACCCAGAAAGTGTCCATGGAGATCGCAGCTCTGTACAGGAGGCTGAGAGTTCACAGCCAGGAGAAAGGCCTGTAGGGCAAAGTCTGGCTAGGACCAGAGCGAAGTGGTTAAACAGTTGTCCAGAAAAGCATATCTGGTCTTAAACCAGGAACTAAACCCAAAAGGACCCTGATTTAGGTTACCAGCTGAGAGGCAGAAGCAGAAGGTACTATATAGAATGATAGGAGTGTGGGCAAGGTGGACAGACTCCATATTACAAGTGAATTTGGTCAGCTCAAGCCTGCAAGGGACTTACACCAAACTGCAGAGTGTCCCCCACAATTCATGCACACCCTGTATGTCTGCCTAGAGCTGAGGAGCCACTGGAGGTGAGAGTGGCCTCAGGGAACATCTAATACACATGATATTTAGCTGGCCCGTGGACCAGGCCAGTGATACCCAACCTGAGCGAAACAGAAGACTCACTTGGAGTGTTGGTAAAAAATTCAGATGACTGGGCCTCATCCCCCATAATTCCTATTTATTATGTTGGGAGTGGACCAAGTATCTGCATCTGTGATGCAAATGGTCTCCAGACAGGGCCCACCTGGAGAAATGTGCAAGAGAATCCACTCATGGGCTTCAGGGAATCCATGAAACCTCTGAAGTTGAATGAATGCACCTGTACATTTTTTTTTGGCGGGGGTTGGGGGGAAGAGGGTCCATATCATCACAAGAGTCTCAAAAACTCAAGAACAACTGATCTAGTCCTGCCCCATGTCTTAAAGAGTAGAAAACAGAGTCCCACAAATGTGATGACTTGCCTGATCCACAAAACTGGAAAACAGCAAAGGTGGGCTGTCACTCCAGACTTTTTGCCTGCCCCTCACTCTCTTCTCCACACCCTGCAGACTGTAGGGTTGAGAGAGAAGGGGGAAGGGGATTAAGCACTCAGGCGCAAAGTCGTCACAGGATTGCTCGCCCCATTTTGGCCCCAGATGGGATAGATCTGCAGAGTGGAGGTTTGCAATGATGACGCCTTAACAAAGGGCCCAGGCATTCACCTGGGACGCCATCCCAGGCCCTGATACCTGTGGATTCTTCTCTCCATTAGGACCTGAAGCCAGGACAGAGGGTGCATGGGCCAGGTTGTTGGATGCATGGTGGTAACGGAGTGACACTCTTGTGAAAAATCTGCCTTCCTCTACCTGAGCAGGTGGGCGGTTCCAGCCTTCCCAGCCTGCGCTCACTTTTCTATCCACCTCTTCCCTCAGGCCAGTCTGGATCATGGCCCCACCTTTGTTAGTATGTTCCTCCCAATCCGGATTCTATGAGACTAACCCCGGCTAGCCTCCTCAAATTTGGTATGTGTCCTGCCCTCCAGTTTTGGCCCAGATCCTTCAGCCTCTGGCCGCAGCCTGAGCTCCCAGATTCGCCAGCCTTGCTCACTTTCCTCTTCCGAACTAACAACACCCCATCTTGGCCTTTTGCCTCTTCACTCCCTATTCTGTCCCGGGGGACAAGGCCCCTCCAGTCCTGGCCCCACCTGGTCACCCCGTCCTCCCCCAGCCCACCTGGCCTGCACAACCTGCTCTTCAAGGGCTGAACTTCTTCGGAGTCCGACCCCTCCTTCTGCAAGGCAGCCACCTAAGAAAGTCAGTGTAACCCCCTTTCTCGGCCTTCATCTGCGAGGGTGCAACAGCTGGCTCAGGAGCTGGCTGGTAGACCACGGGCAGACCCTCAGTCCCGATCAACAACCGTGCCTTCCCACTCAGTCCAGGTTCTCTCAGTCTCCCCTCCCCCCGCCCCCCCGGCCCCCCCGCTCTGCTTGTCAAGTCCCTTTCCTGTTCCTTTCTTTTTCTTTTTCTTTTTCTTTTTTCTTTTTAATTCTTTTTCTTTTTATCCTTTCCCCATGCTTTAGGCCTCCCTTGGCCCTCGCAGTCCTCACTTTGCCTGAGAGCAGTACTCAGGAATAAAAAGGTGCCCGAGCCCTTCGTGTTGACTCATGCCACCTTTGTTTTGGTGCCAGATTTGTTCTGGAGGCAGCTCTCCGGGAAAGCCGGCCAGTCGGAGCAGTCCCGCTGAGCATGCTGCAGGCAGAGGAAAGAAGACTGCTCGGGAACGTTCCCAACAGCCTCCTCAAATCTGTGGGCGCTGGCTTTCGCCTCCCCCCCTCCCTTGCCTCTCACAGACAAGGAGACAAGCTCAGGGCTCAGGAGACTGGCCCTAGGTCTGGCATTAAGTCGGGGCCGAGGGGGAAGTGAACACGGAGCCGTCAGACTGGAAGCTGTCCAGACAGCTGCGTGGAGCAGGATCACAGCCCGCTGCCTCGCAAAGCCTCCCCTCTCGGTCACGCTGCGGACCCTCGACAGTTGCTGGAAAGTTGTCTTAGACGTTCCTGTTAGTTCTCTGTCCTGAGAAGGAGTTGCACGGTGCATGTCTTGGGGAAGATTAATCATTTTCTTCCTTGCCTATGACTGAGGCTGTTTCCTCACATCCCTACCCTGGTTTCGCTTGTCTCAAGGATTTCATCCGAAGGGCGGGACGTTCCCCCTGCCTCCCCCCACCCCAACGGGAGCCTGCAATCAGGACCAATGAAAGCGAAGTACCTCACCCACCCAGTGACTAAGAACTCCGAGTATTTAAGAGATTCAGGAATGGGCTGAGACCTGCTTTTGCTTTCTCCCCAGACGGGCACACTCTCGCCTGACTCAGGCCCTCACTGAGCTGCAGAGGGAAGAGGGAAAGCCTCCCAGACTCTCTGCCGCCATGTGCTACGGCAAATGTGCACGATGCATCGGACATTCTCTGGTGTGGCTGGCCATCCTCTGCATTGTGGCCAATATTTTGCTTTACTTTCCCAATGGGGAAACAAAATATGCCTCTGAAAACCATCTCAGCCGCTTCGTGTGGTTCTTCTCTGGCATCGTAGGAGGGGGCTTGCTGGTAAGTTGTTCAGAATTATTAGAAGCTTAAACAATTCTCTTCTGTTAATGAGGTGTTTTCATGGAAAGGTTTCTACGATGCCTGCTTCCCAATCCAGTTATTTTTGTTCGTTCTTCTTTGGAAAGCAGATCACACAAAAGATAGGTCTGGTGTATTAATTTTGTTAGACGTTTTACAAAATCCTCTTTCAGCTAACAGTGGACTACCTTTTTGCTATGTTCTCTTACTTTACAGCTAGAAAACAGTAGCTTTTAAATCAGATCTGCGAGACTATAGAGTTTCTAGTACTGGAGGGGGTGGGCATATAACATTTGCTCTGGGGAGCTTGGAGGACGCCGCTGGTTCACTGTCTAAATCAACAGAGTTTTGGATCCAAATTCTCTGCTGTTTATTCTCAGGCATCTGTGACAGAAAAAAAAAATCATGAATTATGAGTGTATTGCTATTTAGAAAGAACTATAAATTTTCTCCTTTATGTAATCCTGGGTGTGGTGTCTAGGAAAAACCCTTCAGTTAACAGCAGATCAGGGTCTGAAGCTAACAGTGGAATGTGTTGTTTTTTCCAAGGTTTGTTTTTAATTGAAGTGAGAGGAATTTGCCTGCCAACCTGGGAGCTGAAAGTATTAGCTTCAACCACAGCATGGAAAGAATGTGGACAAACTTGAGTTTGCCACTTTAAATGCTGGGATTGAGAATTCTAAAAAGACATTTTATGGAATTGCTAGTACCACAGAGAATATTTTTCTTAGTCAAGAAAAGACGTTACAACATTTAAATTTAATACATTATTATGAAGCATTATTATCATGTTGGCATAATCATTTGTCCTTCATATAACATCGCACGTGTTTAGGCTTCTTTTGATCTCAAACTCAGAGTATTTCATACTTACCTTATTTATAGAGCTTTATTGTGAGGCAACAACCATACACTCGTATCATCAAAGAAGCAGTTCATATTTATTGTATGGTGTCTTCATCTCTCCCATTTATGAAAAATTTCAGTTATTCTATGAAAGACTGTTAGTATGGTCTATGTTTTACAAGGGAAAAAAATCAGATTTAAAGACAGGGCTTAAGAGTTTCAAAGCAGAGCTCCCTCTGGGACTGTGCTAGGAACTCTTGTGGAAAAAACATTTTTATAGGTTACTCTTTGAGCCCTCCCATCCTGCACGCTCACCCCAAAGACTGCTTTGACACATTACATGCAAACGAGCAGGTACTCCACTTAGAAGGGTCTTGTTCTCATAGTTTTACATTCTTTGAGATACTTGGGCAAGCGAACTCAAAGCCATCCACCACTGTCAGAAAAAATATATTCCACCAAAAGATGCTTAGCCTGACCCTTATGGCAGGCTTTGATTTGGGGGACAGGCGGTGACTTTCATTTGCCTGTTTTCGAACCAGATGTTCCTGCCGGCATTTGTGTTTATGGGGCTGGAGGAGGACGACTGCTGCGGAGGCTGTGGCCACGAAAACTGCGGCAAGAGATGTGCGGTAGGTGCTCCAGCTCCGGTGGGTGGAAACGGTCCCTGGGACGCGGCCGCGGCCACACGGGCTCACTTCCGCTCTTTCTCCTCTCGCCAGATGCTTTCTTCTGCGCTGGCTGCTCTGATCGGAATCGCCGGGTCTGGCTACTGCGTCATCGTGGCAGCCCTGGGCTTGGCGGAAGGACCACAATGTCTTGATACTTTTGGCCACTGGAACTACACCTTTGCCAACACCGATGGAGGGTGAGTAATTGTTTCCCGTCGGGCCACACATTCTCATCCAGCGCATGGTATAGTGGCAAGCCCGTCAGGTTGGAAGGGCAGCAGCGATCCGTGTGTCCGTCCGCTCGGCCAGGTTTTTTTTTTTTTTTTTTTTTTTTTTTTTTTTTTTTGCACCAGGCGGTGGTGTCAGCACTTGGATCTCTGACCTGGAGAAGCTCTCTGTGCTTTTTGGTGGATTCTCTGATTCTGCCCTCATGATACCCTATAGTACCACCATTGCTCCCATTTTACAGATGAGGAAACGGAGGCACACAGAGTTGAAGGAACTTATTCAAAGTCACATTGCTAGGAAGGATATGGACAGTCAGGATGCGAACCCAGGCAGCCTGCTGTAGAGCTTGTGCTCATACAGTGTGTCCACTATACCAGAGCGATTAGCTGATTTTACTATTTTGTAAGAGAATATTATGGAATCCTTACATAATGTGGATGGAAAGCATATGAATTTAACCAAAGCCCAGGGTAGATCATACTACTCCCATACACACACTCACATATAAACATAATAACTACGTACAACAAACCCGTTATTTAAAGTGATCAGCCTATATAAGACAGGTCTGATGCACGACTTTAACGTCAGGATAATTTAAGGTCTTTTATTTTATATTGATGCTTATTTCTTATCCATTATTGAGAAAGGATCAGAAATAGCTGATAGAAACTGATGTACGTGATGACAAATGAATGACATCCTTTGAATTTTGAAAAGCTTAGTTATGAGATTCATGAGTGAAAATAATATGAATAATGAATTTCAGTTGCCTTTACATTATCAAGACTGTTTGTCCCCCATGAATAGTGAGTTCATAAACCATGCGCATGGAATTACATGGACCTGGATTCCATCCCAGCTCTGCATTTCTCCCTCAGCAACCAGGAAAAAGTAGACTGAGCTCAGTGCTTCTCAGTTACTTCATCTGTAAAATAAAACCAGGGGCAGTTGTCAGGAGGATTAATGAGACAATAAATGTAAAGTATTTGTCACAGAAGCTGATGCACTCTGAGCATGGCCTCTGCTGGCTGTTAATACTATCTCGTAACTTAGAATGAATACAGCCAAGGTAGCCTCTGAAGGAGGGGTTTGAAATTTCGGTGGTCAAAAAATGGTTATTGATCGTGATTCAACTGTGTTGAACATACTGAACATACTAGGAGAGATTGGTTATTCATGTATTCACAGACATATAAAACCCACCTCTAAACAAGATCATGATGAATGCAGCAGGAATGCAAGGAGAAGGGCGAGTATCACTAAAACATTTTTACAGCTGTTTGAGTGTATGTCCCTCCCCTGACCCACCCCAGCTTCTGTAAGAAAACTTTTACTTCTGTATCATTCCTCACTTCAACCTGTGCAAGGATTTCAGTATGGGAAATAACTAATGGTCACAGCCAATGATTAATTGCTCAATGGACAAGTGGGGCCAAAGAATTTTTTTTACATTGTGTCCTAAAATTACAAATTCTTTTCCCCACTGATAGGCAGAAAGACAAGGTCATAAGGACAGAGTTCTTTTTTTTTTTTAATCAACAAATTGAATTTCTGATTGGCTCAATGACCATTCAAAATTAGGTCTCTAATTCCAAGCCCCGTTGTTCTGCTGTTTCAGGAAAAACTGATAAGAAAAGAGTTATACCAGACCTCTTTGTGGAATTAAGTCAATTGTAGATTTTCCCACATGATTGACTCCTTTCATTAAGGATCCAAATGCTTTATGAGGTAGCAAAGGCTGAGATTCTAAGAGAGTAATCAGAGAGAGAAATTTTTCAGACTGTAAGAGTACTCAGGTATCTAGAAAATCTCCGAAGTCACGTATATATGTGTATGACTTGTATGTGTGTGCCCATGTGTATGTGTGTATACGTGACTTCAGCATGGTTTGCTAACATGACTTCAGATTATTTATCATTCAATTACTTTTAAAAGTGTTGAGTACCTACTATGTGCCAGATACTGGTCTAGGGGTAATATATACAATGATGAAAGGTCTGGTTCCTATCTTCATGGAGCTCAGACTTGTGGAATGGTTACATAAGCAGGTATTCTCCTGGCCGAGCTTGGTGCCCTTCCTCACACTTGGTTAACCTGCGCAGTATACTTGTTGCGTTGCGATTGCATCTTGTCTCCTCCCTTGGAGGCTCTGCTCTTCCAGGGCAAAGCCCACGCCATGTTCACCATTATATCCCCAGCCTGGGCTTGATGTCTAACTCACACTGACTGCCCGATAATCTTTGCTGAATTTTATGTTTGTCCTTGCAACACGACCTGGGCTAAATTCCTCACTTTGTGAAATGACTAGGACTAGAACAGTTTGATACAGGTCAATGAATTAATTCCTTTCTTTTTTTCTGAATGAAAAAGCACCCCACAGAAAGTAGCTTATGAGCCATCCCATTAGGTGTGGTCAGGTGTCAGAAGTTTCTTTTTTTTATCCACAGGTACCTTCTGGATACCTCCACATGGTCCCAGTGCCTTGAACCCAAGCATGTTGTAGAATGGAATGTCTCTCTGTTTTCTATCCTCTTGGCCCTCGGCGGAATTGAATTCATCTTGTGTCTCATTCAAGTAATAAATGGAATGATGGGAGGAATATGTGGCTATTGCTGTTCGCGCCAGCAGGTAAGAACCTGTGTGAAAATGTCACCGCTTGGCCCTGGGGTATTCAATGACTATAATACACCGTTGTTTTCATCATAGAGAAAAAAAGGGCAAAATTAAACACTGCTCAACCTACCAGGATTTGTTCCTATACCCTCTTTGTGGCAAAGCATGTACAGCATTCGGTTTTGCTCTTGGTAGTAAGCTTCCTTGAGTGTCATAGTCCCTGGGTTATCTTGTTTTTTTGTAGTTGGCTCTGTGTATATAAGGAAAATGCTGTCCTGTCCATAGACAAAGTGTCCCTTCAAGAGCAAACTCCCTGCCCCTTTCACTGGCCCTGCTCTGGCCAAAGAGACACGACTTTGCTTGCTCTCATGTTCCCAACTAGTGTACACAAATAGTAGCCAACGTTCATTGCACTAGGCACTGAGCTACACCGACATTTCAGATGAGACCATGAGTCAGGGATTAAGCAATATGTCTAAGATCACCTAGTCAGGAGCTAGCAGGCTTCAGACGCTGGGTCATCTTATGCCACAGCTCCTGCTCTCAACCTGTACACAATACTTGCTGTTCTGTTGCATTTTTTTTACAATTCCTTCCTAAAAGGGAGTCCCCCAAATACCCAACAGCTAAGCACAGAGAATCGCTGGTAACCTTTGAATAGCAGCTTGTGAAAAGGCTTTCACGGTGAAAGAAAACCAGGAAGCACTTGTTTCCTGGAGATATGATTTCAGAGAGAGGTATGCATTTGTTAGTAGCAGGGAAAGTTCTTGTTTCTATATCCTCCTAGAAAAAAAACCCATGTATTAATGAATTGATGGAAGTCCCGCAGCTTTGGTCCAATTTTGGAGGGTTTGTTTTATGCATTATTCTGTAAAACAGGATTAGGTAAACAGAAACTTAATTTCTGTTTACCTAATCATTTGCTCCTTTGGTTCAATCAAGGTCTCTTTCTTTTAAAATATGACAAAACCTAATGAAAACTGAAAGCCCACTGCTACCATGAAAAACCTTGCTGTAAATAAATGGAAACTTTCTAAAATTTTTGAGGGGAAGTTAAAATAAAAATCTGGTTTCCCTTATTAGGCAAGTACAGCAAGATTAATAATTTCCTTTGGGAGCCTGCCAAATTTCCAAGAAAACAACACAGTGGAAAACTTTCAATGTGGACTTGTGTCCGGGCAGTATGGTTGGGGAGAGACAGAGAAGAATCCTCTCTGAATTACTCTAATGTAACCTATCTTTAGCCTTGAATTTTGTACAAGGCAGAGTTTAAATTAGGTGAGGCCCTGCTGGACATCAGCCCTTGTGCATTTGGGGAAGAGGCAGAGTGGTTTGGAAGAGTGACTCTCCTCCCTGAGCGTGGGAGGGGGGCATGGGGTGGAGGGGAAATAGTCCCACAGGGTTTCCCATCTGAGTCACAGTAGGGATGGCTTCTTCCCAGACACGCCAGTGCAGATCTGCTAACTTTATTCCTCAGACAAAAGACACTTTCAAAGGGCAAGGTTTTTAGTGTAGATGAGTCAAGTCTGTAACTTGGTAGCATTGAATTGGGAAAGTTACCCACATTGAGCCCACTCCCGGGTGAAACTCCCATGGCATTATCTCTAAAATCCTTAAGATTAAAAACCTACCCCAAACACATTCAGAGCAAACCCAACACTGGTAAGCTGCGTTTTCATGGCCCTTTCCTGCAGCTTTTCCTCAGAGAGGACAATGGCTGTCCTTTTGTTTAGGAAACATTTCATGAGCATTGTCTGAGCTCTCAGCTGAAGCTGACATCAGCCTGCTTTAGGTCTGCTTCAGACAGGAACTTTTAGGACGAAAATGGCATTGTTGTTTGTTTAGCCTGATTGTAACCTAATGCCGATCTCATTTTCTTTACAGCGATATGACTGCTAAAAGAACCACCCCAAGACAGAACCACAACCTTCCTCTATTTCATTGTAATTTATATATTTGACTTGTATTAATTTGTAAAACTTTGTACCACTGTATCATACTCTACATATTCTACTTTTATAAATGTGTATAAAGACTGGCATCTTCATGTGATGTCAGTGTTTGAGCGTAACAAACAAACCTTTTTTTTTAGGACTGAGAAAATAAATGAGGTAATTTATCGACTGAATGACGGCTGGTCCTCAGCGTAGCTGAGATAAACCCTGGCCTGAGTAATGTTTTTGAGAAGCGTTATAAGGATAAATATTGCATTCCCATTTCTATTATATGTGCATGGGTTTATTAAATGGAAGATGTCTAGTTGCTTTTTTTTTTTAAGACCATGAAGGAAAAAAAATCTAACAACTTGAAAAGATGTATTTTTTTCACTGTTTATATGGTGTTTCCCATTCATATGCCTGCAAATCTCTGACAAGAGGCCTTTATGAACTGTTCGAGTTTTGTGAGAGACAGATACTTGCGCGGAGCAGGAGGGCTGGTTGAGAGTGCCCTGAGCTAAAGGAAGGAGTCAATACAAACAATGCTTCCAGGAGTCCTCCCGAATCCTAACTTTCTCTAACACGTGGAAAACTTTTTGTCCTTCAAAGACAAGTGCTAAGGATCATGCATTTAAAAAGAAAAAGGCCTGGATACTTGGGCAAGAAAAAGATGGGAAACGGAATAAAGCAGTTTATCAACATCATGGGAAAATGGGGGAGGGGGAGGAAGGGCAGGAGGACCGTGAGGAAACAAACCCAAAACTTGGTGGTTGAAATCCAACAAAATAAAGTATCCACTACCATGTTTTTTCTTGTTTAATTTCATTGTCCTTTATTTAAAGTTCCTCCTTTTTTCTCCCTATTTCCGCCTTGGCCCGCCTCCCCCCCCCCCCCCCCCCCAGCCTGCAGGTTGTGCAGCCACTGTTGTTCAGGGCTTTGTGGCTTCTGGGTTTTTTATCCCACTTTCTCTGCCTCATCCTCGTCCTCCTCTTCTACCTTTCTCGCTATCCGTGCATTGCTGTTGCTCTGCATCCGTTGGGGTTGAGTTCATTACACCACTTAGGTAACTTTCCTTTCTACTGGATGCGCCAGGCATCAGGCTCTTGTGGAGGGTCACAGACATTTTCTCCCTTGATATTTTATATCTACTGTAGAGAGTTAGGCTCTTTTAAGAGACAGGATCCCCTGATCTGTTAGGAATTGTCTTCAGAAGTGTTCTGCTTTTGGTGTTTATTGGCCTAGGCAATCGACACAGGAATAAAGAAGCTTCTTGGGCTGGTGGACAGCAGGGCCCCTCCTGTGTGCCAGGTGCCCTGCAGTGGCCTCCCCGCCCAAGGGTTCGAATCTTCGTTGTGCCTCTGTCTCCCTCTGGCAGTCTGATGAAGACTGCAGACCCCTTGGAAGAATACTGTTTAAAAGTGCACAAAATAGAGGTGCCTGTTTGGCTCAGTCGGTAGAGCATGCAACACTCGACTCAAGGTTGTGAGTTCAAGCCCCACGCTGGGTGTGTAGCCTACTTTAAAAAAAAGTGCATAAAATAAAGGTACAATGTTTTATCAAATTGTGATATTCTATCAAAATATTTTTGAAAATTATACAGTTACCTTGACAGCCAGCTCCATCACTCCAAGATCTGTAGACAGGAAAACAGAGATCGCATGTGTTCCAGCAGTGGTCTAATGAGTGGGTCTACGAACAACTGTGCTTTTGAAACGGGATTCCCATTGAAATGATATTTTGAGAAACCTGCAACAATTTTAATGTGATACAAAAATAATATGTGATTTTGTATTGTTCCTCAAAGCATGATCACTACTGTGAATTGTTGCATGTGGTCCTAACAGAGGAAATAGTAAGTTTTCATTACAGGTTAGTAAAAACATTGACATTTTTTTCTCACCAGAGTTTAATAGCCCCCCTCCCAGATATCTATCCATGGGCCTCTTGGGAATTCTTGGGCACAAGATTAAGAACCCCTGAAATAGAAAATCCAAAGAAGAGGTATAATGATCAGTAATAAGCAACTTCCCCCCTAAAATCTATCCATCTATCCTCAAAGGCAACAGCAATAATAATGATTAATCATGATAGTAGTAATAGCAACCATTTGTTGGGGTTCCTTCGATGTATCAGTTACTATAGTCATTTATTTCACTGAAATCTCTCAGCAGCCCTAGGAAGTGGTGTTTGTCTCCACTGTATAGAGTTAAAGCTCAGAGAGGTTGAGTAATATGCCCTAGGCCCTATCTTTAACAAGTGGGAAAACAACGATATGAATCTAGGTCAGTTAACATGAAAACCCACACTTTTCTGGCTCCTCTCTTTGGCCCCCTGTACCTCTTCTGCTACCCCTGCCTGCTCAGGTGCTGGAGTCTTGTCTCCTCCAACACTGACTCAGCCTTTCCACCCACCTGAAGGAGCCTTGGTCAGGCCCCTGGGACCCTCGGTCGTCCCATCCCACGACTGAAATTTGAGTGACTCAAAGCTTCCCCTAGTTTGTAAATTCTTTAATTGTAGACATTGCCATCATCCAGAGGAAATAGCTGAAACAAATTACCTTCTATCCTAGCTTACTTATATTTATAGCCCACACTCTGGGTCTGTAATATTCCAAACCCTTCAATTTGACTGGAAATTCCCTCAGAGATTGTACTAAAACAGCTTATTATCACCTGGCAACATAAAAACAATAAGATTACTGTAGACTCTGAGTCACCTGAATAGCACACATGGCCTGAAGTTTAGCTAGTTCCCTCTGAGTATGCATTTGTCATAGTTACCAAATCTACAAATAACTAGCTAAATACAGGGAACCTCTCGAATTAAAATCTAAGGACATTAAGAAAAAAAAAAAAAGAAGAAGAAGAAGAAGAAGAAGAAGGTAGCGGGAGGGGAAGAATGAAGCGGGGGAAATCGGAGGGGTAGACGAACCATGAGAGACTATGGACTCTGAAAAACAAACTGAGGGTTCTACAGGGGAGGGGGCTGGGAGGATGGGTTGGCCTGGTGGTGGGTATTGAGGAGGGCACATTCTGCATGGAGCACTGGGTGTTGTGCACAAACAATGAATCATGGAACACTTCATCTAAAACTAATGATGTAATGTATGGGGATTAACATAAGAATAAAAAAAAAAAGAAAAAAAAATCTAAGGACATTGATAGAGTGTGACCTTCACTACAATTTGTTTCTGGTACATGTGTGAGATCTTTTTGACTTTGTTTCCTCTGGCGCTTATCCGCAGTGGGAACAGGTATGGGATTTGATGCAACTTTTCAGAAAAGCAACTATCTATAAGGTCTGTATATCCTTTTTAGCCCCCCGTGTGTGTGTGTGTGTGTGTTTAAAACTTTGCAAAGTGCTAAAGACAGCGGAGAACTTGCGTGCTCTGAGCACTGTGGAGGAAGGATTTGGTTATAAAGGTTCCTCCTTCCACAGGATTATTCCAGGATTTCTGTGCCAGGGTGGTGACTTCCCACACCATAATGGCACTGGGGACAAGTCCATCTACGGGGACAAAGTTGATGATGAGGATTTCATCCTGAAGCACACGGGTCCTGGCATCTTGTCCGTGACAAATGCTGGACCCAACACAAACAGTTCCCAGTTTCTCATCTGCACGGCCAAGACAGAGTGGTTGGCTGGTTGGCATGTGGTCTTTGGCAAGGTGAAAGAGGGCATGAATATTGTGGAAGTGTGGATGGGTTTGTGTCCAGGAATGGCATAACCAGCAAGAAGATCACCATGGCTGACTGTGGACAAATCTAATACATTTGACTTATGTGTTATCTTAACTACCAGACCATTCTTTCTGTAGCTCAGGAGAGCACCGCTTCACCCCCATCTGCTCGAAATAGCCTATAATCTTTGTGCTCTTGCTGCAGGTCTGTGGTTCCATATTTTCCTTATTCCCCTCCAAGAGCTGGATTGCAGAGTTAAGTTCGTGATTATAAAGTAAAAACTAAACAAACAAACAAACAAACAAAAAAAGGACATTCAGTTTCCAGGAGTAATTTTGGGAGTGGTGTTTATACCAAGAAAAATAACAAAAGCCTCAATGTCCAACAAGGAACTGGTTTGATAAAATGTCAGCACAATAAAATGTTATTTATATTTATAATACATATGCACTAAGGAATAATATTGGTCAGATTCTGGATGATTTTTGTCTGGATTCATTTTGCCTATCTCTACGTACTGAAGTTTCTACAGTAAACACATATTACTTTTGAGAAAAGAAAGCTTCATTCCTAAAATCATTCAGGGAGTGGTCCACAGTCTTTGAAGGAAAATCCCCAAGTGTAGGAGAAAACCATTGTGTCTGGGTGGACAGAGGCGTCATTCTGCAGTGAACACTGGAGAATAATTGTGCAGGCAATTAACCAAAGGCATGGGCAAGGTGAGGCAGGCAGTAACCATGGGCTAAAAATATGATAGGGAGGCCATAATTCTCACTCAGTGTTTGGGAAATATAAGTACATGGTGTCCACTTGGTCTAGCTACCAAATAAGATTTTTACAAATATCAACTACACATCTGTTTTTCCATTCTTAAAAGTGAAAGTGATGAAATGCTTTTACTTTAAGCATTGGCCTTTTATCAGGATTTTTGTAGGCACAGCTTGAATTTTCCTCATTTTAGTTTTCTGAGATGAGGGTTAACAATGGCTTTATAGGACATGGTCTGGCCTGGTTTGTGGAAATGATTCAATGCATCTTACGTAGAGAAATTGTCACCCACCCTAGGCTGGTACAACGGGTTCTTCCTCTCAACACAAAGTATTTTGTGTGTTTGTTCATCTTTGTCAATGTAGATGCTTTTAAAAATTATTGCAGCTGAAGAAGCCTATTCAACCTTTCTGAAGCTGGATTTTTTGTTAATTCCTGGAATTAATTAAATAATCAATTCTCTTCCTTTCATGAGCACACACACACACACACACACCATATATAACCACATTTTCCTACCCTACAGCACTTAAAAAAACAAACTGTGACTACAAGAGACAACATGGGTGAATCTTACAAATAAGGAGAACGAAAGCCATCAAGACTGCCCCCCCCCATTTTGATGACACAATTCTGTATGTACTCTCAACTAATGTAGCTCGGTCCTTAAAGACAGAGGGGTGGCAAGTCCCCTTATGCGACATTTCACACACTAGTTTTTATAGTAACAACACTATCGTTCCCCCAGAGGGGTTGTTTCAAGCTGTCTATAGCCACAAGTTGCATCCTGCAAGGGCAAGACTCTGTGTCAAACATTTCACTTGCTAATTCTCACCACACCCATCTCTATTCCGTGCGTATAAATATTATTAATTTATCCCCAGGGCTCAGGGCCAATTGCAATGGCCGCTGGCATCTCAGATGGACACCATACCTACGAGGTTTGAAAACAAACCAAGGTAGCCAGGTTGGGATCTCACGAAATGCCTAACTCCGTATGGTTTAAGGCAACCTCTTGGCTAAAGGAGAAGTTCTAAAACTATACTCAGCTCTCCTGGTAACCTCTGACATCGAGGTTAAATTTTTAACCTTTTTAAGCCTTTATTTAAATTATTTTTTTATGGGGTGCCTGGGTGGCTCAGTCAGTTCAGCATCAGCCTTCAGCTCAGGTCATGATCCCGGGGTCCTGGGATCAAGCCCCGCATCGGGCTCCCTGCTCGGTGGGGAGTCTGCTTCTCCCTCTCCCTCTGCCTCTGCCCCTTCCTCCCACCCCCATGCTCGTACTCATGTTCTCTGTCTCTCTCTCAAATAAATAAATAAAATCTTTCAAAAAAAAAATTACTTTTTTACATGTAGTAAAATGCACACAAAAGTGTATAGCTCAATGAATTTTACATATGTCTGTTCACATGTAACCACCATCTAGATCAAGATCTAGGACTTCCAGTGCTCAGACAACTCTCTCATATCCTCTCCCAGGCAGTATGTAAATCTCCCACCGCTACACACACCCCGAGTAACTACCATTGTGATTTCTATCACCATAGATTAGTTTTGTCTGTTCTTGAACTTTATATAAATTAATTAATAAAACGCGCTTTCTTTGTGTCTGGTTTTTCTCACTAAACATTATGTTGTTGAATGCTGGCTCCCGAAATATCACCAGAACAATCTGTTCAGAGGACAAAGCTGAATGTATTGCTTATTGCCATCAGGGAGAATACCACCTTGAATGAGCTTTCGCTGGAGGGGGAAGGAAAAAGTTAAATTTGAGATTTTGATTCTGGTTTAGGTGAGTCTTTCACTGTGAAGATTTGAATAGGATTGGTAGGAATTATATCATTTAGGACTGTGGGGAAAGTAAGGCAAGGATTTTGAGGTGAAAAAGTTTCAAAGACTCTTGAGGTGTAAACTGTTGATGTTCTCTATTGAAGAGATGATGGGTCTTTCAGGAAGTTCTATAATGAGCAATAAAGTGATTTGCCTGGGCAAGTGTATCCTGGAATAGTAAGTAAGCTGTGCTAATGAAGACTATGGGATAACAAAATCTGGATAAATGTAGACAGTAAGCTGTAGAGCAGTTTACAGTTTTAGTCCTCAGTGTCCAAGTGGAAGGTTGGAGGGTAGATGATTTCCATTTGCAGTGATTTTGATATTCTTCTATGTTGTCTTCTGCAGCAGTAGTTTGTTCTTGTCCTTTGCTGTATAGTGTTCCATTATTTGAAAATAATATAGCTTATTTACTCATTGATTCTATTAGCGGATACTTGGATTGTTTCCAGTTTTTATATCTTTAGAAATATGTTGCTATGATCATTCTTGTACATGTTTTTTGGTGCATATAAGAATACACTGGGGACTCCTGGCTGGCTCAGTAGGTAGAGCATGCAATCTTGATCTTGGGATAGTGAGTTCAAGCCCTACTTTGGGCCTGGAGCCTACTTAAAAAAAAAAAAAAAGCAACCTCCTGGTGTTGGTTTGCTTTTGCCTTGTTAAGGAATCAAACTGCCAGTGGAGATTCTTTTGTTGGGCTTTAGTTAGCATCACAAGGAGCCCAGAGATTCCCCCCTGGCCTACCACCCCCAAGGCTTGACTCATCTCTTTTCACCCAAGGGCCTGTCAATCACTCACTGGCTCAGTATTTCTGGACTGATCACTACGTGCCCTGCCCTGCACAAGGTGCTGAGGACACAGCTGTAAACAAGACTTTACAAGCTCCACAAGGCAAAGGCCTTGACTGTGTTGCTTACCACGGTATTCCCAGCTCCTAGAATAATGCCCAGCAAACAGCAGTACTCAGTGATTGGGGGTCAGCAAATTGGGTCTGCTGACTGTTTTTGTAAATAAAGTTTTATGGAAACACAGCCATGCTTGTTTGTTGACATACTGTCTATGGTTTCCTTCCTGCTACAATGGCAGAATGGGCAGTTGTGAAAGTAAATATCTGTTCCACAAGACCTAAAATGTTTACTATCTAGACCTTTACTGAAAGAGTTTGCTGAACTCTAGTCTAGCTGGCCATTTGCCTAGCTAAAAGTTGATACTTCCATTACAATAGAAGAGGAGAAGAATGGGTATTTTTGTTGTTTTTAAGCTTATCATAGAAATTAAAAAATTTTTTTAATAAACAGAGAGAGAGAAAAAATGAACCTGATTTACCTACCACCCAGCTAGAAGAATGGATACTAGGGGATATATTAGTTTCCTAGGGCTGCTGTAATAAAGTACCCCAAGCTAGGTAGCTCAGAGCAACAGAAATTTATTTCACAGTACTAGAGGTCGGAAGTCAAACATGGAGGTGTCAGCAGGGCCAGGCCCCCACGGAAGGTGCTAGGGAAGGATCTGTTTCAGGCCTCTCCTCTAGCTTCTGAAAGTCTCAGGCATTCCTCAGCTTGTAAAAGGACATCCTCTCCTTGTGTCTCTTCACATAGACTTCTCTCTGTGCATATCCATCTCTGTGTCCAAATTTCCCATTTTTAGAAGGACACTAGTTGAATTGCATTAGGGCCCACCCTAATAACCTCATTTTAACTTGATTACCTCTGTAAATACCATATTTCCAAGTAAGGTCACATTCTGAGATACTAGGTATTGGGACTTCAACATATCTTTTTTGAGGGGACACAGTTCAACCCATAACAGAGGAAGAGATAGCAGTCTCTGTCTGGGACTTCATCAGCATCTTCTGAACTAAATCGGTGGCCTATGAGACCTCTTTGAAAATGTCTGCGAAATAGTGCACACAAGACAAATCTTCCCGAAGAGTCACCATGTACCCATTAACATTCCATAAGCTCTGAGAAGTCTTGTTGTAAAACCTGTTCAGCTCAAAACTTCCCAAATTATTTAACTCTCAGAGCCTAGGGCTACAGCTTTGGAAAGAAAGTAAATAGCAGGTAAGAAGAAAAGCACAGATCTGGGAACATGATAAACTTGTGAAGTGACAATAGAGGATAGAGGTCAGAGGAGACTTTCTGTCTTTCTTTCTTTCTTTCTTTCTTTCTTTCTTTCTTTCTTTCTTTCTTTCTTCTTTCTTTCTTCCTTTCTTTTTTTTTTTAGGATTTTTATTTATTTATTTGTCAGAGACAGAGAGCACAAGCAGGGGGAGTGGCAGGCAGAGCGAGAAACAGGCTCCCCACTGAGCAACGAGCCCGATGCGGGACTCGATCCCAGGACCCCAAGATCATGACCTGAGCCGAAGGCAGATGCTTAACCGACTGAGCCACCCAGGCGTCCCCAGAGGAGATTTTTTTTTTTTTAATTTAAACAACAAGACCCTTGACTTGAAGGGAAAACTATCTAGGATTCATTTCTTTTAGAGTAATTTATCCCTACTTAAAAACAGATTGCCCTACATGTAACAGCTACATACAAAAAAGTTATAAAATTGTCCTTGGTTTTACAATGATAAATGAAAAACATTAAAATTCTCCAATCGAACAAGGTATGCAAGGATTTTTATGTTGTTCTTTTTTTGTTAAACAGTGAGAGCAAAATTACTTACTGGAATATAAAGATAAGAGCTGACTGAGCATGCCACTAATGGAGAGAGGGGGTATTTTCACAGAAGCAGTATTTTCCCCCATCCCATCTCCATTTGATGTCAATCAAAACATACCATTGGCCATTTAGGTAAAAAAAATGCAATATGCTTGTGCACATACACAGTTACTTTATGTACAATAAAGGAATGGGGGAAGGGGAAAATGAAAGAATAGAGAAAACTATACTGTAGTAGTCAGGATGTGGCAGAACCAAATTGTGGCTTTCTAACTGAGAATGTCTTCTTGGTCTGGAGGAATAGAGTTCTGGAGTAAAGTAGCAGGTTCCATTTTTAGTAGACACCTCCTGTCTGCTGCTGGAACACATCAATTCTATCTTCATCCTCCATTTCCAACTGTGCAGGTATGTCTGTTTCATTGATTGGCTGCCAATCAAATCGGAATCTGATCTGCCTCATTGACAAACCCTGTCATTCACATTAGTTTACTAAGTGGTGTATGCCTATTAATCTTAAACTGCACCACAGAACCATCCTGCCCTGCCACCTTCAAATTAATATGATCGTTGTTCTCAGTCTTGACTCCTTCCTTGGGCTTTTCCTCGGCCACGGCGAGCGCCGGAGTCTCCTCAGCTGCCGCTTCACAAAAGAGGTACCAGGTCCGCACCGAACGAGCACACACCCCCAGAGGAGATTTCCATTGACCAGGAACTTAGGCTGAAAGAAAACGTTTCTCAGTATAATTAGCTGCTGTCTGTTCAATGGACAGAAACTCTGATGTGCTTTATCTATGCTGCTCTTGAATAAGTGTGCAGGGTTACCACTGCAAGATCCAGAAGGATCTTGCTCCAATTCTCTAGGAGAATATTATGTGCCCTTCAAGGGCCCCAGCTCCCTAGGTTTTGTGGGGAGTCCTGATTTCCAGTGTCACAATTTTGGAGAAGAAAGTTTCTACTTAGCTGTCTTGGTCTCCAAGTGGGAGACCTCTCTGAGTGGAAGAGACAGCAGAATTTCAGAGATAAAAATAACTTAATTATAAGGCATTTCACCCCTCCATCATTTAGGGTCAAGCCAGATCTCCCACCAACTCCATTTCTGAGTCCCAGTGTGTTTATCATGGGGTGTGCTTGTATGTGAGTGTGGACCCTGGTGTGTGTAGAAAGATTGAGAAGCAACTTCCCTCTGCATTTGTGCATGCATCCTCTTGTGCATGAGTGTAGAGGTAGAGGGAGCAAGGACAAGCCGTTGACGTGAGGCAGGCAAAGCTTGAGGTCGGAAAGAGAGAGAAACGAAATGACATAGTAGTAACAAGTTTCTGCAAAGGCAAGTTGGACGATTCAGGCTTCAGCACCCCTGGCTGGAGGGTCAGGGTGCCCTGTGAGTCAGGTAACCCATGAGCAAGTAGGTGTTTCTTGGGCCCAGGGAAGCGTCACACTAGAGGCAATGGTGAGTCTCATCTTGTATAATGAGAGAAGTATTCATGTTTGCATCTTCAGGGCTCCCATATGCAGATGAGAACATCAGGGTTTGATAGTTTGTAGATGTGCCAGGTGGGAGGACCAGCGCCCAAGTGTAGAGAGAAAGTATGAGCAGAGCTGCAGAGGCTCCCTTGACCTTCCCTGAGCACCATACTTTCCTTGGCTCCACACCTCGTACTCGCCCATCACCTCTGCTTCTGAGGGTAAAACAAACTAAACTGAATGGTTTCCACAGACCAGAAGTGGGTGGTTCTATTTGCCTTTTTGAAGATTCCTTCTTTTTGTTTTGGAAGTCATTCCCCCCTTTAATGCCACAGGGAATTAAATGACAACTGGGCCCTTTCTTGGACTTTTATCAAATAATAAGCATATTTGAGTAACTAAAAATCCACTGAAATTTGAAGAGCTGAAGAACCATACAGAAAGCGTGCTGGGTTTCATTCAGGAACCTTGGATTTGGGTTGTGGCTGTTGATCTTGGACAAATCAGTTTTTCTCTCTGAACCTCTATTTCTTAATTTGTAAAGTAGAGATACTAATGTCATCTCTAAGCTGCCTAACAGGACTAGGATGGTCAAATTAGAGCCTATATGAAATCGTTACAAGCTATAAAGTTTTGTGTCAGATGACTATTATTTTGTCCATGAATAAAGAGATTAGAATAGTAGTTCCATTCTATTATCACTCTCATTAATTCTTGCTTCATCGTTCTCTTCCTCACCCAAGTCCTGGGCTCTGGTATTCAGTAGCCACCCAACATGTGAAGAATTTTGTATATAATTTCTTCTTTCAAGGAGCTCAAGTCTGACTGCATGTTAAAATCACTTGGTAACTATACCCTAATATCTCTCATGAAATAGATGTAAGCTTTCTCAACAATACATTAGCAAATCAAAAAAAAGAATTATATATCACAGCTAAGTGGGATTTATCTCATGAATGCAAGGCTGGTTCAACATTTAAAAATCAATTAATGTAATCTACCACATAAACAGACTAAAAAAGAAAAAAAATCACATACTCATATCAATAGATGGACAAAACACCCATTCATGATTAAAAAAAAAACTCATCAAACTTGGAATAGAGGGAATTTCCTCAACTTGATAAAGAACATCCACAAAAATCCATAACTAATGGATTACTAAGTGAATTACTCTTACTAAGTGAATAACCAGAGTCTTTCTTGCTAAAATCAAGAACAAAGCAAGGATGTCCCTTGTCACCACTTCTTTTCAACGTCATACTGGAAATCTTAGCTAATGTAGTAAAACCAGAAAATGATATAAAAGGTATACAGATTGGGAAAGAAGAAATAAGTTGTTTTTGTTCACAGATGATATGATTGTCTCTGCAGGAAATCCGGAAGAATCAACAACAACCAAAAAGGCCCTCCTAGAACTAATAAATGATTAAAGTTGCTCACTGAGCTGTAGCAAGAAGGGCAAATTTCTGGAACATATGCTCCAAATTCACTAGTCCTGCATCCATGGCAGACATCACTAACCATTCCCAACCTCTTTCCCAAGGAGTCCAGACATGGCCTCAGGATCCTTCTCAGCCCATCAGGAGGGCATCAGTAATTGACCAGAGTTGCCAATGGAATCCCCTTTGGCATCTCTGCTTTATAGATTTACTCCATCTCCAAACCAGGATCGGCTATGTTGCATCTGCCTCCCCTTATTCCTGCCTCCATCTCCATGACTTGAAAAGTCCACCATTTTCATGGGAGAGCTCTCCAACAGACTCTGAACAGACTCTGTAGCAGCTGTTCAGGCTTTAGGACAACGCCGTATCTTCATACAGCGTTTCTAGTCTTTAGATCTCAAGGACTTTTTGCAAACATTAACTCATTTATTTGAAAAGTCCGGTGCTATGAGGACTAATGAGATATTGTTGATGAAACACTCGGTGTTCCCAAGATGAAAGACAGCAGGCTATTCATGGAAAAGGCATTTTTAGAGGCTACTGAAAACTCTTACAGGCATTGGCTGTCTTTTTCGCTTGGCTATGAATATCATTTAAGGCCAAGAGACCAGGCCACGACGCCGTGCTTTAGAGAAGGCTTGCTGATGTGGGAGGAATGGCAGTGAGCACAGCTTGGTAGAACTCCATCCAGCATTTGTCACTTTCTAGCTTTATTATTGTAAGCAAGTTTCTTCATGTCTCTCAGCTTCTCTTCCCTCCTATGTCCGGTGGGAATGATAATGTCTGGCTCAGATAATGTATGTGAGAACAGACACTTGATGTCAGCTGTTCTAGAGCTGGGGCCAGCTGGGGCTGATTTTAAAGGGCCACAAAGGCAATTTTCTGCACTTTAGTAAGAGACAATGTAGGGACAGTGCTGATTAAGAATCCAGAGAGGAGGGCACCTGGGTGGCTCAGTTGGTTAAGCGACTGCCTTCAGCTCAGGTCATGATCCTGGAGTCCCAGGATCGAGTCCCACATCGGGCTCCCTGCTCAGCGGGGGGTCTGCTTCTCCCTCTGATCCTCTTCCCTCTCGTGCTCTCTGTCTCTCATTCTCTCTCTCTCAAATAAATAAATAAATAAATAATCTTAAAAAAAAAAAAAGAAGAATCCAGAGAGGAGCCTTCCTTTGGCTAAAATGAGAATTAGGAGGACTTACATCTCTTAAAAATTTCTCTTATTGAACTATACTGAAAAACAAGATCCATACTGAGTTCAGCATGGCTCTAGAAGTCAGGTTATGTCCATGTAGACCATTGACCTCTCTATTCAAAACATACTAAGTGGTTGGGGCGCCTGGGTGGCTCAGTTGGTTAAGCGACTGCCTTCGGCTCAGGTCATGATCCCGGAGTCCCGGGATGGAGTCCCGCATCGGGCTCCCTGCTTGGCAGGGAGTCTGCTTCTCCCTCTGACCCTCCCCCCTCTCATGCTCTCTGTCTCTCATTCTCTCTCTCAAATAAATAAATAAAATCTTTAAAAAAAACCAAACATACTAAGTGGTTACTCCACACAGAGCTGAATAATGGGGATCAAAGAGAAAGCTTTCATTTCCCCTATGTGTGAGAAGAAACCCTTGCTACAAAATACAGGTAACACATTTCATCAATTCTGAGATACCCACTTTTGTCACTCTGCACCTGAGATTGGAGTGCATCTTACAACTGAAGGCATATCACAGTTTAAATAACAACATTTCTTTCCTTTCTTAATGGTTCACAGAACTCCTTGCAATTTATGACATCTTAGATCCAGTGAAATACAGCCATAACTATCTCTCGGGGCTGTATGAGGGCTAAAAATTAGGGAAAGGCACCTGTATTTATTATTTAACGCTGCATCACAGATTACTCCCAAATTTAGCAGCTTAAAGCAATAAACTTTCTTTGCCCTCTCACAGTTTCTGCAGCCAGGAATCCAGGAGCAGTTTAACTCAGGTTCTAAGTCAGGGTTGCTCATGAGGCTGCAAAGTGAACTGAGTCCACTGTCATCTGAGGCTTGACTGGGTATGGAGGATCCATTTCCAAGATCACTCATGCGGCTGTCAGTTGGAGGCTTTAGTCCCTGCACTGTAGCCCTCTCTGTTGAACTGCTTATGACACTGATCCTAGAGTCAGTGATGTGTGTGTGTGTGTATGTGTGTGTGTGAGAGAGACAGAGAGAGAAAGTGAGAGAGAAGGCCCAAGATGGAGAGATGGAAGTTGCCAGCTTTTATACCTAATCTTGGAAGTTACATACTGTCTTTTCTGCCATATTTTATTGGTCACAAGATAGGGATAAGATAGGAGGGCAAGGATCACCAGGTGCCATCTTGAAGACTGATTCCTCTGGCACCTAACACATTGAGCGATGGAAAGAAAGTCAGAAATAAACATTAGTTTTCTTCCCTGTGTAGCACTCTTCTTTTTACCGAATATAAATTCTGTTGGAAGAGATTGAATCTTCCTTTAGGTTTATACCAGCATCAAACTCATCCTTTCAGTTCATACAGCAGTCTACCTGGAGAGGCAGATGCAATGAGGGTGAAAGGATGTTGAAGGGAAGATTCTGTGTTTGACTACTTGGTATGGCTAGGGATGGAGAGCTTTCCTTCTGGCTTGTGTGCAAAATGGAGAATCTTAGGATTTTACTAATCTCTCTTTTCCAAGCTCTAGAGACCAGTTACCCAAGAGAACTCAGCCACCTTTATGGGTTCTGACCTTTACAGAGCAGTGGTTTGGCACCAGATGATGGTCTAAATACAAGAGCTCACAGGATCTTAGACCTAGGCTCTTTTGTTTGGGTACAAGGAAACTAGTTAAGCAAATCATCATCTGCCAGCATAATGAAAAGAATAAACAGATGATTGTAAAATTGTGGAGCCATCAAATCCTGATTTCCAAAGTATTATGGTAAGTAAGAAGCTTAGTTATTCAAGATGAATTGAGAACAGCCCTGGGTATAGCCCCACATACCCTAAGTCTGGTTTTGAAAGTGTGGTCCTGGTCTAGCATCGTCACTTGGGAACTGATTTGAAATTCTCAGTCCTCACTTCAGGTTCACTGAATCAGCTTACATGGGAGTGGAGCCCAATGAGCCGTCTGTGTTTTAATAAACCTTCCAGGTGATTTTGATGCTTACTGAAGTTTGAGAACCACTGCCATGAGAAGTTTGAGGACCACTGCTCATTGTAAAATCCTTTCCTTTGGTGTATGACATATCCCAAAAGTCATAGTCCCCCATCCCCCCTCCACACACACATACAAAGCAAAACTAAATTATAGTGTTTGGGGATGTCCTCGGATGATAAAACTATGAAGAAAAGTAAGGAAATGACCACTGTTAACTCAGGATAGTGGTTACTTTTGGAGAAAAGGGAGGGAGCTGTGGGTTGTGTAAGAAGGGGCACGTGGAGGGCTCCTGGGATAGGAGTGTTACCCCATTTGAAGGAGTGTGGGGATGCCCACTATGTGTCCAGCATGGGTTTTAGGAAGGCAGACAATGCAAATATGATGGTTGGGAATTTGACACATCTGTATCCCTGCCCCCAGCACACAGTGGCGGTGCTATTCTTTTCATTAAAGTAGAGTCTCAAACAAATGAAACCCAACATCAGTATATTGTGACAAAATATAGGGTATTTGTCAACACCAGCAACCAATTTTCCAGTACTCTGGACACCAAGGAGGTGTCCAACAATTCAATTTAATTTTGATACTAATTACCTGGCGTTAGTATCAGATTCCACAGATTTAAGAGTTCAGCCCCATAAGACTGCCCCCACTTCAGACACTAGTCTCAAGTCCTAGGCCACTCATACTTCAGGGGTTCTCATAACGTCCCCCCTCTATAGGCTCAATAATTTGCTAAAATGGCTCATAGGACTTAGGGAGACACTTATGTTTGTCAGTTTATTATTAGGGTATAACTCAGGAAAGCCAGCTGGAAGAGATATACAGGGCAAGATACACACAGGGGGACACAAAACTTCCATGCCCTCTCTCTGGGCACACCACCCTCGCAGCACCTTGATGTTCACCAACCTGGAGGCTCATCAAGTCTGTTGTTCAAGAGTTTTTATAAAGTTTAATCTCCAGCTCCCCTTCGACTTCCTGAAGGTCAGTGAGTTTCCATCCTCTGATCACTTGATCTTTTTGGTGACCTGCCCCATCTTGATTCTATGTAGAGGCCCCATCCTAAGTCACCTCATTCCCATAAACTCAGGTGTGGTGGAAAGAGGCTAATTATAAATAACAAAAGACACTCCTATCACTCAGGAAATTCCAAGGGTTTTAGGAGACCTATGTCTGGAATTAGGGACAAAAACCAAATATATTTCTTATCACACCACACAGAAAAAAAAGATCCAAGAGGGTCAATATGCAAAAAAACTTTCTCAGTTAGATGTTACAGAAACTCGACTCTGATGCCAATGAGTTCAAGAGACTCCAGGCCTCAAACTGTGTTGTCTACACCCTTTGTTTTCTTACTGTCACTCTCTCTCCTATTCCTCTGCATCCCCTGGCTTGTTGACCTCATTTCTCTTATTGCAGATGAGCTTCCTCCATATGGCAGTGTGTGAGCAGAATACATTGAGTGAAATAATTCCTTACTTAAATGATTTATCATCTTAGATTAGTGAATCCAGAAGAATGAGAGCTTGTCTAGCCCAATGTCCATAAGTAAAATCCAAGGATGAGCCCTAATTGCCTTGCTTGGGTCACAAGACCAATGTTCTGTGGTCCCCAAGTTGAGATATTTTGACTGGGCACAAGCCATGTGTTTACACCAGTGGGTAGTTAGGGATGGCTGGGATGGGCCAAATATGCCAAGACTGCATGGAATGCTAGAGGACAGTTCCCCAAAGGAGGAAAAAAGAGATTCCAGGTGGCTAAAACAATAATACATGGTTGCTATTATAACAAACCAAATGAAATTTCATCCACCCCATCTGTAGCAAGGCAATAAAAAAACTGACACAGAGTTTTTGCAGTGAAGAAAGAGGCTGTTTATTGGTAGGGCACCACCCAGAAGAATGGAGAGTCAATGCTCGAAAGTCCTGAACTCCCCAATGGCTGGCAAGTGAGGATTTTTAAGGGCAAAATTTGGGGGAGGGGTCCCCTGAGAAAGTGGATGCTGTTAATCAGAGGCCCGGGAGGAAATGCTACCAGAGGTCTCCTGAGAAGGTAGACTCCATTGATGGGAGGCCCATGAGGTCATGCTAGCAGATGTTACTAATGTCTGGTCCCCTGGAGGTCTATTCCATGAGAAGAGACTTGGAATCTGAAAAATATCTTTATTTTATACGTTAGAAATTTCATTAGGTACATATAGTGATTTTATCTTTAGGGTAGTGCTGATTAACTACCTGTAAGCTCTGGAGTTGCAGTCCTATATGTTCCTTTGGATGATAAGCATGCATTCCTCTCTCCTGAGCCTAGACCTACGTGTTTTCTGGCTGGTCCAGCTATGCCTGGGGATGATATGATCTGATAAGATGGATGCTGGCTTTACTATAAGTAGATTTGGTGGGAATCCCATGTTGGGATACTTTGCACCCAACATGGAGAGAGGGAATGGAAAGTAGAGAGCAGAGTGAGGTGGCTCCCAAGACCAGCTGCAGTTTGAATTCAGCAGTTCTTGGAGAAAGATGTGCGTTCAGTGGTGGGAGCAGATATTAAGGAGTCTCCGTTGACTGTCCACTTTGACTCAATCCTATCTCCCATCTAGCTGATAGGTAACACCTTGGCCCTCCCAGCCTGGTACTCTCTCCAGATATGGAGGGGCAGGCAGGGTAGTGTTGCAGAAAGAGGGCTGGATTGGGAGTCCAGGCCCTCAATCCCAGGTCTGCCCCTGACTTGATTAAATTCACTCACTTCTAAATGGTCATGACATTAGACCAGGCCATATGTAAACAGATTATGGTAAAAACATGCACAGGGCTGGAAGTGGGGAGAATTGGAAGGATATATATATATATCCACAAAGTTACAAAGGTATTATATTACAGATTTGTAACTTCCTTGAAAATAAAAAAAATGATAGAATGAAAATATATTTGGTATTATTTTAACTTAGCCCTATGAGTTAATCTTCTCTTGTATCTCTTCACTTCTTTCTTTTTTTTAAGATTTTACTTATTTATTTTATTATTTGAGAGAGATAAAGACAAAGCATCCACGGGAAGGGGCAGAGAATTTCAAGCGGACTTCAGGTTGAGTGAGGAGCCCCACCGGGGCAGGGCGCAATCCCACCACCCTTAGATCATGACCTGAGCCGAGGGTCAGCGTTTTAACCCACTGAGCCACCCAGGCACTCTCTCTTTACTTCTTTAGTGAGAGAAGTGCTAGTTACTTTTCTTTACGGGCCAGGGTAGAAAATAGCTTTGTGGACTCCAGGGGGCAGTTTTCCCTTAAGAAGATATATACCGGGGCGCCTGGGTGGCTAAGTTGTTAAGCGTCTGCCTTCAGCTCTGGTCATGACCCCAGGATCCTGGGATGAGCCCCGCATGGGGCTCCCTGCTCGGCGGGAAGCCTGCTTCTCCCTCTCCCACTCCCCCTGCTTGTATTCCCTCTTTCTCTGTCAAATAAACAAACAAAATCTTAAAAAAAAAAAAAAAAAAAAAAGAGGATATATACCAATTTAAACCATAGAAGACAAGTAAGTAAAGGGTGAGTAGCCTAGATCGTCTAGGGGAAGATGATCTAGAGAGGCCCTTTATGTCTGGGGAGTTGAGCGGGGTGGGGGATGGGTGGCGGAGATAATGCTGGCACCCCACCTCTTGGGGATCATTGGAGAGAAAGGATGGAGAGCATTCTGTAAACAGTGGAACCCATTCCAACTCAGAGCTTCAGGGGCCAGCTCTGACTGTAGAGACTAAAAGAGCTAGCTTGAAAGGGAAGCCACATGGGGGCCGTTGACAGAGCCCGGTGCTGGAGGAAGGCACCGCCCCTGAAGAGCTCTTGCAGCCCCTTCAGACCCGGTCCTGCTGAGAGCTCCTTACAGCAGAGGAAGCACTTTAAGGTGAACCAACTGGTCTTCAACAGTGACACCATGTGGCCGAGGGAAGTAAAGACAGCGCTGGGATTGAAGGATCCCGGGCCAGCCTACGCCCAAGAGAACGATGTGAGAGGGGGCAGGTCAAGAGGAAGACCGACCTTTTTGTTACTAGGCTGGGTGGGGGCCACGGCGATTTTATTTGGTATTGGTACTTTGCGTTTTGGGAGCAGTTCATACTAATTAAATACATTCTAAAATAAATGTTATAGACTTTATAGATTTTCTGAAAATCTATAACTACATCGTTTTGCCTTTTGCAGGTTTTGCTGGAGCCCCTGAGCATCGCACTCCAGACCGCTGAACACAAGCACTGTTTTGTTTCCTCTTTCACTGCATGGTGTGCCAACCTGTTTTTTTGTTTTTGTTTTTGTTTTTGTTTTTGTTTTTGTTTTTGTTTTTGAAAAGAAGGAAGAGGGAAGAGTGGGAGGACCTAATTTTCGAATTTCAAATGAGATTACACTGGGGCCATTACATGTTTCTCCAAGGTACCTTTCAGCTCAAATGTCTACAGTTTTATATGGAGCTGTTTTATGTTTTAAGAATCTCCTGGAAAACTTATTCATGCTACTCACTATGAACTAGTTGGTTTTGAGGAACTTCCATTTTATTTCCAGCAGAATACCATAGTATTGGTCTCTCAAAGCATTTATTTATAAGTGTTTGGGGAATAAGACTGTGTAAACTAGTCAAATGGATATAGTCCATGTGGCTTAGAGTGTCATTCATTCAAACAATAGGTAATGTGTGAGCCCCACTATGCAGCATTGTTCTGGTCATGGAAGATAGAATGATAGAGAACAGAACATGGCATCTTCCTCAAGGAGCCTTCCTGGCTGGAGAGAATCACAAGATGCTATAAGAGCAGAAAGGAGGAAGATCTGAGCCAGTCTCAGTTGCCAACACTGATTTTGAGGGGCATAAGGCACAGATGAATGCCAACGACCAAGCACAGAACCAGCCCATAAAATCAATAATTACATGCAGGCAGGGCTGCTCAGAAGTCGTGTGCTGAGTGTTGCAGTCGAGACTACTTGTGTTTGAATCCCAGTTCCACCCCTTAGCCGCTGTGTAATCTTGGGTATTGTTACTAAGCTCCAAGTGCCTCAGCTTCCTTGCCTGTGAATTGGAGAGAATACCAACCTCAGGAGAGGTTTAAATTAGGTAATATTGGCAAAGTGTAATGCTGAGCAGGATTGCTCTCTAAGTTGAGATTTATTTTAATAATGATAGTAAGTCAAAAATTTGTAGACCAATCAGATCGTCAGTGTATTTTTGTTATGTTCAAATCAAGAATTGACCCATTTAATAAAGAGTTGAGGGTTTAGACCAGATGAGACTTACCATATTTCTCTAATTCTCCGGATCTTGACCTTTGCTGTATATCAGAATCACCTGGGGAATCTTAAAGCCGATACCTAGACTTCAACCCCAGAGTCTGATGCAGCTGGTCTGGAGTGTGCTTTGGGCTTCAGGATTTTTAATCATGAATTAATGTGCAATCAAGGTTGAGACCCACTGGTCTAACTGAGTATGGAGAGTGAGCAGTTCTGTCCTTGGGTCACAGGCAACCAAGGCAGTTACTGATGACTTTCCCCTTGTATACCTGCATTCTGAGCTAGAAGTTGTCCTGGAAAGAACCAGAGGGAGAGGGAGTCACCTCCACCACCTGGTGCTGAAAACTGATGGAGGCCCCTGTACGTCTAGCCCCAGGAGGCATTTGTTAGTCATTACAGTACCAGGACATGTTGCTCTGCCAGCTGCCATGGGATGTCTGGAACAGCTGGAATTAGAAAGGTGGATTCTAGGGGCAGCTCCACCATAGCCCAGCCAAGAAACTGGCTGCCCCATCTCGGTTTTGTTATCTGTGTGTGTTTGAGGAGATGGGAATGTTGGGCTTGCATGACCCACAGACCTGTTCTTAGGTCAATGAGGTATGTGGGTAAGGCACTTTGTAAACCATAAAATACTATATGAATGAAATAAAATAACCAGTAGAGATTAGACATGCATTTTTTGAAGCTAAAAGCTGTTATTCTGTATCATTTCTGCTGTCCAGAGCTAAGTTTTCAAGCACCTGGTACCAAGTTGCAATGATTGAGACCATTTTCTGTAGCAATTTTCTGTGCTAGGTTTCACAAAAGCAATACAGCAATGAACTCTATTTTCTGTCCTATTCAATAATTTGTCATAATAAACCTTTTGAAAAACACCATCTAGGGTATGGGCCTCAGGGTAAAATGGTTCCTTTTTTGTGGAAAAATAATTACTGTAATGAGTTTTCCTTATGTGTGGAACTGAATAAAGGAAAGCTAATTCAAAGTGGAGTCAGAGGCCAGAAGGTGGAGCTCTCACACCAAACCACTGGCCGCAGCCCTTGCATTCTCAACAGGAAGAGCCCTATACCTTACAACGCCAGTAGGAAGAAAGATTTTCTCCTTACCCAGCAACAGCAAGGCCAATGAGAGACTGTCACAACTCAGCCAATGGGAAACCACTATACTTTGAACTCCCAACTTACTCCAATGGACTTTTTTTTTTTTTTAAGATTCTATGTATTTATTTGAGAGAGAGAGAATGAGAGACCGAGAGCACGAGAGGGAAGAGGATCAGAGGGAGAAGCAGAACCCCCGCTGAGCAGGGAGCCCGATGTGGGACTCGATCCCGGGACTCCAGGATCATGACCTGAGCTGAAGGCAGTCGCTTAACCAACTGAGCCACCCAGGCGCCCTCCAATGGACTTTTTGTTTATAATAGCCTCTCCCAACTCCCCACTTTCCTCTACAAAAGAGCGTTCCTCTCCTTTGTTCTCTGAACTTGCCTAGGGTTTGCCGTAGCTTTCATGTCCTGAATCGAAATTTTCTGCTATTCCCAAATAAACCCATTTTTGCTGGTAAAATAACTGACAGTTTCATTTTTAAAGTTAACATATACAAATATAAAGCACCTGGGTCCATGCAATTTTATTGAGGATAAAAAGTTAACCAGAATTCAAATTAAGGGTTCTAATTAGTAATGTAAATTAGAAATATAAATGATGGGTTTTCTTGTTTTGGTTTGTTTTTTGGTTTTTAGTTATTTGTTTGTTTGTTTTAGCAGAATTATTTCCTTTCATGTTATGGAGACTTTAGGGAACATTTATTTTTCTCAAAAAACAAAATTAAACTGAGTAGATTTTAAAGATCTTATTAACTTTATGCAGAGATTCATGAATCTGGCAGCATTCAAGTTAGCAAATAAAAAGGAGCCCCAAATAGTTGTACAATTTGAGAGGGTTTATAGACCAAAGTGAGCAGGAACAAGAAGTCATACTGGGCAGAAGTGGATTGGTTATTGCAAGGTTACCTTCCTTCTAGCAAAGGGAAGTCTTGGAGCTTGGTAGCCTGTGCTGAGCAGGCAAGCACTGATTGGTGGACCTGGACCTTCCTTTCCTGGGAAAGCTGAGCATAGAAACTTAATTAAAAGATTTGGTTTACTGACATGAGGCTTAGCAGAAGTGACTCCAGTTTGGGCCCAATCTGGTTACGTTAACATCTTCCTAAATCTGACTCGGACTGCCTTGGACGTGTACTTTCTTGTATGTTCCTACAGAGCTGTGTGTGCTGTGTTGTAGGCAGCTGGATGCAGATGTGGAATTTGTAGGTAGGGACCACTGGAGAAATCTGCAGGCTTATCTCTACAGCTCATGCTGCAGAAAAAGGTTATATGAACAAGGCAACTGCCCATGTAAGGAAAGATTAAAAGTATGTTTGAGAGGCAACCTACAGCACAGAGTCCATCTAGAGTCACACTGCCCAGTTTAAATCCCAGCTTCAATTTTTACCAACTGTGTGACTTCAGGCAAGTAATTTAATCTCTCTGGGCCTCAGTTTCCTCTTCCATTAGATGGAGGAAACAGTAGTAACTCCATCATTATGTTGTTATGGGGATTAAATGAGTTAATATTAGTAAAATGCTTAACACAGTAGCTGGAACATAGTAAACACCATATAAGTGTGAAAAAAAATACACTTTTTAACCCAGTGTTATAGCATCTGTAATTTACTCTAAGGTACATTGGTATAGACAAACTATAGGAGTGTAAATTAACTTTAATCTACATCTTAGCAATGAGAAATTAACAACAAAATGCCCAATTTCAGAGTCAATTTTCTGAGGACGATTAGAGCAGAGCTTTGAATATTGCTAGATAAATCTGTACCAGGAGGTAAGTTGTTTGATTTATTGTTAAGAAGAAAAAATAGCAAATTATGGTAATAACAAAAAAGCAATTTGTTGAGTAATATGCTCTGAACAATGTCATTTACATAAAAGTACCTTTATTCATTCAACATACATTTATTAAGAATCCACTATGTGCCAAGCACAGTGAGAGGCACAAGATATACATTTGTCTAAGATGGATGTGAAGCTTGCCCCATAGGGCTCCAAAGTGAGACCTGAAGGATGAGGTGGTGCCCACTAACCAAAGCAGGTGGGGATAGAGTTCAGGCAGTGGGAACAGCAAGGACGGGACCTGGGGGCAGGACACACTACAGGTTTGGGCAATTGAAAGGCAACTTGGGTAGTTGGATAGTGGAGGACAACAGGATAGCAAGCAGCAGATGACTCTCTGGGCATGGTTCACTTGATCTTCCCAAATCACTGGACCTATTGAACCTTGAAATTGTATTTCCTCGATTTCCATGTTGCCTCCACCTCTTGATTTTCTCCCATCTTAAATAGTGAATATTTGAATAGTGTTCCCCAAATTCATATCTATTCAGAGCCTCCGAATATGACCTTATTTGGAAATAAGGTCTTCGCTGATGTAATAAGTCGAATAGTTGGATTAGAGTAGACTCTAAACCCAAGGATGGGTATTCTTATAAGAAGCCCATGTGAAGACACACAGAGAGATGAAAGCCGTGGTATGACAGAACCAAGCCTGGAGTGTTGTAGCGCAAGTCAAGGAATGCCAAGGATTGCCACAACCACCAAAGCTGGGATATAAGCATGAAGCAGGGTGGCCCTCAGAACCTCCAAGGAACCAAACGTGCTGGCACCTTGAATTCAGACCTTGAGTTTCCCGAACTGTGAAACATTAAATTTCTGTTGTTTTAAGCCACCCAGTTTGTGGTAATTTGTTATGGCAGCCTTAGGAAACTAATATACATCTCTTCAACTGTGCATTCTCAGTCCTTTTCCTGGTTTCCTCTTCCTGTGCATACCCTTGGTATGATCCAAGGCTTCCTTCCTTGGTGATACTCTCTCCTTACATCTTCTCCCCCACACCTATTGGCAAACAACCTTACTCTCTACTACCCAAGGCAAATAGGAAAGAAGTTTGGGAGTAGCCAGGGCACTTTCCTCTATTTCAACTTCCACATTCAGTTAGTCACCAAGTCCCATTGACACTGCACTCTTTTTAAAAATTATTTTTCAAGAAGAATAGGGGAGTAATACTTGCATATGATTTTAAAAGATACAGCATGAATAGACAAATACTCAGACCAATGGAACAGACTAGACATTCCAAAATAGACCCAAGTATATATGGGAATTTAGTAAATAATAAGATGGTCACTAGGAAAAATATTAACTTAAAAAAATGGTGTAGGGACAACTAGATAGCCATTTCAAAAAAAGACAAATTAGATCTTTGTCTCATACCATAGATCAGAATAAATTTCAAATGGATCAGTAATCTATATGCAAAAAAAAAGGGCATAAAAGTACTAAGAAAACATAACTGAGTTTGGAAAGAACTTCTTAAAGCTATAAAACAAGATCCCAAAGCAACAATAGAAAATCCTGATAAATCTGACTACATAAAAATAAATTTTGGGGCGCCTGGGTGGCTCAGTCATTAAGCGTCTGCCTTTGGCTCAGGTCATGATCTCAGGGTCCTGGGATAGAGCCCCACATCGGGCTCCCAGCTCGGCGGGAAGCCTGCTTCTCCCTCTTCCACTCCCCCTGCTTGTGTTCCCTCTCTTGCTGTCTCTCTGTCAAATAAATAAATAAAATAAAATCTTTAAAAATAAATAAATAAATAAATTTTTTGGCAAGGTATAAGACATCACAAGCAAAGTCAAAAGACAATGACAAATTGCTGGAAAATATTTGCAACTTATATTGGGATTCATCTCTTTAATACATAAAGAGTGCCTAAAAGTCAAAAAGAATAAAATTCAAGCCCTGAGAGAAAAATGGACAAAATCATAAGCAGACAATTCGAGAAAGAGATATACAGTTGACTTAAAAATTTTTTAATTTAAATTCAATTTAGTTAACATATACTGTATTATTAGTTTCAGGGGTAGAATTTAGTGATTTATCAGTTGCATATAACACCCGTGCTCATTACATCAAGTGCCCTCCTTAATGCCCATCATCCAGTTACCTCTTCCCCCACCCACTTCCCCTTAGTTTGTTCCTATAGTTAAAATTTTCTTTTTTTTTTAAAGATTTTATTTACTTATTTATTTGAGAGAGAGAGGGAGAAACAGCATGAGAGGGGAGAGGGTCAGAGGGAGAAGCAGGCTCCCCACTGAGCCAGGAGCCTGATGTGGGACTCTCTCCCAGGACTCCAGGATCATGACCTGAGCTGAAGGCAGTTGCTTAACCAACTGAGCCACCCAGGCGCCCTAGTTAAGATTTTCTTATGGTTTGCCTCTCTTTCTGTTTCTCTCTTATTTTATTTTTCCTTCCCTTCCCCTTTGTTCATCTATTTTGTTTCATAAATTCCACATATGAGTGAAATCATATGGTATTTATCTTTCTCTGACTGACTTGTTTCACTTAGCATAATACCCTCTAGTTCTATCCATGTCATTGCAAATGGCAAGATTTCATTCTTTTTTGATGGCTAAGTAATATTCCATTGCATGTATATACCACATCTTTTTTATCCATTCATCTGTTAATAGACATCTCAGCTTTTTCCATAGTTTGGCTATTGTGGACATTGCTGCTATAAACATTGGGGTGCAGGTGCCCCTTCAAATCACTATGTTTGTATCCTTTGGATAAATACATGGTAGTGCAATTACTGGGTCATAGAGTAGTTCTATTTTCAACTTTTTGAGGAACCTCCATACTGTTCTCCAGAGTGACCGCACCAGCTTGCATTCCCAACAGTGTAAGAGGGTTCCCCTTTCTCCACATCCTCACCAATATCCATTGTTTCCTGACTGGTTAATTTTAGCCATTCTGACTCTTGTGAGGTGGTATCTCATTGTGGGTTGGATTTGTGTTTCCCTGATGCCTAGTGATGTTGAGCATTTTTTCATGTCTGTTGGCCATTTAGATGTCTTCTTTGGAGAAATGTCTGTTTGTGTCTTCTGCACATTTCTTGACTGGATTTTTTATGTTATGAGTGTTGAGTTCGCTAAGTCCTTTATAGATTTTGGATACTAGCCCTTTGTCTGGTAAGTCGTTTGCAAATATCTTCTCCCATTCTGTCGGTTGCCTTTTAGTTTTGTTGACTGTTTCCTTTGTTGTGCAAAAGCTTTTTATCTTGATGAAGTCCCAATAGTTCATTTTTGCCCTTGCTTCCCTTGCCTTTGGAGATGTGTCTAGCAAGAAGTTGCTGTGGCTGAGGTCAAAGAGGTTGCTGCCTGTGTTCTCTTCTAGGATTTTGATAGATTCCTGTCTCACATATAGGTCTTTCATCCATTTTGAGTTTATTTTTGTGTATGGTGTAAGAAAGTTGTCCAGTTTCATTCTTTTGCATGTGGCTGTCCAGTTTTCCTAACACCATTTGTTGAAGAGACGGGGTTTTTTCCATTGGATATTCTTTCCCGCTTTGTTGAAGATTAGTTGACTGTAGAGTTGAAGGTCCATTTCTGGGCTTTCTATTCTGTTCTATTGATCTATATATCTGTTTTTGTGCTAGTACCTGCTGTCTTGATGATCACAGCTTTGTAATATAGCTTGAAGTCAAGCATTGTGATACCCCCAGCTTTGGTTTTCTTTTTTAACATTCCCTTGGCTATTTGGGGTCTTTTCTGCTTCCATACAAATTTTAGGATCATTTGTTCCAGTTCTGTGAAAAATGTCAATGGTATTTTGATAATGATTGCATTGAATGTGTAGATTGCTTTGGGTAGCATAGATATTTAAACAATATTTGTTCTTCCAATCCATGAGCATAGAACATTTTTTCATTTCTTTGTGTCTTCCTCATTGTCTTTCATGAGTGTTCTATAGTTTTCTGAGTCCAGATCCTTTGCCTCTTTGGTTAGGTTTATTCCTAGGTATCTAATGGTTTTTTTTTTTTTTTTTGGTGCAATTGTAAGTGGGATCAACTCCTTGATTTCTCTTTCTTCTGCTTCATTGTTATTGTATAGAAATGCAACTGATTTCTATGCATTGATTTTATATCCTGTGACTCTGCTGAATTCCTGTATCAATTCTAGCAATTTTTTGGTGGAGTCTTTTGGGCTTTCTACATAGAGTATCATGTCATCTATGAGGAGTGAAAGTTTGACTTCTTCTTTATTGCTTTGGATGCATTTTATTTCTTTTTGTTGTCTGATTGCTAAGGCTAGGACTTCCAGTCTGTGTTGAACAACAGTGGTGAGAGTGGACATCCTTGTTGTGTTCCTGACCTTAGGGGAAAAGCTCTCAGTTTTTCCCCTTTGAGGATATTTGCTGTGGGTGTTTCATATATAGCTTTTATGATATTGAGGTATGTTCCTTCTATCACTACATGGTGGAGGGTTTTAATCAAGAAAGGATGCTGTATTTTGTCAAATGCTTTTTCTGCATCTGTTGAGAGGATCATATAGTTCTTATCCTTTCTTTTATTAATATGGTATATCACATTGATCTATTTGCAGGTGTTGAACCACCCTTGCAGCCCAAGAATAAATCCCACTTAGTCGTGGTGCATAGTCCTTTTAATGTACTGTTAGATCCAATTAGCTATCTTGGTGAGATTTTTTTTTTTCATCCATGTTCATCAGGATTATTGATCTGAAATTCTCCCTTTTGGTCAGGTCTTTGTCTGGTTTTGGGATCAAGGTAATGCTGGCCTCATAGGATGGGTTTGGAAGTTTTCCTTCCATTTCTATTTTTTGGAACAGTTTCAGAAGATTAGGTATTAATTCTTCTTTAAGTGTTTGGTAGAATTCCCCTGGGAAGCCATCCAACCCTGGACTCTTGTTTGTTGGGAGATTTTTGATTACTGGTTTAATATCTTTGCTGGTTATGGGTCTATTCAGGTTTTTAAAATTTCTTCCTGCTTCAGTTTTTTTAGCTTGTTTGTTTCTAGGAATTTATCCATTTCTTCCAGACTGCCTAATTTGTTGGCATATAATTGCTCATAATACCTCTTATAATTGTTTGTATTTCTTTGGTGTTGATTGTGATCTCTCCTCTGTTAATTATGATTTTATTTATTTGGGTCCTTTCTCTTTTCTTTTTGATAAGTCTGGCTAGGGGTTTATTGATCTTATTAATTCTTTCAAGGAACAGTTCCTAGTTTCATTGATTTGTTCCACTATTTTTTTAATTTCTATATCATTGATTTCTGTTCTAATCTTTATTATTTTTCTTCTCCTGCTGCATTTAGGCTTTAATTGCTATTCTTTTTCCAGCTCCTTTAGGTGTAAGGTTAGATTGTGTATTTGAGACTTTTCTTGTTTCTTGAGGAAGACCTGTAATGCTATATACTTCCCTCTTAGGATCACCTTCACTGCATTCCAAAGGTTTTGAGCTGTTGTGTTTCCAATTTCATTTGTTTCCATGAATTTTTTTAATTCTTCTTTAATTTCCTGGTTGACCCATTTATTCTTTAGTAGGATGTTCTTTAACCTCCATGTATTTGTAGCCTTTCCAAATTTTTTCTTGTGGTTGACATCAAGCTTCATAGGATTGTGGTCTGAAAATATGCATGGTATGATCTCAATCTTTTTGTACCAGTTGAGACCTGATTTGTGAGCCAGTATGTGATCTATTCTGGAGAATATTCTATGTGCACTCAAAAAGAATATGCATTCTGCTGATGAAATGCTCTGAATATATTTGTTAAGTCCCTCTGGTCCAGTGTACCATTCAAAGCCCTTGTTTCCTTGGTGATCTGTTTAGATGATCTGTCCATTGCTGTGAGTGGGGTGTTAAAGTCCCCTACTATTATTGTATTATTATCAATGAGTTTCTTTAATTTTGTTTTTAATTGGTTCATATATTTGGCTGCTCCCAAATTAAGGGCATAAATATTTACAATTGTTAGATCTTCTTGTTGGGTAGACCCTTTTACGATGATATAGTGTCCTTCTTCATCTCTTATTATAGTCTTTGGTTTAAATTCTAGTTTGTCTGGGTGCCTGGGTGGCTCAGTTGGTTAAGCGACTGCCTTTGGCTCAGGTCATGATCCTGGAGTCCCTGGATTGAGTCCCGCATCGGGCTCTCTGCTCGGCAGGGTGCCTGCTTCTCCCTCTGACCCTCCCCCCTCTCATGTGCTCTCTCTCTCTCATTCTCTCTGTCTCAAATAAATAAATAAAAATCTTTAAAAAAATAAAAATAATAAAAAAAAATTCTAGTTTGTCTGATATAAGGATGGCCACTCCAGCTTTCTTTGGTGTCCATTAGCATGATAAATGGTGACTGGAGGTTTCTTTAAGTGTAAAATGAATCTCTTGTAAGCAACATATCGATGGGTGTTGGGGTTTTTTGTTTGTTTGTTTGTTTGCTTAATCCATTCTGATACCCTCTGTCTTTTGACTGGAGAATTTAGTCCACTTATATTCAGAGTAATTATTGAAAGATATGAATTTAATGCCATTGTATTACCTGTAAAGTTGCTGTTCCTGTAGATTGTCTCTGTTCATTTCTGGTCTTTGTTAATTTTGGGCTCTCTCTCCACTCAAAGGATCCCCTTTAATATTTCTTGCCCAGCTGGTTGAGTGTTCATAAATTCCTTTAATTTTTGTTTGTCCTGGAAATTCTTTGTCTCTCCTTCTATTCTGAGTGACAGCCTTGCTGGATAAAGCATTCTTGGCTACATATTTTTCCCATATATTATATATATCATGCCAGTCCTTTCTGGCCTGCCAGGTCCCTGTGGACAGGTCTGCTGCCAGCTTTATGTGTCTACTCTTATAGTTTAAGGATCTCTTGTCCTGAGCTGCTTTCAGGATTTCCTCTTTAACTTTGAAATTGTCAAGCTTCACTCTAATATGCTGAGGAGTTGACATATTTTGTTGATTTGGGGGGGGTGGTCTCTGTGCCTCCTGGACTTGAATGCCTGTTGCCTTCCCCAGATTAGGGAAGTTCTCTCAGCTATAATTTGTTCAAATAAACCTTCTGTCTCTTTCTCCCACTCCTCATTTTCTGGGACCCCTATAATATGGATATTATTTCCCTTTATGGAATTGCTGAATTCTCTAAGTCTCCCTTCATGATCTAATAGTTTTCTTTCTCTCTTCTTTTCGGCTTCCTTATTTTCCATCATTTTATCTTCTATATCATTGATTCACTCCTCTGCTTTGTTCATCCTTATCTATCTGGCCTCCACTTGGGACTGCATCTCAGTAATAGCATTTTAAATTTCAGCCTGACTAGAGTTTAGTCTTTTTATCTCTACAGTAAGGGATTTTTTAGAGTTTTCTAGGCTTTTTTCAAGCCCAGCCAGTATCTTTATAATCATTTTAAATTCTAGTTCAGACATCTTATATCCACACCTCCTACCTTCCAAATTGTAGTCACTTTTCTACTTGTAGACTTGCAGCATTTCTTTTCTCAGCTCTCCGATTGATTTCTCAGGTGTTCAGAATGATTTGATAACTTCTAGTTGTATTCTAGGGATGAGACAAATTTAGGGTCCCCCTATTCCTCTGTCATCTTAATTCATCCTCCTCTTTTAAAAAAAAAAAAAGATTTATTTATTTATTTGAGAGAGAGAGAGGGAGTGTGCCAGCCTTGAGGGAAGGAGCAGAGGGAGAAGGAGAGACAAATTCAAGCAGACTCCATGCTGGGCACAGAACCCAATGTGGGGCTCCATTCCATAACCCTAAGATCAGGACCTGAGCCAAAACCAAGAGTCAGATGCTCAACTGACTGTGCCACCCAGGCACCCCTAGAGTTGACTCTTAAATATGTAAAAAGATGTTGAAATTTATTCATAATAGAATAAAAACTATGAGAATTAAAACTATACAGAGATATCATTTCTCATCTATCAGACTGGCAATAATTCAAAAGCTTGGCAACATACTCTGTTGGCGAGGCTGTGGGGAAATAAGCACTGTCATACAATGCCAGTAGGAATACAAAGTGATACAACCCCTGGTGAAGGAAATTGGGCAATACACAACAATAATAATTATGTATTTACCCAGGAAAACCACTTCCAGGAAACTACCTTGAAAGTAAGCCACTACAGGGGTGCCTGGGTGGCTCAGTCGTTAAGCGTCTGCCTTCGGCTCAGGTCATGATCCCAGGTTCCTGGGATCAAGCCCCACATCAGGCTCCCTGCTCCGTGGGTAGCCCGCTTCTCCCTCTTCCACTCCCCTGCTTGTGTTCCCTCTCTCACTGTGTCTCTCTCTGTCAAATAAATAAAATCTTTAAAAACAAACAAAAAAAAGAAGGTAAACCACCACAAATATGAAAGAACGCATGTACAATATTCTTCATTACAATATTACTTGTAATAGTAAGATAGTGGAAACAACCCAAACAGCCACTAATAAATTAAACTGTGGTACAGTTATATGATGGAGTACTATAGGTCACAACAAGAAATATGAAATATTTCTATAAACTGATATGGAGTGATTTCCAGGATTATATTATTAAGTGGAAAAAAATGAAGTGGAAAAAATAAGAACATAAGAATATACATATTACATATATATATACATATATATATGCATGCTTATTTTTGAAAAAAAAAAAGGGAACACAGGAAGGATAAAACAAAGACTAATGAAAATATCTGCTTCTGGAGATGGTGGGAACAGAGTAAAGGAAAGGGAAGTGAGTGGCACTTCTTTGAATACACTTTTTTATATTGTTCTGACTTTTGAACCAAGTAAAAGCCCATCCATAAAACAATTTAATAAAATGTAATAAAAAGATTTTAAAAATCAAAACTAAAATCAAATATAAAAAGAAGCACGTGAATCTCTATCCAGTTATTATCAAGATTTCTTGGCAGTTCCTTTATGTCCTTAGAATATATCTCACTAAGGATGTACAGAGGACGGGTTTCAAAGTTATTTGAATTACTCTGTTCTGTACTATACATTGTACCATGATTTCACATCCTTGGTGTCCTTAATACTAAAGGAAAAGGGAGACTGCAAAACATTTAAAGTGTACTTCATAGATTTATGATTGGTATTAATATTAAAATTGTGGTTCTAAAGCTATTTTATGTATACAGTAGTGTAGGATGCAGCGAGAAGTAAATATGTGAATGCTATTAGGAACCAAGATTTTCACAGTGGTCATGTAGAAATGTTCTTGATCTTAGAAAATGCCCATTGAGGGACGCCTGGGTGGCTCAGTCGGTTGACTCGATTTCAGCTCAGGTCATGATCTCAGGGTCATGAGATCAAGCGCTGACTCAGGCTCTGCACTCAGTGTGTGGAGTCTGCATGGGATTCTCTCCCTTTCCCTCTGCCCCTTGCCCAGCTTGCACTCTCTCTAAAATGAATAAATAAAATTCTTAAAAAAAAAAAAAAGGAGATGCTTATTGAAGTTTTTCCAGTGAAGTTTCATGATGTCTGCAACTTTCTTTTAAATGATTCAGGAAAGGGGCACCTGCGTAGCTCAGTCGTTGAGCGTCTGCCTTCGGCTCAGGTCATGATCCCAGGGTCCTGGGATCGAGCCCCGTGTCAGGCTCTCTGCTCTGCGGGAAGCCTGCTTCTCCATCTCCCACTCCCCCTGCTTGTGTTCCCTCTCTGGCTCTCTCTCTGTCAAATAAATAAAATCTTAAAAAAAAATGATTCAGGAAAAAAAGCATGTGAGAAACATAAAGCAAAGGGAGCAAAAATATGAGCAATTGATGAGTCTAGCTGAAGAATAGTGATCTTTGTATAATTCTCATTTTTTCAATTTTTCTTAAGTTCAAAATTCCAATAAAAAATTTTAGAGTAAGTGATATATCTTACTTGGCATTTTATAAAACACATGTTTTGGTATTAACTCTAATCAGAAACACATCATTTATATCGATAAAAATAAGCTAGATTTTTGCTTCAGTGAGAATCAGCAGCAAAAATATCAAGGTCTTAGAAAATCAAAGGTTTATTTCTTGCTCATGCTATCTACCCATCACAGTCAACACAGTCTGGTGCAAGAGAAGAAAGAGAGCTGTGGAAGTTCTCTTTCAAATAATGACATGCCTGACTAGAAGTGACATGCGTAACTGTTTAATCAAATGATCCAACTCACCCCTACGGGGAATAAAAGATTGGGAAATATCTGATGAGCAGTATTAATGATTATCACCTTGCTCATTCACTATGTTTTATGCCACAGTAAACATTGATAAATGTGAGAAGTTAATATAATGTAGTGATTAAGAACACAGATTCTGCAGCCAGATAACTAGTTACTAACTCAATCACTTGCCAGCTAATCTTGGGCAAGTTACTTAATCTCTTTGTGCCTCAGTTTCTTCAGGTATAAAAATTGGGTCTAATAATAAGTAACTGGGGAAAGATTGTGTGAGTTAACATAGTCAAAGCATTTAGAACAATGGCTGGCCTATCACTATCACCAACAGCATTATTATTTTATAGTATGAAACTTAAGATAATGCATTAAAGAAATTTCTCAATGTCCCTCCCCCAAATCAAGCAGTACAAAGATTTACAGTGAAAAGTGAGTTTCTCTCCCACATCAGAGCCTCATCAACCAGTTTTTCTCCCCAGATATGACTGTTACTGGCTGTGGCACTTAGGAATTTATTGCCTTCCAGCCCCCAATCTCCTCTTCGTTTCTCTGTTCTGATAAATGAAGCAGCTTTCCTTGCCCCCTGCCACAATGTTCAGCTTTGCCAGTAAAGGACACTGGTGGGACTCTGGAGGAAAGATGGGCTTCTCTTCCCGGTTCTGGTGGGCTTTCTGTTCTTGTGCCTGTGGTGCTAGGCAGGTATGTGGGAAACGTAATGATGGTGGGGGCCCAGCTGGCTTCCCCAAGGCCAACTCAGCAACACTCCTGTAAGCAATTCCTGGCAGGTTTCCACTGTGACCAACCGGTGGCCCAGCCAGCTTCCCATCAAGTTCAACAGCACTCTCCATGGCAGTTTCCCAGAGAATTCCATCAGCACCCCCCAGCAAGTGATTTCTTTCCCACCAGTCTCAGACTACTGGTTCCTCACTGGAGGTATTTCCAGCTTGTCATTCCTCGCCTGTCAACTGTGGAGCAGCTCTGACTTGAGGGAACCCAGTAAAATGCTACATCATGGTGGGACTTCTCCCTCTCCAAGGAGATCTGGGTCCAGGCTTGAGGCTCTACCTTTCAAGTTCATTCCTTTCTTGGGTACTCTTTCTCGGCCCTAAAGTATTCTTCAGAGTTTTCTCATTCTCGCTCAGTAAATTCTCTGTAAAAAAACACCCTTTTTTTTTCCAGGAACGATTTTGTGATTTACTCAGAAAATTGGCTTGCAGATCACTGTGGACAAGACCCAACTTGGCTAGAAAATGCAATCCCTTGGCAGAGCCACACAGACAGCTCAGCTGGCTAAGTTTTATTCTCAGAAAGGACCAGAGACGAAAATGCTCTGGTTTCCCTAAAGTCCTGTTTTAGCAGCCAGGAAGGTCTAACTCTCATATTGAAAAGCAAGTAGTTTCAAGAAAAACTTCCATTATTGTGTAGTCTTATAATGTATGCAATTGTGTCATGCAAATTCAATTATAGGCACTCAGCAGAATAGTAAAAATAACAATAATAGCAAAATGATGGGAGAAAAGAGAGGACAAATGAACATTAAGTGCCAAGCAGGCTTTCACCTGCCATTCTTCTCCCAGTGTGCAACATGGAGTCCATTCAGTCTCCCCCTCTCCTGAGTGCCTCTCTGCCCCAAGCATGAGTCTAGTGCTTAAATATCTACTATTTTCATACAATATGGCCTCTAAACGCTGGCCAACTTCTTCATCCGGTGCTCAACCAAACAATCAACAGCCTTCCCCAACACTGTAGGCTACCTGGCTGCACTGGACTGACAGAAAACACAACAGTCTCAATTTAATGTCTCTCCAAGGGTTTTCATGGATCATTTCTGACCATAGTAATGTGTGTTCTTCCCTGGGGTTCCAGTAACTATAGAGTTGCCCTACCACATCAGATATGACTTCCCTGGAGTCTCAGAGCTGACTAGAATCTGGTTTTGTCCATATTGTCAAGGCACATATTTTCTGAAAGCCAGGATTGACCCTACGACTGGGTTCAGTAGGGGCTATCAAGGAGATAAGATTAAAGGAAAATCAATCAACCATGCTACACCTCGTTTCCTATTTCCTTCACACACACCCACCTACCCCCCATAAAAAAAAAAAAAAGCCCTGGAGGAAACATTTTTAATCTGATTGTGCTACCTGAATGAGTTAGCCCTTTAATCCTCAGTAGACTAGCAAGGTTCAGTTTATCCTCTTAGCCAACAGCCCGCTAAAGTTTAGGGATGGGGGTTCACAGATCCGGAAGGCTCAGCAGCCTGGGGAACACAGAACCAGTTCTCGCTCTCTCTCAACTTTGTCCCCCTTGCATACAAATTCCCACTGTCCACAGAATGATGTCCAAACTCAACAGTCTTTGTCTACAGAACCAGGACGACCTGAGCCTCCCAAGGCAGGATCTTGTTCTCACTCATCTGCAGGTCTGCCCACCTCTGAGCACAGATGCTGGCACATGAGCCAAATGGAGCTCCATGAATGAATGGCAACTGTGTGAAAATGTAACTCATATAAAACAAAAGTACCAAATGTCCAAGTCTCTTCAGAGTCTCAAGTCAAAAAAAAAAAAAAATTAACTGGAGAGCACTTTAAATCTTTGCCAAATTTCTCAAGGATCACCCCCCAAAAATTCAATTCATAATGTAAAACAAAACTTACAAACTCATATCTCACCTTCATGGCAATTGGCCCCCACATCTCTCTCAAATTACCCCCAATTTTCCGAACTTTTCTCATTCCCTTCCCATGTTCCTTTCCAGCTTCCATTCTTTCCTAGAAGTACAGGGTAACGAGTTAAAAACATAAGCTCCAGGGCTCATCTTGCTGGGTCAAATTTCTGTCATGTTTTAACTGAAGCAGGTACCTGGCATGTGGTATAGTACTCAATAAATCCAACCTTGTTATTTAAATCCTACTGACTTCTCCAATATCTTTTTTTTTTTTTTTAACTTGGCTCCTTTTCCATTAATGCAAGACGAAATGTCTGTTAGTTTTCCAGGGTTACCAAAACAAACTGCCACAAACTTGGTGGCTTAGCACAACAGGAATTTATTTTCTCACATCTCTGGAGGCCAGAAGTCCAAGGTCAAGGTGTTGGCAGGGCTGTGCTCCTTCCAGAGCTCTAGGGGGGCTTTGTTCTTTGCCTCTTCAAGCTCCTGGTGGCTGTCAGCATCCCTGGGTTTGTGGCTGCCTCTGTCTCCACACGGCCTTCCTCTGTGTGTACCTCCTCTGTGTGTTTCATGGGAACTTTGTCATTGGATTTAGGGCCCACCCAGATAATCCAAGGTGATCTCATTTCAAGATCCTGAACTTAATTCCATCTGCAAAGACACTTTTCTGAATAGCCTCTCATTCACAGGTTCCGAGGGGTCGGGATGTGAACGTATCCTTTTTGCGCAGCCACCATTCAACTCACTACGAAATGACCTTGCGTCCTTCTTTGCGTGGGCGGTGGGCGGGGAGAGGGCTGGATGCTCCTGTAATTTAAACTTTTTCTTTTACCCTTGTCATGCTGAACAGATCAAGTCAGCAGCCAGCATCAACTACCTGGGAACCTGGGATGAGGTCCGGCACTTGGCCAAACGCACTTCAAAGTGATCTTTGACGGCCATGAAGAGGTTCCGGAACACCACGGCTGCCCAGGTGAGGAGGCGCGCCCGGAGAAGTCGCTTGCTGGGCTGCCGGCAGCAGGACACGCAGCACTTGCAAGCGCTGCAGCGGTCGTGAGGCAAGCAGCCGTCACAGCGGTACTGCTTTGTGCCAGGGACGTTGACTGACGTCCCAGTGGCCGTTCCCCAGCAAATCCTCCCTTTCACCAACGTATCCCAGCCTGTCGGTGACGAGGTGCTTCCCTTGAATGGCCGCAAAGTGTTGCAGCACTTTCCACAGAACGGGCTGGCCGTGGTCTTGAACCTAGAGGAGATTCTGATTTCTCACTGCCCTCTCCTCCTGCTCGGAGGTGCCGAGGAGGAGTAGACGAGCAAGAGCTGGAAGACCAGGGCGAGCAGCCACCTCTTCCAGAGGAGCTGGCGCCACACCCTGGCGGCCATGCTCGCGGCGCCCGCGGATGTCGGGGCGGGGCAGGCGCAGGTCCAGGCGGCGTGGCCTCTGTGTGGCCAGTGGCCCCATCAGTTGTGGCGGGTGGTGGCCCAGCCCGAGTCCGGCAGCCACTAACTCGTCTTTATATTAAGCCTTCACTATTCAAATTATTGTGTAATTTCTGTCTCCTGAAAGGACCCTGACAGATAAAACAGCTTCTGGTCATAGTCTTCCAGAGATGGTCTATGGCTATGCAGTGTGTGTGTGTGTGTGATCTCTTTTGTTGTATAATTAGTAATATTCTGTACAATGTTGTTGTTTTTTTAAATTCAACCGTGGTTGCATACCAGCACACGTAAATTTTTCTCGTTTTTAACTGTTGCGTAGGATTCTCTTGTATAGATGTACCATAATTTATTTAACCAGTTTCCTATTAATGGAAAATTAGATTATTTCCACTCTTTTCTCCCCACAATTACTATAGTAGTATTCTTATTTGAGAGGTCCCTATGCCCATGTGCAAGCCTATCTTATCTGAAAAATCACTTCCTGGAAAAGATTCTATCTTCTTGAATTCTCTCCAAACTATCTCCATACTTACTGCTTCCACCATATTATAAGCATTCTTCATTAAAAAAAAAAAAATTAGTGTTTTTTATTAATTGGAATTAAGAAAGCATTTTGCATACATTTTAATTATTTAAATTAAAATTATTTAATTTTACTCAAATAAATAAATTTTAAAAACCATGTAAAATCAGTGAAAAACACAACGCAAAGAAGATTATCATCAGATATTTTGAGACAGGAATGCCCATGCATACACACACACACACACACACACAAACTTTCTGTTTCCAGAATATAAATTTCTTCTTGAGAATCCATTATATACTTTTTAAAGTTAATAACATTTTCCTCACACTTGTGCCAAGTTGGCTGCTAAAGTAGTAACATAAAAATAGATGAAAATATTTTAATATATTCTGAATTACTCCTAGATATAACTTGATTGATCATTTTATTCTTGCAACAGTTAACTGGCTGTATCAGGTGCTATCCTCTGACATTTCCACTTCTTGTATTAGTGTATCTGTTTTTTTGATTACCAAAACATCTTTTACTTTTCCTTCTCCTATTCCCTATCCATTCAGTCCTCATGTCCTGTTATTCTTTTTCTTTTGTTTGAAGGGAGGTATATTGAGATATCCAATTTCTATACAGTGAAACTCACCCTTTGTAGGTGCATAGCTTTGATAAATGTGTGCAGCTGTGTAACCACCACCATGATAAAAATATTATATAAAATATTTCCCCATCACCCCAGAAAGTTCCATGTGCCCTGTAGGCAAATCCTCCCCATACCCCAGGACCTGGTAACCACTGGTCCGATTTCTGTACCATTAGCTTTGTTTTTTTTTTCAGAATGTCGTAGCCACGGAATCATACGGTATTTAGTTTGGCTCCTTTCACTTAGCATAAGGCTTTTGAAATTCATCTATGTTGTAGTATCAGTAGGTCATTCCTTTTTATTACACACTATTCTATTTATGAGTGTACACTTTATCCATTTACTAGTCAATACTTCCAATTTTGGTGATTATGAATAATGCTGCTCTAAACATTCTTGTCAAAGTCTTTGTGTGGACTAAGTTTTTTGTTTTCTTGAGTAAATACCTAGGAGTGAAATTGCTGGTTTGTAGGGTATGTATATATTTAACTTTGTAAGAGACTGCCGAACTCTTTTCCAAAGCAGCTTGTTTTGCATCCTCCCCAACATTTGGCCTTCTTTCTTTTTACTTTTAAAGCTTTATTTATTTATTTGAGAGAGAGAGAGCATGAATGGGAGGGGCAGAGGGAGAGGGAGAAAGAATCTCAAGCACAGAACCCGACATGGGGCTCAATCTCATGACCCTGAGATCAGGACCTGAGCTGAAACTAAGAGTCAGACGCTTAACCAACTGCACCAACCAGGTGCCCTGGCCTTCTTTATTTCTGATGGGATGACTGCACTTGTCTCTGCAATGATCTCTTAGCTCCATGCCTCCCAAACTCTGATCCATCCCTCAAATATGCCTCTAAAATGCCCTCCACTCTTACGTGATTCTGACTTCCTCAGGATAAGGTCCAAACTCCTCAGCCTGACACAAACAAGACTCTTCAAGCTCTGAGCTCCTTCCTCACCCACCCTCCCAACTACATTTATTCCCACTCAGGCAGCTGGACACTGGCTCTAAGTTGCAGACTAGGCCCCTTTTTCCTAATTCGGTACTTCTGTGTAGCCTAATGTGGTTGTTTGGGAAGAGCATTTATTTTCTATTCCCAGCATGAATACACTCTCTGAATTTTGGGTAGTGTTGGCATTTATGCAACTGAATATCTACCAGGGTATTTTTTTCTCCCACTATTTTTTATGAAAATTTTCAAAAACTCAACAAAGTTGAAAAACTAGTGTAATGAACACCCAGATTCAATTCAACAATTGTTAACATTTTGTTATGTTTGACTCCTTTATCTATCTACCATAGATTCATTCTTCTTCTCCTTCCCCTTCTCTTCCTGGTCCTCCTTCCTCTCCTTCTTTTCTTCTTCTGCTCCTCTTTCTCCTTTTCCTCCTCCTCCTCCTTTTTCTAAACCATTTCAGATTTCAGATGTTTACTAAACCATTTGCTAAATACATTTCAAGTGTATGTATCTCCTAAAAATTAGAACAACCTCCTTCATAACTACACCATTACTTTACCTTAAGTATATTTAAAACACCTAATATTGTCTAATACTCTTTATATTCATAGTTTGCTATTGTCCTCAAAATATATTTCACCTCGTTGTTTTCCAAGCCAAGATCCAATCAAGCTTCATACATTGCATTTATCTACCAGTGAATGTTTAACTTTGATTGAGTCACAGTTTGCCCAGCTACCTGCTTCTTCACCATGATGACTCAGTTGTGTCCCTGCCTTAGCAAGAAATCTCCCATGAACCTCCAGCTCCATTCAAGTTCCCTGTGCCTTGCTGTGATTTCAAGAAGCCTATGCTTAAATCTATTGGGAGATTTGACATTTTGTATTACAAACCTGTTGTTGAAATTTTCTATTTCCTCAATTAGATTCTGAGCATCTTGAGGGCAAAAAAATTGGCATTCTTTGCCTTCCTGCTAGATGGTAATCGTTCAATACATTTAAAGAATAAATGATGGAATACCAGTTCCTTGGTCCCTCATTGGGAAGAACTACAATAAATAAATAGACTCTGAGGGCTGGAGCCAGGCTGAACAGGGAAAAGGGCAGGTAAGACAAAGGTTTGAGAGGCCATTCCAAATACAGAATGTTGCTTGGAGAGCTTTGAATATGAATTGTATATTCCATCCCCTCTCTCAGTAGGTGAAACACTAGATGTTTATGAATTAGAGATAAACGTAGAGTCTAGCAGCACCATAAACATTTTGGCCAGATAATTCTTGAGAAAGAATTATAAAGACAAAAATCAAGGCTACTGCAACCCAGTGGTCCATTTCTGTTTACACAGCTGTTCTACTGCTGCTTTCCTAATGTGTTTTTAAGGAAATATCCACTTCCAGTGGGTCCCTAGATTGGGCCTTGATGACCACTTTATGCCCATGGTCACTGGAGAAAATCGTAATTCAACCACTTTGAATTTCCAGGATGAAATTTCTCCCTGAGTAGTAGCCTTTTCTGCAGTTAAATTTTCATCTTTGTGGCAAACTTTTCTTTTGGATAAACTTCTTTCAGATACTTCCTTCTTCTCCATTTCCCATCACCTGTGGGATTAATTCCAGGATCACACATTAACTTTGATTCCAAAGTGACTCAGAGGCTGCACACCAAGACTATTTTAGGTGGAATGTTTCCTCCTGAGTCATCTTGTCCCCTGGTAGCAAGCATCCTGCGGATTTCCTCAGCTCTGCTGTTGAGAACAGGAAGCCAAGGCCAGAAGCAGCCAATAAGCACGGCAGCCCAGTGACTCTCCCTGGTTCCTGGAGGACTAGCAAGAAAATCCTGATTTAGTAAGAATTCATTGGCAAGAAAATTGGGAGTTTACTGGAGACAAATGGCTTCAGGAATCTTCTTTATGAGTACACCTATTTTTTTCAGGAGGCAGGTTAAAAAAGAGTCTTCTTAGAAATGAAATTAAGTAATTTTTTTAAATTTTTTTTTGCTTGTCTGGGGACACTTCATTAGATGTATTCATTAATGGGATCACCAAAATAAGGATATTACTCAACTCCCCTTTCCACAATTTTATCAGATTTTCCAGCCTGTCATATCCTCTTTATTTGCTTCTGTCACCCTCACACTTACTGAACGGTCTTCCAAATGGCAATTGGTCCTGTACCTCCCCAAGTCTTCGTAACTACCTGTGACATAAAAGTCGACTAAGACTGGGGAGTATTAGCCATGCATGTTGCCCTTCCCTGACCTATCTCCACAGTAGACAGCAGTCATATATCTAGCTAACCTATCTTGTTACCAGTGTGTCTTCAAAATAACATTGGAGGCAGCCACTACCAAGGAATCAGAATATCCACATTTGAAACCCATTTGCAATGAAGAAGAAGGGATTGATACATAGAAGTGTATCCGGCAAAGGCAGTTGAAGAGTCCAAAGAATATAAAAGTCTTGGACTTAACTTCTAGTTCTTGGGCAAGGTGAAAATTTTTTTTTCTTAGGTCCTTTTTTTTTTCACATGCAAAATGAGATTAATAATGCTTTCACCTTAGTGTCATTGAATTCATTTGTTTGTTTGTTTGTTTTAATGTATGTGAAAGCTTCTAGCACAGTTTCTAGCATGAAAAAAGACATCTAATGAGTATTAGATGTCAATTCATCATGATTACTTTGAGGGACACCCGAATTGGGAGTGACTGCTCATCTCACCGACATTGGAATTTACTGGAAGCCATTGTGCTGGTAGAAGATGGAAAATCCTCAATGATTCCACTCTCTGTAAACTTTAACAAAAAGTATTTAGTCACTCTTCTTCAAAGTACAAAGTATCAGCAATAAGAATAAGAATAAAATCTCAACTAAATCCTCTCAATTCCTTTTTCCAATCCTCTTGTTTCCCATCCTATCTCGCCTCTCGCTTTCATGGCCACACCGTGTTAGTCTGCAGGGACTACTATAGCAAAATAGTACAGACTAGGGGGATTAAACAACAGAAATTTATTTTCTCAGAGTAATGGAAGCTTGAGGTCCAAGATCAAGATGTCAGCAGGTTTGGTTTCTCTTGAGACCTCTCTCCTTGGCTTACAGATGCCTTCTTGTTGTGTCCTCACTCAGTCTTTTCTCTGTACACCAGGTGCACTTGGTATCTCTTTGTGTGTTCAAATTTCCTCTTCTTATAAGGACACCAGTCACATTGGATTAAGGCCCACCCTACCAGCCCCGTTTTTACTTAATTACCACTTTAAATATAGTCACATTCTGAGGTTATAAGGATTAGTGCTTCAACATAATGAATTTTGAGGGACACAATTCAGCCCATAATACACCTTTAGACTTTGTCTTCATCAATGCCTGAAACATTTTAATCTCAAATTCCAGCATCCCACTTCTCAATCATTAAATTCTGCCTTTCCAGCTCTTTCTCTTTCTGCCACCCCAAACAAGGAACTCTTCAACCACACTGGGACACACAGTCTCCAAATCCAACCCCCTTTTCTCTCTCCTCACATTCTCTCATGTCCTTGACTTTCTCACACTGCGTTCCATGGTCCATCATTGTAATCACTCTCTTACATAGATTCTTGATTCCCTTGCCTCTCTCTCTCTTCACGGTACTTGCCTGGCAAAGTCCCAGTCCTGACAATTCCAGCTTCCTTACTCCTCTGCCCATACCTCTGCAGCTGCAGTTCACTAGGAAAAACACTCAATCATGCTGCCCAGGCTCACTATCCATTCATGACCTCATTGGGCCCCCACTGCCTGCTGGCTATCCTCCAGACCATCCACCATCCTAGGCAACTGTTTATACCTTTTCCTCTCTCTCCAAACCTTTAATACTCTCCCCCCATTCTCCTTCTCGGCTGATCAACCTGCTTCCTGTTTCACCAAGAAAACAAATCCAATCTCGTCTGTTCTGTCTTCCTTTCTGTGCCAAGGACTGAGGGGCCCAGGCTATATCTAAGACCAACTCCTCCATCTGTGTACATGCTCCCAACCTTCTCATTTACTCAAGGACACATTCCAGCAATTCTCCCCTCTCTCTCTTGCATTGTCAATCCCCACCTCCCCTCACCCACTCCCAACGAGAACATTCCCATCAATGTACAGACATACTACAATTTTTCCCATTAAATTTTTTCCCTTGACTTCCATTTTCCTCCAGCTACTGCAATATCTTATCAGCAATAAGAATAAGAATAAAATCTCAACTAAATCCTCTCAATTCCTTTTTCCAATCCTACCTCGCCTCTCGCTTTCATGGCCACACCGTGTCATTTTTCTGCTCTCCTTTATAGTAAAACTCTCCAAAAAAACTCCTCTCCTCTCTTTCCGTTCTCTTTTGAACCCACTCCAGTGGGCCTCCTATGTCTGTCGCACCACCAGTTTCTCTTATCAAGGTCATTGGTGACCTCCATGTTGCTAAATCCAATAGCCAACTCTCAGTCCTCCCATATTACTTGAAGAATAGGCAGCATTTGACTCAGTTGGTTACTTCCTCCTCAGCTAGAAACTCAAATTTTAGGATAAGCTTCTGGTTTTTCTCTAACTCACTGGCCACTTCTCAGGCTCCTTTGCTGGCTCCCTGTCATGTCTCCAAACTCAACTCATTGGACTGCCCAGGATTTAGTCCTTGGGCCTCTTTTCTGTCTACACTTATTCTCATAGCGTTTCATGGCTTTAAATAATATCAAATGCTGACAACTCTTATACACTCCACCCAAGACTTTTCTCCTGCACTTCATATTTGTATATCCAACTACCTAATTGGCATCTCCACTTGGATTTTAATAGGTATCTCAAAACTTGGAATGCCTGAAACTTACCACTTCATCTTTTCCCCTCCCAAACCTGTTCAACCTGCTGTTTTGGTCATTTCAGTTAATGACAACTTCATTCTTCCAGTTGCTTGGGCCTTGCACCATGTAGTCATCTTTGATGCCTCTTTTTCTCTTATACTCAATCCAATCTGTCACCAAATACTGTTGATTCTGTCTTAAAAATACATACAGGGGCACCTGGCCAGCTCAGTCAGTAAAGCACGTGACTCTTGATCTCCAGGTTGTGAGTTTGAGCCTCACATTGGGTGTAGAAATTATGTAAAATAAAATCTTAAACACACACATGCACAGAATCCAGCCTTTTTTTCACCATCTCGGCTACTACCGTCATGGTCTGAGCCACTATTATCTCTTACCTGGGTTGTTGAAATGTCTTTAGAACTCACCTCCTTTCTTTCAACCAATTCACAACACAGCAGCCATGGTGAGCCTTTGAACATAGCAAGTCATTTTCCTACTCAAAACTAATCTCAGATGTTACTACTTTTCCCCCCCTTCACTTGGCTCTAGCCACAGTGGTCTCCTCGCCAGGATTCACTTCGACCTCAGGGCTTTTGTACACTTGCCATTCTCTCTGCCTGGAATCCTTCCCCCCCAAGTTCCCTACATGCTCGCACTCTCCACTGCCTTCACATCTTTACTCAGATGTCATCTTGTTAAGATCTTTCCTGACCACTCTGTTTGAAATGATATTCCCATCCCTATTCTCTGGAACTCCTACTTGCCCTTTTCTTGATTTATTTTAGCCATACTGATCACTACCTGAAAAGCTATATATGTATTTTTTTATTTTTAATCTCCCCACAATAGAATGTAAGCTTTACAAGGGCAAGGATTTTGAACTATCTCCTTCATGGATCCATCTCTCCCCAGCTCTTAGAACAGTGCTTGGCACATAAGAGGTGCTCAATAATATTCAGCCCAAACTGTTGCTCTCCCTATCATCCTAAGGGTTCTAGTAAATATGATTTTAGTTTGCTTCTATGTCCCTGGAAAAAAAATCCAATGACCAGACTTTGTGATGCACTTTGCTCAAAAACACTAGGGAAAAAAAAAAATCACACTCACCAGGGGTGCCAAGAAATCTCTTTGGAACCCATCCTAGAATAAGATTTAGTTTCTAGGTTTTTTTTGTTTGAATCCAAAAGTGGATCCAAGGATCTCAATTTTTTTTTTTAAAGATTTTATTTATTTATTTGACAGAGGGAGACACAGCGAGAGAGGGAACATAAGCAGGGGGAGTGGGGGAGGGAGAAGCAGGCTTCCCGCTGAGCAGGGAGCCCGATGTGGGACTCGATCCCAGGATCCTGGGATCATGACCTGAGCTGAAGGCAGACACTTAATGACTGAGCCACCCAGGCGCCCAGGATCTCAATTTTTTGGGAAAAAAAAGTATGAATATAATATAACATTATTTATATAAAATAAGTTTTTATTCTCTTGCCTTAAAAGTATATATATTATAGAATATTAATACTTTCTGGAGGACACTAACAAATTAATGTAAATACTTCTGGGATCAAGATTTAAGAGCTCATGAAACAGAACTCTTTGGGTACCAAGAGAGCAGATGTTACTTCTGCTCTCTGTACTGTTTTGAAATTATGTCCCTATAACTGCTCTTTTTATTGTTAATGATGGCTCTGATTTATTGGCTACTCCTTCTATATCACTTGACACTGTGGTTTGTACACAAAATCTTGTTTAACCCTCACATTATTCTTCTAGGGAAGGTATAATTTTTTTTTAATTTCCATTTCACAGATGAGGAAGTTGAGACTTAAGAAAGTTAGGTTGAAAAAAAAAAAAAAGAAAGTTAAGTTGAGGGGCGCCTGAGTGGCTCAGTTGGTTAAGCGTCTGCCTTTGGCTCAGGTCATGATCCCAGGGTCCTGAGATTGAGCCCCACGTTGGGCTCCCTGCTTATCCCTCTGCTGCTCCCCCTGCTTGTGCTCTTTCTCTCTCTCTCTGTCCTTGTCAAATAAAGAAATAAATAATTAAATAATTTTTAAAAAGAAGGTTAAGCTGAACAGGGTTCTGCTGCTACCAATAGAAAGAGGTGGCAATGAGGTCAGGCAAACCTTGAATTCCTTACCACCATTGTCCGCATCATCTTTAACATAGTAGTGTCAACAATTCCTCTCTCTCTCAAATAAATAAATAAATAAATAAATAAATAAATAAATAAATAAATAAAATCATTAAAAAAGGGTGAGGGTGCCTGAGTGGCTCAGTTGGTTAAGCACCTGCCTTTGGCTCTGGTCATGATCTCAGTGTCCTGGGATTGAGCCCTGAGTCAGGCTCCCTGCTCAGCAGGGAGTCTGCTTCTCCCTCTGCCCCTCTCCCCCTGCTCATGCTGGCTCTCTCAAATAAATAAATAAACAGAATCTTTAAAACAAAAAAACATAGCAGTGTCAGGATGCTATCCCTTAATCCTTTGCTCATGTCATCCTAATTAGAAGGGCCTGTGGCTCTTTCTATTCAGGGCAGTCATTTAGAAGCAATAATTCTTAAATCCTTGTTTCAAACTTCTTACACATAAAGTCTTAATCAAATTACCCAGATTCTTTTACCCATTTTCTTAAGCAGCAAGAGAGATACGAATTTATACCTGTTATTATTTTCCAGAGAGGTAGAAATCACAGAGATGAACTCCTGGAAGGAAAACTGTACCCATGTTGCAACAGTAAACTCACCCACAGGGATGTCTTGTTTTTCTCCCCCATCAGCCTGTCCCTGTCTTTGTCTTTTTGTGTCCCCTGCAGTTGGAACAAAGCTTGGTGAATAGTGAGCACAAAATAGAGCATACTGAATGAAGGGTAGATACATAAAGTCAGGATATACTGCTCTAGCATAAACTTCCTTGGTAGTTTTCCCTTTAACCTCCCTGTTCACCATTGGATGAAATTTGCCAGATTTGATTCCAACCCCACCCCCCACCCCAACTTCCTTCTTAAAAATATGCTCAGGGTTAAGGCTTTCTTTCTGTAATCCAGAGGAAAATGACTTATTTTAAAATGCAGTAAAAACACCGCATTCCTTTGGCACAGGATGAAGACCAGCTCCGCTCTTCAGCCCTGGATCATTGTCTATTGTTCTCCAAACAGTAAACCACTATTTCTCACCAGAGATTGCGGGCTGCAGTTCTGTCCGAGCCCTGGGCTTCTCATGAATATGAAGTGAAGGGCTCTGACCCAGAAAGTGGTAGGTAATCTCAAAAAGAAAAAAAAAAGGGGGACAGGTAGGAAGAAAATTAGGCTTTATGTAATTCTACACTCTTGAAATCTCCTGCAGGTTCTGAGCAGGGTAAAATGGGGTCTCGGAAATGTGGAGGCTGCTTAAGTGGTCTGCTGATTCTGCTTGCACTTTGGAGCATAATTGTGAATATATTATTGTATTTCCCAAATGGGCAAACTTCCTATGCATCCAGCAATAAACTCACCAACTACGTGTGGTATTTTGAAGGAATCTGTTTCTCAGGTATCATGGTAAGTGTGACTTTGGAGACTTGGGGTTGCAGAAGGGGGTGTTTTTACTAAGCATTGTCTTGTTCCTAGCAGAAATAATGAATAATGGAAAAATCATGCCACTAATCCTGGGTTTGGGATTTGGAAGATGGGTGGGGGTAGAGGGACAGGTAGTCTGTGAGGGCTTGGGAGGGTGGCTTTGTCTTCGGTAAGCTGCCCATTTATGTCACTTCAGCAGTGCAGGAAATTAGTCCTAATGAAAGTCTGTGGGTCGCTGGCTGGTCGAAATATGTCCTCATGAACCCTGTGTGTTGGTTTAAGCTGTTTAATGTCCAGTGGCAGTGCTCTTTTCTAGAATACTTTCTATCTGCACTCATGATTTCTCTAGATTGGAGAGGTATCAAGACCGCGTGGAAAAAACAGAGGTTTGGAGATTCAAATTTGTGTTCAAATACAAGCTCTGCCATTTGTGCCATGAGACCTTGAGCAAGTTACTCGATGTCTTTGAGCCTCGGTGTCTTCATCTGAAAAATGGGAGTGATAGCATTTACTTTTTAGGGTAATTGTGGGGATTCAATAAAATCTCATGAAGGAAGTGCCCAGGACGGAGGCTGACATGTATAGGTAGCCAGCGAATACTGCGATTATAAATCCTTGTTGAAGAATGGGCCAGATCATCATTAAATAGTCTGATATTATACACCTCTTAATGGGGGGTGTTTTTGAAAATGAAATCAAATTATTTCCAGTCAGAATCCATGAATGTTTTCCTGATGACTTTGTGCTCTTTAAAAACAAGCTGGTAGTAAATCATGTTGGCAAGTCGGAGGAAAAAACCCTTTTCCTGATCATATCGTTTCTAAAAACAGCACGTTGTGCAATACAAGCTTACTATACTACCAATGACACAAAAGAAAATGCATTATAATTTATCTCTACATCTTCATGGGTGTTTAATTATTATAATATTTGAATAACTATGATGAAAACAGTTTTCATTTCGTTACTATTTTGCATATGAAGTTAGTCAACTTTAAAGTATTGATATCCAATGCTATTGAAGTTGCTATGTGATAGGTAGGTACATAATGAATGTTTGGTTATTGCACTATAAGTGAATGCAAACCTTTTGGAGAAGATTTTGATAGGCTGTATTAAGATCCATGAAAATGCTTATGTCTTTTGACTCAGTAATCCTAAACCTGAGAATAAATTCTGAGCAACTAATCCATAATAAGGAGAGAGATGCATACATAGATATATATGGCAGCATTATTCATAATAGTAAGTAATTAGTAGGAGCCCCCTAGCATAGAATTGGCCAAATAAATTGTGGTACATTCACTTTCTATGGTGATGAAAATGATAATTATGAAGATGTAGTAACATGAAAAATGCATATTATTTTGTGTTAAGAAAAAAAAGAAAAGATACAAAAATTGTGAATAAGTTACGATTACAACTATGCAAAATATACACATGTGGTAATATACTAGGAGTAAATACATAAAAACATGTGAGGGTGCGGGATTTGGGGTAATGTTCCTCCATTATGCTTGAGCCCTGTATTCCAGTTATAATTTTACAATGAAAAAAAAAAAGCAGTTTCTCTTTCAACACGAGCGATGCCTGTGTTTCTCTTAGGACACAGGACTCCAGGGTCTAGGTCTAATTGTTTCTACTAATATTGTAATGAAGCCAGTTACCGTTCCTGTTGTACTGTGCTTTCTCTCGTCATTGTTTCCCTCAATATGTCACCGTAGTCAATAGAAGGGTTGCAAGGCATTGATAAGATTAAACCAGAATCTATTAAAATCTGCGATAACTAATGGTGTTGAAAGGAGGAGAATATAAGACTCTTTGGCTTATATTCTGTGTAAAATTTAAAAGTTAGAAAAGAACCAGTTCTCTATTTTCCATTGTCAAGGAATTCTTGAAAAACATGATTGTTACTGCATCAAATCTTTTTAAGAGAAAGAAGAGGGATGTGGATAAATAAATAAGTAGACAAACAAAAGCTGACGAACTTGGAAACTGGAAATGTTGACTACACATAGGAAAATAACAATGGAACTCAGCTTCAAGATTCAGTCCTGAGCACTGGGAGTAAAGGATAGGTGGAGAATTTGTCAGAAACAATTCACGGTCCATACCTGCCCAGACTGGGAACTATAACAGTAAAGAAATCCACGTTCTTTTCAGAACTTGAGCCCTTTGCTTAGGATACCAAGAAAAGAAAGTAGAATACATTGAATTCTCCCAGTCTGTTGGCTTGATAGAGACAAAGGACGCTTGAAAATTTGAACCTGAGATGATTTGAGTGCTTGGGCAAATCAAACTGACTTTACTTTGAATTAAGACATGTAGTTTCAGATTAACCATGCCTCTCACCTGCATTCCCAGAGGGCAGTAAATGGAGAGAGGCTGGCAAACAGAAAAGTCTGGTGGATGATTTTCCTTTGACCTCTGCAACTAAGTCAGTGAGAAATGCAGGTTTGCTGTGTGGGGTGGTATTCCCATGTCCATACCATTTACTGCTTAATCATTAGCTTTTGATGCCATGCCAATAATAGCTAACATTTATCAATCACTTACTATAAACCAAGCACTATGTTCAAAATTTTGCATACATGACCTCCTAACAACCCAATGAGATGCGTTCCCAACACCATTTTATAGGGAAGGACTCTCAAGCTCACACAGCTAGAAAATGGCAGCACTGGGATTCGAACCCAGGTCCACTTGACCCCAGAGTCCCTGCTCTGAATCACTGTGCTCTGATTATGACTAGTATTTCATTTCTGATATTTCCTCTCTTCCCTACTACAGATGCTTATAGTAGCAGCAGTTCTTCTTGTATTGGAGAATGATAGCAACTATAAATGTTGCCAGAGTGAAAACTGCAGCAAAAAATACAGGGTAAGAGCAATAGTACTTTGAGGATGGCTGAATGGGCTCTGGCTCTCTTTCCTCTCACTCATGAAACATGAAAATATTGACACTATTGTCCCCTCTCCCTGATCTTTTCAACTCAGAGCCCAAGAGCTTACTCAAAACAAACAAACAAACAAACAAACAAACAAACTTCCATTTTGTTTACTGTCTTTCCTCCACCTTTGTCTTGCTGATGTTCTTCCAGAAGTTCAGGATTTAAAGATACATGAAATTAGAAAATAATATTACCTTTTCCTAACTGGGTTTCTGTGAGTTTATTTTTTTTCCCTTTTCAACTTTATTGAGGACTGACTTACATTCAATAGACGGCATCCATTAAAATTGTACAATTCCATGAGTTTTGACAGCCAAATACACCCAAGCAACCATCACAATCAAGACACAGAACATTTCTATCACCCCTGAAAGATTAATCTTTGATCTGCTTTATGTCACTGTAGATTAGCTTGTAGTCTATGTGAATAGAATCATGCAGAATTTTTCTTCTGTATCTGGCTTCTGTCACTCAGCATAATGATTAGATTTATCCATGTGTTGGGTATACGTGATGTACATTTTTTTAAACTGGGATTTTAAAAATAATTTAAATAGAATCAAGAGAGAATAATACAACCAAATTTTCTAAGCCTGTGCTCAGCAGGCAGGTGCTAGGCTCCTACATTTCCATCATTATCCTTCTCCTCAGGGTCATCATCTTTTAATCATATTTGCATAGCACTTGATAGTTTTTTTCACACTTACCCCGTGAGTTAGATCATTGTTATTCATACTTATATGAATTACCTGTGGCTCAGAGAGAACGCGTTATGTATTAACCAAAAGGACTTTCCTGGAGGCCTGGTAGGCATATTTTGCAGCAGTGGCTGCCCACTGTGGCTGCCCGTTGTAATCATCTGAGAGCTTGGAGTTGGAATCCCACCCACAGACAACCTGAGCTGGCTGGTCCGAGGGGCAACCAGATTTTAATGCGCAGCCAAGATGACATGTCCAGCTTTCTTTGACAGATGTGTTGGACGACTAAATTAGCTGCTAAATTTAGAACTGTGCTTCTGGAGGAGAAGATTTGAAGAATTGAAAGACACTCTGTGCACGTGCATGTGCATGTACATGTGCTTTGTGGGTGTATGTATTTTCTTAACCAACCGACCACCTCAGACATTCCCCAGTAGCTGCTGGTATTACACTTATGGAAAAGCTTTCAAAATTGCCTAGTTGAAGCAATAGATTCAGGTAAACATTAACCTGTGATACTCAGGGAATCTCTAGAAAGCAAACGTATGTGCCATTAGGTTCATAATAAAAATAAATGTGTTCAATTTGCCTTGACTATTACCATCTCCAGCACAAATGGATGCTGTAGACAGTGTGGAGTCTGGACAGGGTCTGATAATCAAATTGAATGAGATGACTGGTATCTCAAAGGGAAAAGCAGGAGGAAGGGAGAGGGGATTCTCTGAATTCTCTGCTTGGTTCTTTCAAGGTAGGGCTTTAGAACAGGGTTCCCAGTTTATATGCCCCCAGGAGCAACTACCTGATGGAAATGAAAGAACTGAGCCTGGTAGGCATTAGAGCAAGTCTCTGTTTAAGGGAGAGAGGGAGCTGCTCCTCAAGTCCAGCCGATTGTTATCATGATAAAACTGGGCAGTGTTTCTCAGTTTTCAGTAGAAAGTAGAAATATGGAGCTTTATGTACAACTTCTCAATTACAGCATGGTGGCAATTAATTCTCATTTAAATTAAATAAAGCACATCTTGAAGGCTAACTGTGAGTCTGCCCAGGTTTGGAACTGCTGAAGCTCTGCAATGGAAATTGATTCACTTGACAGAGGAGAAAAAGTTTTCCCCAAAAGTTTCTTTTTCCCTCAACAAAAACACATCTCTGTAACTCATACTTTTTTTTTTTTTTACCAAAACACCTACTTTTTTTTCTTGCACACACAGTTGTTCTCTTCTTATTTCCAGTAGTTTTACTTTCTTTTTTTTTTTTTAGCAGTTTTAATTCCATATATTAGAATTCTTAACTCTTAGAAACTTAAATTTCTAGTGAAAACCAGGAAGTAAGCAATTGTGGAGTGTTATAGATATCAACATCCTGTTGATTGGCAAATTCATGAATATGCTATTTCCATAATTTCTAAAGCATACATTTTAAAAAAACCAACTGCTGGGGTGCCTGGGTGGCTCAGTCGTTAAGCGTCTGCCTTCGGCTCAGGTCATGATCCCAGGGTCCTGGGATCGAGTCCCACATCGGGCTCCCTGCTCTGCGGGAAGCCTGCTTCTCCCTCTCCTACTCCCCTGCTTGTGTTCCTGCTCTCGCTATGTCTCTCTCTGTCAAAAAAATAAATAAAAAATAAAAATTAAAAAAATTAAAAAACCAACTGCTATAAAAACTCCCTTGCCAAAATCTAGTCCACAGCCTTCATAAGATTACTTGTCAAGGGCAGATAAAAATCTTAACACTCTTCTCCACAACTATTAGTAAAAAACTTTAGCCATCCAAATGGGTAGCCATAACTTGTTCCATCGGCCAGAAACACAATTTGGACTCTTTTATAAACTGGTGAGTTTTGTATCAACGTACCTGATACGTGGCTAAAATTTAAAAACAAAGGCCGTAAGATCTCTGTGTCTTTCTATATGTTTATTTATGTCTGTATATGTCTGTTACAGATGTGTGATATTTTTCTACCTCCAGATGGTATTACCAAAATAATTTATAAAATCTCTCAAAAGAGTTTTATTCTAATTGGCATAGAGATAAATGAATGCTCATATAAATCAAGTATTCCTAAATACAGAGACTAATCCAAAAAAAAAATTTCTATCAGGGTCTGAATATCAACCTTCAATTTGGCCAACTTCTGACCATACAGCCCCTTAAAAAAATCGTTTCAAATATTTAAACCAAATGACTTGAAACCAAAACCAAAACTTAACCATGGATGCAAGAGATGTCCCCAAGGAGGGTGCAAAAGATGCAGCCCTCCCAAGATAGCAAAATCACTCTCAAAGGTAGCAAAAGAAAGACTTAGGCAACTCCTCCTGAAAGCTGGCGACAATTGGTAGGATGCTAGCCACAGTGGGGTGCAGCCCAAATTTCTGTATGGCAGATTTTTGGGGGCCCACAACTTGACAATTGGCTGCCTCCAAGAACTGACACTTGCATGCCCTGACAGGCAGAAAGCCAAGCCAATTTCTCAGGACACAAATAAGAGACAAACAGGAAATTGATTAGCTGTCCATGGGAGGGAAAGGATCAATAACCAATGGATAACTCAAAACCAAATTTTAACCAGAGTCACAATCCAAAGAACTAATTTTTATAAATGTTTTCCCCTGCCAATCTGAATCTGAAAAGGAAAAGACTCTTACCACCTACCCTGGACCAGTCCCCCACAGACAGAGATCCAAGAAACTGACATGGCAAGAATTCTTCTGTGGCTTTTGTCACAGATCCAGGATCTCTAACCATAGCTCCGGGACCAAGCAAGGGGCCCCCAGCCAATGGTGCCCCCTGTTGGATGCCAGATACTGTTTTATTCGACCCTCTTAGGGTCCCTGGCACTCAATCTGAAAATTAAACTGACAAAAACAGATTAGCAAGAGAAAGGGGTACACATTTTATTGAATTTTATGTATACATGGGAGCCTTCACAAGAGAATGAAGACCTAAAGGAGTGACCAGAGTAGCAAGAAACAGCAATTAAAGAATTGGCAAGTGTGGGGGTTTGGGCTGGGGGTAGTAAATGGTGAAGAAGTAACCAGGAAGATAAGGTTGAGTTTAATGAGGTTTGTTTACATAGGTTTCTTGGCCCCAAATTCCCTGTCTCTGCTGATAAAAATGTCTTCCTTTTCCTCCTTGTACAGAGAGGGTAACTTGCACGTGGGAGTTTTATGACCTGTTTCAGAGAAGAAGGGTGAAGGGTCTGGGACGGGTCGGAGTGACCATCCTGTTTCTGCCATTTTCTCAAACTCCTTCAGTCTAAAATATTCAGTCTGCTAAGGTGCCATATTTTGGGGGTGACCTGAACTCCATTAACTTCTTGTTTGCTATTCATTCTTCTGTGGAGTCTCGTTTTCTGCCAAAATCCTGTGTGTTGTTAACCCTGGAAAACAACTATCTGCCAAATAGAGGTGCTTGGAATAATAGATAAAAATTGTCATGATATTTACACTTTTGAAATAATTTTTATATCCATTGTGTTCTTTAATTTTGAAACATCCCTGTTATATAGGTACTATAATCATCTACATCATTTACAGTTTATAGAAAATGAAACTGACTCAGAGAGATTCTTTTTTTTTTTTAATTTTATTCTTATGTTAATCCCCATACATTACATCATTAGTTTTAGATGAAGTGTTTCATGATTCGTTGTTTGTGCACAACACCCAGTGCTCCATGCAGAATGTGCCCTCCTCAATACCCACCACCAGGCTAACCCATCCTCCCACCCCCCTCCCCTCTAGAACCCTGTTTGTTTTTCAGAGTCCATCGTCTCTCATGGTTCGTCTACCCCTCCGATTTCCCCCACTGCATTCTTCCCCTCCCGCTACCTTCTTCTTCTTTTTTTTTTTTCTTAACATATTGCATTATTTGTTTCAGAGGTACAGATCTGAGATTCAACAGTCTTGCACAATTCACAGCGCTTACCAGAGCACACACCCTCCCCAGTGTCCATCACCCAGTCACCCCATCCCTCCCACCCCACCCCCCACTCCAACAACACTCAGTTTGTTTCCTGCGATTAAGAATTCCTCATATCAGTGAGATCATATGATACATGTCTTTCTGACTCAGAGAGATTCTTATTCCTGCTTTATTTCGAGGCTCAATTGTGCAATGGTATCTACTCATTAGACTGTGATTTGTATATATATATACAAATATATGTCCTATGCTATGGTTGCCAGTTTCACCAAATGAAGAAATTCTTCGTTGATCTTTCCAGTGAACTGCTTAAGAGCGTATTTGGTAAACAAGGAGCTCTCTCTTTTCAAAACATCCTTCTTCCTTTTTGGAAGATGGCATTGGTGAATAGGTAAATTTTCTTTGTAAAGTGTAACGGTCAGTAACCTGTTAAAAAAAAAAAGTAGCTTGTCTCATCCCATCATGGGCCAACATTCTATTAAAATCAATATGAGAAATATAATTTGAATGATCTTTTAATCAATGTGAAGGTGCCAATGAAATAATATCAAATAGGAAAAAAGCAGAATTGTTCTTTTCTTCTTTGGGTTTTTAAATACATTTTTTTCTGATTTCCCGTAATGAGCATGTATTAATGTGATAATCAGTAAAATAATGTTAAATTATTTGAGATGTATATAATGTGAGATCACTTTTGTTCCCCAAATCACAGGTTTGTTGTTCTCAGTTTTTCTGGTCTCAAGTTTTGAATTTATCATCAACTAACTTGGCTGTTCTACTCTCAACTTGAAAGGAACATTTCTAAAACCAGATTAAGTTGTCTCCCAAACCAAACTACCCTTTTTTGCATCCTTATTTCTGTCCTTTTCATTCCAGAATTTTTTTTTTTTTGGTCCATCTCTAGCTACTTATTTCCTCCCCAACATCTTTTCCTTTTCCTCCAGGGCATGTCTTTGTCACCGCAAGTTGAAATTGTCTTGACATGGAATCCTTGTTTTGGGGTCTCTCACTTCTGGCTGGCATGCCATCGCCACAGAGCCATCTTTCAAAATTATATATTGGTTCATGTCACTTCCTTACTCAAAAACCATGTACATGGCTTGTTGGAAAAAGAGCTATTCTGGTTATTTATAAATTCAAAATGAGCTTGGTACATTTTGTGCCAGGAAGCAAGGAGGTGTTCAAGGAATGACAGGGATATCTCAAAGGGCACAGGAATTGACTTGACAGGATGTTCTCACTGGCCATATTTGGACCAAATGAGCATCTAAAAGAATAATAACAGTTATGAATGATAACACACTGAATTAGAAAATCCATGTGTACACAATAATAGAGAAAGAGAGAGATGGGAAATGGAAGTTTTTCTGTGCAGAAAAGTAATAAGTTATAAATGCAGAAGAAATGATAGCGTGAGATGAACAGCACCCTGCAACCAGTCATTGTGATCATTAGTGATCAATGGATATGAGGATCATCAGTGGATGGTAAATTCATCAGTGGAAATGTCTTTGGGGGATAGGATATTACACAGTCTCAAAGAATTACCTCACCAATTATTTACTAATTGCAAAGTGGAAAATGTATGTTTATAGACCTGAAGGACACCACCTTAACGAAGAGGTCAAAGGCATCACCAATAGCAGTGAGAGGTCCCTAAGGTATTCATGCCCATCAGGTGTTCTTGCCAAAATGTTTAACCCAAGTCTAGTTGTGAGTTAAAAATCAGAATAGCCCAGATTGTGGGGGACATTCTATAAGACAACTGGCTGGGATTGTTAAAAAACAATTTAATATTCTAAAAAACAAAAAGGCAGTAAGAGTAATGTAGATCAAAGGAAACTAAAGAGATGTAACCCTGTGCATAAACTCTCATTGGATTCTGTACAAAAAAGTAAAACACAGTTGCAGAATAAAAGAATATCTTTATTTTGGGGAGATATGTGCTGATGGGTTTAGGAGTGAGATATCACAGTATCTACAACCTACTTTTAGGTGGTTTGGGAACAGAAATGTGTAAATAAATACATACATGTGCATGGATATATACATATACATACAGAGAGAGAGCAAGCAAAAATGATAAAATATTCACAGAAGATGAGTCTAGACAAAGAGTATACAAAGATGCATTGACTCTAGTATACTATACTATATGTTCAACTTTTTGGTAGATTTGAAAAAAAAATTTAGTGAAAGGTATGGGGGGGAAAGCTACTTGCCCTGAAGGATGAAGTCCACCCTCCTTGATCCAGCATTCAAAGTCACCTTCTGCCTGCATATACCAAGTTGCACTCACTTTGTAAGCAACTCTGAGGGCTGGGTTGTGTCCAACAGCTCCATTTCCCCAACATTAGCAAACATGTCAATCTGGTCTTCATAAACTCTCTAACGCTCGGTAGGAACCCTCTCTTAGATCACACTAATCTATTTACCTTTACAACTCTGCTTGTACCGATCTGCCTGTGAACACTGCTCGTTCTCTCTACTCCAAGGAAAACACCCTCTTCCCCATTAATCTTATCCTCACTTGAACATAAATATGGCATGTAGGCTAACACCTGATATTTCCCCTCATATTCCTGTGAGTGAAGGTATTCACATATCATCTTCACAGGAGAAAAGCCAAGGTCCTAGCTTCTGATTCTTAGAGAACCCACCTAACCTAGAAAATAATGTCTTTAGTAACTATAGATTGATCGGTCACACCCTTTCACTGCATTAATGTATGATCATTATTTTGATATTGAAATTCCAGAAGAAAGGAAGAAATGTAGTAAATTAACTAGGATCCTCTGTGGAATCCCAAACAAAAAGTCATTTTAAAAACTTATTTTAAAGATCAGGTGGGTTTGGATTAAATGTTTCTGTTTTTCTGTGGGCATTTACACAGACTGCATGCAGTAGATTTGGGTGAGTAGGGGAAGGTACCTATCTGAACATTTATCCACAATATCCCCTTGTCTCATTCTATGGCACTGACCTCCTCCACCTTCTCCTCCTCCTCCTCCTTCCTCTTTTTTTTTTTTTTTCTGACCTCCTTCTTCTATGTTTAATTTAGACACTGCTGTCGATGATCTTTTCTGCCCTTGGAATTGCTTTCTCTGGATACTGCCTGGTCATATCTGCTCTGGGCCTTGTTCAGGGTCCCTACTGCCGCACTCTGGATGGCTGGGAGTACGCCTTTGAAGGCACGGCAGGACGGTAAGGAATAATCCCCCAAATCAAGGGGCTCAGAAAGCCAGAAACGCCTGGCTTCATGCTCATGCTCATTTTCCATGATCACTTTGGGGTTCCATGTGGGTATGTTAGTGCAGAATTTTCCTATTAGTTAAATAATAGACCAGTTTCTTCCTACACAGATCTCTGTTTAGATGTTTTTCTTCTCTCTCTCTCTCTTTTTTTGGCCAGTCTTTTAATGTCATTTGCATTCACTATTTTGAGGTTGATGTGGAGATATCCAAATGAAAGGTGTGTTTCTCCCAAACTTCAGAGCAAAGCTTTGTGGTTACTGTGGCCTGGCAACTGCTGGAGCCTAGGACTTCAATGGTTCTAACAACTCAGTCTTGTGTGGCCCGTTTGGATTGTGCGGTCTGTTAGAGCTGGGAAAGGGCTTGTCTGGGAGAGAATCCCAGTGCCCTTGGATGGTGTTACCCACTCTATACTATCAGGGACACACAGAGATAGAAGCAGGCAGCATGAGCGGCCAAGTTCAGAGTGAGATCCGGGGACACGACCAGGTGCAAAGGTTTGTGGGGGAGCCAGGAGATGATCTAGTGTGGCCTGAAGAGGAGTCTAGGAAGGCAGCCTTACTTAGAGGGCTGGTGGTTCAGTTAGCTGTTGGGGAACCCAGTGCTGGATCGCAGAACACCTCACACTGGCATTGTACCTGCCACCACCTGCAGAGACAGCTCTAGAGGTAGCAGGGCCATCTAGAGATGCAGGAGACGTCCATCGAACCTCTCCTGGTCTTGTCCTGTGCTCAGAATTCTAATGATATAAATGGAGGGAGTGTCTGTACCACTCCCTAGGGAAGTTACAGTCTCTTCTCAGTTCCCTATGACTGGCTCTGTTGTTCAAGACCCACATTTATTTGAAGTCTTACATGCTCAGCTAGGCCTGGATTGCAAAACTGCTTTTGTGCCCACAGCCACCTTTGTCCTGAAGGTTCCACCAAGTGCCACGTGCTGTGAGCAGAGCTCTCTCTCAGGTCGGGAGAACCTAGAAAATAACCTCAGGCATTTCGGACCACTCCTGTGGGACTTTAGGGGCTCAGGAAAGGGGACCCTAATGAAAAAAATCCCACTAGGTGCAAAAAATGATTTTTTTGTGCCATCATCCCCAGACCCCCAAACCAAAGAAGATTTCCCTTTCAATGCAAGAATCTGAGATTGCTCACATGCCTCTTCATTATTCTTTCTTTTTAAAATTTTTATTGTTATGTTAATCACCATACATTACATCATTAGTTTTTGATGTAGTGTTCCATGGTTCATTGTTTGCGTATAACACCCAGTGCTCCATGCAGAACATGCCCTCTTTAATACCCATCACCAGGCTAACCCATCCTCCCACCACCGCCCCTCTAGAACCCTCAGTTTGTTTTTCAGAGTCTATCGTCTCTCATGGCTCGTCTCCCACTCCAATTTCCCCCCCTTCATTCTTCCCCTCCTGCTATCTTCTTCTTCTTCTTCTTCTTCTTCTTCTTCTTCTTCTTCTTCTTCTTCTTCTTCTTCTTTTAACACATATTGTATTATTTGTTTCAGAGGTACAGATTGAAAGTTGCCCTTGATATTTGTATTCACCTGACTCCAGCTACAGACAAATATTTGGGGGTAAAACATTAGAAGCCATGAAGGGAAGTTAAGTCAAGTCTCTGGTCTCCTAGAGAAGTTTCCAAACCTTGGCAAATTCTGGGTGGAACAAATGTTAATGTTAAAGTTCCACAAATCAGTTATTTATTTGTACGTTTTTCAACAAATATTTCTTGAGCATCTACTGTGCCCAGGTCTTGAATTAGGTGCTAGAGAATCAAAGATAAGTTACACAGTTTTACTTCCCTCTAGGAGCTCACACGGACCTGACAGAATGTTCTGCTAAGATGGAGGCTTTGGAGTGAACATTGCCCTCATAGCACAAGCCTTCAATGCTTACACATCTGGGTTCATGTCTTCCATCTGCTACTTACAAACTGTATGACCTTAGGTGCACCTGGGTAGCTCAGTCGTTAAGCGTCTGAGCCTTCAGCTCAGGTCACGGTCCCAGGGTCCTGGGAACGAGCCCCGCATCAGACTCCCTGCTCCGCAAGAAGCTTGCTTCTCCTTCTCCCACTCCCCCTGCTTGTGTTCCCTCTCTCGCTCTGTGTCTTTCTGTGAAATAAATAAATGAAATCTTTAAAAACAAAACAAAACAAAACTGTATGATGACCTTAAACAGATATCCCTGAGTCTCTGTAAATCATTTCCACCTCACAGAATTGACAATTAAATGGAAACAAAGCACAGATTAAGATTTAATAAATTTTTAGAATGAGGCAGATTTTATGATTAACATCATTACCGGGCACAATGTTTTATGGCTCCATCTGCTGGGTAGTCAGTAGGCTCAATCACGGGCATGGCGACTGCTGGGGATCCTGAATCAGTTCCATTCAACAAGCATTTGTGGATCTTTGCAATGTGCCAGGCACTGCCTTAGGTCTTAGGCCTGGCTATTCAGGGGTGTAGAAATCAAGGTAGGGCTCTCAGAGTACACAGCTTAGTGAGGGAATAGATATAGATACAGATAAGACAGACTTACAATATAAGGAAGTAAATGCTGTGATAGAGCTTTATATGGAGGCTGTGGAGGGAAGGAGTATCAGAAATAGCATCTCCATTCCTTCCAGACCCTACTAGTGCATTTACTACTCTGTGGTTTACAGGAAGAATAAATAAGCACCACAGTCCAGAAGAAAAATCAACACCATGGAGGTCATCTTGCTTTCAGGTGTTGGGTGATCTGTGCAGAGCGTGTACTGGGAAGTCTAGAGTGAGGATCTTGAAGGGATTAGCTTCCCTGATGGCTGAGACTGAGTTCAGAGTATGAGGGTGTATGGAATGGGTCTAGGGAAATAGTAACAGGAGATTTTATCTGTATCAGGCTTTACAGGTTCCACAGCATTTTTACACACCTTTCACCGAATTTTCCTAATAACCCCAGAGTTCCATATGTTAATCCCATTGTCCAAGTAAGACTCTAGAGGTCAGAGATGTGAAGTCTCTTGTCCAAGATCATACAGAACCAAGAGCTCCCTACTGAGTACTTTTGCCGCTTGAGACTTAAGTGCCTTTAGAAAGATCAGGAAATTCTCGGTGCTTCTGAGGGTCCCGGAGCATAGAGAGTAGGAACTAAAGAAAGGGAGGAAAGAGAGAACTAAAGGAAGGGAATAGGAGAGAAACGGGGCAGAGTGGGGGGAGGGTAGGGGAGAAGGAAAAACAAAGAGAGGAGGGAAGTCATGGTGGTGGTGTTCCCTGAACTGCAGAATTCACCGGTCCCACCACAGACATCAGTGCTCCAGGCCACTTGCCCAGTAGGCTCTTTGCCTTAGCCGCCATCTCAGGAAAAAGCATATTGCTATTGACAAGGTATTTATGAACAACTCTGCCCTACAAATAGGTTTGATTATCTTTGTTTGGAGAATTCTCTGAGGAGACCAGTTTTCCATTTTGATTCCATTGGACAGAGTGTCACCCTTCGGAGAAGCACTGCGGGGCATGCTGGATCTGGAAGTGAGCAAATGTCAGTCGGATAGATTCAGCGTGCTTTCAAGATCATCTTGGGGCATGGTTGAATTCTCGCAATCCAGTGCTAAACTAGACTGATGGAACCTTCCGAGTTTTTGCATTCCCACCTCATCACTTAAATTTTAGCAGCAGCAGAGCGCAGCAGTGTTCTAAAGCAGACGTGATCGCACTGCGGACTCCAAACCAGCCGCAGCCGCCGCCACACTGGGAACTTAGAAATGCAAAACGTCAAGCCTCATCCAAACCTTCTGGATCAGAAACTCGGTGGTGGGGGTGGGGGTGGGGTGGGGTCTCTGCAAGCTGCATTTTCACAAGCCCTCCAGATAATCCTGGAACCACTGTTTGAAAGGACTCTGGGGACAGAGTCTAGGAGTTTCTTTTTCTTTTCTTTCTTTTTTTTTTTTAAGCAAAATAGGGCTTATAAGGGATTTATTTTTTTTTTTTAATTTTATTTATTTATTTATTTGAGAGAGAGCACAAACGGGGAGCAGCCAAGGGAGAGGTTGAGAAGAAGGCTTCCCGCTGAGCGGAAAGCCCAACACGGGACTTGATCCCAGGATCCTGGGATCATGACCTGAGCCGAAGGCAGACACCTAACCCACTGAGCCACCCAGGTGCCCCGAGTCTAGGAATTTCTAGCAGCATTTCCCTTTGTTATTTGGCCACATCTGTGATCTTTTATATCTAACACAAGCTCAGCCTTGTCCCGGACAGCCCAGGCTAACTTCTGGACTTTTAGGGAATGAGCAATCTTTACCTTTCTTGGTATTGACACGTGCTGCCTTTTATTACTAGTGAACCCTTCAGAATGTGTCTTGCCTTCTAACTGAATTAAAATTGTCTCTGAGACAGGCTCCCTGTTTAAAATAAGCATAGCCCAATGCTTTATGCATGCTATATACTCCATATATGTATTTGAATGATTTTTTAAGTGCTTTCATTCACATTTAATAATATTATGTATTTCAGTAATATATATTAATTTCCCAAACATACAAACATCTGGAGCCTTCTTACTTGGACCAAGTATGTTGGCTTGGCCACGAGTCTTGTTGACTATATCCCTCCTCTCTCTCAGTTTCCTTACAGACTCCAGCATATGGACCGAGTGCCTGGAACCTGCACACGTAGTGGAGTGGAACATCATTTTATTTTCTATTCTCATAGCTCTCAGTGGGCTTCAAGTGGTTGTTTGCCTCATCAGAGTAGTCACTCAGTTATCCAAGATACTGTGTGGAACCTCTTCAGTCATCATCCAGGTAATAGATCACTAGTGGCACGTCTACCTCCTCCATTTTACCCCCCATTACCCAAGATTCAATGACTCTGGTTGAAAGGTTTTCTTTCCATCCCTACTGCCCTCAACAAATAGCTCAGTTTTTCCCCCGATATTCCAATGTGTCTGTTGGCTTGCCTATGTGGATTAAATCAATGGAATAGTTATAAAATCTGCACTCAGTCCTGAATGGTGAAAACGGCACAAGTGTTTTGAATGAGCCACAGCTTTGTGTAGAAATAACTCAGAGCACAAAGAGGTCTTACTATTTATTGAGAATTTCCCTGTTCATAAGATAAGTGAAGGCTCACAACATTATCCCATTGAAATAATTTCTCTTCTGAATGCTGCTACATGAACCTAATAATCATTCTTTATACTGAATCATTAGTAATTGGTTTTAAAGTAGAGAAAGATGGTTTTTAAAATTTTTATTGTTATGTTAATCCCCATACATTACATCATTAGTTTTAGATGAAGTGTTCCATGATTCATTGTTTGTGCACAACACCCAGTGCTCCATGCAGAATGTGCCCTCCTCAATACCCACCACCAGGCTAACCCATCCTCCCACCCCCCTCCCCTCTAGAACCCTCAGTTTGTTTCTCAGAGTCCATAGTCTCTCATGGTTTATCTACCCCTCAGATTCCCCCCTTCATTCTTCCCCTCCTGCTATCTTCTTTTTTTTTTTTCTTAACATATATTACATTATTTGTTTCAGAGGTACAGATTTGTGATTCAACAGTCTTACACAATTCACAGCATTCACCATAGCACATAACCTCCCCAATGTCTATCACCCAGCCACCCCATCCCTCCCACCCCACCCCCCACTCCAGCAACCCTCAGTTTGTTTCCTGAGATGAAGAATTCCTCATATCAGTGAGGTCATATACATGTCTTTCTCTGATTGACTTATTTCGCTCAGCATAACACCCTGAAGTTCCACCAGTGTCGTTGCAAATGGCATGATCTCATTCCTTTTGCTGGCTGCATAATATTCCATTGTATATATGAACCACATCTTCTTTATCCATTCATCTGTCGATGGACATCTGGGCTCTTTCCACAGTTTGGCTATTGTGGACATTGCTGCTATGAACATCAGGGTGCACGTACCCCTTCAGATCCCTACATTTGTATCTTTGGGGTAAATACCCAGTAGTGCAATTGCTGGATCATAGGGTAGCTCTATTTTCAACTTTTTGAGGAACCTCCATACTGTTTTCCAGAGTGGTTGCACCAGCTTGCATTCCCACCGACAGTGTAGGAGGGTTCCCCTTTCTTTGCATCCCCGCCAACATCTGTCGTTTCCTGACTTGTTAATTTTAGCCATTGTGACTGGTGTGAAGTGGTATCTCATTGAGGTTTTGATTTGGATTTCCCTGATGCCGAGTGATGTTGAGCACTTTTTCATGTGTCTGTTGGCCATTTGGATGTCTTCTTTGGAAAACTCTCTGTTCATGTCTTCTGCCCATTTCTTGATTGGATTATTTGTTCTTTGGGTGTTGAGTTTGATAAGTTCTTTATAGATTTTGGATACTAGCCCTTTATCTGATATGTCATTTGCAAATATCTTCTCCCATTCTGTCGGTTGTCTTTTGGTTTTGTTGACTGTTTCTTTTGCTGTGCAAAAGCTTTTCATCTTGATGAAGTCCCAATAGTTCATTTTTGCCCTTGCTTCCCTTGCCTTTGGCGATGTTTCTAGGAAGAAGTTGCTGTGGCTGAGGTCGAAGAGGTTGCTGCCTGTGTTCTCCTTTAGGATTTTGATGGACTCCTGTCTCACATTTAGGTCTTTCAACTATTTGGAGTCTATTTTTGTGTGTGGTGTAAGGAAATGGTCCAGTTTCATTCTTCTGCATATGGCTGTCCAATTTTCCCAACACCATTTGTTGAAGAGACTGTCTTTTTTCCATTGGACATTCTTTCCTGCTTTGTCAAAGATTAGTTGACCATAGAGTTGAGGGTCCATTTCTGGGCTCTCTCTTCTGTTCCATTGATCTGTATGTCTGTTTTTGTGCCAGTACCATACTGTCTTGATGATGACAGCTTTGTAATAGAGCTGGAAGTCCGGAATTGTGATGCCACCAGCTTTGCTTTTCTTTTTCAACATTCTTCTGACTATTCAGAGTCTTTTCTGGTTCCATACAAATTTTAGGATTATTTGTTCCATTTCTTTGAAAAAAGTGGATGGTATTTTGATGGGGATTGCACTGAATGTGTAGATTGCTCTAGGTAGCATTGACATCTTCACAATATTTGTTCTTCCAATCCATGAGCATGGAACGTTTTTCCATTTCTTTGTGTCTTCCTCAATTTCTTTCATGAGTATTTTATAGTTTTCTGAGTACAGATTCTTTGCCTCTTTCGTTAGATCTCTTCCTAGGTATCTTATGGTTTTGGGTGCAATTGTAAATGCGATTGACTCCTTAATTTCTCTATCTTCTGTCTTGTTGTTGGTGTATAGGAATGCCACTGATTTCTGTGCATTGATTTTATATCCTGCCACTTCACTGAATTCCTGTATGAGTTCTAGCAGTTTTGGGGTGGAGTCTTTTGAGTTTTCCACATAAAGTATCATATCATCTGCAAAGAGTGAGAGTTTGACTTCTTCTTTGCCGATTTGGATGCCTTTTATTTCTTTTTGTTGTCTGATTGCTGTGGCTAGGACTTCTAATACTATGTTGAATAGCAGTGGTGATAGTGGACATCCCTGCCATGTTCCTGACCTTAAGGGGAAAGCTCTCAGTTTTTCCCCATTGAGAATGATATTCGCTGTAGGTTGTTCATAGATGGCTTTTATGATATTGAGGTATGTGCCCTCTATCCCTATACTCTGAAAAGTTTTGATCAAGAAAGGATGCTGTACTTTGTCAAATGCTTTTTCTGCATCTATTGAGAGGATCCTATGATTCTTGTTCTTTCTTTTGTTAATGTATTGTATCACGTTGATTGATTTGTGGATGTTGAACCAACCTTGCAGCCCAGGGATAAATCCCACTTGGTCGTGGTGAATAATCCTTTTAATGTACTGTTGGATCCTATTGGCTAGTATTTTGGTGAGAATTTTTGCATCCATGTTCATCAAGGATATTGGTCTGTAATTCTCCTTTTTGATGGGGTCTTTGTCTGGTTTGGGGATCAAGGTAATGGTGGCCTCATAAAACGAGTTTGGAAGTTTTCCTTCCATTTCTATTTTTTGGAACAGTTTCAGAAGAATAGGTATTAATTCCTCTTAAAATGTTTGGTAGAATTCCCCTGGGAAGCCATCTGGTCCTGGGCTTTTGTTTCTTGGGAGATTTTTGATGACTGCTTCAATTTCCTTAGTGGTTATAGGTCTGTTCAGGTTTCCTATTTCTTCCTGGTTCAGTTTTGGTAGTTTATACATCTCTAGGAATGCATCTATTTCTTCCAGGTTATCTAATTTGCTGGCATATATTTGCTCATAGTATGTTCTTATAATTGTTTGTATTTCTTTGGTGTTGGTTGTGATCTCTCCTCTTTCACTCATGATTTTGTTGATTTGGGTCATTTCTCTTTTCTTTTTGCTAAGTCTTTGTTAATTCTTTCAAAGAACCAGCTCCTAGTTTTGTTGATCTGTTCTACTGTTCTTTTGGTTTCTATTTCATTGATTTCTGCTCTGATCTTTATTATTTCTCTTCTCCTGCTGGGTTTAGGCTTTCTTTGCTGTTTTTTCTCTAGCTCCTTTAGGTGTAGGGTTAGGTTGTGTATTTGAGACCTTTCTTGTTTCTTGAGAAAGGCTTGTATTGCTATATACTTTCCTTTTAGGACTGCCTTTGCTGCATCCTAAAGATTTTGAACAGTTGTGTTTTCATTTTCATTGGTTTCCATGATTTTTTAAAATTCTTCTTTAATTTCCTGGTTGACCCATTCATTCTTTAGTGGGATGCTCTTTAGCCTCCATGTATTTGAGTTCTTTCTGACTTTCCTCTTGTGATTGAGTTCTAGTTTCAAAGCATTGTGGTCTGAAAATAGGCAGGGAATGATCCCAATCTTTTGGTACTGGTTGAGACCTGATTTGTGACCTAGGATGTGATCTCTTCTGGAGAATGTTCCATGGGCACTAGAGAAGAATGTGTATTCTGTTGCTTTGGGATGGAATGTTCTGAATATGTCTGTGAAGTCCATTTGGTTCAGTGTGTCATTTAAAGTTTTTATTTCCTTGTTGATTGTTTGCTTAGATGATCTGTCCATTTCAGTGAGGGGGGTGTTAAAGTCCCCCACTATTATTGTATTGTTGTCAATATGTTTCTTTGCTTTTGTTATTAATTGCCTTACATAATTGGCTGCTCCCATGTTAGGGGCATAGATATTTACAATTGTTAGACCTTCTTGTTGGATAGACCCTTTAAGTAGGATATAGTGTCCTTCTTCATCTCTTATTACAGTCTTTGGCTTAAAATCTAATTTGTGTGATATAAGGATTGCCACCCCAGCTTTCTTTTGGTGTCCATTAGCATGGTAAATGGTTTTCCACCCCCTCACTTTCAATATGGGAGTGTCTTTGGGTCTAAAATGAGTCTCTTGCAGACAGCATATCAATGGGTCTTGTTTTTTAATCCAGTCTGATAGCCTGTGTCTTTTGATTGGGGCATTTAGCCCATTCACATTCAGGGTAACTATTGAAAGATAGGAATTTAGTGCCATTGTATTGCCTGTAAGGTGACTGTTCCTGAATATTGTCTGTGTTCCTTTCTGATCTATGTTGCTTTTAGGCTCTCTCTTTGCTTAGAGTACCCCTTTCAAGATTTCTTGTAGGGCTGGTTTCGTGTTTGCAAATTCCTTTAGTTTTTGTTTGTCCTGGAAGGTTTTTATCTCTCCTACTATTTTCAATGACAGCCTAGCTGGATATAGTATTCTTGGCTGCATATTTTTCTCGTTTAGTGCTCTGAATATATCCTGCCAGTCCTTTCTGGCCTGCCAGGTCTCTGTGGATAGGTCTGTTGCCAATCTAATGTTTCTACCCTTGTAGGTTACATATCTCTTCTCCTGAGCTGCTTTCAGGATATTCTCTTTGTCTCTGAGACTTGTAAGTTTTACTATTAGATGTTGGGGTGTTGACCTATTTTTATTGATTTTGAGAGGGGTTCTCTGTGCCTCCTGGATTTTGATGCCTGTTTCCTTCCCCAAATTAGGGAAGTTCTCTGCTATAATTTGCTCCAATATACCTTCTGCCCCTCTCTCTTCTTCTTCTGGGATCCCAATTATTCTAATGTTGTTTTGTCTTATGGTATCGCTTATCTCTCAAATTCTGCCCTCGTGATCCAGTAGTTGTTTATCTCTCTTTTTCTCAGCTTCGTTATTTTCCATCATTTGGTCTTCTATATCACTGATTCTCTCTTCTGCCTCATTTATCCTAGCAGTTAGCACCCCCATTTTTTATTGCACCTCATTAATAGCCTTTTTGATTTCGACTTGGTTAGATTTTAGTTCTTTTATTTCTCCAGAGAGGGTTTATCTAATAACTTCCATGCTTTTTTCAAGCCCAGCTAGTATCTTTAAAGTGATGATTCTGAACTCTAGATCTGACATCATACTAATGTCCGTATTGAGTAGGTCCCTGGCAGTCGGTGCTACCTCTTGTTCTTTTTGTTGAGGTGATTTTTTCCGTCTTGTCATTTTGTCCAGAGGAGAATAGGTGAATGAGAGAACAAAATGCTAACAGGGTAACAACATCCCCAGAAAATATACTCTAAACAAATCAGAAAAGACCTGAAGCTAGGGAAAAAGAAAGGGAAAGAAAGAAAAAAGAAAAGGAAAAAAAGAAAAAGAGAAAGAAAAAGATAAAAACAAACAAAAACAGAACAAAATAAAACAAAAAAACAGAATATGATCAAATATGATCAGGCTGGTGCATAGATCAGTGCCACACACTAGATTTTGGGTGTATTTTGGTCTGTTAGAAGAAAGTGCCTCCCAAAATTTTAAAGAAAGAAAAACTTATATATGTACAAAAATAAGGGTTGATATGATGAAGGGATGGAATATGACTGTAAAGATGAAAATTATAAAAAATTTTATAAAAGGAATTGATAAGAAGTTGTTTGAAAAAAGAAAGAAGAGGATTTAAAAAAAAAAGGAGAGGATGTGATCAGGCAGGAGACTAGAACAAAGCCATACACTAGAGATTTAGGGTATATTTTGATCTGTTAGGAGAAACTATCTCAAAATTTTAAAGAGAGAACAACATATATATATATATATATATATATATATATATATATATATATATATGCCCTATATATATATGCCCTATATATATATGCCAAAAATAAGGTTAACTACTATGAAGGGATAGAATATGACTTTTCCAGAAAGTGGTCGCTTTTCTGTTCAGAGAGTTGTTGCTATTCTTTTCTTCAGTCTCCTGTTGAGTTTGTAGGTGTTCAGAATGGTTTGATCCCTATCCAGCTGAATTCGTGGGACCAGACGAAATCCAGGTCTCCTACTCCTCCACCATCTTGCTCCACCCCCCTCCGAGAAAGATGTTTTTATCCCTTCAAAACTGCTTCTGCTTCATTTGCTAAAATACTGATGTTAATTTCATTATGATTGAAATTGCTAAAACTACCCAGCAAGTCCAGAGTGAAGAGAAATCATGAACGAGTTATCTTGTGTCTTATTTAACAAAAAATAACGTATACCCTTCCTAGTATTTTCAAGTAGATATTTTCCTAATTCATCATGTTTTGAATATGAACTATAAATTTAAGTTGCTACCTGGATCATGGATCATTAATCAAGCCAAATTTACTACTTTATTCATTTTCTTTTTCTTTTTTTATAGCCTGGAATCATTTGAATGACAACAAAAATATTTTCCACTATCAAGATGCCATCCATCTGTCTCATATCTACTATAGACCTTAAGGCAGTATTTAAATGATGGTGATTTCTCCGTTTGGTGTTTTTTGAGCCTGCTTATAAAATTGATAGTCCTCACTGAAAGTGCCAACTATGTCACCCTTCAATTTGGAATTTTTTTCTAAGCAATATGTGCCAGGATCTTCAGGAATATCCATATTGTTTGGTCAAACAAATCCATTTCCAATAATCTATTCTATGGAAATAAATAAGAATAGAAGATAAAACTTTATGCAAATACAAATAATGCAATATTATTTAATATTCTAGAAAATTAGAAATACCCCAAAGTTTAACTTTAGGGGAAGGATTAAATCAAGAGTAGTACATTAGTTGTAATATTATATAGTCATTACAAATTATGATACACAGTCATTACAAATTATATTTTAAGATTATGAATACTGTTAATTTAAAAAGCAGATTACTAATTTATGTTTACAGTATAAACATAACCATCTAAGATAAACACCAAATAATCAAAATTTAGGAGAAAAACTCAATCTAGAAGGATTTACAGAAAAATGTCAACTGTCATTTGTCTGGATGATAGGTGACCCTTCCTACTTTTCTCTATTTCCCAAGTTTTCTTTATCATGTTTTATAATTAACACATATTTTAAAACTCATATTTCTACTATTAAAAATGTTTGCTTTTAGCCAACCTTTAAAGATATATACTTTTTCCACATGTTTTCCCACCTTGAGTATCTGTAAACATCATAAAATAATGCTTCAACCCTTCAATAAAGAAAGTATTGAGATAGAAAAGACAAAAAAAAGGGGGCACCTGGGTGGCTCAGTCGTTAAGCATCTGCCTTTGGCTCAGGTCATGATCCCTGGGTCCTGGGATCAAGCCCCGCATGGAGCCCTGCATGGAGCTCCACATTGGGCTCCCTGCTTGGCGGGAAGGCTGCTTCTCCCTCTCCCACTCCCCATGCTTGTATTCCCTCTTGCTGTCTCTCTCTCTGTCAAATAAATAAATAAAATCTTTGGAAAAAAGAAAAGAAAAGGCAAAAAAAGTTATACAAATTTATATAATCTAACTGAGCCTTTAACCTTATTGTCTCACTCCTGAGGATGAGTGTGGTGGGCTACAAGAGGTAGCCTTGAAATAAATGAGCAGTCGAGGACATGCTCAATGGGTTAAAAAAAAGTGACCATTGACCGGTTGATACCTATGTCATAGGGAGTTACCACTACCTGTATTTATAGAAAAAAAATTTTTAGTGAAACATTTAGAAACTTTCTATCTATACCCTATACTTACTATGACCTCCTTGAGAACAGCAGCTATGTTATATATTTTCCCATTCTCCTTAGGACATAGCACAAAGAGGTATAGCAGACACTCAGTGTTGGATATTCATGCCAGGCCCATCTGCCCTTCATGGCTGCTCTGCTGAACACCTGTCTCCATCATAGGCCCCACTGGGCCATAACACTTCTGCCCCTTCCCTGTTGCTCTCCTCCATGAACATTGTCAACAATGTTCTGTCAATACCTGCTCTGTACCAAAGCTGGGCAACAGCCTGGGGGAAGAGGGAAAAATGCTTCTCTCCTTGGCACCTGCTCTGCCCACATCCTCCTTTAAAGGAAGCTGCCCTGACTGCAGCCTTTGCTGATGTGAGTGTCTTGAAAGCAAGCCATGTTGTATATCAGATGACTTCCATGCCTGGACCCAGCCAAAAGAACTGGGATGGGCACCCAAGCCATGGGCAGCCTATTGTCACCCTATTAGCTCTGACTTAGCCAAGAGTGAAACACCATCCAAATGAAATTAGTGGTCATTCTTGTTTGAGAATTTGAACTCAAGGAAGCCAAGAAAAAAGCAACCTAATCATTGCTGTCAGGAAAATAATTAAAGGATGAGAAAGGACACCAACATACAGAGAGTATCTGATTACTCCACCCAGCCCATAAACTTGTCATATTTATCATCCACCTTTCTTAGTTCTCCCAATGACTCCTTTACCCTTTACCCTCCGGTAAACAGACTTCTGGCAGGTCAACCCCACCCGTTTGTCTGACACAGTCAGACTGTCTCAACCTTGTTTAGATTCAATATGGCACCATGCCTTGAGGGGACCATGAGCAGATGTCAGCTGAACGACTCCATTGGAAACATTGCCTAAGAACACGGTTGCAGCCAAATGCAGTAGAATATTTGTATCTGTAAATTAAATATTAACACAGCAACCCCACATCTTTAATTTAAAGAGCATCTGCTAATAATGCAGGTTTAAGGGGAAAAGCTGGATACAAATCTATGTGTGCACTGTGAGCCCAAATTTTTTAATAACCATATGATTACATGTAGACATGTGCAAACCTTCAGATACAGACAAAAAAAGACTGGAACAATACCTAAATGCTAGTAGTTAATAATTATCCTCTAATGGTTGGATTGTGACCATGTTTCTTTTCTCTACATTGTTCTATATTTTCAAATTTTCATTTGAAAATGCGTTACCTAAATAATGAGAAAAAATAAATACCATTTTAAAAGGAAGTAGTCTCTCATCCTTTTTGTAAAATCTGCTTAAGGAGCTTAAAATAGAAAAGCACTAAACATGAAGGTAAGTGTGTGATAGCCCTTTTTCTTGTTCTTTTCATTTTCTCATTCTCAGAGAGACCGAATATTGCTATTCTAATTGAGAATGAATTCTATTTTATGCATTTATTTTTTATATTTGCTATTTCTCTCTTATTTCCCTTGCTTCTCTCTCACTGTAATTTTTCTAACTTCTTAAATTGAATGCCTAGCTTAATTTCAAACTTTCTTTTTTTTCCTTAAAATAATCATTTAAGACTATACACATTTTATTTAAGTGTCAATTTGGTTGCATCTCCCAAGTTTCAATATGTTATATTTTCCTTATTATTTAGCTATAAATTTTTCTACTTTTCTTTAGGATTTATTTTTCCATCTATGTGTTTTTAAATGTGCTTTAAAATTCCCGAATATATGAGTTTGGGTTTTTAAAAAATAATCCAATCAAGAAATGGGCAGAAGACATGAACAGACATTTTTCCAAAGAAGGCATCCAAATGGCCAACAGACATATGAAAAAGTGCTCAACATTGCTCAGCATCAGGGAAATCCAAATCAAAACCTCAATGAGATACCACCTCACACCAGTCAGAATGGCTAAAATTAACAAGTCAAGAAACGACATATGTTGGCGGGGATGCAGAGAAAGGGGAACCCTCCTACACTGTTGGTGGGAATGCAGGCTGGTGCAGCCACTCTGGAAAACAGTATGGAGGTTCCTCAAAAAGTTGAAAATAGAGTTACCCTACGACCCAGCAATTGCACTACTGGGTATTTATCCACAGGATACAAATGTAGTGATCTGAAGGGGCACCTGTATACACACACACACACACACACACACACACACACACACACAAGGGAATATTACTCAGCCATCAAAAAAATGAAATCTTACCATTTGCAAGGATGTGGATGGAACTAGAGGGTATTATGCTAAGTGAAATAAGTCAATCAGAGAAAGACACTCATATGTGGAATTTAAGAAAAAAAAAACAGAGGATCATAGGGGAAGGGAGGAAAAATGAGACGAAATCAGCTACCATACGACCCAGCAATTGCACTACTGGGTATTTACCTCAAAGATACAAATGTAGTGATCTGAAGGGGTACGTGCACCCCAATGTTTATATCAGCAATGTCCACAATAGCCAAACTAAGGGAAGAGCCAAGATGTCCATCAACAGATGAATGGATAAAGAAGATGTGGTATATATATACAATGGAATATTATGCAGCCATCAAAAGGAATGAAATCTTGCCATTTGCAATGACGTGGATGAAACTGGAAGGTATTATGCTGAGCGAAATAAGTCAATCAGAGAAAGACATGTATCGTATGCGCTCACTGATATGAGGAATTCTTAATCTCAGGAAACAAACTGAGTGTTGCTGGAGTGGTGGGGTGCGGGAGGGATGGGGTGGCTGGGTGATAGACATTGGGGAGGGTATGTGCTATGGTGAGCACCGTGAATTGTGTAAGACTGTTGAATCACAGACCTGTACCTCTGAAACAAATAATACATTATATGTTAAAAAAAAAAAGAAGATAGTAGGAAGAGAAAAATGAAGGGGGGCAGAAATTGGAGGGGGAGATGAACCATGAGAGACTATGGACTCTGAGAAACAGACTGAGGGTTCTAGAGGGGAGGGGGTGGGGGGATGGGTTAGCCTGTTGATGGGTATTAAAGAGGGCATGTATTGAATGGAGCACTGGGTGTTATATGCAAACAATGAGTCATGGAACACTACATCAAAAACTAATGTTGTAATGTATGGTGATTAACATAATATAATAAAATTTAAAAAATTCACAGTAAAAAAAATTGATTTCCAACTTGATTGTATTGTGATTATACAATGTGGTCTATATGATTCTGATACTTTGAACATTTTTAAAACATGTTTTATGGTTACTATTTGTAAATATTTTATGTACTTTAAAAGTGAATATTTTTCCAAATATTGGGTGCAAGATTCTACAGTGTCCATTAGGTGAAGTTGTTAATTTTGTCGTTCAGAGCCTCAGTATCTTTCCTTTTGGTTGTTTGCTTGATCTATAGTATCCATAAGATTATATGGGTGTGTATATATATATATATATATTAATTTGTATAATCTTATTTACATATTATATATTTATGTATCTCAGATATGTGTATCATATATATATATGTATATATATATATCTCAGAAAACAGTGTTTGGCATATGGATGTGATTTATAAGTCTATAACGTAGTGGTTTAAAGATGGTTTAAAGTGGTTTAAAGATGGTTTAAAGATGTACTCTGGAGTCAAAATGCTCAGATTCAAATCGGGACTCTGCCTTATTAGTTGTACAATCCTGGTCAAGTTAACTTACAGTATCTGTGCCTCAGTTCCTGAATTTGTAAAGGAGGAATAATAATAGAGTGTGTGAGCCTGCGTGGCTCAGTCGGTTAAGCAGCTGGCTTTTGATTTTGGCTCAGGTCATGATCTCAGGGTCCTGAGATCAGCCCCATGGGTCAAGCCACACACATCTGGCTCTGTGCTGGGCATGGAGCCTGCTTAAGATTCTCTCTCTCCCTCTCCCTCTGCCCCCACTCCCCTTCTAAAAAAATAATACTAAAAAAATAATAGAGGTGTTATGCAGATTGTGAGTTGATACATATAAAGCTCTTAGAACCCGGGTGACTGAAATCAGAACTCAGTGTAGCTGGAGCAGATTTGGGATGGCTGAGATGTGGAAATACCACAAATATAACAGAAGGGGAAGGGAGTAAAGGAATGTCCTACAGTTCTAGGGAGAAGATAGGGTCAGAAGTCTGGGGAGGGAAAGTAGGCAGAGGTAAGAGGCAGGCATTTCTAGGCTAGACAAAGTGCAAGACAGGCCTGCACTTCCTTTTGTCACATGTTTGGAGAATGTGTGTCAGAATATAGCTGTCAGAATCAAGTTCCTGAGTGGCTCAGTGGGTTAAGTGTCTGCCTTCAGCTCAGGTCATGATCCCAGGGTCCTGGGATGGAGCCTCGCATTGGTCTCCTTGCTCAGCGGAGAGCGGGCTTCTCTCTCTCCCTCTGCTGCTCCCCCTGCTTGTGCTCTGTCTCCTTCTCTCTCTCTCTCTCTGTTAAATAAATAAATAAAAATAAAAATAAAGAATCGGTTTCCTAAAACCTCAGCCTCTGGCCTATATACTTCCATCCCACTGAAAAGCCACAAGGAAAGGGGGCAACTCAAGGGTACTATTATGAAAACCCCAACTATTTATATTCAGAATGACTCCTGCCAGTTCTACTTCCTGGTTTGTGAGATGAAGCTGAGAATTAGGGACAAGAGCCCAGTCTCAGAGGAACTGGGATTTCTGGTAGGAAACTGAGGCAAGAAATCAAGCTTTAGTGTGTAATTGGGCAGGTAAGGCAGGACACAAAAAACCTGGCCACTAAAATCCTTTTATTAGATGTGGTGCCTGGCCACTGCAGTCAGAGCCAACCCAAGCCTGACCCAAGGAAACATAACCAATTCAAGTCAAATGTTTTTTCTGCATTAATATGAAAACACACACACACATCTAATTTCACTCCTGCCTAAAATCACACTAAATTTATAATAAAGATTTTTTTAAAGACATAAACCAACAAATATGCAGAGATCAGGAGAGGAGACAACAGCAATAAAATTGTGGAAGCTACAAAGCATACTGATAAAACATAACTGACAAAACCAATTCATGAAACATGAAAATCCCAAGTTCTGGGAGTGGGGGTGGGGAGCAGAGAGCCAGCGTAATCTACATGTCAGAATCTTCAAAAGACTCCCAGATGGATAGCACCAGATTCATCTGGAACTGGGAGTAAAGGAAGAATACTAAAACAAGAAGGATTGAGTGCCTCCCTGTATCCCTTCTCCTCTCTATGTCACTAGAAAGTGGCAGATATTTGAAAGTTTATTCTCTGGAAAAGGTAAAATAGAGGGTCTCTGAATTGGAGGGAATTAAACTCACCAAAGATATGGACACTGCAGCAAAACCAGAGACATTAAGTGACTGGTTCATCCTGAATGAGGAATGCTGAGAGACACCTGCCCCAAACCCCTTTAGTCCACTCAGATCTCAGAATACTGGTAGCCACATTTTACCTTCCAAGTTGGAGCCTCTTGTAGGGAGTCTGGCCAGTGTAAGAGGGAAAACTTAGATACTGATTGTGGTAGGCTGAATAATAACCCCCCAAAATGTCCATGTCCTATTCCCAGGAGCCTGTGAATATGTTGCCTAGAAATGGACTTTGCAGATGTGAATAATTAAGTATTTTTAAATGGGGGAGATTATCCAGGCAAATCCAATGTAATCACAAAGGTTGTTACGGAGGGAGACAAGAATATCACGTTCAGAGAGAGAAGATACAAAGATAGGAACAGAAATCCGACAGGGGAGAAGCTGCTACACTTCTGGCTTTGAAGATGGAGGAAGGGAATCAATCAAGGAATGCAGGCAGCCTGTAGAAGCTGGAAAAGTCAAGGAAATGGATGCTCATCTAGAGCCTCCAGAAGGAACTCAGGCTTGCCAACATCTTGATTTTAGTCCAGTGAAACTGATTTTGGACTTCTACACTCCAGAACTGTAAGATAATAAACTTGTGTTGTTTTCTGTCACTAAGTTTGTAGTTATTTGTCACCATAGCAATAGGAAACTAATATAGTGACATTTGCAATTCTTCAACAAACGGCTCACCCAGTTTACCCAACAGTGAAGTTCAGAGTCAATAAGCCCTACACATACACTCAACTTGCAATCAGCTCTTCTCTTCATTCATAATCATGAGCAGATAGACAAGGGTCCTCACACATCTAAGGAATGCCTCTCACATGAAAGATAGAGACTAAAGCAAATATAAACACTGATTTGGAGGAAACAAACTTGGAAAGAAGAAAACCTTAAAAAATATTTACCATGAATTCCTCATAAAGATAATTTCTGTGTTCATGAGAAAAGACAGGAATGCTATTTAAAAAGAAGCATTCAAAGAACAACAACAATGACAAAAACTCTTAGAAATTAAGAATAAGATAGCATAAATGAAAAACTCAGTAGACGATTTGGAAAATGAAGTCAAGGAATCACTCAGAGACTAGAGCAAAAAGAGTAAGAGTTTTTTTTTTTTTTAAATGGAGCAAAAACTAAGGAAAATTAGAAAACCAATCAGTCTAAGAAGTCAACACCAAATAATATGAATTTCTAGAAAGAGATAACAGATAAAATGGAGACAGAAATTTAAGATTTTATTTATTTATTTATTTATTTTAGAGAGAGTGAGAAAGAGCATGCGTGAGTGGGGGAGGGGCAGAGGGAGAGGAAAAGAATTTCACACAGACTCCACACTGAGCATGGAGCCTGACTTGGGGCTAGATCTCACGACCCTGAGATCATGACCTGAGCTGAAACCATGAGTCAGACGCTTAACCGAGCCACCCAGGTGCCCCAGGTGAGAAATAATTTTAATGCAAGAAAAGACTTCATGAAACTGAAGAGCATGAGTATCCAGATAGAAAAGGTATACCAAATGAAGTTTTAAAACCTCTGACTGAAAGAGGATATTCCATAACCTTCTGGATAAAAAAGAACAGCTCACATAGAAAGTATAGGGAATCATATTGGCTTTAAACTTCTAAACAGCTAAATTAGAGAAAGACTGGAGCAATGCCTTTTACATTTTGAAGGAAATTATTTCCATGACACATGACATTTTCTGATGAGTAAGTTCTCAAAATATCACCTTCCCAGGAAGCTCCTGGAGAACACACTCCACCAAAATGAGAGAATTCTCCCCCCACAAAGAGGAAGAAATAAGGTTCAGGAAACAGGAGATAGATCACAGAGGAGAGCTTAGAGGAATTCCCAGGAAGAAGGAAAAGAGTGTCCCAGAATAACACCTGCTCACTAGGTGTTGAGCAACCAGTCCCCGGGGCAGTAGGACTTGAGAGACAGGTCAAGGGCAGTCGTCACCAGGAGCCTTGTTGCAAATGTACTATCCTTTTAACTTAAGGACGGCATGACTGGGTGAGATTTTTATCTCTACTTGGTCTGGCTTCACCACGTGCTGCTGATGTTCCTGATCTCCCTTCTGTTGTCCACCATTTGCATTGGCTGAGGACACTCACTTCACTCTTCGGGACTGTTCCCCTGCCCACTTCCGAGAGCGGGCAGGCCATGGGAACCACACTCATTTGCACTGTTGCCTCTTTTCTAACACAGACAAGTTTATGTTTGCTATTATTTTTTTCTTCTTCAAAAGTAAATAACATATTGTTTTGGGACCTGAATCTATCAAGTCCACTGTGGTGGAAATCTCATGGAGGAAATCTTTTTTTTTTTTTTTTTTAAGATTCTGTTTATTTATTTATTTGACAGAGAGAGAGAGACAGTGAGAGAGGGAACACAAGCAGGGGAAGTGGGAGAGGGAGAAGCAGGCTTCCCGCGGAGCAGGGAGCCCGATGCAGGGACCTGGGATCCAGGACCCTGGGATCATGACCTGAGCTGAAGGCAAATGCTTAACGACTGAGCCCCATCATGGAGGAGTCTTCTGTTAGCTTCTCCAAACTGGAAAATGAGGCTCCTTGGAGCCTTTTGGTGTTCTTGGTTATGACGGGGCAAGTCTCACTGCTCTGCCTCTGAATTCTAGGCCTACTCTTCACGTATTTTGGCAGAGGCAATAGTACCCAGCCCTAGGGGTAAGGGCAGGAAGATTGAAGAAAAATATTTGCAAGAATCCTGGAGGCAGTTCCTGGTATCGTGGGCCAGTTTCTATAATGTCACAAACCCCTAAGGATCAGTTCTTTAGACTGAAGATCTAAAAGGATAGCCAAGGGGAAAGATTAAGGCAGGCTCAAAGAGTTCAGGGACCCAGGTGAGGTTACTTTCATTAATTATAGGTTTTTTGGAACTCAGCGATTAGAGATAAGGTTTGATCCCTTATGTTAATAAGAGTTATAAGCCACCTGGGTGGCTCAGTCAGTTAAGTGTCTGCCTTCGGCTCAGGTCATGGTCCCAGCATCCTAGGATCGAGCCCCCCATTAGGCTCCTTGCTCAGCAAAGAGTCTATTTCTCCCTCTGCCCCTCCCTGCCCCACTCCTGCTCTCTCAAATAAATAAATAAAATCTTAAAAAAAGAAGTTATGAATGAATGATAGTAAAATCATTGAGTAAAACTATGTTTGGGGAATAAGACGTTTACTCAAAGGTCACCTTTGAAATTACTTATAAATTACAAAGGGGAAAAGATACCTTTTGAATGGAGACATCTGACGTCACCTTCTCTAAGTGACCCAACTGAGTGTAGCAGACGTGTCAGTACCTCTCACATTTCCCCTTGGTTCACCCTGTAGGGCTTCTGCAGATAGTCCAAGTACAGGCAGATGACTTTCTGCATTTCTCTACCTGAATATATTCTCTGGATGTAGGAGCATGCTTCCACAGCACATGGGGAGGCCAGAAGTGCCTAGGAGTCAACAGCCCAGCAGTGACCTTCTGGTGGTAAATTCCATACCCTCCTTGCTCTTCAATAGGATAGTTCTGAGGGGGTATTATTACCAAGTTTCTCAAAGAATCCCCAGCCTGACTGAGCCCCAGTTACCCACAGCATTAACTCACTCACTTTTTGGTTTCTCTCCCTTCTCTGCTTCACTTCCCAGTGCCAATTAAATGTAAATATTGGAGCACTTTCAAGTCACTGAAAGTAATAGAGAACTACTCAAATTACACACAAGATCTTGACAAATAAGGATCCGGCAGAGTTAGGTTAGCAAATGTTTGAAGAAATGTCAAAGAATTATGACAGGTTAAATGTGTCAAAAGAATGATTTGAGTATGATAGATTTAGAGATGCCTTTGGGTTCCCTTCAATATTTAGGCAAAATGACCCTCTTTGTGAAGGTGCTACATATATCAAAAGTGAAATGGAGTCTACATTGTGCTCTCTCAAAGCTTTGTCAACAAAAATGATAATATTTAAATCCAAGTAACACTTGATTTGTTTTAGCTTCATCCTAAGATTTGGTGCAGACTTATAGGCCTAATCAAAATTGTGTTAAATATTAGATGAAACCATGTGAAACTCATCTTTATAAATCAAAAAAGTAGGATTTCAACTGATATAAAGTAAATAAGCTTATTCTCTTATTTGGTTTCATTTCTAACAATAAAATCCTAATCGAGTATTTTATTTCCAGTTTCAAATGGATTTACTTTAGGTGGCCATGTTTCATTAACAATGTTCTTTGGTTATTTTATCTATATTTGGGATTACAATGTCATTTGGAGGGCAGAGGTGGAATGCATCCACCACTCAGAAGACTACTTCATTGGGAGAAAAGTCATCCTGAAGTCCAAAGGATGAATTACAAATTAATTTTTGCAATCAACCCACTTTTTTTTAGCTGATAGCAGCTGAAGAGTTATGAGTGTGACATAGTGTAACTATTTTAATAAGAAACACACCAGATGGTTCATATTCTAGTGAACACAGATATTCTCAAAGTCATCAACCTGGGAAATTACACAGACATTTTCACAGTAAGGTCATGGTTCCAGATAGTTGTTGGGTCTTCTCTTCTGGTTGCCCTAAAATTCTGTGGCAATAACTTTTTTTATACTTAAATTTATTTATTTTTAATTTTTTTAATTTAAATTCAATTAATTAACATAATGTATTATTAGTTTCAGAGGTAGAGGTCAGTGATTCATCAGTCTTATATAATACTCAGTGCTCATTATATCATGTGCCCTCCTTAATGTCCACCATCCAGTTACCCCATCCCCTCATCCTCCTCCCCTCCAGCAACCCTCAGTTTGTTTCCTATGATTGTCTCTTATGATTTGTCTCCCTCTCTCCTTTCGTCTTGTTTTCTTTTTTCCTCTCTTCCCCTATGAGCCTCTGTTTTGTTTCTTAAGTTCCACACATGAGTGAGCTCATATGATAATAGTCTTTCTCTGATCGACTCATTTTGCTGAGCATAATACCCTCTAGTTCCATCCATGTCATTGCAAAAGACAAGATTTCATTTTTTTGATGGTTGAGTAGTATTCCATTGTATATACATACCACATCTTCTATATCCATTCATCTGTCAAAGGACATCTCGGCTCCTTCCATAGTTTGGCTATTGTGGACATTGCTGCTATAAACATTGGGGTGCAGGTGCCCCTTCGGATCACTACATTTGTATCTTTGGGGTAAATACCCAGCAGTCTAATTGATGGGTTGTAGGGTAGCTCTATTTTCAACTTTTTGAGGAACCTCCATACTGTTTTCCAGAGTGGCTGCACTAATTTGCATTCCCAACAGTGTAAGAGGGTTCTCCTTTCTCTGCATCCTTGCCAACACCTGTTGTTTCCTGAGTGGTTAATTTTAGCCATTCTGACTGGTGTGAGGTGGTATTTCATTGAGGTTTTGATTTGGATTTCCCTGATACCAAGTGATGTTGAGCACTTTTTCATGTGTCTCTTGGCTATTTGGATGTCTTCTTTGCAGAAATGTCTGTTCATATCTTCTGCCCATTTCTTGATTGGATTATTCTTTGGGTGTTGAGTTTGATGAGTTCTTTATAGACTTTGGATACTAGCCCTTTATCTGATATGTCATTTGTACATATCTCTTCCCATTCTGTCAGGTGTCTTTTGGTTTTGTTGACTGTTTCCTTGGCTGTGCAAAAGCTTTTTATCTTGATAAAGTCCCAAGAGTTCATTTTTGCCTTTGTTTCCCTTGCCTTTGGAGATGTGTCTAGCAAGAAATTGCTGCAGCCAAGGTCAAAGAGGTTGCTGCCTGTGTTCTCCTCAAGGATTTTGATGGATTCCTGTCTCACATTTATTTTGAGTTTATTGCCACAGACTGCAAGGATATTTCAACATCCTTTCATCCATTTTGAGTCTATTTTTGTGCATGGTATAAGGAAATGATCCAGTTTCATTCTTCTGCATGTGGCTGTCCAATCTTCCCAACACCATTTGTTGAAGAGACTGTCCTTTTTCTATTGGATAGTCTTTCCTGCCTTGTCGAAGATTAGTTGACCATAGAGTTGAGGGTCCATTTCTGGTTCCTTTGATCTATGTGTCTGTTTTTTTGTCAGTACCATACAGTCTTGATGATTACAGCTTTGTAATAGAGCTTGAAGTCCGGAATTGTGATGTCACCAGCTTTCGTTTTCTTTTTCAACATTCCTCTGGCTATTCAGGGCCTTTTCTGGTTCCATACAAATTTGAGGATTATTTGTTCCAGCTCTGTGAAAAAAGTTGGTGGTATTTTGATAGGGATTGCATGAATGCATAGATTGCTCTAGGTAGGGTAGACATTTTAACAGTATTTGTTCTTCCAATCCATGAGCATGGAACGTTTTTCCATTTCTTTCTTTCTTCCTCAATTTCTTTCATGAGTGTTCTATAGTTTTCCAAGTCCAGATCCTTTGCCTCTTTGGTTAGGTTTATTCCTAGGTATCTTATGGTTTTTTGGTGCAATTGTAAATGGGATTGATTCCTTGATTTCTCTTTCTTCTGCTTCATTGTTAGTGTATAGAAATGCAACTGATTTCTGTACATTGATTTTATATCCCGCGACTCTGCTGAATTCCTGTATCACTTCTAGCAATTTTTTGATGGAGTCTTTTGGGCGTTCTAAATAGAGAATCATGTCCTCTGTGAAGAGCGAGAGTTTCACTTCTTCTTTGCTGATTCAGATGCCTTTTATTTCTTTTTGTTGTTAGATTGCTGAGGCTAGGACTTCTAGTACTATGTTGAACAACAGTGGTGAGAGTGGACATCCTTGTCGTGTTCCTGACCTTAGGGTAAAAGCTCTCAGTTTTTCCCCCATTGAGAATGATATTCTCTGTGGGTCTTTCATATATGGCTTTTATGATACTGGGGTATGTACCCTCTATCCCTACACTGTGAATAGTTTTAATCAAGAAAGGATGCTGTACTTTGTCAAATGTTTTTTCTGCATCTGTTGAGAGGATCATATGGTTCTTGTCCTTTCTTTTATTTATGTAGTGTATCACACTGATTGATTTGCAGTTGTTGAAACATCCTTGCAGTCTGTGGCAATAATTTTTTTAAATGTTTTTTTTTTTAAATGGCAGCTACTCATCCACTGAAGATAGGTTGATTTTAGTAATGTGGTAAGTAAATAAGCCAGACAATATATTTGAGAATACAAACAAGAAATGAGGTTTGTGTTTTTGTCTGGCCATACTTTATGTGTGGTTCTACCATCAGCCACAGACACTCCTCATTCATTATACTGCCCTATTTTATAAATGTCATTACTCCCCTAGTGATTGGCATAAGGCTGGGCACATAAAAACTCTCCATAAGCATCCACTGAATGTTGAATAAATGAGTGAAGACATGACTTCCTATTTATGAGTGTCATTGACATGCACCGTGAAGTAGAAATGGCTCATAGTTGGTAAACAAAAGGGGCAAAAAAATTTTTTTCCAATACAGTTTTCTATTAATCCCACCATTTTATATCTCAGTATTCCTGGCCAGTTGAATATCTCTGAGCTGTACCAGACTCCCTCAGTCCCTCCCCCACAAAAGTCCTTGATTGCTCCTAAAAGCAGGAGTGGGGGCTCTGCTAGTTTTGGTTAATCTGGCTATTTAAAATTGTTCTGTTTTCTTTGAAGAACTTTGATTTACAAAATCACTGTTTGCTCATTCTTTTTTTTTTTTAAGATTTTTATTTATTTATCAGAGAAAGAGAGAGAGAGAGCACACAAGCAGGGGAAGCGACGGGCAGAAGGAGAAGCAGGTTCCCTGCTAAGCAAGGAGCCTGATGCGGGACTCGATTCCAGGACCCTGGGATCATGACCTGAGCTGAAGGCAGACGCTTAACCGACTGGGCCACCCAGGCGTCCCTGTTTGCTCATTCTTACAGATACTAAGGGAACTTGGACAGGCAGGACTAGCCAGCATTGTATTATCATAGCAGGAAAAAAAAGTTTACTCATGCACAGTTGTGTGATATTTGCATCTGAAAAGAGGAAGTAGGAATATTCTGAAGGATCTGCAATGTGGTGTCCACAGAGCCACCAGGTCCTAGTTCCATCAAGTCCTTATCTTATAACTTAGTCTGAAAACCATCAGCAAAGTAGATAAAATAGTGAAGCAGAGTGACATTCATCCAGGTTTGTGGATAAGGAAAGGTCCTTTAAAATAATCTGGCACAACAGTTTGTAATGAAAAGGAAAATGCTTGAAGTACAGAGAGGATAATCCACTTTCTCAACATAGCACATTGTGAACTTGAGCTCTGGAGACCAAATACCTGGGTGTTCAAATTCTGGCTCTGTCTTTCACCAGCTGTGCAGCCCAGGGTAGGAGTCTTTTTCTTTTTTTTTTTTTAAGATTTTATTTATTTATATGAGAGAAAAAGAGAGCACAAGCAGGGGGAGGGGCAAAGGGAGAGGGAGAAGAAGACTCCTGTTGAGCAGGGAGCCCGATGTAGGACTCGATCCCAGAACCCTGAGGTCATGACCTGAGCTGAAGGCAGATGCTTAACCGACTGAGCCAACCAGGCGCCCCCTGGGTGGGAGTCTTGCCTTCTTCCTGCTTTAGTTGTCTCACTTTCAAGGTTATAGAGATTAAATGAGTTAAACTCATAAAGTGCTTAACACATAGAAAGCACTCCAAAATTGTCATTATTGTTGCTGCTACTGTTTTTCCAGGTCACATAGCCAGTTTCAGGGTATCCTACCATGCATTCATTCAGCAAATATTCATTAGGCACATACTTTGTGCTGAACACTGTTTCAGGTGCTAGGGATACATCAACAAACAAAACCAACAAAATTTTGTGCCCTTATGGAGCTTACATTTTAGTGTAAAGAGACACACAATAAATTATAAACCGGATAAAGAAGAAGATTGTATAGTAAATTGGAAGATACGTGCTGTGGACAGAAGGGAATCCCACGTGCTAGGGAGAAGAAAAGTGGAGCAGTTGTTGATATTAAATCATATGGTCAGGGTAGCCCTCATTGAGAGGGTGACATTTAAATTAAGACCTGGTGGAGATGAAGAAGGGAGCCATGAGGATACCGGAGGGGAAGTGTTCAGGCAGAGAGAAGAGTCAGTGCAAAAGCTTTCTGTTGCAGGTGTGGCTGGTAGGTCCGAGGAGCAGCAAGGAAGCAAGCCTGGTTGGAGCAGAGCGAGTGAAGGAGAGAAGAGTGGAGATGGGCAAAAAGAGGTAATGGGAAGTGAAGTCATTAAGGAGCTTTGAAAGCCATAGAAGGGATCTTATACTGCAGGAAATAGGGAGTCATTGCAAGACTTTGAGGAGTGACCTGATGGAATTTATATTTTTAAAGGGTCACTCAGGCTCCTATGTTAAGAACAGATGGGAGGGAGGCAAGAGTAGAAGCAGAGAAACTATTTAGGAGGCTCTTACAGTTCCTTGGAGGGACACAACTATGGCTTGAACCAGGGAATTATCAGTAGAGGTGGTGAGAAGTGGCTGGATTTTAGGTTATACTTTGAACAGGTGGCAGACTGGTTGTGAAACATGAGAAAGAGAGGAGCTAAGGATGAATCCAACATTTTTGACCTGGCTTTATTAGAAGACTGGAGGTGCCATTAACTGAGATGAAGAAGGCGGTGAATGGAATGAATGGCTTTAGGAGGATGAGCAAGATCATTCCAGTTTAATAATTCTTATTCTTGTTTCTCTGTAGAGAAGATACTTTCCTCTTCCTAACTTCTTTCAAGATTTTCTCTCTAGATTTGTTCTTCTGTAGTTTGAATATGATATGCTTAAGTATGGGGCTTTGTTTTTTGGTATTTATTCTAGCATTTGTTCTCTAAGCTGCTCGAATTTGTAGTTTGGTATTTGTCACTAATTTTGGAAAGTTCTCGGTCCTTATTATTTCAAATATTTATTTTACTCCATTTCTTTCATTCTTCTTCTTCTGGCAATCCAATTTTGTTATATCTTTTGAAAATATCCCATAGTTCCAAGATAGTGTGTGTGTGTGTGTGTGTGTATGTGTTTGTTTTTTGTTTTTATTCTTTTTTCTCTTTGCATTTCACTTTTGGAAGTTTCTATTGACTGCTCTTGAAGGTCATTGATTTTCTCCTTGGCTGTGTCTAGTCTAACGAAGCCTCAGAAGCACCTTTATTCCTATTACAGTGTTTTTTGATTTCTAGCATTTTCTTTTGATTCTTTCTTTTAGAATTTTCATCTCCCTACTTGCATTACTTCTCTAATGGGTTTAAGAAAAGTTGTTGAGGGGCGCCTGGGTGGCTCAGTTGGTTAAGCAACTGCCTTCAGCTCAGGTCATGATCCTGGAGTCCCTGGATCGAGTCCCGCATCGGGCTCCCTGCTCGGCGGGGAGCCTGCTTCTCCCTCTGACCCTCCCCCCTCTCATGAGCTCTCTCTCTCTCTCATTCTGTCTCAAATAAATAAATAAAATCTTTAAAAAAAAAAAAAAAGAAAAGTTGTTGATTTCCAATTTGTCCAGTGCTTCTTGTTATAAGGATGTTGGAGCTAAGAATGAAAGTCTTAGAAGTTCATATTTGGGCATGTTGAGTTTGAGATGTCTATTTGGTTGTTGCTACGGAGAGTATGGTTCATAGACCTGCAGCGCTGGCATCACTAGGGAGCCAGCACAGAAATGCAGAATACTGGGCTCCACCTCAGACCTACAGACTCAGAATTTGCATTTTGAAAGACCCTCAGATTTTTCTGAGGATTCATCTGCACATAAGTGTTTGTGAATTGCTGTACTAAACAGCTAAGTGAAGATGTCGAGTAGACCACCATATATACTGGAATTAGGCAGAGAGGTCCAGGTTGGAGACATACATTTCTGAATTTTTGTCATGTTGATAATATTTTAATAGTAGCCATGTTATAGATTTTTTTTCCTAGGGGAAATTAGTGTCAGTGCTCTCTAATCCAACCACAGGAATATGCCTGTAATTGAGTAAGTTGTGTTTATTGCTTGTTGCAATGAAAGACAACACATACCATAGAGAATCACGGAGTATCTCAGAAAGAAGGTGTTACAAAGGGTTTACAGGATTGGTGCTTGTGTTAGGTGTTTTGAGGGATGTTTAAAGAAGCAGGGCTTTGCTCTGGATTGGATGCAGGAGGGTCGATTCTATGACTGGATGTCTTAAATCTTATCTATAAGTCAGGAGGAACAAAGCCAAGCTAAAGCTATAATTGGTGAAGAAGCATTAGTCAGTTATAGCCAGGATAAGGGAATGCTTGGTTATTTGAAAGGTTTGGGCAATGTTCATGTTCCTCCTGTGTGTTCAGACATTATTTTGGAGTGGACCTATTTTTGTCTTGATTCATTGTGGTCACAGTGGTGTAGTCTGATGTTAGAGTTCAGGACATTTTGTGTCCAATAGGAGAAGAACACCAAGGTCTAACTGTGAGTCCCAGGACAAGGCCCAGCTGATAGTATCAGGCCAGTTCCAAATATCAGGGCCTGCTTTTCTCTTTCCTCTTGGTCCTCAACATTTCCCACTCTTTCCTTCTATGCCTTGTTCTGTGGCCATCTGGTCCCTCATGGAGTCTACCCCATACTATAAAAGCTTGCAGTTTACGTAGTTCCAACCTGAGAAGGACACAGGGCTCTAGCCTAAGTGTACCTATCTGCCCCAGCTGCCTGTTGCTCTACTTATTTAAACTCTTCTGATCTGGTTGATGGTTGCTCAGAGTTGCCCAGAGTAGGAGGTGGGGAGTTTAGTAGTAAGAACATCCACCAGGCTTTAAGGTCTGTGTTTAAATTTGACAATAACACCTACTTGCTTTGGTCAGTTCTTTAAAGCCCCCAAGTTCTAGTTTCCTCAACTATCAAAAGAACTTAATGAACTTTCCTTTCAGGATTTGCTGACACAATTAGAGTTACTGTTTAGAAAATGACTAAGGACCATCTGACTTTCAACAAATAGTGGTTATTGGCAGAAGAAACAGAAAGAATGGAAGTGGATGTAAATGTTGCTAACATCTTCCTCATTGTCTTTAAACTCCCCATCCTGTCGCCACGTCATTTATATCCCATTGGTCTGCTTTGTTGGAAGATAAAATTAGAGTTATATGTTCTGAGCAAAACTTAGCATTTATTAATAATGGAGAAGTATATGCACTTAAATTATGGAAGCCAATTAATAAGGTCACACAGGAGAAACATTTGATTTGGAATCCAGGGATTTCTGTTTGAACCCTGGCACCATAACTTGGAAGTGTGCATCATGCAGTGAGTTCCTAGACCTTCTGAGCTTTAGATACTTCATTTATTTAACAGGTATAAGAGTTGAGGTGAAGGAGAGTGTTTTGAAGATTACATTTTGAAGAATAATTTTTTAAAGTTAATTTTTATATATTGTAAAGCTTTTTTGCAAACAAGGTACTAGTGTCATTAGAACCTTATGCATATTTTCATGTGCTCTATTTCTGCTTAAACCATTTTCAGCTGTGGAATGGAAAAACCAGGAAGGAATCCAAATTTTCCTCCAAGGTGTTTGAACTTACACCTTTGGGCCAAATTCAACAAAGCTTAGCTAAGTAAGTTGCCTTATGCTCTTGGGCTACAAACCAAGAAAATAACCAAATAATGGTGACCAACTTGAAATACTGCTGTACCAAAAGACGGATCTATTGAGGTCTATGCAGGAAGGGAAGGACAGAAATTGTCATCTTTCCAAGCCATAAAATATAACATCACCTAAGAAAAAGTGCTGCCTTCCAGTCTCACCCATTCACCCCCACCCTCACACACACACACAAAGCCAGTTTCCCTAGTTATTTCTTGAGAAGAAGAACAGTGAGTGTTTACCAACACCATTTTCATTGTCTTGGGGAGAGGATGCTTAACTTTCTTTGATAGGCTAGAAGGTAAGTCCTCACAGCGGCTAGGAGCTTTAATTGTTACTACCTTTCTGTTATAGATAAGGGGACTTGGGGTTCAGAATGATAATGCAACTCGTCCCAAATCACATAGCTAGTATATGGTGGAGTTGGGAGGTGGGGATACATCTGTTTGATTTGAATACAGTAGACTTTGCACTTCTTGGGGTGCTTACTAAATAAAAAGAAGAAAAAAAGGCAGCTGAACGGGTCTTCTATTATCCACGTTCCAAAGTAAAATCAATGTTTCTGGGAGGATGAGGAAGGAAGTCACAGAATTTCGGGATAAAGGGACACTGGAAAGCCCACTGAAGGAATCCCTCTCCCTGCCTGCTGCGTGGCGGGTCTTTCACAGCTCCTGGTCTAGGCTACAGTGACAGGGAAGGTCATAAGGTTCTTCCATATACAGAGCTAAATATGTGAGACTAGAGCTTCCAACTATTACAACCCATGGGTCTCCTCCTTGAGGCCAGAGAGGCTGTCTCTAATCCCTCTCTCATGTGAGACCCAGCAGGTCTGATGTGAGTCTTCTCTCCAACCCTTTCAACTGTTTCCCCAAGGGTGCCACTTGTGAAACCCTTCCTCTTCTTGATTTTCCTGTGGGCAGCTTTTCTACACACCGAGGTCCCTCCAGGCTTAGCTTTTCTGACTTCCTTCCAGCATCTGCTGGTGACATTAAAACCTGCCGAAGCAGTGGACTGTTTACCCAACTTGTTTTTAAAACTCACCTACGAATTCACAAATGTGAATAATTTTTGTGATACAACAGCCTAGAAGTTTTGATTTCTGTAGAATTTAGCAACTATTGCTTATAAGGAAGATTCAGAGTCCCGTTATTTTTTAATCCAAGAAAGAAAAAATGCAAATACTTTGTTGATTTTTTAAAATCAAGTAATATAGAAATGTATCCTCCTTGTAAAAAATAATTTAAATATAATAACCCTCTCTCTTCTCAGAGCTGTATTTAGTTTGATAGGTACCCTTTTGGGCACCTCCTTAAGTGTGTATAGACATCTGTATGTGCACCCAGGAAAAATATACTTTGATTTTGTGTGTTTTAAAAAATAAATGAATTACATTCATAATAGAAAAAAAATGCTACAATTGGAATGAAGGAAGTAGACTTCTAGGCAGTGATATATAAAGGTCTCTAAGACACGTAGTTGAGGAATAAAAGCAAGCTGCAAAACAATACATGTTATATGATTGCCCCGCCTTAATATTTCTAAGTGTGGGTTTCCAAACCTCAATCAGGATACCACTCTAACTGTTGAAAGGCGTTGTGGCTTTCCGATTGTAAAGTCTCAAACAAGACCCAGTGGTAATAGGTATCCCAATAAATGATGATATACAAATCAGTGACAAAGATTCCTGTTCCTTTCCTTACGTACTGTAACTGTAGCCAAGGGACTTTATTTATTTGTTCCTAAAAATTTTTACATTTCTTCCTTGACATTTCTAGAAGATACACAGAATAAAAAGAAGTAATCTCTAGGATTTATAATCTAATGGTGGTAGAGAAAATACATGTATATTTAAACAACAGTACAAAACTGTGTAGTTAATTACCAGGCCTGGACACAGCCGGTGAATTCAGAAAGAGAGAAGTGTCTATAGGCTGAAATAATCAGGGAGGTCTTCACTGAGGAGGTAAAGTTTCAGGAGGCTTGCAAAATGGGGACAACTTGGATAAGCTGTGTCCCTAATAAGTCAACTTCCCCGAGGGAAGGGGTCCTCTAAGTGAATTATGCAGATGAACGTGGAATATCAGATTAGGGGCAGATTATGGACAGTCTTAAATTTCAAGAAATTTGAGAATAAAAGTATCAAATGACAAGGAATTTAAATTAACATCTAGAGCAACGAATTATTAAAACTAACATGCAATGAAGAATTTGGGAGAACGTGGAGGCTGGAGAATAAATTGGAGATGATTCTTATAACCTAGGAACAGAAAGTAATTGTTGGGGGATGGTGTCGGGGGATAATCTGGTAGCCCATCTACCCAGTAATTCAAGCAAGCTCTGATACCGGCCAAGCACCAGTATTCTCTATGGGTTGTGCAACATTTCACTCAGCCTGACTAATGAAAACTAAATGCATTTGGAATGGAAATGATGTATGTGTAGATGAAACCTGATGGGCTCTTATGCAACTCTTACTTATTATGTAAATGGACACAAATAAAGGAAGAAAGCCTGGGTTATAAAAGAAAGGCAGGCATCACTCACTTAGACTCTCCAGGATTAAGGTTTGAACATGAAGGCCCTTTCCCCACTGATCTTTCTGGTTTTTATTAGTTCTCCAGGTTGGGCAAAAGACAGGCACTACAGCATTGGTATTAAAGAAACCACTTGGAACTATGCTCCTACTGGTAAAAATATGCTCAATGGGAAGCCTTTTTCAGAAGATCAGTAAGTAATACCTTTGCAACGAGAAAGTCACTCTCAGAAACAGAAGTTGGTAATTGTTATTCACTGATAAAATGCTAATGAAGAATTTCCCATCGTTGACCCTTTAAGGGCACATTTGCTACTAGAACTGCTTCCTTTGTTTTCTTGATAGAAATCAGAAATTATTCTTTCTGAGAATTGTCGCCACTTCTGCCAACATGGCACAATATTTCAAGGATCATTTCTAATTCTGTGCTTATCATCAATTTTGTTTGTGTGGTGCTCAAGATATAAAACAACACTTTTCCTTCTGATATGGAGGGTATGGCAGAGATTCTAAAACTGCAGCTCTGTTCTTGATTTCTCTTTTCAAGTAATTGGGAGGGAGAAATCTCGTGGTTATGCGTGGGGGTTTGGATTTACCCTGTTTGTTGGCCAAAAAGACCCTAAGTCTACCAGCAAATCCACAAATCCGTATAAATGGGTAAACAATTCTAAGTCACTGGGATTGATCTAATGCTTGAGCTCTAAAGTGACCTTCAAGTGGGGTTAGAAGCCTTTTTGTGGCTCAGTGTGGAGAGTTGGTAAGTCTTGTAAGCCAAAATGCCACGCATATTACTGGCTACACTTGTATTTGATCCCTTCATCATAGACTCCAACGTTCTCCTTGCTTACACCACCTTTTTTGATTCCCTTCACATTTTCTCCCGTGTCTGAGTTTTGTCTATCAAAATTAGGTTGTAAAGCTTCTTACTTCTAGTTTCAGTTGACTTAACATTTTTTTTCTTTCCTGTCAAACTTTATTAAAGTTCTCTCTTTTTGTTTCTTTGTTTATTTTTTACAGAGAGTTTCAGTCCTATAAATATCTAAAACAAAGCCAAGACAAGATAGGATCTGTTTATAAAAAGGCTTTGTATTTTCAGTATACTAATGACACATTTCAAACCATCATTAAAAAACCATCCTGGCTGGGATTTTTAGGGCCGATAATTAAGGCAGAGACTGGAGACATGGTTTATGTTCATGTAAAAAATTTTGCTTCAAGAATGTATAGTTTCCATCCTCATGGACTCACCTACTCTAAAGAAAATGAAGGTAAGTGGATCCTTTTTTCTTATATTCCTGAGCTGTTGCTTATGGGAAGTATGAGCCCAAGACCTCAGGGCAAGCAGGGTAATTATGAACTGGGAGTAGTTTGGGGTGAATGCAAACTCTTATTTTTGATGTCTTTAATGTTTATACCTGACAATCCTTTTTCAATTTTTCATCTTGAGTAAGTGCCCACCCTTGTGCAATTCTTAGGAAAGAAAACACACTTTTCACTCTCAATAATAATAATACAAACTAATGAACATTCATGGCTTACTAGAGAAAGCATGGGCCACTTTTTTTTTTTTTTTTTGGTAGGAGATGCTCATGAGCAAATGTTAGGTTGGCAGAAATACTATTCTACCCCCACCTCATTTCATTTTCTAATAGATGAGGATTTGCCTCTTGAAAACATCACTGTCAAGAGAAATCATTATTTTCCAGGAATACTATTCTACCCCTCCTCATTTCATTTCCTAATGGATGAGGATTAGCCTCTTGAAAACATCACTGTCAAGAGAAATCATTATTTTCCAGACAGTATCCTGTCTCCTAGACATCTACACTCACAGCTGCCCAATGGTGTTAGAAAAAGAGAGGGAAGAGAAAGCCAAAAAAATAAGGTTTTATGTTCACCATGGAGCAGGGGGGTGCTGGGATATGGGTAAATATGAGAGGTTGGCCATGCTTCAAAGTCTTCTATTGAATGTAAGAACTTTATTCATAGTTATGAGGACTCTAGCCTCAAGAGATAAAGATCCGAGGTAAAAATTCTAGGAAAAGAAGAAAGAAGGAAGAGAAAGGCCCCAGATTCAGAACTGGGGTAAAAGCTCAGGGTAATGTAAGCTATGCAGAGGGCCACTTTTGGGCTCCAGTGGTCTACTTGGAGGACATATGAATACCTCTTGATGCCCTGGGTCCCAAGTGTGAAGAAAATATGGAAGGCCTGTCAGGAGTCTAGGTTTTTGTATCTGAGGTCTAGGCATATAGTAGATATACAGTAAATATTTTTGGAATCCGTCAATAATGGTGATAATAGTCTGCAATTATACTGCCTATCTCATTCCGGTTTCGTCTAGAAACTAGACAAGCTGGATATTCAAGTGGAAGTCAGCTAAGGAAGAAGAGACAGGAGACAGGAAAGAGGAGGGGAGGAATGCACACTTGATTCCAAAAATAGAAATTAACATACATTCATGGCTTACTAGAGAAGGCATGAGTGATATTCAAAATACTGTTGCCCAATGGTTACTGTGACCGCAGTGTGGATTATGTTTCCTAGGTGCCCTCTATCCTGATAATACTACGAGCGAGCAAAAGGAAGATGACCGTCTGCAACCAGGGGCACGATATACTTACAAGTGGTTTGTAGAAGAAAATCAGGGGCCTGGCCCCGATGACAGTAACTGCGTGACAAGGATTTACCACTCCCATGTAGACACTCCAAGAGACGTGGCTTCGGGTCTTGTTGGACCAATTCTGACTTGCAAAAGAGGTAACATATTTTTAAAATCTCACTGTAGCAATAGAACCAGAATAAGTGGGCTCTCCCCCTGCTCTCCTCGTGGAATTTTTCTATCAGATGAGCTCCCTTTTCCTGCCTTGACCTTGATTCTTCAGTCAAGAAAGTAAAGTTGCCCTCTCAGACTCTGAGCACTAGATGGCGATGGTGAGTCCAACACCTCAGTTCAAGTCCAGGTTGGTCACTAGATGGTAGTCAAATCCAGTGAACTTCACTTTAGCCGCCTTTTCACAAAATGACTGACACCTTTCTCCTATAGAGAAGTGTTCAATCAGCAGGGTCGAAGAAGGTAGGAAGCTGAGAGGCTGTTTGCCTGTTCCTTGCATGCATTGTTCCTTAGAGTTCTGTCTGTAGGTGTGCAAGATTAAGTTGAATCAGTTAGAATCACCAGTTTATTTCATGGCAAAAATAATTATTGCAAAGAGCAAGTTTTGTTGTTCTTTATGTTTCAGGCACACTGGATGGAGACACCGAAAAAAATATCGACAGGTCTTACGTTTTGATGTTTTCCATAACTGATGAAAACAAAAGCTGGTATATCGATGACAATATTAATGCATACACTGAATCTGGCAAAGTTAATGCTAACGATCCTGACTTCCAGGAGAGCAATCTCATGCCTTGTAAGATTAAAGAAAGCTTTCTTATTCATCATACCCTATAATTCTAACTTCGGTGATTCTATTTAGTGATTTCCTTTTGTTCAAGTTTGTGTGGTTGAGTTTACATTTTCCAGTTTTCCCTCAAGGTACGCTGGTTGATATGCGAGGCATCTAGTAAATTTTGCTAGTTTGCAGAGTTTCATAGCATGTAAAGTTAGGTAGATGCATTTGTTTTCTAAAGTCTGATCTTGATCAAAAGGAGATGGTAAAAAAAAAGGAAAGGTATAATTTTAAGGTAATAAAATATTATGGAAGAACAAAAACATAACTGACCAGGTATTTTATGAAAATGTGTTTCTTAAAAAAAAATGTTTCTACATAAGATTTTTTCAGAAAAGCCACTCTCATTCCCTCAGTCACCCATCCTTATTCTCTTCTTTCCGGGACTTAGCTTCTTTTTATTCTTTTCCCCTCGTCACTGACCTCTGCCCTTCACTCACTTTTCCTCCTCTTGCCTGTAATTCTTCGTGCTCCTGACACTTCTAATTATATACAATATTTATGGCCTTTTCATGTTTGGAACACCAATCAAATCCCATGTTAGATTATGCATGAGAATAAAGCTGACACTGTGAGGTTTGTGTATTGAGGAAATGCGCCGAATGTATAGCGTATGGGGCGCCTGGGTGGCTCAGCTGGTTAAGCGTCTGCCTTCGGCTCAGGTCATGATCCCAGGGTCCTGGGATCGAGCCCCGCATCGGGCTCCCTGCTCAGCAGGGAGTCTGCTTCTCCCTCTCCCTCTGCCTGTCTCTCTGCCTACTTGTTCTCTCTCTCTGTCAGATAAATAAATAAAATCTTAAAAAAAAAAAAAAGAATGTATAGCGTCTGGTCCTCATCTACCGTGTGTGAGAGATTAGCACACGTTTATTTTCTTGGCTCAGTCAGGAGAGCATGCAACTCTTGCTATCAGGCTCATGAGTTCAAGCCCTGCTTTGGGCGTAGAGTTTACTTAAAAAATAAAAAAAATAAAATAAAACATACATTTGTTTTCAGCAATAAATGGATACATGTATGGAAATCTGCCCAATCTCACCATGTGTGCTGAGGACAGGGTCAAGTGGTATTTTGTGGGCATGGGTGGTGTGTTGGACACACACTCCATCTATCTGCATGGACAAACTCTGATATCCCGGAACCACAGAAAGGACACCATTACTGTCTTCCCTGCCTCGCTGGAAGATGCCTTCATGGTGGCCAAGGGCCCTGGAGACTGGCAGCTGGGATGTCAGACACACGGTAGGGATTTGTGATCTTTACATAACACAGTGTCAGAGAATTTTCAACGTTGCAACCCCTCACAAATACCTTCTCTTCCAAATGATAGAAAGCGATTTCTAGGGAGGTGATGGGGTTGCCTTTTGGAAAGGCAGTGACAGGATCAGAACTGGAACCCGGGTCTCTAACACTTAACTCCATAGTAATGAACGCTTCTAGGTATATAGGGGTGTTTTGTTTTGTTTGTACAAAAAACTTTTATATTTATTAGCCAGCGAGCCTTACAAAAAGCCTGAATGGCAGAGCAGGTATTATTACTGTTTGTTTTTAAGTTGAGGAAACAAGTTTCAAGAGGTTAAAACATGTGTCCAAAACCCTGTAAGAAGAATTGCCAGGAATATTGTGGGACTAAATGATACTAATCCAGAACTCAGGAAACCTTTGTATTTCCGTTTGTTTCCCTCTTCAATCACACCGTCCATTGAATCATATGATAGCCAGTTATGAAGTCATTCATCTTTTCTATACTTAAATATGACCAAACTCTACATATAATCATGCACTCTTTTGTCTTACCTTTCGATCAAAACACACGGTTGTTATTAGAACCGAAGAATTCACTTTTCTTTCTTTATACACAAATGGGTTTACTTCTGTGATCAAACCTGCCTTCTAAGTCTCATACTTTGGTTAGAATCATGCTTCCACTAGTTACGGAAATAACTACACAGCAAGTATTTATCAGGATTTGCTATGTGCTGGGACCCTCGAGGGCTCTGGGGAAAAAGGAGAACCACTCGCAGCCACTGCAACTCAAGGACTGAATTTAATGGTGAAAAGTTTCTCACTTAGAAAGGAACATCATTTTCAGGTGAAAATGTACACTCAATCCCACTCTTCCTATTTACTGACTTTGCAGATGGTGCCTTCGAGCCACGTCTGGCCCTCAGCTCTGCAGAAAGAATAGGGTCAGCCCTTGGCACAATTGAGAAGCTTCTGAGAGTTCCTTGGTTGATTTGATTGACTCCATAGCTTTCCCTTGTATTTAATCTCTTCCCGTGTCCTAGAGTTGTGTGTGGTTTTTAAAATTTACTTCAGTCTTCTTAAAATTTGTATTTAAAATGTTTTTATTTAAAATTTATTTAAAATTTTATTTTATTTTATTAGTAATTACAAGAATACATGAATAGACTTTGGCTGGAAAGAAAGGAAGGATGGAAAGAGGAAGGAATGAGGTGGGGGAAGGATTGAGGGGGTGGGCAGTAGGCAGAAAAAGCAAAAATCTAATGTGATGTATGGGAACCAGCTCATACCAGCTCAAGAGGGCAGGGAGTTAAGCCAGCCAGCTGGTAAACTGTTGGTAACTTCAAACTGGTCACAGTGGGAGTGTTTAGACCACAAAAATTAGCAAAGTAAATCAAGTATGGTGTTTTTTTGTCTTTAGAGAGCCAGTTTAAGAACACACCGTTAGTCCAACCCTCCCATCGCCATCTTCGTTCCTCCCCAGAGAGTAAACACTAGGTGTGAATACTTGAAAACCTGTTCACTATGCATTCTCACACAATATATATGAACATGTAGAAACCAAAAACACATTGCTATATTTTGTGTTTTGTTTTACATAAGTAGATCACGCTGCATATAATTTTCTGCTGTTGCTTTCTTCACTTATCAATGTTTTGAAATCTTTTTCCTGACATTCCACATACATCTAACTTATTCTTTTACACTGTTGTATAGTTTTCCACATTGGGGATGTATCTATCCTGAGTTATTTACCCAATTGCCTACCGATAGGCATTTAAATTGCTTCCACGTTTTTTGCTTATTAACAATGTAATAGTTAACATCTTTTTATTTGTATCTTTTTATGTTTTAACAAATGCTGCCCAGATTGCCTTCCAAAATGTCTGTCCTAATTTACACTCCCACCAACAGTACTCCAAAATCAAAGCACAGGACTGGTGCCCTCGTGGAAAGTTACCTGCCTTGATTTTCTTCCTGCCTGCTTCTAGTTAATCTAATAAATCAGCTAATTCATTAGTGACTAATGGTGGTAATTTTATACCCCTGAGGAAAGATGTTTTTGGCCAAATAGAATCTCAAATTCTTCTCGGTAGACAGGCAACATCTTCATCTAGGGACTGGTCCAAAGGTGGTGATTATTCTCCAGTAATATATGTTCCTCTAACCTTTATCTTTGCATCCTGCTTTTTGTATTTGTTTCATACATTTTAGGTTTTTACACAGATTCCGTAAGTAAAATGCCTCAAATTTCTCCAAAAGGGAGAAGTTGCAGTATTGTTGGCTAAAATATAAAATATATATGGAATAAGAAAAATGTTGCAGTAACATTCTCTGCTTGGGTTTACTGTTTTTCAGATAGTATGAAGGCCTTTTTTAACGTAAGGAATTGCCGAAAACCTTCAACAGATGTTCATGGGACACATGTTATATGTTACTATATTGCTGCTGAAAAAATTGTTTGGAACTATGCTCCCTCTGGTGTAGATTCCTTCACTAAAGAAAATTTAACAACATCTGGAAGGTAATAATTCAGTGATTAAAATATTTATGGTTAAATAAAGATAATCGAACTTTTTCATAACCAGCTACTCCTAAGAAGGATTTAGGCATCTTGTCATAAAAAGATACCGATAAAACAAAAGGAGAAAAATAATTATATCAATAATTAGAAGATGTTGAATTAAAAGATCACTACCACACAAAATTTTTCTCTAAATGCCTTGGCAGCCAGCGCGAAATAAAACATACTGCTCATTTTTCCCCCTAGCACTGTTTTAAAATAGATTTATTATATGTAATTATGAGGCAGTGGATAATGTTATCAATAACAATTTTATAAAAATTCAAAACATTCCTCATGTATCATTTATACTTTCCTGCTAAGATCTGAAGGCATAATTAAATTATTGCCCATGACATTTTTTATTACTTTTTTCTTTCCTATGACATTCTTAAATCATGTTTTTGTTTTTGGTTTTTTTTTTTAAGATTTTATTTATTTATTTGAAAGAGAGTGAGAGAGAGAGACCATGGTGGGGGAGGGTCAGAGGGAGAAGCAGACTCCCTGCTGAGCAGGGAGCCTGATGCCAACTCGATCCTGGGACTCCAGGATCATAACCTGAGCTGAAGGCAGTCGCTTAATCAACTGAGCCACCCAGGCGGCCTTAAATTATGTTTTATAAATATTTTTTATTTCAACAGCACCTAAGAATATATTACCAATTACTATTTTAGTGACCAAAAACTACGACCAAAATACATTACCATGGCACAGCATTTAAAAGTACACAAAAAGTTTTTTTGATAGTCCAACTGCTATAATTATATTTACCAACTCAAAGATTACAGCAATTTTAAACCTTCTGGTCTATTGAATGGAAGTTATATGTCAGAAAATATCAAGTTCTGAAACCACCAAGCAGTGTTTCCCATGGTAATTATTTTTCTCTAATTTACTCAGAGAAAATTTGCGAAAACTAAGACTGTTATGTCGAGTGAGTATTTTCACTTCTTACTTCAGTTCATCAATAAATTATTCAATCTGTGGGATGGAAATTTTATATGAAGGATATCTGGGCTTAGAGCAAAAATCAGATTCAGAGTTAGGTCCAACTCTCATTTTATATTGACTAAAATAAGTATGAATTAATAGATTTTTTTTCGGCTTGCTTGATTGTCCTGGCTATGAAATTCTATGATGTGTTAGCATGACAAGTCCCTACTTCACTGCTAAGAAACTCTTTTTCTCAGGGGACCCCATTTAATTTTATTATAATAAAATTTATTTTTTTATTTTTTAAAGATTTTATTTATTTATTTGACAGAGAGAGACAGCGAGAGAGGGAACACAAGCAGGGGGAGTGGGAGAGGGAGAAGCAGGCTTCCTGCAGAGCAGGGAGCCCGACGTGGGGCTCGATCCCAGGACCCCGGGATCATGACCTGAGCTGAAGGCAGACGCTTACCGACTGAACCACCCAGGCACCCCTATTATAATAAAATCTAAAAAGAAGAATGACATCTCTCATCTTACTATTCTAACATCTCTGCACATAATTGTTTTAGAAGTGGCGTTTGTTACTACCTGACTGGAAAAAAAAAAGAACCTTGTGTTCCAGAAGAAAGTGTGTGGATAAACCGCCAAGTAGACAGGCATAGATACTTTTATACCCACACGCATAGATAAAAGACTGAAAAGAAATCCATGGAAAATGTTGACAGTGGTTATATGTAGATAATGGGATTATGAAGATTTTAATTTTGGGGGGTCAGTTTTCTTCTTATTTTTCAAATTTCCTACAATGAGCATGCATTGCTTTTATAAATATATTACAAGTAATTTAAAACAGATTCTTGCTTTCTTTTCACGTGATCACTGTTAACTTAAAAGTTCTTTGTGTATCTGCTTTCTCTGCGCAGTGAATCCCAGCTACATTTTGAACAAAGCCCAACCAGAATCGGAGGATCTTACAAAAAGCTAGTTTACCGTGAATATACAGATGCTTCCTTCCAAACACAGAAGGCAAGAGAGGAGCACCTTGGAATCCTTGGTAAAATTCTCTTCAGAGCTCTGCAGGGTTATACCGCCGTTTATACATATTCTGTGCAATCAAAATAGTATTCACATCTCACAGTTTTAGAGATTTTAGGCTGTCATCTTACAACCTTATGAAAACAGTACATTCTGATTCACCCAATTTTAAACTACATTCTTTTGTCCCTATACATCCAATAAGAGTAATATATTCATGTGATCCAAAGTGACTTTCTAAGACCGTGCATCATCTCGAGCTCTTGCAGTCGGAGGCATTCCTGGTTCATAGCATTGTCTCTTTAATTTGTTCCTAGAAGAAACTTACTCAAGTAACACACCTGACAATTGTTTGTGAAAACCGAGGACAATTACTAATTCTGTTGGTCTCTAGGCCCTATTATTAAGGCAGAAGTGGGACAGATCATCAAGATCATTTTTTATAACAAGGCTTCCATGCCACTCAGCATTCAGCCTCATGGACTACGTTACAGAAAGAGTAATGAGGGCTCCTTCTACAAAACACCTGGAGGAAGTAAGTAATGTTTGAGGGAGGCCAAAACAAGCCACACTGCAATATAATGTCAGCTAGAAAATAAAATTTCTCCTCAAATCATGATGCAGCCCACTTTTCACATCATAACAGCACTGTGTCCTAATTATGGCCGTGATTCCTTCAGCCCCTTTCAACTGTCACCCGAGGTGCTACAAAGTGAGCAAGATACGGTCCTTGCTCTCAGAGATCTAACAGCCTAGACTAGGGTACTTCTGGTCCTAGGACCTATTTTACCAATATTTATTTCTTACTAGGTACTCCTCCACCCTCCTCACATGTAAATCCTGGCAAGATATTTGTCTATACATGGGAAGTTCCAAGATATGTGGGTCCTACCTCCTCAGATCCCAACTGTCTGACCTGGTTATACTATTCCTCAGTAAATATGATAAGAGACATCAACAGTGGCCTCGTAGGGCCTCTGCTCGTGTGCAGAAATGGAAGCCTTGGTAAAGATGGCAAACAGGTGAGTCATGGATCTATGTCCAGATAGGCCTTGGTGAGAGGTTGCCTGAGACAGAACTGCAGAGGCAAAGCAATGTGGCAGTCGGCAGGTTCAGTTTCTTCTGTGGGCTGATTTTCTCAATTCTATCCTTTTCTGAACTCCAGACCTGCACCTTCCTCTGCCCAGTGAGCACCCACCCTAGCGTGTACCAGACACCTCTATTTCCGCTTGACTGCTTTAACTCTTCATCTCCCTCTGGACAACCGCTACCTGCCCCTCTCTCCTTCACTCTGTCTCTTTTGTTAATGACGCCACCCATCCCAGGATTTCCATCAACAACAACTCCTTTCTCACCTCCAACATTAGTCATCCACCTCCCAATACCACTGCCTTCTTGGGAGGTACCGTCCCCTCTTTCTGAACTCCTTTAACCTCCTGACTCCTGGTTCCACTCTCACCCTGCTTCACTGTAGCTCCACATCGCTTCTTTTCAAATCCAACTCTAGCGCGCTCCATACTCTGCAGTTGGCTGGCTCAGAAGTCAGCACAACAGACCCCTGTCGGCCCCTCCAGATTCATGCCTCCTTCCTTGCCACACTGTGCAGAATTAGCTTGTTAGTCCCTGAGGAAGAAAGGCTCATTCACATCTCTTTGATTTTGCCCTCTGCTCTCTATCGGGAATGGCCTCTCCTCACGGCTTTGCCTGCTGAGAGGGGAGACATTTTTAAAACTCCGACTGAAAGTTCCTTCCTGTCCTTCAGACAATATTCACTAACTAAAGTGGTTTCTGTCAGTTACCATAGTTCCTTGCGTACGTTTCCATTGGAGCACTTATCCATGCAATTGTATTTATTGGCCTTTCTGTCCCACTAGACCATAAGTTCCTTGAAACCGTACGTGAGGGTTTTTTGTTTGTTTGTTTGTTGTTGTTTTGTTAATTTTTTGTGAAAACGACTGACCCTCTCTGGCGTGTAGTAGGTGCTTAGTAAATGTTTGAGGGATGAATTTCCCCTGTTCCTCACTCACAAGTGAACTAATATCTAATTTCTTTTTTGCACTTATAATTTATAAGGTAATAAAGCCTAATAAATCTCCCCAAATAAATATATGTATAATTGAATGTATATTTTATCTAAAAATGAGATGACATATTAACAGGCATCCATATAATTCAAGCATTATAAGTCTCATAATTCTTATAGCACATGTAATCTTTCTATTTATCCAAAAATATAAATATGTGTACATATTTAATTTCTTCATAAATGCTAAAAATGCAGACTTTCTAGAATTGAAAACATTTTATTTAACTCACTTTCTACAAAGCATCCTATGAAAAGCCACTATAAACATCTATGATCATAGAGTTTAGTTTATGAAGTTCAGTTGTAGGGGTCCCTAGAGTAAGAGCTTTATACGAAAACAACTATAGATAATTCTCCTAACTTCTTAGTTCTGTGATAAATCCATTCACTGGGATTCATGCCTTTATCTGTGCCTGAATTTTCGAGGAGTATACAAAACACCTTGTGTAGGAAATCCTGTATGCAGATCAACTATTTGACTAGACTTTGTATATAGAGCATCTATATTTCATGTCTATTTCTTTTTCTATTCTCATCCACAGAAAGGAAAAGACAAAGAGTTTTACCTGCTTGCCACAATATTTGATGAAAATAAAAGTCATCTCTTAGATGAAAATATCAGAACATTTACAACAAGGCCTGAAAATGTGGATAAAAAGGATCCAGACTTCCAGAAGTCCAACCAGATGTATTGTGAGGGAACATGCAATTTACAAAATAAATGCATTAAGCACTTGTTTAATTTCATTATGTCTAAAGAATTACAGATTAAGAGAGACATACATTTTTCCCCAAGGATTGGCTAATATATTTCATGTTTCTTTTAAAGATAATTTCTCAACAAAAATACTATCTACTCGGATGATTATGTTAAATTCAACTTACTAAATACTTAACAATGCCTTGTTGGTGCACTATATTGTTTAGCTATTACTAAATGTGAGATAGAAAAGTCATGTATTTTTTTACTGCCAAATTTAGTGACACTGGTGGATGGAGTGTTTATTGAGTTAGGTGGTTGATTGGTTGGTTGGTTGGTTTTTGAAGACTGCAGGTGTAGGGGGAAAGGACTGGTCTAGAATCTAAAGACTTGGACTTTGATCTTAACTGTTCCAAAAATAAGCTTAATGACACTGGACAAGTAATTGCCTCTTTGGCCTTAGTTTCCTCAAATCTAAAAGGAAGGGGTGAACACAGATAATCTTGAGATTATCTTACATGATTGAGCTGCCTTAGGATTAGTCCTTTGTTGAGTTTGAAGAGATGCCAATTATCAATAAATTAAATATTCTTTTCTTTGTCCCCAATGTCTTGTAGCCATTAATGGATACATGTATGGAAATCTGCCTGGACTGGACATGTGCTTAGGAGACAACGTTTCGTGGCACGTTCTCAGTGTGGGATCAGAAAAAGACTTACATGGGATATATTTTTCAGGAAATACCTTCACTTCCTTAGGATCAAGGGACGACACCATAGCTCTGTTTCCCCACAACTCCCAGACACTTTTTATGACACCCGATTCCATAGGTAAGTAGTAGATCTTCTCTTTCACACTGAAATGTGCCCAAATTATGAAAAACAGTGTCTTGACATGCACTGAATATTGTTCGTACAGAAAAAAGGGACCTTATATAAACAGTGTTTAAAAAGCCTTTCCCCCGCTCCATGTAATTTATAGGAGCAGTAATATATCATTTCCCAGATCACAAAAATCCCCTCCACCCCTCTCGGTTTTCTCTTCCTGGGCTCCAGACTCTAAATCAATCCACACTCCTCAAAAGTGATGAAGATGCTTTGAAGCATTTTAACCTGTTTTCACTCTATTCTCTATCTGTTTGTTTCCCAGACCCACCGGTCTGCTTCTGCCTTCTCTCTACTCCTCTCCTTGCTGGCTTGGCTCTCTAGGGAAATGTTTTCACTTCAGTGAGGTCAATTGCTGCTGTGGCAAATTTTTCTTAATCAGAATACTGTTAGGGGTGTCAGAGGAACCTCCCCTCTGCTCTGAACTTAATACCCTCATTTGTAAAATAGGGATTGCAATAATTTACAATCTGCAAAAAGGAATAGACAAGGACCAGGTGAGATAGATGCAGCATAGTAAAGTGCCTGGCGTGTGTTAGACGTTCAATAAAATATTAGTTCCTTCGTTTATCCTGCAGATCCACCTTCACCAAAATAAAATAAATAAATAAAACACAAATCCATTCATCTTGGTCAAAAACTACTGGCAAATCAAATGCTGGCTACACGATAAGTTAGCTACTCCATAAATGCCATGGGTTGGTATCTGAACTCTTGGTGATACCACAGATTCATTTGATTACATTTTCTACATGTAAAATTTTTTTTATTTTACTTTACAAACAAGCAGAGCCTGGGATTAAGAGCACTCAGAGGGAAACAAGAAAGAAATCTTTTCCAACACTCGTTCTCCTCTCCGCCCTGTGCACTCACCTGGTGGCAGGTGATTCCCTGCCCCCGCCCGCCCCACTTCTTCCTCTCCTTTTCCCTGGAGATGTTTTCCTGGACTTAAAAAAAAAAAAATTGCTTTGTTCTTCATCTCTTTACTTAACGAGATCAGCTGCAGTAAACATGTGGAGACACCTGCTATGTGTCAAGCGCTGTGCTCTATGGGCATCAGTTCATTCTAAACAAATGCTTCTTCCCAAATCCTTGAGTCTGAAGGTTTTGTTCCTTGTCGGTCTTCCTGAATCTTACCCTCTGCAAAAAGTAACAGCAACAACAGAAACACGTACAGAGACAGAAGAAAGTATTGGTGATGATAAAGGTAACTTTGAGAAACAGCGTTGGCATGCGATGAGCATAAAATTACCCAAATCAAAGAAAGACAGCTTGAATTCAGGTGGAATATACTGGTCTGAACGAGGCTGGAGTTTTTTTGTTGTTGTCATTGCTTGGGGACTTGAAAGTGTGAGTCTGATCGCCTTCCACCGCTGCCACTCCGATCCAAGCCCCACCATCTCTCATGGATTACTTCGTAGCATCCTAACAGGTCTCCTTCCTTCCACACTTGCCCACTACCATCTGTTTCCCAAGGGTCCATGGGACCCAGCCCTCCAACCCACACCAAGCTTGTCTCCTCTCGCCCTTGCTCACTCCACTCCAGACCCACAGACCTCTGGGATGGTCTGCAGGCACCAAACAGGCCCTCAGCTTAGAGATTTTGCTGCGTGTTTCCTCTGCCTGGGTCGCTCTTGCCGCGGATCCATCAGTCACCTCTCATCTTTGTCCAGGTGTCACCCTTCCATCAAGGCCTACCCTGATCATCCTATAAAATATTGCTCATTGCTCCCTGGAGCTCCCCCCTGCCCCGCCCCACCCTGCCCAGCATTCTCAATCCTTCCCACACCGGTCTGCCTTTTTTTAATCCATAGCATTTACCAGCTTCCAACATCCATTGATGTTACCTGCTATGTTTATCTCAGCAACACCCACCCACCCTGCCATATAAACCCTTAGGACATGGATTTTTAACTGTTTTGCTCACTGATGTTTCCCAAGTGCCTAGGAATAAGCCTGGCATAAAGAATAAGTATCTGTCAAATTAATGGAAAAAAAAAAAAACCAAATGGACTATCTTACTGTATTACGTTTGGGGGTTTATATCTTCTAGATGACTTCACAGAGAAAAGAAATCTGAATGCAAAGCTTTATGCATTCTTTTCTTACTCATCTCCAGGAACTTTTGATGTAGTTTGTATGACAACAGAGCACTATCTAGGAGGCATGAAGCATAAATACCACGTGAGGCAGTGTGAGAAGCCAAACCCTGATCAAACACAGTATGAGGAAGAGAAAACCATTTACATCGCTGCTGAGGAAGTTCTGTGGGATTATTCTCCTAGCAGGAAGTGGGAGAAACAACTGCAACATTTACAAGGAGAGAAGTATGGCAGTAACTTCCATCTCTAACCGAGAAGGGCTCCTTCTGGAGTCCTCCACCCTTTCTTTTCAGTCTCACACATGTGTGCACGTGCGTGCACCTGTGTATTCGTGTGTATGGTGTGGGTGTGCATGATGGGTGTGTGTGCATGGTAAGTGCGAGGCACGTGTGGGCTTAGGATACGTTCCGTTACAAATCACAATGTATCTGTGTATCTTACCTTCAATTATAAATGACTTCAATTCTTTCTAAATATCTGCATCACTTATTTCTGTGCTTTGTTTCTCGCTTTCTTTTCACTCCTTGCATCCAGTCTTCCTGATGTGTATTACCATCCAGCTTGGTCACTCCAAGGTGTAATAAACATCACTTCAGCTACATTTAACATGTGGCATCAGTCAGATTTTCCTTTTGTCTTCATTTGTCTCTGTCAATCTCTCTTCTTCTGGGAACCTCAAATCTAAGACCTTTGTTTTTCTTTTTGTAAAACTTGATTTCTCTCTCTGATTTTCACTTTTTCTATTTATTCATTTATCAAAACTAAAATTTCATCCAGAAAATATGTTTTAAAGTACAGAATGAATATCCAGCCATCTTACCAGTATTAATACTTTTTTTTTTTTTAAGAAGAAGAGGTGAAGTGGCCTCTAGACATTAATCAATTGTGTTGTTGCAATAAGGAGCTCTTCCATATGAGAATTTGTCTAATTTAATGGTTAAATTAACTAACTTTGTGGTTTTTTTGGTTTTGTTCTTATTTCCTTAAAGTAAAACAAGCATATATTTGGATAGAATTGGGACGTATCTTGGGTCCAAATACAAGAAAGTCATATACCGTCAGTATGATGATATCACATTCAAGAATCTAACACAAAGAACTGAAGATGAAAAACATCTGGACATACTAGGTATTGCTACACGATCAGACTGGTCTTCAGGTTTTTCTTCCTGTCCTCAGTCACCAGAGACTGTTGCACACCTTGAGGATATTGTTAACCTCCACCTTGACAGAGGAAAGGGCCTATAATGTTAATCCTAATTTGTTTGCCGATAGGCACTTTTACTGGGAAAAGAAAACTGATTCAAGTGTTGTTTCATGGAAATTGAAGGGACCATAGAAAGTGAATGTGGTCAGTTTCAGATTACCTGGCTTCTTAGGACTCAAGAACTCTAGAGAGACTTCAGAAGTAGCATTTAGAGATCACTTCACTGATACTAAAATGAAGCCCAGAAGCCCTACTATAGTGAGAAGGGGGAACTCTTTGTTTAAATTTAAGTGTTTAATTTAAAGATTTTATTTATTTATTTTTATTTATTTGAAGAGAGAGATGTAGTGAGAGATGGAAGACAAGCAGGGGGGAGCAGGAGAGGGAGAAGCAGGCTTCCCACTGAGCAGGGAGCCGACGTTTGGCTCGATCCCAGGACCCTGGGATCATGACCTGAGCTGAAGGCAGACGCTTAACGACCGAGCCACCCAGGCAACCCTAAGTGTTTAATTTAAACATGTAAAGTGTTAATATTTAGTTTCATCTTCTGTCCAAGAGTGAGGAATATTGCAGCCCTTTCTTCTACCCTTGACAGGTCAGCTAGGAAAATTACAAGTCACCCCCAAGCACCTACATGCAACATTTCCCTAAGTCCCACAGCATTTCCAGAGGTCACATGATGTTTTCATATGTCAAATGACACGTCTGTATGTTGCATAATATTTCGAGAAGTCACATGGCATTTCCATATGCTCAAATTTTATTTGGCTCCTGATATCTAAGTGTCTATTGGAGACTATTTTCTTCTTCTTTTTTTTTTTAAGATTTTATTTATTTATTTGTTTATTTATTTGAGAGAGAGAGCACGTGCACACACATACGTGCACACATTCGTGCAGAGGGAGGAACAGAGGGGGAGGGAGAGGGAGAGAATCTCAAGCAGATTCTGCACTGAGTGAGAAGCCCAACATGGGGCTTGATCTCACAAGCCTAAGATCATGACCTGAGCCAAAACCAAGAGTCGGACACCCAGGGTCCCCTATTAGAGACTATTTTCTGATGTGAGACCCTGAGATTTACATGCTGTTGGAGAAATTCTTACTCTTACTCTTCTTGGCTCCTCATTGACCTCTTGAGCTTGTCCCTTTGCAACCCCCAGAAGGAGGTCTGTGCTGTCCAGTTCCCCCTGCTATTGGGCGGGCTCCTATCTTTAGTAACAGCAGGATGTTAGTTTTTGCTAGGATTCTGGCTGAGTGCATCAAGATAAATAACACGACATGACCCTCTAGATTCCATTATTATTTATACAAAAAAAGAAAAAAACAACAACCACTTTACAGAAAAGGGAAAACAATTCTCTAGTGTTTGGGAAGGTGAAATGGCCATGGGGACAAAGAGAGGATGTCCCAAGCTAGAATCTAATGTCCAGTACGTATCTTCAGGGCTCTGATTTCAGTAATTATAGTACAAGTTTGAAGAGAATTCTTACTGCTTATTTCATCTCAAAACCATCCCTGTTTCAGAATTTTTAGAGTCAGTGACATAATCTGCTTCTAAATAGAAAGAAGATTTAAAACAATTTTTTTTTACCTCCAGTTCTTGGCCTGGGATGGAAGGGAGAGTGAATATAATGAAGGGGTCTTCAGTCTTGAGAGAGAGAAAAAAAAATCACTGTTGGTCAGTAACAAGGCCTCCAGCTCCTCCTAACTTTCCATTAAGGTGAAGGGGAAAAAGATAAAAGGTTTAAGTGATAAGGTTGGTCAAGAAAGAAAATAAAAGATTTCATTTCTAAATTGTGTGTTTTTGTAGGTAGTAACTGATGCTCATCAAAGTACGTTTTCTAAAGACTTAAATTTTCCAGGCAAAAACCATGTTTCATAAATCATCAATGATCCACTTGTTAAAAGTGTGTTTTATTTGGCTTGCATGTTAAGGAAAAAGGATAAAAATAAGTCGCTGTATAAATACTTAAGAGGACAAATGATTCATAATTTAAAATAAATAACAATTTCCACACGTTTTCCTTTTTATATTCCCTAGGTCCTTTAATATTTCTCACTCCTGGTCAAAAAATCCGAATTATCTTTAAAAATAAAGCCTCAAGACCATATTCGATTCACGCTCATGGAGTGAAAACAAACTATTCCACTGTTGTTCCAACACAGCCAGGTAACTGCTTCAGAAGAGGAAAGAAAGCTTCAGAGCTTTTATGCAGGACTATGTGCTAATGTCCTTTCTTAGGTATAGGTGTAGTTCTAGATGAGAGAGACCAGTGGACTAGTAGGAAGGGTCTAAAGAAGGAGTTGGGGAGCGAGTTCCTTTCGCAAGTCTTGAGTTTGCTTCCAGGATGGGTGCCATGAGCAAAACTACCCCGTGTATACAAGTCTCTTCTAGAACCACCTTCCCTCCCCTCTCTCCACCTGTCCAGCTGCCAGGTTTTCTTAGGCTATAGTCCATCTCTCCAATTCAAGTGCTAAAGTAGGAGTTGAATATACGATGCAGTGTGTGAAGAAGGGGGCAGGGGAGAGAGTCACTAAGAGGAAGTAATGAACCTCAGGTATTAACATTTCTGTGGCATCACCACTGTACAGCATGCCATTCCACATACCTCAGACAAAAACAAATGCTTTTTTAACAAATTTTATTTATTTAGTTGAGAGAGAGAGAGCACAAGCAGAGGGAGAGAGAGACTCAGGCTCTCTGCTGAGCAGGAAGCCCAACGCGGGGCTCGATCCCAGGACCCCGGGATCATGGCCTGAGCTGAAGGCAGACTCTTAACTGACGGAGCCACCCAGGTGCCCCCAAAACAAATGCTTTTTAATATTAATGCCCAGGGAGCAGATCCTGAAATGAAAATTTGTGGGCAGATAGTGCTCTTGGGATCAAAGACAAAGAAACAGAATTGGGCAGGGGGAGAGCTTATGCAGAGATGCAGCCTCAATAGAAAGCCCAACCACCCCTAGAAGTTCTGAAGAGTGGGTGGTCCTCAGCTGTCCTGAGTTGGGGTGAGAAAGCTGGGCCTTTCTGTCCCTGCAGCTGTCATTGGATGTAAGCCTGGGTAAGTTGACTCTCTTCCACCAAGGCTGTCTCAGGAGAGGGTGGACAGCCTGTGGAGCAAAAATTCCTTCATTCTCAAAGGGGAACCTGGGAGGGACATCCAGAATCCAGTTGCCTACCAAAACAAGTAGTATCGAGGAAAGAGCCAAATTCAAAAAGGGAAGATGTGTGGGGCAGAGGGAGGAAAGAGAGATTTTGATGGCAGGTGAAATATTCCCTTTTGATTTTAAAAAAGAGACAGTCCCATGGTAGTGCTAACATGAATCTCCTATCCAAGGAGTTTGTAAGTCAGCACTCTGCTCTCAGTAGTCAGAGAAGGATCCCATTGGGTACATTCCACAAACACTGCTGAGTATCTGCTGAACCCAGGCACTGTGTGGTGTGGTGGAAGGGGAGGGCTGGTTCTAAGTAGACTGATTGTTAAAGATTTGGAAGCAGGGAAGTTGGGGATAGCATCAGTTAGTGGAGGTACTTGGGAAAATTAATTTAAGCCTCTGGAGGTGGGAGATGCACGATTATACAGCAAGGGGCAGGAGTGGAAGGAGGTGTCCCAAAGAACTTTTCTGAAATAGGCAAGAGTATAGGACTTAGATTCCGTAGGGCTAAGGCAAATGCTCTGGGAGCAGGGAAGAGCCCCATGTGATCTATAAATTGGAAGGTTCAGAGCTGGAATTCAAAACAAGTCTGTCGCGTTTCAAAGCCTACATTATCTTCACTGCAATAAATATTTGTTGAACAAATAAGTTAGATATGTAACGACTGACATTTTTCAATGGCAAAATCACTATAAGGTTTTGATTCAGTAACCCTGAGAACATGAGAGCCAGCTGTGATAGTTATATCAGCTTCACCCTGGGACCCAAGTAATGCCTTATTTGGACCATCTTGTCTAATCCCTAAATTCCCATTTTATGCTCAGGAAGAAACAGAAGGCTCAGAAACTGTAAACACATTGACCAAGACCACAAAGCTAGGAACAGTAGAGCCAGAAGTGAAAACCAGGACTATGCTGCCTAATATTTGTATAGCTTTGGGGTTTGCTCGTTATCTGGTTCTCCACAAAAACATGTGCTTTAAAAGATTCTGTTTATATGCACTGTTATTTGTCTATTTTAGGAGAGATCCAAACATACATTTGGCAGATTCCTGAAAGATCTGGCCCTGCCTCAAAGGACTTTGAGTGCATACCTTGGTTTTACTATTCGACCGTGGATGTGATTAAGGTAAACTTTAAATCAAGTCATCGTTTTCCTCCTATCTCTTCTTAGAAATTATAATGGAAGAAAGAAGGAATTTGTGTTAAAAAAAAATCTTAGTTCTATGTAATCTTTCATTTAAGCAACATAAATACTGCTCAGCTTTTAATTCTACAGATGTTTGCATTTTCCAAGAGCAAAATCATTGCGTTATGGTTACTTCGATTCACAATACTTTTCCAACATGTCACTGTGAATTGGAAAATATAATATCCTCTTGTTTTGTTGGATTTGGATTACAGAAAACAGTATGGAGTTAAAAGTCTCTGATGAATGAGAAATAAACACATACAGATGTATATATTTTTTTAAGCCATCAATGCTCGAGTTCAGTTTATTTTCACTTAACAACAACAACAAAAGGCTCATCTCCAGACTTTTAGTTATTTTGGCTTGCTTTCTGCCTAGAACCTACACGGACATTCAACCCCAAACCAAAATGAGTATAAACAAACTAAGGCTCTCAGCTGGAAGCGGCTCTGGGAGCAGGGGTATCACATGGCCAAGGATCCCAGACCTTTAGACTTCGCGGCTGGCCAACTCCAAGGCCGAGAAATTCTAATTAAAAACAAAGCTCTGGGTTTTTTGTTGTTGTTGCGAGCTAAATCCACTGAGGAATGTGACTAAAATCCCTCTCAGGAGTTAGTGGTTCTCATCAGACTTCAACTCGAGTGAGTGAGCTGACCGCTTTTCCTTAGTCAAGGATGCAACATGTCAAACATCTTCTTCCTTACTCTCAGAATCCTAGTAACTACAAACTCAGGATCTGACCTCGCTAGAACTCAACCTTGATTCGACTCGTTTCTCTGGTTGGGGGACATTTTTAGTTTTGGGCACAGCTGACAATCTTGCTTTTCCTCTGCAGGATCTTAACAGTGGACTGGTAGGCCCTTTGATCGTATGTCGCAAAAACACCAAAGCCAGCATAGTTCACCGTGTGCTCCACTTTATGATTTTTAATGAGAACAAATCCTGGTACTTCGAAGAAAATGTTAACACCTATTCTTCAGATCCGAACAACATAGACAGGAATGATAAACTGTTTGACCTCAGCAACCAAATGCACGGTAATGTCCACTAGCTGCCTCAGCAGCTGGAGCTTGTGGGGTGTCCCACACAAAGGGAGCAGATGAAGGTTCACCCTTGGCCGACTCAGCAGTTTAGAGAAAGCAATCGCATGGGGCTGTGGCATAGATCCCGTGGACCAGGGGCTGGTAAACTTTTTCCATAAAGGACCAGAGAGTAAAGAGCATAGACTTGTAAACCACACAGTCCCTACCGGAGGCTACATTTTACTCTGCCATGGGGCACAAAGGCAACCACAGACGAGACATAAAGAAATGGAAGTGGCTACGAGCCAATAAAACTTCCTTTATGGACACTGAAGTTTGTATTTCATATAATTTTCACATGTTGGGAAATATTCTTTTTGGTTGTTTGGTTTTTTCCAACCACTTGGAAATTTAAAAACCACCCTGTACTCATGGGCCACAGAAAAACAGGAAACGAGAGGGCTGGATCTGGCCTAAGGGCTGTAGACTTAGCAGTGAGGCAAATTCCAACGCTTCTGGAACCATGCAGGTGATGTAAAACCAAGAATACCAGCTATCATTTCTGGAGGGATTTCCTACACACTTGTCTAAGTGTCTTACCTGAACGGACACAGGGAGAGGTGGGGCTTGTGGCAAACTGGAGAGCACATGGCCCCATCCAATCTTCCCACCAAGCAGAACTTTAAAAAACTCCATGATCATCAACCAAAATTCTTTTGTAGGTGGCTTGTGACTAGGCACATCCTGCTTTTTTATATCCCCCCTCCCATCTAGAATCATAGTAATGAGACAATTATTCAGAGAAAAAGCACATAAACAATCTCACTGAATTATAGTCACATTCAGTCAGACTTCTGGTCCCAGTCCTTTCACTGGAGGAAGCTTGGGGACGCGACTAGATGAGGGATCCTTAAGTAAGGCAAACCCAAATGTGATCTTTTTCAACTTCTTCATTCCCCCCCCCCCCAAGATACATATAGTAAATTTGAAATTAATTCAAGGACTGCATCCTTGCTACCCATCATCTTTTAATAAGCCTCGTGGAGGGCACAGAGCACTATACTCGTGCTGAGGAGATACGAAGGCCAGTTAGATGAGGCATCTTCTCTCAAGTTGTTCACAGAACAGGGCCAGCCTATCTCTGCTGACTTGGCGGGGGCGGTGGGGGAGGGGGGGTTGCTGTAACAGAAATACAAACACAGTGCTCTCTCACAGAGAGAGAGAGCACAAGTAGGCAGAGCGGCAGGCAGAGGGTGAGGGAGAAGCAGGCTCTCCGCTGAGCAGGGAGCCCCATGCGGGGCTGGATCCGAGGATGTTGGGATCATGACCTGAGCTGAAAGCAGACACCTAACCAACTGAGCCACCCAGGAGCCCAAGTTGAGTATTTAAAGATGCATGGGAGTCTGTCTAGTAGAAAGGGAGGGGAATGACATTCCATGTAGCCGGAAGAATGTGACCTAAGAAAGAAAGAAAAGAAAAGCCTACAGAATTGTGCAAGACCTTGACTACCCTGTTAAGGATTTAGACTCGATCTAAATTGGGGTTTCTCAAGCCTGCCACTATTCATATTTCAGTCTGGTAACTATTGTGGGGGGCTGTCCTGTGCATCGTAAGATGTTTAGCAGCATCCTTACCCTCCGACCCCTGGGAAGCCAGTAACACCCTCCCCCCAAGTTGTGCAACCTCAAAATGTCTCCAGACATGGCCAAATGTCCTCTGCAGGACAAAATCCAGTCCAGAACCACTGTGCCGAAGGCACTAAAGGCACCGAATGAGGGAACAGCAGGAAGAGGTGTGTATTGGAGGAACGGCTCTGGCACTCAGCTAGGCCTTTGTGCTCCCCCTGTAGTCCTAGCAGCACCAGCATCGCTTGGGAGCTTGTTAGAAATGCAGAATTTCAGGTGAAACAGACCTAGGACGTCATAATCTGCACTGGAACAAGATTCTCAGGGCACATGCACATTAAAGTCTGAGAAGCATGGTCTAAAGCAGAGTCTCCTAGTTTTTTCTATTATATCCCTCCATCAGCTAAAAGTTAGAACCCAACCTCCCTAGATATATGGTTATAAATCATATATTTGTACCACTGTATTAATGCATGTTTGGCATTTCAAAAGATGAACACAAAATAGAAAAGTAAAAAGGAGGAAATATATATATAATTATATATATAACTATATGTAACTATATAATTAAATTAACAATGATTATATAAAATATTTTATTAAAATTTATTTTAATATTTAATCATTAAATCTCAAATAATATTTAATGTTTATTAATTATTATTTATGTGTAATTATATATAAAATATTAATTATATAATTTATATAATATATAATTTATATAACATATAATTTATATAGTTTATATATAACTATACATAATTTATATAGTTTTTATATAAATTTATATAATTTATATATTTATATATTTAAATTTAAATTTAATTTAAATATTATATATTTATATATTGATATTCATATTTTATATTTATATATAATTTATATATAACTTATATAAATTTATATAATTTATATATTTATATATTTAAATTTCAATTTAATTTAAATATTATATATTTAAATATTGATATAATTTAAATATTATATATTGATATATTGATATGTTGATATCTTGATAGTTATATATTAATCTATAATTTCATTATAGATTATTAATTATTATATATTAATATTCATATGTTATATACTATATAGTTATATATGATTAATGATTAAATTATATATTATATACATAATTATATAATTAAATTAATATTTTCTTCCTATTACTCTTTGGAAACCACTCCTGTAGAGGATTAGAGAGAGAGAGCGGGAAAGACAAAAGGCCCAGACCTCAACTAAAAGGCCATTCTAATCATACCAGTGACAGATCATGAAGGTCTGACTTAGAGCAGTTAAAGAAGAACACACTCAATTTCTAAGCCTCTTGTGACCACTTTAAATATACTTTAAATATATAGACATGTTTAAGTATCCATCAATTTAAGTATCCATAGTGGTGAAATATTCTAGTGCAACCCAATTATTTAAAGCAAAGTCAATGCTTCATTTCCTCAGGCAAGAAAAACTCTCTAGAATTAGACTCACCCACATGAATGGATGGCTTGGTCATGTTTAACAGCTTCCTTAGGCTGACTTTAACATCCTCATGGCTTCCGAAAACATCTGTGATACTTTCTATGAGACTTTTTTTTTAAACCTACATTATTTTAAATATTTGTTGAATATAATAAATTGTGTCCCCTCACAGCAATTAACGGAAGACTGTTTAGAAATAACCAAGGTCTGACGTTCCACGTTGGGGATGAAGTGAACTGGTATCTGATTGGCATGGGGAGTGAATTTGACCTGCACACAGTTCACTTTCACGGCCACAGCTTTGAATACACGGTAAGAGCCCTGGGCAGCTTTGTTTAATTATTGTTGTGTCTTGTGAAGCAGTTACTGGGGCAGCATGGCAGGATAACAAGACTAGAAAGGAAATGACCCAGCCAGAACTGAAGTTCAATACCTACAATCTATAACATATCAGGTGCATGTAAATAATTATACATTTAGCTCTTTGTGTCCCATGGACACTCAGTAAATGTCTACGAATGAATGAAGTGCACTTCTCACTCTAATATGGTGTTACTTGATAGGTAAATAAGACTTCTATAATCATCTCGAGTTTCACCCTTTCTATCCCAACTTTTTTTTTTTTTTCAAACACTTAGTAGCATAAGAGAAAAACACTTGGAACACTCATACATTTTGCCACATTTTCTTTCTCTATTTTTCTGAACCCAATTTAAAGTAAATTGCAAACATCATGGTTCTTCACCTCTAAATACTAAATAAAGCCATATGCATCCTAAGACTAAGGAGAATCTCTGCCCCATCGTGATAACATTACTATCCCCCCAATGTTAACATTAATTCAGTAATATAATCTATCATATAATCCATTCAAATAGCCCCAGTTGTCCCCAAAATGCTCTTTCTAACCATTTTGTTTTGTTTTGTTTTTAATTCAGGATCTAATTATCTATACATAGCCTTTGGTTGTCATTGTCATCTCTCTCCTAAAAAAGAGGGTTGTTTTTTTTTTTTCTCGATCCTTCATGGCATTTCATTTTTGAAGTGTCCAGGTCAGTTGCTTTGTAGAATGCCCCATATTCTGCCTTGGTCTGATAGTTTCCTCATGATCAGATCCATGTCAAACATTCTTGACATGAACAGTACATAGGTGATATTATGTGCTTCCCATGCATCACACCAAGAAGTACATCCTGACAACAGGTGCTGACATTGTTGGGGTTGTTTGATAACTTTATTGAGGTGAGGTCTACAATTTCTCTCCATTTACAAAAGCATCATCTTTCCCTTGTAATTAATAAGCAAGCTGTGAAGTGATTTTTTAAGCAAATTTTTTCTCCAAATATATTTCACCTTGTAGTTATAAAAAGGATCCATTGATGATTATTGCCAGAATCAATTTTTACAGTGGGAGTTATAAATGGTAGCTTTCTAATTCTATCATTCCTTCAGCATTTGTTATAAAATAAAAATGTGGAATTAGGTGACAATTGGCTTTGTGGTAACTTTTTAAAATAATTATCTTCATCTTTTTCTCTTTTATGTGTTCTTAGTCTCTTTATATCTCTGTCCGAATTGCTTTTCCCCCACCACACCTTCATATTCTTTACCATTGTTGTTTTACTGACCATCTTTGCCTGACCATTTCTCTAATTTATTACAAGTATTTTAAGGTTTATCCTTTCTCTTTTCAGTGTCCAAGTTAGTGTCATTTATTTACTTGAGGAGCATTTTCTTTATCTCTTCATCCTAGTCCCTTATATAAACATTAATGTACAATTGAGCACCAATTATATCTCATGCATTTGACACCTCATTTGGTCCAGACACTTGGCATAATACAGTCCATCTTTTGGCATTGATAAAAGTTTCACATAAAGCCTTCCTGGATTCTAGATGTATTATGTTCATAGCTTCTGTAATGCTCAGAGCCTATCTTAGCCAAATTCCATGAGTCTGCATGACTTGTTTTGCACCAAATTTTTATCAATGTGCTGCTTTCTTTTCTGTCCTTTAATGAACACATTTATTCTTCTTTAACTTACTTGTTTTGGCTTAAAAACCATTTTTATTATTCTAGAGAATTTTACATGACAAAGTAGACAGAATAATATAATGAACTCCTTTACCCACCACCCAGGGGCCAACAATCATGACCTTCCTGTACTTCCCTCTACATTCCTCAAATTTTAGAAGGAAAAGCCTTGATACGAGGGTTGTTATTCATAAGTGTTTACATAAGACTTTAAAAATTAGAACAAAAGAGAGAGATTTAAACTCTGGTTATAGTTTCTACAGTACGTTTGATGTTTAGTTCAGATCAGTTCAGTTCAGCAAATGCCTCTGACATTCCTAGAACCATGCCAAGAGTTGTGTGGAGAAGAGAGGAAATCAAAAGAGTTAGCTCTCAGGGGCTAGCTCTGCAAAATGATTATTATAAGGCATCAAATTAAGTGGAATTTGTGGTAACATTTCTATAATGTTAATTAAAGCTAACCTTGATTAAGTACGTCTTATGTGCCAAATGCTATGCTTAGTTCTTTGCATGGATTTCTCATTGAGGATTCCCAGAGATAGGCACTATTTTATCACTGTTTTATAAGGGAACGAAATGAAGGATTAACAAGACAAAGAACTTTCCCGTAATCAATAAGGGGTAGAAGTAGGATTTGAACCCCAGCTCTAGAGTCCCTCACTCTTAACCTCTTCACAAAACTGCTCTTTTCAGAGCAATCCTATTAAATTTAAGAAACAAAATGAACAAAGAAAAGAAGAGACAAACAGAAAACCAGACTCTTTTTTTAAAAAAAAAGATTTTATTTTATTTATTTATTTGAGAGAGAGAGAGAGCACAAGAGGGGGTAGGGTCAGAGGGAGAAGCAGACTTCCTGCTGAGCAGGGAGCCCGATGCAGGACTTGCTTGACATCTGTCCTCTCCTCAAATTATTCCAGACCCCGTCTTGAGCTGTACTCTTTAACATACCCCCATCCTCCAAATACCTCCCATTGCATTATTCAGAGCAATTCATCTCCTTCCTATGCTCTTCCAAATCCATCCTAATCCAGTCAGGCCAGGCCCCAGAGCCTCGTCTTTCAAAATCAAAGTAGCATGCCGAGGAGGTAGTCTTCTGAACATCTGGTTCTCTGCTTAGGAGAACAAATAGCCCTTAAGGCCCTCAGTCTTCAGTCCTGACCCCAGAAGGCAGATGAACTCCTCTCCCTCCTGTAACCATGAGTTTTCCCGATTAGCTATATCTCAAGAAATGGTCATCTTCACATCACCAACATCCTTAGTTAGAAAAACTTCAGCTAAAGATGAATGGATAAAGAAGATGTGGTATATATATACAATGGAATATTATGCAGCCATCAAAACATGAAATCTTGCCATTTGCAATGACGTGGATGGAACTAGAGGGTATTATGCTAAGCAAAATAAGTCAATCAGAGACAGACAAGTATCATATGATCTCACTGACATGAGGAATTTTAGAAACAAGACAGAGGATCATAGGGGAAGAGAGGGAAAAATGAAACAAGACAAAACCAGAGAGGGAGACAAACCATAAGAGACTCTTAATCTCAGGAAACAAACTGAGGGTTGCTGGACTGGAGAGGGTTTGGGAGGGATGGGGTGGCTGGGTGATGGACATTGGGGAGGGTATGTGCTATGGTGAGCACTGTGAATTGTGTAAGACTGAATAATCACAGACCTGTACCCCTGAAACAAATAATTCATTATATGTTAATAAATAAATTTTTAAAAATTAAATTAAATTTAAAAAAAGAAATAATTCAGTTAAAACTTTTGGGATTTGTAAGACCAGATGTTGTCTGAAATCTAGAGCTTTCTTCTGCAGGAGACCCTGACAAAGTATCTAACACCAAGAATGACACAAGATCTCTTTAGAGTGAGATGTTTCTCTGTGGCCCATTCCTGAAATGTTCTCAGACTTGTTCCTCCTCTAAACCCTCACTTGTACTCAGAGGAGAAGTGCAATGGCACCTAATGCTTTCTAATTGTCGTCTAACAAAGCATATTAGAATTGATAGGATGTATAAATGACTACTGCCTTTTTTAAGTTACTTAGTGGTGTTTTGTCTCCTTACTGAGGATACGGGACTGTATCGCTCTGACGTTTATGACCTTCCTCCTGGAGTATATCAGACTGTAAAAATGTATGCAAGAGATGTTGGGACCTGGTTATTTCATTGCCATGTTAGTGTTCACATTGAGGGTGGAATGGAGAGCACTTATACTGTAATCGAATGAAAAGGTAAGCCAAATTAATTTGAAGTGATCATATTTAAATAAATTCAATGTTTATATAAGGGTATCTGATCCACTGAACATTTACATGATCCGACACGTGACTCATTCATTCAAAGATTCCTGTTTTGTAGGGTGCCTGGGTGGCTCAGTTATCCACCACCAAATTCAGATTCCACCAGATCAAGTGGTGTCTGACTCTTGATTTCTGCTCAGGTCATGACCTCAGGGTTGTGAGATCGAGCCCCTCATTGGGCTCTACACTCAGCAGGGAGTCTGCTTGAGATTCTGTCTCTCCCTCTCCCTTTGCCCTTCCCCACCACACTCTCTCTCATTTTCTCTCTCTCCCTAAAAGAAAGAAATAAATCTCAAAAAACCCCCAAAGATTACTGTTTTGAGATGACCAAGAAACTGGTTTTATCTTCTTTCTCAAACTTAGATAACTGTTTCTGATCTGATAAAAGATACTCTAGAGTTAAATGTGTTATTTCCAGATTCATACAACATATGCATAAGGATTTGAACAATTTATAGAAGATGAAACACAAATGATTACTGAAACTATAAAGATATCTAACCTTGCTAATAATCAAATCACTTAAACATTGCATTTAAATAACAGTCAGATACAGTTGTTGGGTAAGTAAGCCATTGATTTGGCAACGATTTCTTTTTTCAAAGATAATATCAGTAACAGTGTGGTGAGATGGGCATTACATATACTCTGGTGGAAGTATAAAGTGTTTCTACAACTCTTGAAAAAAACTAAATAATGATTACATATTTTTTCATATTCAAGTGACAATTTCTTCTCATTCTTATCTCCCCTTTCTCCAACACATTTTACTAGCAACTTTAGGATGAAAACAGTATCTTCTTCTCTGAGACTTTCATCAGTTCCTTAGTTACTTAGGCTATCCATGAGGTCATTACCCTTTAGTCTCTTGATACGATGATTGTAATATTTTGACTCAGTTACTTCTTAGAACATCATGAAACTTTCTTTTCCGCAGCATAAATATCTTTCTCATATGAGTGTTGACAAGTCCATGAGCAGAGCGAAAGCTGCTGAAGAAGAAACACCAGAGATAAAGGAATCTAGGAGGGCCTGGCTGAAGACTCATGGCAATCTACCAGGAAAACGAGCTTGAAATAAATTTTTTTTTTGTCCGTCTTGTGTGTGAGCTGCTTCCTCTTTCTATAAACGGTGTCACTGGAGTAGAGTCTGTAGTGGTGTAACAAGGTTTTCAACACATAGCAAAGGGTGTGAGCAAGAGGAACAAAGAGAGCAGGTACAATCTGAAGTCTAGCTCAGTTAGAAAAAAAAATACACAATCCAAGACTAACCCTGCACCATCAGCAAGCATCAAAAAAAAAAAATGTAATTCTCATAGCATGGTTGAAAATTTGTATCAGTCTTTTAAATGCAAATCCATGTATTGTTATTAGACTGCAGGTTACAGAATGTATAAGTGGCAGTCTTCCAGAACCAAGAATAAGGACTCATGCTCTGACTTTGTATCTAACAATATGACCATTTGGGATGTGTTCTGCTACAAGTAACAGAAAACCCAGCTACGGGGATTACCAATGGTGTTTGTCTCATATTTTTAAGTAAGTTAGGAGGCTGCTAGTGTTGGTTCAGCAACTTGATGGTGCAAGGGCCAGTGTCTTTAATGTCCTTGGCCTTTCCCTCATGACTGTTGCCTCATGGTTGCAAGATGGTTGTTCCAACTCCAAATATTGTATACACATTGAAGGCAGAGAAGAAGGAAAAAAGAGTAGCACCAACCACATATTCTCCTTTTATCAGGAAAGTAAAAATCTTCTGAGGAGACCCAGCCAACTTCTTCCTGTGTCTCATTGGTCAAACCCCTCTTATATGCTGTTCTTAACTGCAAGGAAGGCTGAGAAAGAGCTTTTGTAGCTTTTGTAGAGGAAATAACAGGGAGAGGGGACTACACATGTCTTGTACGTTGGCTAACAAACAGCTTATGCCTTAGACAATAAGAATATTTGAAATCAGAAATTAGTTAAATAAAAGGATTCAACGTGAGAATTGAAACCAAAGCCAGACTCTTCATTCCTTTTACTTTTTAACTTCTTAACTTCATAAGTAATATGTAAATACCCAGAATCTTATCAAGCAAATCCCTGACATCATTTCATTTACCCCAAGATACTCCAACTTCTGTCTCCAGAAGAGTACTTCTAAAAATTAATATGCTAATAATGCTATTATAACATTGGGCAAAAGTACCCAATATATATAACAATACTACTTCACTCCCTGCTGTTGAAACTAATAAGAACCTACAAAATATGGATGAAACTAGCCATGCCCCTTCCCCACAAGAAGCATTCCAGTCTGAGAATTTTAAAAGTGTTGCTGATAAAACTACACTATTCTGTAAGAAATTGCTAAAGGTGCTGCCCCAATGTCACCAAGAGTAATGCTTACTTCATCTACTCATTCACTTAAGAACACAATCCTAGGCTTTGGGATTCAGAGATGGACAGTAGTCAGAGTCTAGTAAAATAAACCCTAATTTAATGGATACGTGAAGTGTGATTTAGTGAATGGGAGTTGTAGGGAAAGGTAGTCAGCTGCATGCATCTTAACAGGAACAGTCAAAGACTAAGAATGCATCAGTGGGATGTGTCTCCTGCACAACTATTGGAAGGTGCTCTCATTGTGATGATGAGTACCACCATTTCAACAGAAATATTGTTAGTGCAAAAAAAAATTTTTTAAAGGAATATACTTTAAGAATATACACTCTTTTAGTCAAATTCTATACTTGCCAAGAAAATTTTGTTCCATAATATGATTTTCTAAGTAGATCTATAAACAAATTTTTTAAAAGATCAATTATATGGGGCACCTGGTTGGCTCAGTTGATAGAGCATGCAACTCTCGATCTCAGGGTCGTGAGTTCAAGACCCATGTTGAGTGTAGAGATTATTAAAAAAAAAAAAAAGACCAATAATATATACCTATTCTCCTTTACTTTTAAATGAATAAATTACTATATTGACTGATTCTCCAAGTTTGCAAAATTCACCAAAGGGAACCCTCTAAACTAATCATCTTTTTGTAAACTGACAAAATGAAGGTTCTGAATCTGCCAACTGCCAACCAGACCCTGGCCTCAATCCTTCCACAGCACAGAGAGACTGGGAAGCCCAGCCCAACCGTGGTCTGAAGCCATGTTCTACTGTCCTCAGGATCATAGTGCATCTCTGGATCAGGGAGGACAAACCTGAATTCTGGCTACTCCACTTACTAGCTATGGGGTCCTTGACAAGGTATAAAATCTCTCTTATCCATAGTTCCCTCATCTGTAAAATGAAGATAATAATAATAATAATACTTATTTGTGATATTCTGTAAGCAAAATAATGGTCTCCCCCAAAGATGTCCTCATCCCAATCCTCAGAACCTATGGCTATATTACTGTCCATGCAAAGGTGAATGAAGGTTGCAGATGGAATTAAGGCTTCTCATCAACTAACCTTAAGATAGGGAGATTATTCAGGATTATCAAGGTGGGTCCTTAGCAGTAGAAGAGGGGGGCAGAAGAGGAGGTCAGAGTGATGCAATGTCAGGATTCGACCTGCCATTGTTGGCTTATAGATCTCACTCTCCCCCGCATGAACCAAGGAATGTGGGCAGCCCCTAAAAACCGGAGCAAGCTAGGAAATGTGTTCTCCCCTAGAGCCTCGAAAAAGGAATGCAGCCCCACTGACACCTTGACTTTAGCCCGGTGATGTAGGGGTCAGATTTCTGACATCTAGAACTGTAAGATATTAAATTGATGTTGTTTCAAGCCACTGAGTTAGTGGCGATTGGTTAAAGCAGCAATAAAAAAATTAGAAAAAAACAAAAAACTAATACATCTGCCCAATTGGTTATTGTGAAGATTAAATGAAATAAACTTTACAAAGCTCTTGGCACTGCTCTGGCTTACAGTAATCAACTAATCGATGTTAGCGACCGTTCCTATGGTTAACATTTATTCATTCTCTCAATTTTTATTAAGCTGTGTGTCAGCACCTATGCTGAGTGCCTGGGATTCAAGATAAAACAAGGCATAGTCATTGGCCCCAAGAAAGCCCAGTCTAATTGAGGAGACAGTCACATAAACAGATAATTCCAATACGAAATATGCATTCATCATGTTTTTTATTTTCAATATTTTATCATGCTTTGACATCTTTGGGGACCTTGCTAGGTGGGAAAAGACTGCCTCTCCCAGAGCTAGCTAATTCCTAGAGATAGTGAACAGCTTGCCAGTGAGCCAGACTTTCATATGCAAACCAACCAATCCCTGAATCCATACCCCTAACCACCTCCTTTATGTAACTCACACACCAAGCCATAGTTCCTCTGCCTGAAATCAATCTGGAGCCAAGCACCAAACAACTAGAGACCATTCCTATGCCTCAAAGCCCGCTGAGATTATTCAAACTAGCCAATCATAAGCTATTTACTCTGCCCTGCCTTGCCTTTCCTACACAAATCCCAACGAAGGTTGTGGCCTATGCTTCCCCCAGTATCTGCTTCTGCCTCCTCAACAACGCTGGCCCTGCAAGACGTGCGTGCCTCTTGTGTCTAGGGGAATTGTAACATTTCTTTCAATGGCTTTTGCCTCTTTATGTCATCACGGAGCCATCTTTTATAAATTAAGACCCAGGCACAAATCAAAGTGTTAAGAGCTATACAAAATGTGTTGCCCCAGCATGGAATAGAAGCAAGAAGAAATGAGGTTAACCACAACAAGAGAGGAAGATGTTTCAAGAAAGTTGCACATTGGGGGCGCCTGGGTGGCTCAGTTGGTGAAGTGGTTAAGCAACGGCCTTCTGCTCGGGTCATGATTCCAGGGTCCTGACATTAGGCCCCCAGCCCAGCTCCCTGCTCAGCGGGGAGTCTGCTTCTCCCTCTGCCCCCATTCTCCCCTGCTCATGCTCTCTCGCTCTCTTTCTTCCAAATAAATAAATAAAATCTTTTTTTTTTAAGTCGCACATTGAAGTTGTATGTAATCAAACCTTGTGAACAAGCTATTCTTTAACCTTTTATAAAAATAATTCTACTATTTTGGTTCCTTTTCATTGCTAACAAATCATATGCTTTGATTTCTACATTGTTCACAGTGTAAGAAAACAAGAATGGAGTAATTGGAATCCTTATGCCATTAAAAAACAAATCTCCTTCCCCATTGTAATGTAGACCTCGACACCATCAAGGCTTTTGCTAGATGAGAGTCTAGGATTTTTTTCTTCCTGTCTGTGACAGTTCTACCTGTCAGAATGTGCTGACCAGAACCTTGACCCATTAACAGGCAGCCAAAGGGGATGGAGCAACCAAAGACCAATTTGATAACCCCCTAAATAGTTATGAACTGAACAATAGAGAAGAGGATCAGCCAGGTTTGTGCTATACTAGTTCAAGTCAAAGCACTCATTATCAGAGTTCTGTATGTAGCCGCACTCACTGATAAAATTCCAGAGTTGCACAATTTCCTGTGAAAAAGATAGCATCGTGGTGGTCTGACTGGTCATGTAGAGAACGATCTGTGATTTTATACTGTTTCCTGCTGTCACAAAGTGAAAGACTGTCTTCGGTGGTTTGTTTCTTAGTAATTCTGACATATTATGTTAAAAGCCAGTTGTCATGGATCAACCAAAAAAGAAACTAGAGGGTATAAGCAGGAATAGTGGAAGTAAAGAGAGATTGAATCTTGCCAGACAGAAATAAAGCTGAAGCTTCCTTGATTTTAGCCCTTATCAGCCCCAGGATCTCTTTTTTTTAACCTTTTTTTTTTTTTGAAAGATTTTATTTATTTAAATAAGAGAGAGAGAGCATGAGTTGGGAGGGGAGGGGCAGAGAGAGAAGCAGGCTTCCCGCTGAGCAGGGCCTAACGTGGGGCTCCACCCAGGACCCTGGGCTCATGACCTGAGCCAAAGGTAGATGCTTAACTGACTGAGCCACCCAGGCGCCCCTAGTCCTAGGGTCTTAATTGCTAAATGCAGGTAAGACTCTCCAGAAATCTTTAAGACAACAAAGAAAAGAAATTGTGGAAAGTGATTAAAACTTGTGGTATGTGACTCTGCTCAGGTTACTAAACAATTAGCTTGGCTGTGCAGTAATTATTTATAGCAAACTATAAAGGTGTACCCCAGGGTTCTGAGGTAGCAACCTTCTGACAGACGTAGTTAAGTGGATGAGCTATTTGGTCCCATCCAGGTTCCTCTCTTCTTTCTTGCGATGCTCTAAGTCCGCTGAGCCTCTCCTGTGGGCCCCCTGCTCTTCTTGTCTTACCCCAGTTTATGCTGCCGTGACACATTTCTTGAGCACAGAAGTTCTCAATTGCAACATTATTCAAAGTTCACTTTTGAGGTCCAACCCTGGAGTCACTGTAAGGAGGTTTGCAGTAAATGACCCTGTCAATGGCTGGTTGCTTATTAGCCCGCAGTGGCCTCTTTTTATTTAGACAGTACTAAGACTCAGATAATTCTCCCTACTTCCCGCCATTCAGCAGCTATATGCCTTTTAATGAGAAGGGTAACTGTTACAAAACAGGACAGTAAGATGGACTTCATCACCTTCCCTGCATTGCAACATCAAATATTTACTCCCACTGGGCAGGGGTGTTACTCTTTAACCATTTCATTTCGCCCCCAATATATGGGATGCTATGATTATACGTTCTGAAGCCCTCAGTAACTACCTGGGCAGTTTTTGTTTGTTTGGGGTTTTTTGTTTTGTTTTGTTTTGTTTTTGGTGGGAGTGGGGTAGACTAGCTGAAAGAAGTGACAGGACTGTTGCTGTGATCTGATCACTCTCCTCACATCCCTCAGGGCTGAGTTTGGGCTTGGAGTAGAGGATGAGAAAGAAGGAAACGTCTGGAAAGCTGCTGGCTCATATAATAGCTTTGTGCCATTCTCCTTTTGGGAGAATGAATTGCTAAAAGATGTCCCCTCCGAGTAGACCATTTGGAAATAGGAGCCCCTCTAGGGCTCCAGTATTTAAAAGGAACAGCACCTTGCAAGGTACAGATTTTGGCCAGTTGTCTTCTCAGTGGGCATGAGGACACAATAGTTAAATGTGGCTCTAGAAGGAGGTCTTGGGACATCCTGGGCAATGTGATTCAGTTGTCTGTATCAGGGCAATTAGTTAAGATATTATGACCTGGTGAGAGAAGCCTCTCTACTATGTGCCTTAACGTGGTGAGTCATTTTAATTACCATCTGGACAATAGTCGCTGAGACTGAGATTTTACAGGTGAGGAAACTGAGGCCAGGGTTAAGTATCTTGTCTGATGTGACATGGTGCCATCGGATTTTGATTTTCATCCTGCTGTCTTCCCTGGCACTCATTATTGTCTTTCTCTGATTTGTTTTTCTCCCTAGCAGTTGCTGCTAATACTAGCTATTTCACTCTTCATTTATACATTGCCAGTCTCTCACAAGCAGAATGTAAGCTGATGAAGGTAGGGACTCATGTCTGCTGCATCCCCAGCGCTTAGAACAGGACCTGGTGCATAGTAGGTTCTCTCGGTAACACTTACTAAATTAATGAATTGTACAAACATCCGGGTCCTTTCTCCTATACCAGTCTACTTTTATAAACAACATCGGGCAAATAATAATGCATTGAAAGATTCTAGAGGAAAAGGTTATATTAACACAAAGTGTGCAATGTTACAACCAGGATTTTCTGTTAATAAACTTCTCTTTACTTCTGATAATAAAATTCTGTTTATTAAGACCAACCTTTGCCTTTGCAAGCAGATTTACTTAGGTCTGATTTCTTTGATGATAAAACAGAATTATCAGCCCTTGTTGTGCTCTGTTATTTGCATATAGTAATGCAGAATAATACGGTAAACTTTCTATGAAAGTAAGTGCAGAGCATACAAAATAGCTAAATCCTTCAAAATAAGATTCTTATTGTGGGGTACTTAAATTTGGCAAGCTAAGTATAAGGTTTTGTATCAAGTTGCAACTAAGTATTGGTAGGCATTTCAAAAGGAAAGAGTGACATGTTTTAAACCACTTTGCATAATTTCCTCCTAATTTATTAAGAGTTCACCGTGTGCAGGCCACCGTACTGTGGCTTATTGTTCGAGGAACAAAGGGAGCATTTAGAGCTGATTTTTACCCTCCTGGAATTTACGCAATAAATGGAGGAAGGCAGAGTTATGCACACTCTATTGGCTCCAACAACAACTGTCGACTTTTTATTTGTCATCAGAGAAGCCTGGCAGCAGAAAACTTTTCTTTCTGGATTTACGAGAAATGAGCTGAAGTGGGAAACGTTATTTGCTTTGACGAAACAATTTACTTTTGTGCAACATTAAGTTGTGTCAAACAAGCAAATAAAGGAAGAAGCTTAAAATTGCCTGCTTCTGATTTCACTTCATTGCTTCTCAGGCTCCAAGAGGAAAAAAAAAATGAAGATTTTGTGGCTGAGTATTTTTCTGTTTTTATATAGTAACTCAGCCTGGGCAAAAGAGAAGCATTATTACATCGGAATTATTGAAACAACTTGGGACTATGCCTCTGACAGTGAGCAGAAACTTATCTCAGTTGACACGTAAGTCACTATTTTTATTGTTTATAGACCAAATTGATAAACTATCAATTAAAAAATAAAGGCAATAAGATAAAATATTTTATTAATTTGTTGTAAATTGAAAGAGCAAAATGTGGACTGGAAATCCAGGAAACTTTAATAGATCTCTAAATTCCTGGGCATTTTTTGGTGAGGGAGAAAGGTGGCCCTACACCTTTCCCCTCAGTCCCAGGGGATCTGCGGGCGCTCCTTATTACCTCCTCTGGTTATTATTTTGTCTCTCATCAGGGATGAGTCTTCTTATCTGTTTATGCTGAGGATCCTTAATTTAAATAATGAGAGTGTAAAATGTTATGTTAATTTAAATAATGACAGTGTAAAATGTTATGTTAATAAATGTTATATATTTATTGGTTACTAGTAGGTAAAAAATAAAATTAAAAATGTTTAAATAATAAAATGTTTTTTGATCCTTTAAAACATCATTTATAGAAATTAAACACAATTTTAACAACTATGACTGCACCCAGTACTTGTTGGATGACTCCGGACAGTTAATTCAGTTTAATCTCTCTCAGCCTCAGCTTGCTAATCTGTAAAATGGAGATAAAGAATTCCTTATAGGGTTCTTGGAAGAGCGGGTGCATTTAAAGCTCTTAGTATGGTGCTTGGTCCATCACACATGTACAAAAAAATGTGAGATATCTATTGTGATGGCCCCCCCAAAAACTCGGTGTAACTTAAATGTTTTCATGTTTTAGGTGAAAGCCCCCTTATTTCAAGCAATAGTCACCATACAGAAAAGCAAGAGTATAGTTCTCCTTGACATTTTTATACTGGAAGTTTATACTGAGGTCATCACTTTGAATAATGCTCATTAATTGTCACCACACTCAATGCTCACTACTTGTAACAATGTATTTTAATGGTGATAAAGCACAAATGAACCCAATGACCATCAGCTGCAAAGATTATATCTTTAAAAATAGCTAAGCAAGTATGCCAATTTTCATAATCTTTGATTATGTTGATGGGTATATGCTATTCTCATTCATTTTATGTATGTTTGAAATTTTTCACAGTAAAAAATAAATGCATAGCTGAAAATATCTGTCAAGTTATTAATTTAGTAATATACAATAAGAAAAGTTTCTGACCTAAAGATAACTGATTGTAAACAAAACTAATACACCTTGCAATAATTTTTTTAAAGCCTGGTTTTGAGGTAGCATTCTCTTCTTAGGAATATGACCTCTTTTCATGACTTCACCAAGCTATTTTGTATGGTGGCAGTGTTTTCCCTGATTAAATACAATGTAAATTATATGCGGTTTCTATAGGGAAACAAAACACTATACTCCATGCCCCCATCCACCATTCTTCTGCTCTTATTCATGATCAAAAAATCAAATCAGCTTCACTGGACATAAACTAAGTGCAAGACATTGCCCCAAACATGCTTCAATAAAGAAGTCTGTAATTCCAGAAGTGAGAGAAGAGAGAGGGTGTTTATTAAGAATGCTGGGGGAGGGGAACTGGGGGACAGAGAATTTCTTTGGTTTTAAATACTCTTGTGTCTTGTCGGGGCTTAGGGAGTTTGCACAACATTGGTTTGCTAATCTGTGGTTTCAACAACAACCTAGAGTCATGTGAACTCTAAATGGCACTGCTCACTCTGCCTGTGATCTTTTTTTAAAAAAAATATATCTGAACTGTGACCATTGAACAGAGCTTTAGCAATTTCACCAATACTCTACTAAACTTTTTGTAAAGATGAGTTTAGGTAGCAACTTGTTTCTCCCTTCTCTGTCTCTGATGACCAGCATGTCCAGCAGTCTTAGTTTGTTCAGGCTGCTAGAGCAAAATATTACAGATTGGGTAGCTTATTAACAACAGAAATTTATTTTTCAGTTTTAGAGGCTGAGAAGTTCAAAGTCAAGGTACCAGCATGGCCATGTTCTAGTAAGAGCTCTCTTCCTGGTTCATAGCCTTTTCACTGTGTCCTCACATGGTGGAAGAAGCTACAAATCTCTCTGGAGTCTCTTTCAGAGGACACTAATCCCATTTATGAGGGCTCCATTTTCATGACCTAGGTACATCCCAAAGGCCCCATCTCCTTACCCATCATATTAGAGGTGGTCTTAAAACTCCAGAACCCGTATGTATGAAGAGCTAGAGCTCTCATTGTCTATATTATATTCAATGGCACAGTTGCCTTTAAAATAGGGTGATGACTCAGCAAAGGAAACAGTCAACAAAACTAAAAGGCAACCTATGGAATGGGGGAAGATATTTGCAAATGTCTTATCAGATAAAGGGCTAGTATCCAAAATCTATAAAGGACTTATCAAACCCAACACCCAAACCACAAAAAATCCAGTCAAGAAGTGGGCAGAAGACATAAACAGACATTTCTCCAGAGAAGACATACAAATGGCCAACAGACACATGAAAAAATGCTCAACATCACTGATCATCAGGGAGATACAAATCAAAACCACAATGAGATACCATTGCACACCAGTCAGAAGGGCTGAAATTAACAATTCAGGAAACAACAGATGTTGGCGAGGATGTGGAGAAAGGGGAACCCTCCTACACTGTCGGTGGGAATGCAAGCTGGTGCAGCCACTCTGGAAAACAGTATGGAGGTTCCTCAAAAAGTTAAAAATAGAGCTACCGTATGACCCATCAATTGCCTTACTAGGTATTTATCCAAAGGATATAAACATAGTGATTTGAAGGGGGCACACACACCCCAGTGTTTCTGGCAGCCATGCCACAATAGCCAAACTATGGAAAGAGCCCAGATGTCTATTGACAGATGAATGGAGAAAGAGGTGGTATTATATACAATGGAATACTACTGAGCCATCAAAAAGAATGAAATCTTGCCATTTGCAACAACGTGGTTGGAGCTAGAGGGTATTATGCTAAGTGAAATAAGTCAGTCAGAGAAAGACAAATACCATATGATTTCACTCATACGTGGAATTTAAGAAATAAAACAGATGAACATAGGGGAAGGAAAGGAAAAATAAAATAAGATGAAAATAGGGAGGCAAACCATAAGAGACTCTTAACTCTAGAAAACAAACTGAGGGTTGCCAGAGGGGTGGTGGGTGGGGGTAAGGGGTAACTGGGTGATAGGCATTAAGAAGGACACTTGATGTAATGAGCACTGGGTGTTGTATGCAACTGATGAATCACTCAATTCTACCCCTGAAACTAAAAATATAGTATATGTTAACTACATTGAATTTAAATGAATTTAAAAAAATAAATAAATAATAAAATAAAATAAAAATAGGGTGATGGTCTGGGTGTGCCTAATCTAAAACAGAGAATTCCTAGTGGAAGAAGAGGAAGAAGAAGAGATTTGAGGTGATTCAACAAACTGCTGCTGACTAACATTTGGAAGAGGCCAATTGAGAAGGAATACAGGTGGCTGTGAGGAGCTGAGTAAGGTCCTCCACTTACAGCCAGCCAGGAAGTGGGGATTTTAATCCTACAACCACAGTGAACTGAATTCTGCCAAAAACCTGAATGAATTTGGAAGTGGATTTCTCCAGCACCTCCAGATGAGTGCTCAGCCCCTCCAGCACCTTGATGTCAGCCTTGTGATAACCTGAGCGGAGAAGCCAGTCACGCTGGGCCAGACTTCTGACCTACAGAGCTGTGAAATAATCAGTGGGTGTTGTTTGAAGCTGTTATGTGATAATTTGTTATTTGGCAATAGAAAACTAATCTTCTGTGTCTCCACTGATGAAGCCAAGAATCCAGAAACTTTTCCCATATATTACCCACATGTTAGTAATCATGTCTAAACATAAACCAAGACCACTCAAGTGCATTCTGAATTTATGGAAGGATGTAGCATTATTATTGTCTTACTAAGGCAGTATAAATTTTTTTTAAAATTCCACTACCATTAAAAACTCACTTCTGAGTATGAATCTACCAGAAATTGTAAGGGTTGGCTACAGGATTCTAGAAGTTGGGGGTGTAAAAAAGAGGGATGTGATTACTGAGAGGGAGACAGTATCTATTGTAATGAGTAGAAAAGAGCATGTTACAATTGTCAACAGGAAGAACTACAATTAATATGAATTATCTGGTTCAAAGATCAGCTATAATGGATTCTTTTGACTGAATATCTGACTGTCAGACTTCCTGCAAACTTCCAGTAACTGACCCTTGTCCTCAAGCTGTGTTCTTGAAATTAAATAGACATCTTCTTATGACCCTTTGATATTCCTTTGGAGACTGAACATAATTAAATAGACCTCCCTTAGACTATCACATGATATGAAATATTTCCCAATTTGGTTAATTTTCTTTCAAAAAAAAAAAGATGGGAAACATATTTCGCATATTGCTGTGTATATAAAAGGAATTCCAAATGTTAAAAACCCTGAATATATGTTATAACTTCAGATCAATTATTTCAAAAGAAGCTTTTGCCTCCCCAAATCTCCGTGTACAAAGAGTGAATCCCGAAGCTTAGGCAGCGCTCCTCCTGTATCAGGAGGTGATTAATACAGGGGAACTTCTGTGCAATGAAGGCATCCCACAAAACTCACTGCATTTTACTGAAGTGGGATGAGACGTGCCTCAAGTGTTTCAGAGTCACATTCAGAAAATATAGATACACAGAGTATTTGAGTGAAGCCTTAAAAATTTGAGGGCCAATGTAAAATGTGTATCAAGAGGGCATTTTAGAACCCAGATTAGAATCTCGACTTAAATTATCTCCAGGACTAATCTCCTACCACTAGGAGACACTGGAGAAAGTTTATGCTCAGACTTGGATGGGCCTGTGTAAGACTGAGTGCTGGGGTGACCAGAGAGGAATTCCATCTCCGCGCTGTGAGCCGTGCTCTAGCCGTGTGCCTGACTGAAACTGTACTCCTGTGAACCTCTTCACACACACTCAGTACTATCTGGATGAATCTGCTTTTAATCTCAGTGGCCTTCAGTGCCTCAGAATTTTGCTGTTGTTAAAACACCTCCTTACTAGGACTCCTCCTGTTCATGCTAACGCTGCAGTGTTAGAGGAAGAATTCACCCCACTGTCGTGCTGTTTTCCCATGCATATTGATGTCCTTGAAGTCCCCTTGAGCCTTCCTGAATTCGTTTTTCTATTTTATTCTAATGAAATGGAAAGTCCAACACACAATTAGAAAACAATTAGGAGAAATGAAGCAAAAGATGTCACTTCTTTGTGTTCTAACTTCCAGTTTGGCCCCCTTCCCATCAAAAGGGTTCATTTCTCAGTGAACAATTTGAGAGTCCTGGAGTTCACGCAATCCAGGAAAAATGGCATCCTCGGTATATGGTGACAACAATGAGATACTCATTGTCAAAGTCCTCTGGTCAATCCAGGGCATAGTGCTCTGCTATTTCCAGCCCCTGCTGCTGCTGCCCAAGCTCAGCCACCAGAACCACTGCCAAGCAGCTATGCTCACTGGCTCCAGTACTCAGATTTAATCTGATGTCCTCATGCAACTATAGCAACAGAAGCCTGGCCACTACCAGGGTAGGGTCTGGAAACAGGACTTGCCACTTTTCTGTCTCACTGTCCCAAGAAATCCCACTGCCTCTGGGATTAGGCAGCTCTCTTCCCCTTCACTTTGGAGTCTCCCGTATTCAGGTTATCCATGGTCCAGCGCTGCCCGCCCCCAACAGAACACACCAACACACTGGGGTGTTTGTTAGTAACTACGGATGCCTGAGCCCCAGCCTAGATGCACACCATCAGAATCAATGGGGCTGGGGCTCAGGAGCTTGTATTTCCTCAAGGTCTTCAGTAGATTCCCATGCACATTAAAACTTAAGAAATATTAGGCTGCAAGCCTAGATTTTGGAAGAACTGGGCCTTTAAACTCTGCAGCAACATTAGTCCAGAGCTCCCAGACAAGCCTTCCTCTTGTCTTGAAGAAAAGAAGGAAAAGTCTCTCTCACTCTTTTCATTGAGCTTACAGCTGAGGAAATAAGACAAAGTTTATTCTCCAGTCAGATCTTCCGGCCCCACGGGGACTGAGTAGAAACCGTAAGGCATCAGAGGTCACTGAGGGGAAAGTTGGCAACACACACACACACACACACACACACACACACTCACACCAAGAAATACAAACCTCAGATCATCAGCCTGAGTGTTAGGCTGGAGGAGATCCCATTTGTGGTGGAGCTTGCCAAAGTCCAGGTTTTAAGTGGGTCCTCCACATGGGCAGATGGAGTTACCCACAAATCGATCTTCCTGAGCTATTCAGAGCCTTCTGTTAAGGACAACATAAGAATCACTTTAAAAGTTTGAATACCAAACTCACTTTCTTCCTTTTCCTTTCTTGTCTTTCTTTCTCCTCCTCCCCCTGCTCCCCTGGCCCAGTTATAATTTAATTTGCTCATATTTTTAGAAAAGTTTTGAGCAACTATGAATCAGCCACTAAGCAGAAAGTAAATGTTCAGTGTTCAAGTATTTTCAGTTGCAAGGGATTAAAAGAACATAAGAGTAATTTGAATCCAAAGGTAATTTTAAAACCCACATGTACTGCACGCTCAATTCCAATCTTGGTTTAGTGCTGCTAAAAGAAATACAAATGGTAAAATTAATTTAGCATCATTAATTTTATTTATATAGGAAAACAAAATATATGCACACGTTGAAGTCTCAAATATCAAGATTAACTGCTTATAAACTCATTTTTTTCTAGTAGTTGAAAGAGGTATACCGTAAGTGAGTAACGTGTTAACTGCTTTATCTTAATATTTCACTCTAATTTTGTATTTTATTTCATAATACCTCTGGGTTTTAACATAAAAATCCTGCAGAAAAATACTCTGGTGGATCATAGGGGAAGAGAGGAAAAAAGGAAACAAGACGAAAACAGAGAGGGAGACAAACCATAAGAGACTCTTAATCTCAGGAAACAAACTGAGGGTTGCTGGAGTGGTGGGGGGTGGGAGGGATGGGGTGGCTGGGTGATGGACACTGGGGAGGGTATGTGCTATGGTGAACCCTGTGAATTATGTAAGACTGATGAATCACAGACCTGTACCCCTGAAACAAATAATACATTATATATTAATAAAAGATTATCAGACTACAAAAAATAATTAATTAATTAATCTCTAAAAAAAACCCAAAAACAAAAAAAGAAAAATACTGTTGTAAGATACACCATATTTTATTGTGCCTTCACACATGATTCTCTAATACACACCTGATGTGGGATGCCTCACTTAATTAAAATAGCAGGGTAAGTACCCACTCACCTCTTCATTTTTTGGAAGCATCCATACAACAGTAGGGAAACATTTAATGTGATATGGTTATTAATCTCTCTTTAGTTACATGAGATGTTACAATTATAATGTTATCCCCCAAAATGATGGCTTCTGATAGAGTTGTCTTCTTTTCCTTTCTAGGGGACATCCTGATATCTATCTTCAAAATGGCCCAAATAGAATTGGAAGGTTCTATAAGAAGGCCTTGTATCTTCAGTACACAAACAAAGCCTTTACAACAGTTATAGAAAAACCTATCTGGCTGGGGTTTTTAGGCCCTATTATCAAAGCTGAAACTGGAGATAAGGTTTATGTACACTTCAAAAACTTTGCCTCTAGGCCCTACACTTTTCATCCACATGGAATAACTTACTATAAGGAACATGAGGGTAAGTTCAGCTCATATTCTAGCTGGAATTTCCTCTTAATTCTCAGTAGGAGCACTTTTTTAACTTCTAAGATTATGGCCTCCCTTCCTGGATAAGATCTATAATTTTGTCGTTTAGCTCTAAACGATTTTATTAAGTATTTTGGTTCATCATAATAATGCTGAGTTTCTCTTAGATGTGCTTGCTTGTGTGAAGTGTGAATGTGATGGGACTTCTGGGTAGACGGATGGAGTGAGTCAGTGAGAACTGGGACTTCCCTCCCAGCGCCCCGCACCTCGCCAGCCAAAGAGAATGAGAGAACTAGGCAATGGGAATTAAGGCCTAGAAAAGGCAAACGTCCAGAGGGAGGAAACAGGACTCAAGATAGGGATTGTCTCACCTTTGAAGTTCTTACGTGTGAATATACCGTGGCCGCTGTCCTGTCCCATCCTAACTTGGGATAAACTCTGTCCCGGCTCAGGCAGTCTGGGTAGTCTCCCACGACAGCCAAATGGTACACATGGCTGCACGACCCAGAGCCACAACTGAGATACAATTAATCAAAAGGTTACTGGAATGTAGGACTTAGAAAACTTAAAGATGGTACAGGAAGAACACAGATTAGGTTTGATGTCTCTGATTCATTTTTTTTTTTTAAGATTTTATTTATTTATTTGAGACAGAGAGAATGAGAGAGAGCACATGAGAGGGGGGAGGGTCAGAGGCAGAAGCAGGCTCCCTGCCGAGCAGGGAGCCCCATGCAGGACTCCATCCAGGGACTCCAGGATCATGACCTGAGCCGAAGGCAGTCGCCTAACCAACTGAGCCACCCAGGCACCCTCTCTGATTCATTTTTAGTACTCGATGATGGTAATGATGATGGAAAGAGGTGGTGTTTTGCTGTGGATAAGAGCAAGGGCTCCAAAAGTAATAGACCAAGTTTCAAGTGCAGCCTTGCCTTTTATTGGCTGCATGATCTTAGGCAAGTTACTTACATTCTCTGTGCTTCAGTGTCCTCATACATAAAATAAGTAAAATAATAGTATATAGTAATAGCTCAATGAATGTCAGGTATTATCATAAGTGAAAATGAGGAGGCCATGCTAATTGAAATTATAAGGATTAAGTCTAGAAATGAAGATTAAATTAGATTTTTTAAATAATTTTTTTCTTTTTTAAAGAGGTATTGCTTGAGAAGGTGATTGTTTTGACCATATATTTTTGTTTGTTCTTCTGAAACAAACAAATACATTCATAGCATAGAAGTTGACCGCTGTCTTATTTCTTTTTTTACAATTTCATGTTATATTAGGGCATTACTCATTTTTAAGGTATGGTAGTTATACTGTGTTTCTGTTAAAAGAAAAAAGAGTTCTTATCCTTTAGAGGCACATATTCAAGTATTTATGAATGAAATGAGATGATGCTTTAGAATAATTCAATGGTGTTGGGCATAAGAGTGGTAGGGGTAAGGATGAAACAAGATTGGCCTTGAGTTGATCATTGTTAAAGCTCAGGTGATGGGTACATGTAAATTCATCATATTATTTTCTCAACTTTTACATGTTTTTGGAAATTTCCCAAATTAAAAGTACAAAACTTTAAAAAATCCATAGTTACTTCATGGGCAAAAATTTGACATCATATAAGATGTTTCAAATTATAAGAGAGAGTAGCCATTTTGCTCATGCTTCCATACCATGACCCCAGAGCAAAAGTGGTTCTTTAAATTGCAAACCAAAAGTCACTATTCTCTATCTATTACTACTCCCTTAAGATTCAGTAAGTATAAAAAATAATAACCAAATCTTCTGTGAAGCTTCCAGACCCCCTAATCATTAGCCTCTCACTCCATTCCTCTCTGTTCAAATAGTACATCACTACAATCCCAAGGGGGCACATACTAGAAATTGACCAAATGTTTGCTGAAAAAATTAATGGACCATCTATTCTCTCATTTAAGTTCAAATACATTCACTTTGTAACTTTATCGCATATTGCTTCCTAGGGGCCATCTATCCTGATAACACCACAGATTTTCACAAAGCAGATGACAAAGTGTATCCAGGCGAACAGTACACATACATATTGGATGCCAGCCAAGACCAAAGTCCTGGTGAGGAAGATAGCAATTGTGTGACCAGGATTTACCATTCCCACATTGATGCTCCAAAAGATATCGCCTCAGGACTTATCGGACCTTTAATAATCTGTAAAAAAGGTACATTTTTTCATTATTGATCGCAATGTATGACCAACAGGCAAGAGATGGGGTAGTTTGCTTTTTTAAATGTAAGTCAAGTCTTCTGTGTTATGATTGAGTAGGTGAGGTTGAGAGGGGGTGAATCTAGAAAAAAGGAAAGAAAGAGCAGGGCAGGAAAAGAAGAAGGGATGAATGGAACAAGCATTCACACACATAGGTAAACTGCAAGAAACATGCTTTCCTGGAAGACAGTTTTGCTGTATCCAATTTCCAACAGTGGTGGCTGAAGAGATGTGTGACTTCACTGAATGTGACTCCCTTAGCGGCACTCCATGGTGATAGGTCTGTAGTTACCTGTATTGTGTTGGTCAATATAAGATCACAGTATCTATTTCTAGCATCATGAAAAAGACAACATAGCTCAAGAGCTTGAAATCTAATTCTTACTGGAATAAGGATTTACCAGCAAAGACTTATTGTCTCAGCTTATGGCTGTATGTTATACACACAACTTTAGATTCCAACCTTCACATTTGCCAAAAAGTATTGAATAGTTATGTGGTCAGTGGACATCCAGGTATATAAGGATCTCCAAGCCCAAGACACTGAACATAAAATTTCCTAGTATTTCCATGTCTGTAAAACAGAAGTGACTAATCCAGATTTGTGGTTTATAAGAAAAATAAATCTTTAAAGCTATAAATCACCTGCTAAAAATACACGCTAAAGATTAACTACTACTAAAATAGTAATTTTCACTTCAGATTCTCTGGATAATGAAAAAGAAAAAAATATTGACCAAGAATTTGTGGTGATGTTTTCTGTGGTGGATGAAAATCTCAGCTGGTACCTAGATGACAACATTAAAACCTATTGCTCTGAACCAGAGAAAGTTGACAAAGATGATGAAGACTTCCAGGAGAGTAACAGGATGTATTGTAAGATTATAGAAGATGTGTTAACTTTATCTTATTTTTCTTTATCCATTAAGTCTGCTAGGTTTATCCTTCACATGAATAAGTAGTGTGCTTCTTTATTTTTTTTTAAGATTTTTACTTATTTACTTGTCAGAGAGAGAGAGACAGGGAGAGCACAAGCTGGGGGAGCAGCAGGCAGAGAGAGAAGCAGGCTCCCCAGTGAGCAAGCAACCCCATGTGGGACTCGATCCCAGGACCCTGAGATCATGACCTGATCCGAAGGCAGACGCTTAACCAACTAAGCCACCCAGGCATCCCTAAGTGGTGTGTTTCTGGTCTGGCCTTGATAAGAAGGTATATTAAACATGCAACTTCATATTCAGCTAAACAGATCAAATCAAAACTCTGTGCCTGGTAAAACTGGATATACCAAATTGTTCCCAAACTAATAAGGAGAAAACACCATCAATTATGGTTTAATGTATATGTATGTTATATTTATTTATATATTTGTTTATCCTCCAAACTCATTCCAAAAATTATTTGAGGCAGCCTAAAATTATTAAACTAAATGCTGAAAATTATACTTATATCATAAAGCATTGAACTGTATTTAGGAAAATAGTTCAAACCACTAGTTCTAAAAGGTATTTCTCTTACATTTTTCCTCTGCATCATTTTTTTCTATCTTTTAATTCACTTTATTTCTTCTAGAAATGCTTTCTTTACTGCCCAGGCTTCTCCTTAATTCTTAATTGTGCCCCCAGACACAAAATAATGAGCTTAGTAAGGTTGTCTATCACTCAGAATTTGCATAAGAAATCACATCTCTTAACACCAACTAGACCAGTAAGTATAGATTTTTGTTCGTGTTTAGCTTCTTCAAAATAATCTTTACTCAGAAATTGAGAATACAAAAATAACTCCCAAAGCAGAAAAATAATTAACGAAATACAGATTTTTTTTCCCCTAACTTTTATTTATTTCTGGCTCGAAGGTCCTCTTTCTATACTTTAATCCTGCCTCTGTTATGCACTAATCAAAAATAGATGTTAGAAAAAGATCCTCAAACATCTCGTCTGGGTAGGTCTGGTTATTCCTCTGTTGTATCAGGTGCATTCATGGTGCTTCCCAGAACCAATTTCCACCTTACTTCTAGGGCCACTGAGTGTGAATAGTGATCCTAAGTTTCTTCAAAGGGTCTTAGATCATCCTGCTTTTGGACTTTTAGGGCTTTGTGGTTCTGGTACCAGTCTCTACTATCCTTCCCCTGCATTTCTTCTTTCCTCCTTCACATCTCTTCTAATTTTGTCTTCCGACCTTTAAAAAAGAAAAAAAGAAAGAAAAAGCTTTCCTTGTGTTCTTATTACAAAAGTAATTCATAGTCACTGTAGAAAATTGGTAGAGTTCTGATAAGCAAAAAGAAAGCATTGAAATCATTCATATTACCACTATCATCATGATACATGATTGATTACTAAATAACCTTCAGTCTTTAAAATTTATGTTTGTACATTTTGTATGTGTGTATGTATATATGCATATATATGCATGTATTTATAAATACACATACACATATACACATACTAATGTGTATAGCTTATAACAGAAAGAGAAAACAGGTTTCATCTTCAGTGTTGTGTTCATCTGCTAATGCTGTGTTGACAAAATTCCTGAGGCTGAATTCAGGTCTAAAGTAAGAGCACTGTGATTGATTAGCAATGTCTGATGTGGGTACGGGAGGGAGGAATAGCAGCAGGTTGTATGCCAGGTATTTTCCATCCCCAAATCATTCAGTTTCTATAGAGGTGACTATTACTATCCCAGGCACCAATGTCTGTGAGTCACGATCTCTGCTCTTGGCTTACAGCTGTGAATGGATACACTTTTGGAAGTCTCCCAGGACTCTCCATGTGTGCAGAGGACAAAGTCAAATGGTATCTTTTTGGTATGGGTAATGAAGTGGATGTGCATGCAGCTTTCTTCCACGGCCAAGTGTTAACTAATAAGAACTACCGGATTGATACAGTCAATCTCTTTCCTGCTACCCTCTTCGAAGCTTTTATGGTGGCCCAGAATCCTGGAGAATGGATGCTTAGCTGTCAGAATCTAAACCACCTGAAAGGTAAGGCATTTTTACCTAAAATGAGCTGTCAGCTGAAATAAGCATCATGTCTCAGTTACACCACTAATGGGGTGATTATTGGGAATCAGAATGTAAAAGTTAAATATCTTTGGAATAATCTGAGCCTTGAACTGGTAACTTAATTTCATTCCTATGACGCTATGCATCATAATGTAATAAAAAAGACTGAAATACTGGAATTTTATAAAGTAATGAAATCTGAAAATATATTAATTTTGGGAAAAGAACAACTGGTTCTGAATGTGTAGTCCTGTCCTAAAAGTATAGTTCTGTATATAACTTCTCAGCTTTGTAAAATACACAATATTGTGAACACCAGAAGATTTGCATGTGGAGTTGAAAAGTAACTTTTTTTTTTTTGACTTGGTTCCATTAAATGTAACTAACTTTGTTCATTGAGTCTAGTTACTCCTTGGTTTAACTTGCTAAATCCCTCCTGCATCTCTTCAATATAAAAACAGTCTTGGGGCACCTGGGTGGCTCAGTCGTTAAGCATCTGCCTTCGGCTCAGGTCATGATTCCAGGGTCCTGGGATCGAGCCCCGCATCAGGCTCCCTGCTCAGAGGGAAGCCTGTTTCTCCCTCTCCCACTCTCCGTGCTTGTGTTCCTGCTCTCGCTGTCTCTCTCTCTGTCAAATAAATAAAATCTTTAAAAAAAAAAAAAGAACATTCTTAGTTCTTGAAAAAAATATTAGTTTGTAATATTGGTCTTCTGAAGAAATTAACTTTAATCTGGGTCTTTTGGTATGTTAACTCTGACCTTCAAACATAACCTCACCTATTAAATATGACCTTAGCCTCAGAAGACCCAACACACTGGGTGAATAACCATTTTGATTTTGTCTGAGAACAATAATCATGTATGCTCATTCTATTCCTTCTCCTCTACTCCACCCTGCCCTTAAAGTATGGCCAAACCCCTCTTCATTAATTATCTATTAATGTGTCTGTTTTTTCTCATCAGAAGACCTCCCAAGTGAAACTCCACAGAACTTGGTACCACATTTTTAGAAATACTAGTGTTTAATATCTCTTCTCTGTGCCATATAGAGAAGTTTTGAATTTTCTATCAGTAATTTATTTCAACTATTTACTATAATTTGTAATATTGTTTCTGTTTCTTCAATTTCCATCTGTTATTTCATCAGCAATGATTACGAGGCAATCGGAGGGAAAAACCATTGGCTGCGTTAACCAATGTCTCCTTCCGTGTGGTTTTCAGCTGGTCTCCAGGCCTTTTTCCAGGTACAAGACTGTAACAAGCCTTCATCAGAGGACGATATCCACGGGAAACAAGTTAGACATTACTACATTGCTGCTGAGGAAATCATCTGGAACTATGCACCTTCTGGAATAGACCTCTTCACCAAAAAAAACTTAACAGCACCTGGAAGGTAATTCAGAAAAAGGACTATTATTTCAAAATAGGACTCCCTAAAAGAAAGAAAGAAAGAAAGAAAGAAAGAAAGAAAGAAAGAAAGAAAGAAAGAAAGAAAGAAAGAAAGAAAGAAAGGGCATAAAAGATGGATTCAGCAATTAACATTTTAATTGGTACCTGAAACTGAGTAACAACACTGCTAAATATTTACTAAGGTGTTTGGTATGAGTCCCAGTTTGAAAAATATGATTTTTGAGTTCATGAAAGAAAGTGGTTTTAAAAATTATCAGAGGCTCAAAAAATTCCTCAGAAAATACTGAAAACAACTAGACTGATCAATGCATTAGCTTTCCTTTCTCGAAAACACAGCAATATACCTTGGCTAATTGAATTAAAATAAAAATTAATTAATTAATTAATTAATTAATTAATTAAAAATAAAAGAAAATACAGCATTGTGCAATCCAGCAGGGTTAAGTACATTCACAAAGTTGTACCATCATCCACACTATCCATTTCCAGAACTTTGTCATCATTCTGAATAGAAAGTCTGTATCCATTAAACAGTAGCTTTCCAATCCCTGATAACTTCTACTTTCTGTCTCCATGAATTTACCTATTCTGGGCAATTAATACAAGGGACATAATGCAGTTGTCCTTTTTTGTCTGGCTTATTTCACTTAGCATAATGTTTTCACGGTTCATCCACGTCGTAGCATTCGTTCCTCTTTGAGGCTCAATAATATTCCATTGTATGCATGTACCATGTTTTATTTATCCATTCGTTGATAAAAATTTGGGTTGTTTCCACTTTTTGGCTATCGTGACTAATGCAACTATGAACATGGAAGGACAAGTATTGTTTACATCCCTGCTTTCAATTCTTTTGTGTACATACCTAGGAATGGAATTGCTTCGTCATATGACAATTGTATTTTTAATTTTTTGAGGAACAGCCTTACTGTTTTCCACAGTGGCTGTACCATTTTACATTCCCACCAGTAATGTACAAGGGTTCCAATTTCTCCACATCCTTACCAATATTTATTTTCCATTTTTTTTATCATAGGCATCTTATTGGGGGTGAAGTTGTATCTTATTGTGGTTTTGACCTACATTTTCCTAATTAGAGATGTTGAGCATCTTTTCATGTTCTTGTTGGTGATTTGGAGAAATATCTGTTCAAGTCCTTATCCCATTGCTGAATTGGGTTGTTTGTTTTTGTTTCTGTTGGTGGTGGTTGTTAAAGTCTATGACTTCTTTATATATTCTGGATATTAACCTCTTATCAGATATATGGTTTGCAAATATTTTCTCCCATTCTATAGGTTTTCTTTTCACTCTCTTGATAGTGTCCTTTGATTCACAGAAACTACTCCTGTCCATGTCCAATGACTTCCAGAGCCTCCCAGCCATTCTTCCCTGCTCAGTCTTCCTTTCCTACTGTCCATCCTCCATAAAGCACCCAAAGTAAGCTTTCGAAAATGTTGATGAGATTATGCCACACCCCTGCTTCAAGTCTCTACTCAGACATCACCTCCTAAGAGAAGCCTTATTTGCCACCCAGCTACTTGGAAAGGTCAAGTAACTTACTCAATGACACACAACTGGTCAATAGCTGGGCCTGTGATTTTCAGCTGGTCTCCAGGCCTTTTTCCAGGTACAAGACTGTAACAAGCCTTCATCAGAGGACAATATCCGTGGGAAACATGTTGGAATCACAACTGGGTCTGTGATTCCTGAAGCAGAAATTTAAGCCCCAGTCTACACTGACATCCAGATGCAATGACTCCAAAGCTGCAGCTCAGCCCAGGAGGCTCTTGTAAATTGTAGACTTGCATTTCAAATTGCTTAAGAGACACCCCATTTGGATGAGGCCCTCCAAATCAGTATGTCCAAATCTGAACCTATTGTCTCCCCCCATATATCTGAGCTTTCTCTTCTCTGTGAATAATATCACTACACATCATCAGTCAAGCCCGAAACCTGAGTACCATCCCTGACTCCCCACTTCACCACTCCCTCCTTCCCTCCTCATCAGTACTGCCTCATTATATCCTAAATGTTTCCAGCAATTATCTACTTTTCCCCCACCTGAGGCATCCTCTTAAAACACTGCTCCTGAATGCTCACATCTTTTAAAGCTTTCCTACTGCTCTGGGATGGAGCACTGAAACTTTAACTAGGTCCTGCTGCCCCCGCCATCTCCCCAAGCCTCCTTCTCTCTCTTCTGCCTCTTTCTCTCTTGTTTGCCCTTCCCTGTACACTTTGCTCCTATCATATTTTGTAAAACATGCCATATTCACTCTTTCCTCCAAGCCTTCCATAGGGTATTTCCTCTTTGTAAACACCCACCCCATTCTCCCCACCACATATACTTCATCTTTTTTAACTTGACTCTCCTCTAGATAGTTTTGAAAAATCACTTTCTTTGGAAAGCCTTTGGGGCCTCTTCCCACCACTTTCTCCAAGCCCAGGAGAACTACTCCATAATGCCCTGTGCTTATTGCATGTTATTATGTTGATCGGTTCATAGTCTGTCTTCTCTGATCAGTGTAAAGTCCTTGTGGACAGGGATGGGTCCAGCTTGCTTATGGTTATGCCATCAACATGTAACAAGGTTCCTGGCAAAAAGCAGGTGTCCAGTACATTCGTCAAATGGGAGAAGAGATGAATGGAATGACTTTGGCAAGTCAAATGCCTTTCTGAAATTTAATTTCTTCATTTGTAAAATGGGGAGAATAATGCCAACTTTGTTGCCTTATCATGTGAGTTTCAGATAACAAATGAAAGCTCCTAAGTACCCAGCTGGTGCTGATATGCAATTAACAGTAGCTACTGTATTTTTAAACATTTCATAATTTGTTAAAAAGATTCTATTGTAGAACACTTAATAACTATCAGGGGTTGACATGGGCCATCTTACAATTTTTCACTTCACTTGAAAAAGTGAAACCTCCATACCATATACTCCACTCATTAATTGAATATCCTTCTATGACGTGCCTAGTACCATCTGCTTCTGTTTGAATATTTGGCAAATCGTACATAAGAATTACCTTTGAGCACTGGTCATAATTTTGCTCTTCAATTTGTCCTATGTGAATGCCTGCTTTCTGTTCCGCTTTCAACTCCAGTGATAAACCCTTTTTCTTTTGGCAGTGCTTCAGAGGTATTTTTTGAACAGGGTTCTACAAGAATTGGAGGATCTTATAAAAAGCTGGTTTATCGTGAATACACAGATGCCTCCTTCACAAATCAAAAGAAGAGAGGCCCTGAAGAGGAACATCTTGGCCTCCTGGGTGAGTCCATGCAGAATATTTGTGACTGTTGTACTCTTGTCCTGAGCTACCCAACCTCAGAAAGAATAGAAACTTCAGGACCTGCAGTATGATTTCTACATAGAAACTAGGGACGTGGAAGGTCATTCAATAATTAAAGGTAGCAGCTAGTTACTTTTCCAATGTAAATTACCAATAGTAAATCTTTATCATTGAAAACTCTGCTGATTTCAAATGATGATTTTTTTTTCTTCAAGAGGTAAGGAGAGGGGTGCCTGGGTGGCTCAGTCGATTAGCATCTGCCTTCGGTTCAGGTCATGATCCCAGGGTCCTGGGATTGAGCCCCACATCAGGCTCCCTGCTCAGCAGGGAGTCTGCTTCTCCCTCTCCTCCCCACTCTTGCTCTCTGTTGTGCTTTCTGTCTCTCAAATAAATAAATAAAATCTTAAAAAAAAAAAAAGAGGTAAGGAGAATTGTGTTTATGGCTTGGTTTAAATAGACAGCAAAGCTGTTAGCCTCTATTCTTAGCTGAAATTACATTCCCCTGGAAATAAAATCCAGGCTACTAATGAAAAAGGCTGGGTCAGTCTTAGAGCCTTGCGCACAGCCTAGAGACCTGTTCTCACTCAGACCTTCAGACAGAATATAGTGGGTGAGCACACAGAGTCTGGATCCAGACTATCCTCACTCCTCACCTATTAGCTGTGTGACTTCTGAAAGTACTTAGTTTGCTATGCCTGTTCTCTTTCTGTGAAAGGGGAACAATAATAACAATAACAGTCCTGGGGCACCTGGGCGGCTCAGTCAGTTAAGCGTCTGACTCTTGGTTTCGGCTCAGGTCATGATTTCAGGGTTGTGGGATCCAGCCCTGCATTGGGCTCCTCACTCAGCGGGGAGTCCGCTTCTCTTTCTTTCTCCCTCTGCTCCCCTGCCACGTGTTCTCTCTCTCTCTCTCTCAAATAAATAAATAAATCTTTAAAAAAATAACAATAACAGTCCTTAACTCATAAAGATGCTGTAAGGATTAAAGGAGTTAATACACATAAACACTCAGAAAAGCACATGAGAAGCTCTCAATAAATATCATTTTATATAGTCCATAAAATATGTACTATATATCTATGTTTTTATTCTATATTTGGTAACAATATTGATTTTGGTGACAGAAAATCCACAAAAACGTTACCTTTACATCCAAGACAATTTAACTTACCCTCTTTGGGTGGTCAAGGTTTAACTAGCAGCCCCCTGACTCTTGGGACAAATATCACATATCTGGCAAATAGAAGGCTAGGATAAGGAGAGTATAGACACTGAACAGTTTCTTGTCAATGTATAAAGCTGGTGAACCGACTTGGATCAAAATGCTAACAAATTTCCTTAACCTGAAGTTAAATCAAAAAGCCCTTCTTGGGCGCCTGGGTGGCTCAGTCGTTAAGCGTCTGCCTTCGGCTCAGGTCATGATCCCAGGGTCCTGGGATTGAGCCCCACATCGGGCTCCCTGCTCAGCAGGGAGCCTGCTTCTCCTTCTCCCACTGCCCCCGCTTGTGTTCCCTCTCTCGCTGTGTCTCTCTCTGTCAAATAAATAAATAAAATCTTTAAAAAAAAAAAATCCTTCTTATCTCTTTCTAGCCTTGCCATGTCAAGTTGATACGAGACTTTAAAAAAAAAAAAAAAAAGATGATCCATTTGCCATAAATAAGATGTTGCTTCCAGCAGTTTCTGCCAGAGGACAAGCCAAAGAAAACAACTGTCTTAAGTATTCTGTATGTTATATACCAAGGAAGACTAATAATGCTCTCTTTGTCCCTAGGTCCTGTCATTTGGGCAGAGGTGGGAGATACGATCAGAGTCACTTTCCATAACAAAGGAGCATATCCCCTCAGTATTGAGCCAACTGGGGTGAGGGTCAGTAAGAACAACGAGGGCACATACTATACCTCACTTCACAACCCCCTGAATGAAAGTGAGTACCACCTTCTATAACCACACAACATTTAATAACCCACTGTGCTGGTCAGCCAGGGAAAACTGCCCTGCAAAAACTGAAGGCAGGAACTTCCAAGGAAACCGCTCGTATATCATTCTTAGACATCACGCCAGGAAGTAAGGAAACCTCTTCTCCTTCCATTTCCAACTGCTGTATGGAATTTTGTCCTGCCTTGATTGGATGATTTTTGACAATGCTGGTAGTAACTTATTGGGATTATATCAATTATACATTTCTGGAGTACTACTTGGGTGATTTTTAGATTTGAAAAATGTTCTTGCAATTATAAGATTAGATGCTCATTTTAGAATATTTGAAAAATATAAAAAGGTACAGCCAAAAATATTATCTACAGTTCTATAGATAACCACTATTATATTCTTATATAACCCCCCACTCTTCCATCTGTGTACATATAATATATATTTTGAATGTAGTTGAGATCATAGTATATAATACTTGTCATTGTGTTTTTGTACTGAGTTTGCTTCCTTAGCATTGTAAGCATTTTAATATAACTTTAATAACACAAACATTCCATTTTATGCATGCATTTGGGTATTTTTATATGTCAGGGTGACCGATGAAGATGAATGGCTTTGCCACTTCTTGCAGTATGACTGTGGGCAAATTATTCAGTCTTTCTGGTCTCAGTTTCCCCAAGTATAAAATCAGGATATTTGAACAGGATCATCTGCAGTTGCCTTTTAGGTCTGAAGTTATTTTCAATTCAGTTGTGTTCAATAGAAAATGTATGGATTACCCCCTCTTTTCAGGTGTTGTTCCAGCAAAGGAAATACTGAGACGATGCTTGCTTCAGGAAGGTTACGTTCTATTTGTGGGGAAATACACATAATCTAACATGAAAAGCGCTGGGGGCATCATCAGGGACTGTGAGAGCAGCCCTATATTAGTCTGTTCAGGCTGCTGTAACTAAATACCACAGACTGGATATCTTATAAACAACAGAAATTTATTTCTCACAGTTCTGGAAACTGGAAGTCCAAGATCAGAGGGCCAGCATGGTTGGATGAGGACCCTCTTCTGGGTCTCAGACTTCTTGCTGTGTTCTCATGTGGTAGCAGGGGCTAGGGAGCTCTGTGGGATCTCTCTTGTAAGGGCACTAATCCCATTTAGGGGAGCCCCAGTCTCAAGGTTTAATCACCCCCCAAAGGCCCCACCTTCTAAGACTATCTCATTGGGCATTAGGATTCCAATATGTGAATTCTAGGAGGACACAAACATTTGGACCGTAGCAGGCACCAACCGCAGACTGGTTAAGAGGAGGCTTCCTGAAGGAAATCACACCCATCTGTGACCTGACACCGGAGCACAAGGGGGATGCCATTCAAGTAGGGTTTCATTCTAATTCATAAAAAGGAACTGAGAAGTGGGTTGTCTCAGACGAAACCCAGTCCACTTGGTGGCTCAAATGACCACATTAGCAATCATACTTAACCTCTCCAATGTGACATTTCTCACAGGTGTGCCTTCTCCTTCAGCTTCACATGTAGCACCCAAACAAACATTCACCTACGAATGGACTGTCCCCAAAGAAGTGGGACCCACTTACAAAGATCCTGTCTGTCTATCTAAGATGTATTATTCTGCTGTGGATCCCACCAAAGATATATTCACTGGGCTTATCGGGCCAATGAAAATATGCAGGAAAGGAAGTTTACTTGCAAATGGGAGACTGGTGAGTCCAATGAGGGAAAATATAAATGATTTCCCAATCCCTTTGAATTATCATTATTATAAGGAACATTCTGGGTTTTGAGACAGTGAGGATTTAACACACACTGTTTATTACAAATTTTTCTCCAGCTCATAAGAGCTCTACTATGCAGAGGTTCTCTGGCTAACATGATTATTTCAAATGAGTTGGAAACAGACTTTCCTTGAAACCCAAGGTCTTTTATGATACATTTAGACTTCAACACACAAATAAAAAGTAATTGGTCACTCAACATTCACTAAGGAAAGTATTGTTTAAAGCATTTTTAAAGGAGGAAATGACCATTTGACCAGAAAAGAGAAATACTTAACTCCATCATGTTTTTATCTCTAAGTATTGTAATATGAGCCTTTAAAAGATGAGGGCTCTTTAAAAAAATGCCTTCAATATAATTATCATACCTTAGAATCATCATCATAATAATGTTAGTATCATCAATTTTTAATCAAATTGTATCATAACATTTCCAATTAACGTTCCCCTTTTTCCAGCTGCCTCTTTTTTTTTTTTTTTAAAGATTTTATTTATTTATTTGACAGAGAGAGAGCGAGAGCAGGAACAGAAGCAGGGGGAGTGGGAGAGGGAGATGCAGGCTTCTCGCTGAGCAGGGAGCCCGATGCGGGGCTTGATCCCGGAACCCTGGGATCGTGACCTGAGCCGAAGGCAGACGCTTAACGACTGAGCCACCCAGGCGCCCTCCAGCTGCCTCTTAATTGTTTCAAGTTTGTTGTTTGAATCAGTACCCAAAAAATGACGCTCATTGCAATCAGTTGTGTGTTTCTCAAGGTTATTTCCTTGCATTTTTCTGTCTCAAGGGTCATTTATCCTATGGAAGTTTCCCACACCTGGATGTACTGTTCGTATTCCTGGGGTGTCATTCAGCAAGAAAGTTTCTTCCTCTTTCTCTCAATTTCCTATAAATCAGTAGCTAGATCTACAGGTCTGATCAAATTCAGGTTAGATTCTTTTTTTCAATACTACTTCGTGTGTAGTACTGGGTACTTCTATCAGAGAATATATACTATACAGTTGGGAATGTTGTCAGCCCCTGAGAACCATTTCCTAGATTCGTAAACTAATCAGGGATTGCACAATAGTAACATCCTGATCTCATCATTCTTCTTTATTTATTAGCCAGTATACTTCCTTAAACAGAAACTTCCCTTAATGGATTATTTGGTTAGCCTGAGGTACATATTCTATAAGAAAGGAATGACAAATGCTTGATTCTTTCCCTTTATCTACAAGTTTTCAAAGTAATAGTTCTCTAACATACTTCAAAGATTCTTAATAATTTATTTTCTTATTAGGTGCTATTGTGAACTCATGGATTTAAGAATATTTGGTGTGTTTGAATTCATTAACATTATCCCTATTGATGCCCCAAATATCCTACCTATTTTTTGCTACTAAGAGGATTTGTTCAGGTTGATTCCTTCATTTTTACACGAACTTGGTAGTCTTTGAAGCTTCCTTGATTTTTGGTGTAAAAAGCTGTTTTAAGTTCATATTACACACTTTCTGAGCCAGACCTGAAATCAGCCATTTCTCCCAAGAAGCCCTAGTTCTTTTCAGGAAGAAATTATTTTTAGAACCACAATCTGGGCACTATGGGTACTCACTCATTTCTATTGGCTTCATCATTGTTTCTAGGCCTTTTCAATGGACAGAACTGGAGAAGGAAATTTTTTAAGATAAAATTAATCATGAGTTCATACTGATACTTTCTATTCAAAGTCAGGTCTAAGGATTCTTATTGTTTTTTACTTAACTTTATTAATCTTACATCTGTATCTCCCTTCAACTACACTGAAAAATCTTAGTTCTCAATGATAACAACATAAACATTCACTCAATTCATCCCACAACATACAAACAACAGCCTCAGAATCACAATTACAACACTACAGCCAGCAATATAATTACTGAAAACAATTTAAGATTTGTTTGCAGCCCTTTTTGTCCTTAGAGTAGATCCCACTAGGGATGTTCAGTCAAATTACAAAGTTAAAGTCACTTGGAATAGTTCCTCTCTGTGTAGTTTTGCTACCCACTAGATACACAGGTTTATTTAATTAATTTTACTTCTATTTCTTTTAGGGATTGCCTTTAAAATTGTAATATTATTTTATAATAATGTAAAATATTTACCTGGTTCCAACATCAAATCTACAAAAAGAGGCATATTCAAAGAAGTCTGGCTCCTATCCTTTCTCCCCTGTCACCTATTCCCTTAATACCAGCACCTTTCATTTTTAGCTTTACAGTTCATTTTTAATTTTTTTTCATTATTATTTTTGTCAACTTAATTTTTCAGAGCACTTTAAGGTTAACAGCAAAATTAAGAAGAAAGTAGAGATTTCCCATATATCCCCTACCTGCCCCCCCGCAGCTCCACCCAGCCTCTCCCAATATCAACATTTCCAGCAGAGGGGTGCATGTGTTACAACTAATGAACCTACATTGACACAGTGTTATCATCCAAAGTCCAGAGTTTACACTAAGGTGTAAACACTCTTGGTGTTTACATTCTATGGGTATAGACAAATGTATAATGAAAGTATCCACCATTATGGTATCATATAGAATATTTTCACTGCCCTAAAAATCCCGTGTTCCACCGGTTTATTCCCTACTCCTGATACCCAACCCCCGGTAACCACTGGTCTTTTTAATGTTTTATAGTTTTGCCTTTTTTCCAGAATGTTGTATAGTTAGAATCATACACTATGTAGCCTTTTCAGACTGGCTTCTTTCACTTGGTAATACACATTGAAGTTTCCTCCAAGTCTTTTCATGGCTCAATAGTTCATTCTTTTTTAGTGCTGAATCATGTTCCATTGTCTGAATGTACCAGATTGCTTATCCATTCACCTACTGGAGAACATCTTGGTTACTTCCAAGTTTTGGCAGTTATGCATAAAGCTGCCATAAGTATCCATGTGCAGAGTTTTGTGTAGACATAAGTTTTCAGCCCCTTTGGGTAAATACCAAGGAGACCAATTGCTAGACTGTATGGTAAAAGTGTATTTCGTTTTGTAAGAGAACACCCAAACTGTCTTCCAAAATGGCTATACCATTTTGTATTCCCATTAGAAATGAACAGGAGGTCCTGTTGTTCCACATCTTTGCCAGTATCTGGTATGGTCGGTGTTCCAGATTTTGGTCATTCCGATAGGTGTGTAGTGGTATCCCACCATTGTTTTAATGTGCATTTCCCTAATGATATATGAAGTGGAACATCTTTTCATATGCTTGTTTTCCATCTGTGTATCTTCTTTGGTGAGGTGTCTGCTAAGGTCTTTGCCTATAGGTTAATTGTTTATTTTCTTAATGTTGAGTTTTAAAAGTTCTTTAGTATTTTAGATAACAGTTCTTTATCAGATGTGTCTTTTGCAAATATCTTCTCCCGTTCTGTGGATTGTCTTCTCACTTCTCTGGACATTATCTTCTATAGAGCATAAACTGTAATTTTAATGAAATCCAGCTTATCAATTATTTCTTTTACAGGTTGTGTCTTTGGTGTGTATCTAAAAAGTTATCACCAAGGTCATCTGGATTTTTCTTATGTTATCTTTTAGGAGCTTTATTTATTTTACATTTATTTTATTTGTTTTGATTTTGGTTTGTGATCCATTTTGAGTTGATTTTTGTGAAGAGTGTAAAATCAGTGTCTAGATTCATTTTTTTTTTTGCATGTAAACATCCAGTTGTTATGTCACCATTTGTTGAAAAGACTATCTTTGTTCCACTGTATTGCCTTTGCTCCTTTGTCAGATCAGTTGACTAAATTCATGTGAATCTACTTCTGGTCTCTCGATTCTTCCCGTTGATCTATTGGTCTATTCTTTCGCCAATGCCATAGTGTCTTGATTGCTGTAGTGTTGTAGTAAATTTTGAAGTTGGGAAATAGCCTTCCAACCTTGTTCTTCTTCGATATTATGTTGGCTATTCTGGGCCTTTTGCCACTCCGTATAAACTTCAGAATCCCTTTGTTGATAACCACAAATAATTTTCTAGTATTTTTATTGGGATTGCATTGAATCTATAGATTGAATTGGGAAGAACTGACAACTTGGCAGTATTGAGTCTTCCTATCCACAAACATGGAATTTTTATTCAGGGTAATGGGATAGTGAACAGAAATCCTAGTTTAGATAAGGGGGATGTAATATTTGAGGTGAGATCTAAATTTTAAGGAGGGAGCCTTGCAAAGATCTGGGGGAAAAGGGGGGGAGTAGCTAGTGCCAAAATGTGTAATTTTATTTAAAAATTGTATTTAAAAAATATTATTTAAAAAATTATTTTATATCTTTTCTCCTTTGACCTATAGGCATGACCAAATACCTTAAGTATTTCCTAATGTTGAACCAGTCTTGCACTTCTGGGGAAAAATGTTACTTGAACACTGTGGGGTTTTTTGTTTGTTTGTTTTCAAATTTTTATTTAAATTCTAGTTAGTGAACATACAGGGCAGTATTGGTTTCAGGAGTAGAATTCAGTGGTTCATCACTTACCACAACACTCAGTGCTCATCACAACAAGTGCCCTCCTTAATACTTATCACCCATCTAGCCCATTCCCCACCCACCTCCCTCCAGCAACTCTCAGTTTGTTAAGAGTCTCTTATGGTTTGTTTCCATCTCTATCCCCCCAATATGTTCATATGGTTTGTTTCTTTTTTTCTTTTTTTTTCTTTTAAAGATTTTATTTATTTATTTGAGAGAGAGAGAGAATGAGAGACAGAGAGCACAAGAGGGAAGAGGGCAGAGGGGGAAGCAGACCCCCTGCTGAGCAGGGAGCCCGATGTGGGACTTGATCCCGGGACTCCAGGATCATGACCTGAGCCGAAGGCAGTCGCTTAACCAACTGAGCCACCCAGGCGCCCCTTTATGGTTTGTTTCTTAAATTCCACATATAAGGAAGTCGTATGGTATTTGTCTTTCTCTGACTTATTTTGCTTAGCATAATACACTCTAGCTCCATCCACATCATTGCAAATGGCAAGATTTCATTCTTTTTGATGGCTGAGTAATATTCTGATATAGGTATATCTATCTATCTGTCATCTATATCTATCTATCTATCTATCATCTATCTATCTATCTATCTATCACTTATTCTTCATCCATTCATTAGTCGATGGACATTTGGGCTCTTTCCATAGTTTGTCTATCATTGATAATGCTGCTATAAAGGGTGCATGTACCCCTTTGAATCTGTATTTTTTTATCCTTTGGGTAAATACCTAATAGTGCAATTGCTGGATCATAGGGCAGTTCTACTTTTAACTTTTTGAGAAACCTCCATTCTGTTCTCCAGAGTGGCTGCTCTAGTTTTCATTCCCACCAACAGTGTAAGAGGGTTCCCCTTTCTCTGCATCCTTGCCAACACCAGTTGTGTCTTGTGTTGTTGATTTTAGCCATTCTGACAGGTGTAAGGTGATATCTCATGGTAGTTTTGATTTGTATTTCCCTGATGATGAGCGATGTTAAGCATTTTTCATGTGTCTGTTGGCCATTTGTATGTCTTCTTTGGAGAAATGTCTATTCATGTCTTCTGCCCATTTCTTAACTGGATTATTTGTTTTTTGGGTGTTGAGTTTGATAAGTTCTTTATAGATTTATCAGATATGTCATTTGCAAATATCTTCTCCCATTCTGTAGGTTGCCTTTTAGTTTTGTTGATTGTTTCCTTCACTGTGCAGAAACTTTTTATCTTGATGAAGTCCCAATAGTTCATGTTTACTTTTGTTTCCCTTGCCTCTAACAACGTGTCTAATAAGAAGTTGCTGCAGCCGATGTCAAAGAAGTTGCTGCCTGTGATCTCTTCTAGGATTTTGATGGTTTCCTGTCTCACACTTAGGTCTTTCATCCATTTTGAATTTATTTTTGTGTATGATGTAAGAAACATTCATTCTTCTGCATGTTGCTGTCCAGTTTTCCCAATACCATTTGTTGAAGAAACTGTCTTTCCTCCAATGGATATTCTTTCCTGCTTTGTCGAAGATTAGTTGACCGTATAGCTGTGGGTCCAATTCTGGGTTTTCTATTTTGTTCTACTGACCCATGTGTCTGTTTTTATACCAGTACAGTACTGTCTTGATGACTACAGCTTTGTAATAACAGCTTTAAGTCTGGAATTGTGTTGCCTCCAGCTTTGCTTTTCTAGATCAGGATTGCTTTAGCTATTTGGGGCCTTTTGGGGTTCCATACAAATTTTAGGATTATTTGTTCTAGCTCTGTGAAAAATGCTGGTGGTATGAGCACTGTGGTTTTTTAAAACATTTTTTCACTTACATTTCTGTATTGAATTTGATAGTGTTTTATTTAGAATTTCTCACATAAGCTGTAAGTGATATTATTTTAGATTTTGTGTGCTTTCTTAGGTCTCATATCATAGTTACACTATCTTCATTAAATAAATTGGGAAGAGTTCCATGTTTTGAATACTCAGGAACTGTTTAAATAGATAGGAATTATCTGCTCCCTAGAGATTTGAAAGAAATTGCCTGTAAAATTATTTCAACTGTGTGACTTTTAAAAAGAAGTAGTTAGGGGTTTTACTTGTTCTTTTTTCTTTTTTGTCTATTAAAATGTGTTTTAATCACATTTTATTTCACCTATGGATATTGGTCTATTCAAGTAACTTCTTCTAAGTCAACTTAGAAGAATTATTATTAATGTACATAATGATCTTTTTTTTCCTTCCCCATATATGTGGTTATATTCCTTTCTCAGTTCTATTGTGGTATATTTGGGTTATCTCTCATTTTTTTTATTAGACTTGCCAAAGATTTGTGTATTTCATTGGTCTTTTCAAATAATACATTTTTAGGTTTAACCATTTTAATTTGTGCTCTAATTTATTAAAAAGTTCATCTTTTTCTTTATTAATTCCTTTCTCCTTTTTTTCATTTTACTTTTCTAAAATTTTCAGATATTTACAAACATCTATTTTTATTTGGTTTTACTTAAAATAAAAAGTATTTCTGGGGTGCCTGGGTGGCTCAGTTGGCTAAACAGCCAACTCTTGATTTCAACTCGGGTCATGATATCAGGGTCATGAGACCAAGCCTCAAGTCGGACTCTACACTGGGAGTGCAACCTGCTTAAGATTCTCTCTCCTTCTGCTTCTCCCCTCCCCCCACCCCTGTGCACACGTGTGTGCTGGGCTCTCTTTCTCTAAAAAAATTAAAAAATAAAAGTATTTCAGACTCTCAGTTTATATGTTTAGTGTATTCCATACATTGTGCCTTGTTATGGATATTGCTTACTAAATACTTAGTAATTCATGTTTGCTTCCTCTCTAAGAGTTATTAGGATCAAATATGATCTTCCTTTATTAGTACTTTTTAGTTTTGTTGCATTATGATCAGAAAATATGACCTGTAAACTTTTCACTGAAGTTTACTCTATAGATCAGAATACAAGTGACTGTAGCAGTCCTCTATTACAATCCCTACACATGTGAGAATGTATTTTTGTTGTTCTTTGCTAGGTATAGAATTTTTGTATCGTAATCTTTTCCCCTCAAAAACATAAATGCTACTCCATCTTCTTCTGATATTTATTGTGCTAGAGAAGTCCAATGTTTGTGATAACACTTTTAGAATGACTTAGTGTAGAAATTTGTCTATGTCTGAATCTCAAAAATTTTGCCAGAATATTTTTAAGCATAGATCTCTATGACTACTTTTGCCTTTTCAGTGAAGCTTTTGAATCTGAATTTTCTCTTCATGGTGGTAAACATTTCCATTATTATTTATTATCATTATGTTTTCCCCTTTTATAATTTCTTTCTGAAATCATTACTATGTACATATTTTTCACCTTTGAATCTTTTCTTCTGATTTATGGGAGCTTTCTTAAAATTATCTCCGTCACAGCGGCCCCTGGGTGGTGTAGTCAGTTAATTGTCAGATTCTTGGTTTCAGCTCAGGTCATGATCTCAGGGTCATGGGATCGAGTCCTGCATCAGACTCCGTGCTCAGCGCAGAGTCTGCTTGAGACTCTCTCTCCCTCTGCCCCTCCCTCTGCTCTCTCTCTCTAATAAATAAAATTTTCAAAAAATTATCTCTGTCACTGATTCAGTTTTCAATAGGATCTAACCTTTAGGTCTCTGCTTTTGTTGGATTTTAAAAATTTGATAATCATATTTTTCATCTGAAAGAAAAAAGACATGCAATAATATCTAAACTTTTCTTTGAGGGAGGATCTAGTTTTCAGGGGCTCATACGCTTTGATTTCTTAGACTGCCTTCTTCTGAACTACTGAAACATTTCAGTAGACCAGACAGCATCTCTGCTTGCTTATGTTTCACCAGGGAGAGGGGGAGAGGAAGTGAGAATGTTTGTCCAGATGACTGGCAGGAAGGTGGGGAGAGGAGTCAGAACTTCTAGGTGCAGAGAGAGACTTAGATCATGTTGAACCAAAAACCTACTACACAGATAGTAATGAAAACTCTGGTAATCAACTGGGCTACTTCGTGAGACCCATCTACAAAGAGGAATGGAAAGTTCTTAACCTTCCTTTGGTGAGTTTGTGCCCAAATAGTATTGTGTGCATACTTTCTACCTCACTTATCCTATCTTCACTCATTGTTCTTGTTTTGATTTACAGAAAAATGTAGACAAGGAGTTCTACCTGTTTCCCACAGTGTTTGATGAGAATGAAAGTTTACTCCTGGATGAAAATATTAGAATGTTTACAACTGCACCTCATCTGGTGAATAAGGAAGATGAAGACTTTCAGGAATCTAATAAGATGCACTGTAAGTATACACCATCCGCCAATATTAAGTTACTCCAGTACTGCTCATGTAATGCTTTTAATGAAACCAAAATGCTAATAGCTTTGCCCATTGATTAATTTTCAACAAACGATTAAATACAACTCTGAGGATAACATTGATATTTAAGGTATCAGTCAATTATTCTTCATTTCACTTAATCTAGAATAATAAAACATATAAAATATATCAATTAGATGCATGGTCCTTAAAATGTTGTCCCTGGATCAGCAGCTTTAGCATGACCCAGGGACTTGTTAGAAATGCAAATTTTTGGGCCCCAACTCCTACCTACTGAGCCAGAAACTTTATGGCTGGGGCCAGCAATCTCTATTTAACAAACCCTCTACATCAGGTGATACATGCGTAAGTTTGAGAACTACTGGATTAGATACTCTTCTCATCTGTGGTTTAATAGTGACAGCCTCATTTTATTATTCAAAATGAAGAAAGATATGTTCTCTGTTGTCAATGAACTTCAGTGATTCTCACCCTTGACTACAAATTAGAATCCCCTGGGTGTCTTATTAAAACTGTTAAAACTATTTTTTAAATGCTCAGGGCAACCTCCAGAAATTTTTATTTAATTGGAACCTAGCATTAGATTTTCTCTTTCGTTTCCAGTGTAATTCCAGAGGTTTAGAGACAGTGAGCTAATTGTTCAGGATACCCACACTGCTAATGGACTACATGTGAAAATCACTGTAGTAAGAGGAAACAAATGTAAAGTTGTGTTACAAACCAATGTTGTTTTTTAATTGAATCAATACTAGTAATAATCATGATAACATTCCTTTTGAGTTTGCATTTTTACATTTTGGTGAAGTCAAGACTATTACCTATTAGTAACAGCAGTGAGAGAAAACTTCCTGCGTTCACTCTTCCTCGTCATTCATGATGAATCGGAGAGTTTTCCATCCAGAGCAACAAACACGTTCCCAGTCTACAGTGCCCAGGAATAGCTGTTACTATTCATTCATTTGGGTGCTCACAAACCTGACTCTTGAGAGAACTAAGAAGTGGCTAGTCCCCTTCCAGCCAGGGACTGCTCTGGGAGTGCTGGGTACAGCAGAGACACTCCTGACACATAAAGGGGAGGGGAAGGCATGAACGGGTCTTTCAAAAATTAGATCAACAAAGTTGGTTCTAGAAAATCTGGGAGGTTGTCATGTAGGAGGACAGATGATAAACCACTTTCAAAATACCATTTCCCAACTTTTACAGCCATGAATGGATTCATGTACGGGAATCAGCCTGGTCTCAACATGTGCCAAGGAGATTCAGTCATGTGGTACTTATTCAGTGCTGGAAATGAGGCTGATGTACACGGGATTTACTTTACCGGAAACACGTATCTGTCAAAAGGAGAAAGAAGAGACACAGCAAACCTCTTCCCTCAAGCAAGTGTGACACTCCTCATGCAGCCTGATGCTAAAGGTGCATTTCTTTAAAGTCAAGACAAGTCTCCATTGAATGGATTCATGTCATTTTGGTTTAAAATCCTGTTTTGGGTGCTAAACTCATCCCTTCCCCAAACCTCCAAGTGTGTGCTCTTCCTTCCCTTGAAGAGCATGTCCGGGCCACTATTAGCCAAGTGTGTGGTAGATAGGTCTGTTTCCTGCTTATTGAGGGGAGGGGAGGGAGTGACAGGTGAAGAGTAGACTGTGGTTCCTCCCATTTCCACATAGTAGAATCCTCAGGACACTCTCTTTTTAAGTTATGGTCCTTTTAAAGAGAGCTGGCAAGTCAGACTAGGAAGGGAATGACTTCTGTAACAGTTCTGTCATCTCTCTGTAGCCTTCACGTAATGTTGGCTTGTTGGCTGTTTGCAGTTGAGTGTCCTATGCTAGAAGGATAGCCATGCAACCTCAGAGATTTCTGCAGGCCTGGTTCTGAGTGAGTAAAACAAACTGAAACAAAAAAGCAAGGACTTTAACCAAAACGTGAAACACACTAACTTGCTTCAGGCTTTATCTGGTTCATCATATGCCACTACAACGTAAGACAAGTCCAATGTCACCTCTTCTTTTATTCATTAGACAAGCGTAAAAACAACAGTCAACAAAAGACATAAAGCATCTGTTCTTGTGAAGTAGAAATTCTAATGCAGGGAGACAGACAAGAAGCAAGTATAAATATATATATATATATAGTGGTTATAAGTACTATAAAGAAAAACAGGGCAGAAAAAGGGGCTGGAGACTGATGGGGAAAGGTGGGTAACAATTCTCTGAGACGGTGACAATTAACAAGAAGCTTGAATAAAATGAGGACATGAGCTATGTAGCTATTCTGGGGAGGAGTGTTCCAGGAAGAGGAAACAGCAAGGGCAAAGGCCCTGAGGCAGGCACACACTTGACCTGTTCTAAGAACAGCAAAGAAGTCTCTGTGACTGGAGCAGAGTGAGTGGTAGCTGATGTGATCATCCAGGTGAGCCACGTTAAGGACTTGGGTGTTGATTCTGAGTGAGTTGAGGAGCCATAGAAGGTGCTGAGCAAAGGAGTGATGTGCTTTCTTATTTATCATCCCAGGGACTTTTGAGGTTGAATGCCTGACAACCGATCACTACACAGGAGGCATGAAGCAAAAGTACACGGTGAACAAATGCAAGCAACAGATTGATGATCCAAGCCTCTCCCTGGCAGAGAGGACCTACTACATTGCAGCAGTGGAGATGGAGTGGGATTATTCCCCAAGCAGGGAATGGGAACGGGAGCTGCATCGCCTACAAGAACAAAAGTAATTCTCCAGACTCTGATTCCCAATTTTTTTTTTTTTAGTTTTCTCTTTCAGAGAATTAAGAATTATGCTAAATTTTAGAAAAACAAACAGTTGCATTAAACAGTAACAATGGAACAATAACAACAGAACAATAACAAAATGCTTCCCAGGACCCTTTCCTCATTAATTTCTGTTCTCGCAATTTTCTCACAGGAAAATTTCCATCTGTCTCATTTGATTCTTTGTAGTCACTCCTCTTCCTTTCTTTTCTGTTGGATTGTCTTCTTATATTCATGTGCCCTATCTTGCTATTGATTTTCAAACTTGAGCAAAAATTAATGCCTAAATTCAAAGCTAAAATATTATTTTCCTTATCAGCCATTTGCTGCTTCCCTTATTTTTCCTCCAGAGAGTTCCTTATCAGTTCAGTAATCTGTTCTTTCATATTCTTAAAACTATTATGTGTGAAGAATATTTTAAATTCTTGAGAGTAGGGATGCCTGGGTGGCTGAGTTGGTTAAGCGTCTGCCTTCGGCTCAGGTCATGATCCCAGGGTCCTGGGAACGAGTCCTGCCTCGTGTTCCCTGCTCAGCAGGGAGCCTGCTTCTGTCTCTGCCTGCCGCTCCCCCTGCTTTACTCTCTCTCTGACAAATAAATAAATAAAATCTTTAAAAAGAAAATTCTTGAGGACAGTATAGTAGACATGGTCTTTGTCCTCTAAGAACTTATAGGAAAATGTACTTCAAAACCACCAGTAACATGGACATTATGGAAATGTAAAAAATAATAAGTTCATTGTGAATAAATGTAAGTAAAGCATCATTGTTGACGCTGCAGAAACTGCATGTAAAGCAGTATCACCAGAGCCTTCTTGAAGACTTTTCCAACCACTTTGCCCTCTGTCATTTCACATGTCCTACACTAACCTTTCATGGATATGATCTGAGAGATCGGGATGGACGTGTGTTCAGATCTGGGGTGCATAGCATCTCTGGTAACCTACAGCTGAGCAAAGCTTAGCTGGTTAGTTTGACTTCAATGGGGAGTATGATTTGCAGTATAAAGGAGTAAAAGGTTATTTTAAGAGGGGGTGGGGGGTAAGATAGTCAAAAGTTTACAAGAGCTGGCACACCTGGGTGGCTCGGTTGGTTGAGCAGTCAACTCTTGATTTTGGCTCAGGTCATGATCTCAGGGTCCTGGGATCGAGACCCACTTCAAGCTCCGTGCTCCATGGGGAGTCTCTTTGGGATTCTCTCTTTCCCTCTCCCTCTGTCCCTTTCCCTGCTTGCAATCCCTTTCTCTCTCTCTAAAATAAATAAATAAAAATCTTTAAAAAGAAAAGAAAAATGTACAGGGGCCATGAGGAGTCATTGCAAACTTAAGATAAAGGGAGTGGCTGAAAACACTCGGCCATATTGGCTCTTATAAACCAGAAACATTGCAGGAACCAGAGAACATTTCATCAGTGAAATCTGGGCTCAGAATTTTAGGGCTATAGAGAAACTTTAGAGATCATCTCATCTCATACTTTATTTTGGGGGTGAGGAAACTGAGGATCCACCAGGCAATGACTAGCTGGAGATCAGCTAATGCCAGTCAGCACAGGTCTCAGATGGCTTCACTCCCAGAAAGGAGCACTTTCTACCAGGTCTATCTATTTCTAAAGTCTTATTCTTTCTTGCTGGAATGGGAGAATGCTATTAAAAATCAGCATAATTACTTGAGTGAAAACTATATTGTTATTCAAAATTTAAAACTCAATTTCCACTTTCATTAAGACAAGTACTAACCTTAGTTGTGTGTGTGTTTTGTTGAAGTGTTTCGAATGCATTTTTAGATAAGGAAGAGTTTTACATAGGCTCCAAGTACAAGAAAGTTGCGTATCGACAATACACCGACAGCACGTTCAGAGTTCCTGTGGAGAGAAAGGCTGAAGAAGAACATCTGGGCATTCTGGGTACGCTAATCATCGGGTGTGGGGTAGCGATGTGGGGCTATGTGCAGTGAGAGTACGTGTCCAAGGGTTTAATTTCTCAGTTCATAGTCAAAGCTATTCAAATAAAAATAAAAGTTATGCAATAAAAACGAGAAGCCTGTGTTTACTGAAGAATATGACCAAAGTTTTGCTTATTTTTCTCAGAAACAATGTATTATCACATATACTAATGAAATTGTACGTATTTGGTGTTCATCAAATTGATGCCTGTCATTTTGGTGAAATTCCTAGAAATTAGTTCTAATGAAAGTCTTCACCAAATTCTCCCTGTTATTCCACCTCTCTCCCGGCTCCCAAATCATAGCTAGTTGCTTTTAAAATTGCCATCTAGTGATTAACTCCAAGAGAAAAAAATGTACACATAGACAAGGAAATAAAGAAAGAAAAGTGTTACCATACACAAGGCACGGGGAAAGTTGCTTTCGATTTTTCAGGAATCCTTTTAAGAGAGAATGTCTAAGAACCTGACCAACAGTGGTCTTGGGAATTTTCTTGAAAATCATCAAGTGCAGGGGACTTCCCTCCCAACCTCATCATATTTCCATACTAACAGAATACCTTGGCGTGTGTTATCCTCAGCCCCTGAAATAAGACACCCAAGGGGGAATGGCATTGTTGCTGGGTTGTAGAAATTCTTAGCAGCAGACAAGCTAAGATCGGCTAGAGAATAAGGTAGAAATGGGAGGGGTGGCCCCACCCACCCTTCCAAATGCCACAAATTCACACTCAGGAAGGCCTGGAAGTCCAAATGCAGAGAAATGAGAGCAAGTGTTACCCAATGACTCTTGGCCCGGGTAGGGTCACTGCTGACTCACCAGGATTAGGCCATTGCCCTGCAGGGCACTTTCAGGCCAAAACCTCCCGTAGGACTCTTGATGAGAGATACACCCTTGGTTTCCATTTATAGAGATAACCATTCCTCATGCTTTTATTCTGAATCCTCCGAGACCAGGTGTAAATCCAAGAGTAGTATAGTATGAAGCCACACACACTCCTGCCTTCATGCTAAGAAAGTTACCTGATCTTTGCTTCTTTTACTGAGTTAGAACTTCTCATCCAATAGGTATATAAACCGTTCTTTTTTGCTCTTGCCAGGTCCACAACTTCATGCAGATGTTGGAGACATAGTTAAAATTATCTTTAAAAACATGGCCACAAGGCCCTACTCAATACATGCCCATGGGGTGAAAACAGAGAGTTCTACAGTTACTCCAACTTTACCAGGTACTTATGGCGGGGCAGGATGGCGGGGGGGGGGGGTATTTTAATAGACTTTACAGGCTTTCCACAAATGACTATTATCAGAGACGTATTCCTTTCAAATGAGTGTCTTAAGCAAGTGAAGAAGGAAGTGGTTAAGATTGCATGCAGGGGGGTGCCTGGGTGGCTCAGTTGGTTGAGTCTGCCTTCAGTTCTGGTCATGATCTCAGGGTCCTGGGATTAGCCCTTATGTCAGGCTCCCTGCTCAGTGGGAAGTCTCCTTCTCCCTCCCCCTCTGCCACTCACCCCCAGCTTGTGCTCTCTCTCTCTCTCTGTCTCAAATAAATAAATAAAATCTTAAAAAAAAAAGAGAGACATGCAAGGAGGTATATCTGTGTATACTTCTCTATGCACAAATAAGGAAAGGGAAGGGAAGGGAGAAAGAGAGAGAGGGCAAGAAAGAGAGAGACCCACAGGAGAACTGTAAGGAAAACATCTGTGAGTACTGGATATCTACAAATACTCAAGATGGATTGAGCAGAGATGATCTCTCCATGCCCAGGCAGCATTTACCGCACATTGTGTGTGGTTAATGTTTCCATGACTGTAGCTGAAGGCAGGGTCCTAAGGGCAGAGACTGCCACGTGGAATTTTAAATCCCCCAATTCTAGCCCAGTATCTGGCATGTACTAGAAACTCAGTAACTTCACTTAACACAGTGCAAAAGCTGGAAGAGGTTAAATACACGTGTGTTATTTCCTTTAATTAAAACTATGTTTTTCTTCTATTAGTTGGAAAGTTGGCTTCTAGGAAAGGAATATTTCTTAGTAATTTAGCAGTTCCCCAATATGGCAAGTGAGAAAAAATGAGTGAGGAAAAAATAAATTACGCTATAAAGTTGCTCGTGTCAATTCAGGGCATTAGAAATAAAAAGCCCTGCCCTTGTGACTCTCACATTCTTCCAAAAGAGATAAACAAATTACATAGTATTAATTTATAAACAGTGCTATGAAAAAGATTAAAGCAGATGAGAGGGCGCCTGGGTGGCTCAGTTGGTTAAGCGACTGCCTTTGGCTCAGGTCATGATCCTGGAGTCCCTGGATCGAGTCCCGCATCGGGCTTCCTGCTCGGCAGGGAGTCTGCTTCTCCCTCTGACCCTCCCCTCTCTCATGTGCTCTCTCTCATTCTCTCTCTCTCAAATAAATAAATAAAATCTTAAAAAAAAAAAGCAGATGAGAGAGAGGAAGTAACAAGAGTGCTATTTTAGGTAGGGTGATCAGGAGGGCTTCTTTGAGGAGGTGCCCCTTGTGAGGACACCTAAATACTAAGTCATGAGCCACAGGGAGTTATGGGGGAAGAGCATTGAAGGTCCCGAGATGGGAACAGCAAGGAGGCCAGAGGCCAGAGCAGAGCAAACAGGGGACAGAATGTGAGATGAGACCCAGGGAGGGCAGGGGGCTGGATGCAGTAGGAGGAAAGGGAATCCTCGAGGCCATGGTTAGAACCTTACATTTTATACTATTAACCAAGCTGGAGATTGATGATCTGAGGAACACTTTATAAAGGCCTCTTCTGGTTGACGTGTGGGTAAGTGACTGCAGAAACAGGGTAGAATAAAGGAACAGTTAGAGGACTATTGCAATAATCTGGGTTAAAAAAATGAGACGTGGACCAGAGTAGACGCAGCTGAAGTGGTGAATTGTCATATTCTGGTTGTATTTTAAAGGTGGTGTTAACAATCCTTGCTGAAAGATCAGGCATTAGTAAATGTTAGGGAAGGAAGAGTCAAGGACAGCGCCAGGGTTTTGGACATCCACCATGGGTGGCAGAGCAGGTGGGGGAATGGAAAAGAGAAGGAAACATTATTTTTTGGCTTATGAGATTAAGAGTGTAGATGAAGAGATGATATGTTCAGGTGGTGAATCTATGCTTTATATTCTCAGTGAAAGATTCTGCTTACAAAAAGGGTGACAGTGTAGGGGTGAGTAAGATGGAGGACTTGAAGAAAAAGGAAAAAGTCTACCACATCCCTTGAGACCATCCCTCCTGTCCTGCTTGATTCCCTAGAAAAGGTTTGTCAGAATCTGGCTAATGAAAGTCTGACAGCATGAATATGTAACAGTGAGGTTTACGTAAATGGAGTGGACGGTGAGTGGCCACAGCTAAAAGTCAAGGTCTGGTGAACTGCTGGACAGGAAACCCGGAGGTGACTGGAAGCAGAGATCAGCCCGGGGAAGAGCCCAGAGCACATGGAAGAGGGTCAAGGCCTTGGCAAGTTAGGAGGGTAGAGCAACTGGCTATCTTCAAAGTGTCAAGGTCCAGGGTGTGACAGTGTCCTGTATGTGACAAAGCTGGGACAGAACAGCGTATGGTATGACAGAATGGGACAGACCCGGGAAGAGGTCATTGTGACAAGTCAGTGACCCATGAGATCCCAAGAGCTAATGGCTCCTCACCAGGAATTCTGGAATCGCTAGGGATAATGGTAAAAAAGGAGAAAAGGAAGGCCAAGTTGAGGCCAAGGGAATGACACAGGGCATGCAGGTACAAACACAGAGAAGGTTTGGGGAAGGTGCTCACATTGGGGGAAATGACTTGATGGTTGAAAACAGTGTTTTACAGAAACAGACTTCAAGCTAAAAAAAGATCTGTTACAAAATTCCTTCAAATTGTGATATTGGTATTGCCACATCCTGGCTTGGTGGTATTGCATGTGTGTGTCATGGTTAGTTAATTCATAACTGACAAAGAAGATCTAAAAATATGTCTTACAGTTTGTCTTAACGCTAAATCCCCGAAAACAATCATTGGTTATTAAGACTTAGTGTGTGCGTGTGTGTGTGTGTGTGTGTATCGCAAATATATACCAAATATAACCAGATACATTAACACTTATTTATTTAGGTGAAACTCGCACTTACATATGGGAGATCCCAGAAAGATCTGGACCTGGAATAGAGGATTCTGCTTGTATTCCATGGGCTTACTATTCAACTGTGGATCAAGTTAAGGTAAACTTTAAATCATTTGTTTTGTGAAAATCCCCAAATTAGACACATAGTTGAAGGAAGATGAGATTAGAGTTTTCCTGTGATCCAATTCTATCTTAAAATCCCAGGAAAGGAAGCTTCTCTACAATTCACTTTGGTTTCATTTTTCGGTTTGTTTCTTTTTAAGGATAGAGTTGTAAGTGTGTTAACCCTATGACTGCTGATTATGGGTAACAGAATCAAATATTAATAAGTACAGTGTTTTGACATAAAAATACATTAAACCCAAAGAACTGAGGTACATGATCTAAGAGCTCTATTAATGATAATAAAAGTGTTGATCTCAGTACTAGCACAACTAAAGCTATTTTATTGAATATTTCAAAGCCAACAAAACACTCAACAACTGCAAATCAGAACTTATTCCAAGATTCTTTTGTAGAATTAAATCTCGAGTCCAAATCTCTCTCCTGGGCTCCAGACCTGTTTATATACCAGCCTACTGAACATCTCCATCAGCATGTCCCACCGGCACTGGAAACACAGCAACTCTAACATGGAATTGAGATTCTCCTCTACCTCTTGTATTTCCTATTACAATATGTGGCACCACGAGTTCCAAATCTACTCATTTGTTCAAGCTAGAACCCTGGGTATGAAGTATCTAGTTCTTCCCCCTGGCTCATACAGGCAATTCACCCACCTCCATAGAGCTCAGTCTATTTCTTCTCCCTGTCTCCATAGATAGGGTCCTCGTGATTTGCCTAACTACTACAATGGCCTCCCACGCCCCAGTCTCTTCCTCCTTCAATCCTTCCTTCACTCACCGCTAGGATGACTGGTCTAAAATGCAAATATGTTGCCATGTCATGTTCAAGTTTTCAATGGCTCCCTGTGACCCATACGATAGAGTCTAAAATTCCTGAACATGATAGAGCTCAAAGACCCTTCCAGACCTCATCTGTCATTATTGACACCCGCCAAACCAAACGTCTCATAGATTTGTCAGTTGTCGTCTTCCTCCTCTGTGTTCATTAGCACCTTATGTACCTCCATCACAGCGAGTGATTCATTTCTCCCTCCATTTTCTCTACTGGACTGAGTTCCTGGAGGGCACGGGCTTTGTTTGATTCATCTCTGGATTTTTAGAGACTAGCACTGTGCTTGATTTACGGAATAGGCCAACCAACACCGTTCGTTTGGGGTTCCTTTACATTGCTGCTCATTAGCTGAGCCAATATTTGGCCCCTGCACGCACTTCTGTTACTTCAGCATCACCCATTTGACCTACCTACTACTCATCGTTAGTCCAACTTATCCATAAGTGGAAAGTGACTGACCTGACAGCACCATGTTAGGCAAAGTTTCCAACTTAAATCGATCCCTCTGAAATTCCCGAGGTCCCAGTTCTCTGAAATCCTGACTTCTATCACAAGGATGACCAAAGTTTTTGCTTGTTTTCAGGATCTGTATAGTGGATTAATTGGCCCACTGATTGTTTGCCGGAGACATTACATAAAAGTATTCAACCCCATCACAAAACTGGAATTTTCCCTTCTGTTTTTTGTTTTTGATGAAAATGAGTCCTGGTACATAGATGACAACATCAAAACATACTCTGAACACCCTGAGAAAGTAAACAAAGACAATGAGGAATTCATAGAAAGCAATAAAATGCATGGTATGAGACATTATTCCAGCCCTATGTTCCCCCTTTTCTTCTTTCAAATAAAATTAGTTTGGAGACTATTCATTTTATAATAAACCAGTTCTGCCTCACGCTGTATGTGAGGTAGAATTCTGTTCAAAGGAAAACCACCTATTAACTTCTCTCCCCATTCCAAGGTCTCATTCTCTCTTAAATTCACAATTAGATTACAGCTTTTGGTGCTAAAGGACTAGAAAAGCAGTGTGACCTTATTGACCCTAAAGTATTCATTTCCCTGTCTGTAGGGAAATAACTTCCATTATCTCAAAAAGATTCACATATTAACCTAGTAATCATAGGGTCAGTGAAACAGCCATTGATTTAAAATATCCTGAAAAGTGGGGCACCTGGGTGGCTCAGTTGGTTAAGTGACTGCCTTCGGCTCAGGTCATGATCCTGGAGTCCCTGGATCGAGTCCCGCATCGGGCTCCCTGCTCGGCAGGGAGTCTGCTTCTCCCTCTGACCCTCCCCGCTCTCATGTGCTCTCTCTCATTCTCTCTCTCTCAAATAAATAAATAAAATCTTAAAAAAATAAATAAATAAAATAAATAAAATAAAATATCCTGAAAAGTAATTAAAAAAAAATCATGTGATTTCCCCAGCTATTAATGGAAGAATGTTTGGGAACCTGCAAGGCCTCACGATGCACGTGGGAGATGAAGTCAACTGGTATCTGATGGGAATGGGTAACGAAATCGACTTGCACTCGGTACATTTTCATGGCCACAGCTTCAGGTACCAGGTAAGAGTGATCCACGGTCATTATTATTGCTCTATTGGAAAATGTTTTAATACAAATGAAAATATTTCCTCAGAGAGACTCATGAAAAAAAAAGTTTCAAGACTAAATTATATCCAAAGACTGTGCTACACAGCAATTTCAGTTGCTGTTACCAACCTTTGTTACAAATTGGGCTCTTCGTTGGATTTATAGTTTTAGTGGGTTTTCGTGGAATTCTGCTCACATATTGCTGGTCAAGGCATTTGAATAGCATTGTTAGCAGAGAGGTTAGGCAGGTTCACACAATGATGGATCAGAGAGTAGAGCCAAGACTTTATTATAAGCTTTACCAGTTCTAACTTCTGAATCTTAAACAGACTAAAGTGAACAAGTTTATCATTTTGCTGTCGGGCAACTGATTGGTCTCTAGATCTCAACGCTGCTTCTGCTTCTCACCCAGTGCCGATTTCAGCAGGAGTCAGAAGCTCTCTTTCTTACCTTTGAGTTAATGTAGAAAATTCAGAAACTACCACAAAGCCCATTGCAGAAAAGGCCATTTTGTTATCTGTATTTTGCTTTATGTAGATGTTACCTTCTTAGCAGACTTTCAATTCTGTCCTTGCAGAAATACCCCCCAACTACTCTGTGTCTAGTCTAGATTCGACCTGAACTGCCTCTGGTTCTGGCTTCTCCATGGGCCTTCTTTCCTGCTCCCTGCATTCCCCTCCCTGCCATAAAGTTTCACAGACCAGCTAATCTAGAAGAGCTTCAGCAAAAGTGAGATTAGGACCGAAATGAGGCCACAGCTAAATTCCCTTGTGTAACTCAAGCACTCTGATAAAAGAAAACTGGATTTGAAGTGTAAGAGGCGCCAGGTGGTCCTAATGGATGAATGGACTCTCATCACATCTCCCCTTCACACCCACTTCGTGGCCCCTACTGCCAGACATTTAGCAGTACCAAGACCGCATACCTCACTGTTTGTTTCGGGCACACAAATGTGCAGGGTCTCTCTGTCTCTTTTTTCTTTCTTTAACAGATTCATCCACTTTTCCCAATATCCCTGAGCTGGCCAATGAAAGATTATTTGAATGAACTCTCACATATAATAAACATTATATAATATTTGTCATTTTTCTAATTAAGCACAGGGGCATTTATAGTTCTGATGTCTTTGACATTTTCCCTGGGACATACCAAACTCTAGAAATGTTTCCAACGACACCTGGAATCTGGTTACTCCACTGCCATGTGACTGACCACATTCATGCTGGAATGGAGACTACTTACACGGTTCTACCAAATGAAGGTGAATATCGAGGTAGTAATTCTAGAAGTCACATAGCATGAATATAATTAAGATGCACTACTTTGCCTAAATACTTTCCCCAATATGAAGCATTCGTGAATTCGCTGCCCTGATTTCTTCCTTTCCTACCTCCAAAAAGGAATTTTTTTTTTTACTGCTAAAGGGTGTGGGATACTGCTTATCCTCTGAAAGCTGGTACTGATAACAGCACCAGAAGTCTCTCAGCTAATACAAATGACACCAATTTAAGGCAGTGCAATTATTCCTAAAACTGATATAAGGGAGTGGTCGTGTTATTTACCAAAAGACTAACAAAAGACACATTTAGAGTTTAATTTCTTTCTTAATAGAAAACATTTAACTTTTTTTCTAGGTCTGGTACACAAGAAACTCCTCCCCACCCCACCCCCCAAAAATCAATATAATTTTAAATAGTCAATCAGGCAGAAATAATATCTTTCTCTACTTCTAGGGGTGAGGGGAAGTATTATTGATTACTGTTTGTCAGAGACTGTCTTAGTCCATTCAGGCTGCTCTAACAAAATATCGGACTAGGTAGTTTATAAACAGCATATATTTATTTTCACAGTTCTGGAGGCTGTTAACCTGAGATCGGGGTGCCAGCACGGTTGCGTGACAGCCCTTTTCCGGGTTAGAGACTTCTTATTTTATCCTTGCATGATGGAAGGGACAAGCTAGCTCTTTGGGGCCTCTTTGACAAGGGCACTAATCTCATTCACAAGGACTCCACCCTCATGACCCAATCACCTCCCAAAGGCCCTACCAAGTTGCTGTCAACCATGTGCAATAGGTTTTCAACATAGGAATTTGGGGGGACACCAAGGTTTAGACTATAGCAAAGATCCAGGAAAAAAAAATAGAATCTAAATTCCATGTTTCCCCCAGCCCAGCAATAATACTCCCTCCTGAAGCACAGGAAACACAGGAGAAGGAACAGCCCTTTCCTGGGTAAAAAGTCACAAAATGTGTTCTATAGAGTGAAATCCTGCTGTGTGGTTGCAGGCTTTGGTGTTTCTTGGGTCTTCTGAGTTCAGAATTGTTGGAATTGGCGATGGCCAATCCAACAGGGGGAAATGATGTAGAGAAAACAATGCCTTGTGTTTCCTCTTTAAAACAGGCATTAGGGGCGCCTGGGTGGCTCAGTCGTTAAGCGTCTGCCTTCGGCTCAGGTCATGATCTCAGGGTCTGGGGATCGAGCCCCGCATCGGGCTCCCTGCTCCGCGGGAAGCCTGCTTCTCCCTCTCCCACTCCCCTTGCTTGTGTTCCCTCTCTTGCTGTGTCTCTCTCTGTCAAATAAATAAATAAAATCTTTATAAAAAAAATAAAAATAAAACAGGCATTAAAGAGGACATATAAGTGGAAGAAAATATAGAAATAAATCCCTCAAAAATTAAAAGTCACTCAAAGATCAACCGTGAGTGCAAACGACAAGTTTTCATTTCTGCTCCCGGGTTTTACACAGACACCTCGTAACATGAAAAACGGTTCTCTTAAAGCCTTTATTACAAAGAGTGGGACTGGGAGTACCGGAAGGCCAAAGACTGGCAGAGGTAAATAAACCGTTGGGTTCAGTGCCAGTCACTACGGAACAAGGTGAAGAGTCAAACATGAGAAAGAAAACTGCAGTATCAGCACACACGTAAGCCACCACACAAAACAATGATCCTGCTCTGAGGGAGCACTGAGGCAGGCATTCTGGAAATACATGTGTGCAAATGCCTCACGTGCAGAGGATGCGGCTGCAGGCTAATCATGCACACCCAGACACTGACAAGATTCCTCCTGTGGAATTAGCCTGGAAGGAGAGGGAGAGGATTGCTTGGTTAAGAGAAGGGAGATTGTTTTTAAAGCCTTAGAGAAAACTGTAGAACAAACCGCAAATGGGAAGGGAAAACAAACACTGGGGAAAAGATTAAAGAGAAATTGGCTTCTACAAAAGGAAAAGGTATCGTATAGAGCGAAAGAAGGGGTAATGAACAAAAAAGATAGCTTGAACTATAAACAGAAAGATGGAGAGCCATGTTTACCAGTCTGAATTATCTTTAAATGAAAGTTTGATAAAGCTTTGGGTAAGTCTACATTAATTCTGAATCTTAGAAAATCTTCTGTCTACTCTGACACAGAAAAGGGAGCACAGGAGGTTAGAGTAAAATTGTTCAATATTATGCACCAGGAGACAGGCAATTTCCACCACAATGAAAAAAATCACTAGAAAAGAACTGTAAATATCCTGATATATTTAATGTAATGCTTCATTTCCCCTACCAGAAGAAGCATAATAAAGACCTTCTCTGATAAATATAAAAGGTACTTTTTTTTAGACTGTGACATTTCTACTACAGTCAGATAACCTTTTAGAGGAGTCAGTAGGAAAAAAGGCTTGCCTAGCTTTCAGTTATTCAGGCAGGGACTGTATATTCTGTATTTCTAGTAACTACCCCAATCCAGTCCAATACTCTGCTTGGTAAATATCTAACCACCAGTGAAAAGGAATTTTTAAACTTTTTTGGACGTAATTTTAGACTTACAGAAAAGTTGTGAGAATAGTACAAAAAATTCCCATATACCCTTCACCCAAATTCCCCAACTGTTAACATTTTACATAGCCATATTTGCTTCCTGTTCTCTCTCCTATCTGCCCCCCATCCTCTTCCCTAACACATATACAATAGTAAATATATATATATTAAGTTATATATAAAGTTAAATAAACATATATAGTAAATATATATATTTCCTAAAAATAAGGATATTGTTATATAGAAACATAATACACCTATCAAAATTAGGAAATTAAAGATGATTCAATACTACAGACCATTTTCAAATTTCACAAATTATTCTAATAACATTTTTCACAGAAAAAGAAAATCCCACTCATACATTGTGTTCAGTTGGTTTGTCTTCTTAGTCTGGAACAGTTTCTTTGTCTTTTATAACTTTGACTTTTTTTTTCAAGATTTATTTATTTATTTGAGAAAGAGAGAGCTGGGGGCGGGGGAGAGTCAGAGGGAGAAGGAGAGAGAGACTCTCAAGCAGGCTCCCCACTGAGCATGGAGACTGACATGGGGCTTGATCTCACGACCCTGAGATCATGACCTGAGCCAAAATCAAGAGCTGGTCGCTCAATGGACTGGGCCACCCAGGTGCCCTGACTTTGACATTTTTAAAGAATACAGGGCAGCCACCTTGTATAATGTCCTTCAATTTGGGTTTCTCTAATGTCCTCATAATTAGATTCATTTTTTGGCAAGATTCTTACAGAAGTGATATTGTTTTTCTCTGTATGCATGTCAAGAGGCACAAGATGTTGATTTTTTTCCCTTACTGATTATGTTAACTTTGAGCGTTTGATTTAAGGAGATTTCTGCCAGGTTTCTTTACTATAAAGTTACTATTTTCCCCTTTATAATTAATGAAGATCTTGCAGGGAGCAAAGTAAATTTTCTTTAAATAAAGCAGTACTAGAATGAGACATGTTTTTAAATATATAAAAAAATGGACATTGCTGCCAGGTGTCCATCGACAGATAAATGGATAAAGAAGATGTAAGATATATATATATATATATATATATATATATATATATATACACATACATATATATATATATATAATGGAATATTGCTGAGCCATCAAAAAGGAATGAAATCTTGCCATTAGCAATGATGTGGATGGAACTAAAGGGTATTATGCTAAGTGAGATAAGTTAGAGAAAGACAGATATCATATGATTTCACTCATGTGTGGAATTTAAGAAACAAAACAGATGAACATAGGGGAAGGGAAGGAAAAATAAAATGGGATGAAATCAGAGGAGACAAACCATAAGAGACTCTTAACTATAGGAAACAAACTGAGGGTAGCTGAAGGAGAGGAGGGTGGGGTAAGCAGTAACTGGGTGATGGGCATTAAGGAGGACACTTGATGTAATGAGCACTGGGTGTTATATGCAACTGATGAATCACTAAACTCTACCTCCGAAACTAATAAAACATTATATGTTAATGAATTGATTTTAAATAAAAAAGAAAACAAAAAATGGAAAAATAGAAATGAATCAAGAATAATTAAACAAAACAACTAACAGTAAAAAATGCGAATACATTTAAACCATATGACATATAGAGTCGTCATCCCTCTTATCCATAGGGGATATGTTCCAAGATCCCCAGTGGATGCCTGAAACCGTGGATAGTGTTGAACCTTATATAAACTATTTTTTTCCTATATATACATACCTATGATAAAGTCTCATTTATAAATTAGGCACAGTAAGAGATTAACAACAATAATAACAAAACAGAATAATTTTAATAATATACTGTAATAAAAGTTATGTGAAAGTGGTCTCCCTCTCTCTCTCTCTCTCAAAACATCTCATCCTGATCCTTCAGGATATAGTGATCCTCCTTTTCTTGTTATGGTGTGAGATGATAAAATGCCGCCATGATATGATGAAATGAAGTGAATGACATAGGCATTGTGACATAGCGTTAAGCTACTATTGACCTTCTAAGGAACATCTGCCCCTGGACTACAATGACCATGGGTAACTGAAGCCGTGGATAAGGGGGGACCACTATACTGTTTATAATAATGGTCTTAAAATTTCTTTTTCTATAGAGACCAAGTCTGGCTGAAAGAAATAAATTGGTGATAAGTGGAAAAAAAAAAAGAAAAAAACAGTGATTCATAACAATGTACGTGAAAGTGCTGAAGAAAAAGTTTACTTTGGAATGGCTATAAGCATTAAAAAAAAAAGACTGAAAACATACACTTTCATGTATTTGTGGCGGAAACTCTTTGTTTCATATGAAAAGATCAACAGACACATGACTGACTCTAATACAATTATAATTGATTTACATAAGTCCTTCATATCACCACCAGGACTTTATAAAACTGTATTCTCCACCCCCACCCCCAAAATCTATGACCAGATGTTGTCCTTGATGGTTCTTCAAAGATCGCTATTAAGATTCATTGAAATGTTTTCAACCATTGGCTTCCCATCAATCCCTATAACATGGTGCTGATATCATTCTTAATGAATCAGTGGACATGAGGGCATAGGTGTAGAGAAAGTAAAAAATTATTTTAAAATAATAATAAATTAAAAATTAAATTTTTTAAATAAAATAAATTTTTAAAATGAAATAAAACAAGGTAAAATAAAAAATTAAAATAATGCCTATCTATCTGGATTTTGTGAACCCTTGAAGAGACGGTCAGAAGGAGAATAATCTGGAACTGGAGAAAGGCAAAATTGACAATTCTACAGATTAAATCCTGGTAAAGATGAACACTAACATCAGGAGAAAAGTTTCAAAATACAGTTGTGGCAGATGCTGGGTGAGTAGCTTTTGACCAGTCTTAAGTAAAGTCAAAGCACATTATCAATGAGCTGAACTTGGACTCAAAATTGTTTAATAAGAGGCTAAAAAAGAAGACACAACTGTGAATACAATGGTATATTTCTTTATTTTCACATATACTCTAGCTAAAAAAGCAAAAGTACACCAATAAAAAAACAGAAACAAGGCTTTGGCTGAAAAACATGCATCCAACAAATTATGTTAATGGCCAGACAATAAGACAATTAACTTTGTAAATTTCTACTTCATTGATTCAGGGAGAAACCACAGCATGAGTTTTAAAAAGTAACAAAAAAGTAAAATTTGAAATCTTACTGTGGGAAAACATTAACCTCTTTCTCAAAGAAAATTATTCAAGAAGAAGAAGAAGAAGGAGGAGGAGGAGAAGAAGAGACCTAAATTGAGATATCTGGAAAAATCAAGAAGAATAAATTCTGGACCACTTGGAGTGACATTCTTTCAAACATACCCACCAAATGTTTCTTTGTGTTTCTGGGGTGAAAAAGATTGTCACTTCTCTAACAACACTGATTTGATGTTCCTTGGAATAAAAGTCAGTGTCTACTTCTAAAAACATATGCCTTCTTTGAGAAAATTCTTAAGTTTTGTAGCTTTTTTTTTTTTACATTCTGGATGCAGGTCATAAAGTACCAAACTAATAATACCACTTCATGGAAACGTAAGCAGCCTGAAAGCATCTGCAACAAATGCACATATTCGATATGAAAATCCTTTATTTACATTTTTACTGGACATTCAGTTGTTTTCAAAAGTCAGTCTTCTATGGCATTGTGGTATTTTTCAAATGATACCTTCAAGTCAATGATTTCTTTCGACTGCAATAAAGAAGATATGGCAAGAAAAATGCTGCAGTGCCATCTTCTGGGAGGACATTCAGGAAATCCCTCAGTTCCAGCTCCACAGCAACAACTGACAACGTTTCTGTTGGTAGGACAGTATCTGAGTTAGAACTGCAAGCCTGTCTTTCATTCAATTTTCTTATCACTCAACCAATTAGAAGCGAGGTCAGGCAAGAAAATGTTATAACTACAACAGGAAGAAAAAAAAAGATCGGTCTTTTAAATCCACAGACTACTTACGGTTTTAACAACTTCTTATTCATTCTTTCTAAAATGCTCTGAATTTTATTTTATATTAGTTCCATGCAATTTTGATTTACTGCTTCGTTGCATTATTTTTCAATATACTTTTATTAGCCTCTAAAGAAAACTAAAATAATTTGGATACTGTCTTTAATGTTAGGGCTATATTGCAGCTAATTTATAAAGGTTGCTAGGACAGGAAATACTACTAATTGATGGATGACATTTTCCTAAATCAGTTCCTCTCTATTATGAGATTTTCATGTTTTGAATAAGCACAAATCTGTCTTCATGACCATTTTTTTCCAAACTGTAAAATAAGGTACTCTCGTGTACATCTTCAATTACTAAGGGATTTAGCAAACATGTTTATAATTTTATGATTCCATTGCTTCTTGATACATACATGCTGCCCTCTGCTGGGAAGAGAGGGGGTGACACTTAAGAACAGTGTTGGCAATAACACCAGTGCCATTCCCTGTGTGATCCTCACCTGCCCACCACTTACTCTATCTGCAGAGTGACTACAATATAAAATCTCCTGCTCAGATGTGTGTGCATCCATCCAAAGTCATCTCTCTAATATTCAGCAACCTAAAGCATTCCTTACACAAAGGAATGACATGCCCATGTTGCTAAAAAGTTAATGAAGGGATCAGCAGTGATGTATGAGAAAGATCCCTAACTCTGGAGTCAGAGAGATTCTGTGACTTTAAGAAAGCCACTTAACCTTCTGAGTCCCAGTTTCTTCATCTATAATGAGGGGGTACCATCTGCTAGCTTCTAGAGTCCTTTGAGAATTAAATAAAATACAATGATGCATATCTAAAATATTAATAGAAACTTAATAAACAATGACTACTAACTAGTTTGCAAAACCGATATGAAAAACATGAATTTTCAACACTTCCCTATCAAACCAGTTTATTTAGCGTAAATGTGGAGCCTATAAATAGTATCATAGGTTTAAAAAAACCGAGTTGGGGGCCAGTATTGAAGTTATAGAGGCAACAAAAATCTTGCCACTGCCCAATTCTCCTCTTCTGCCAACCAGTGAGGGGCTAATATAGGTTATAACTCCAAGAATAAGGTCAATATCTTAAATCTGTAGAGGACTTTAAATCCTCCAGTGTGTCTAGAAAATATTCATCAGATGATGAAAATAGTTATTTCTGGCTGATGGGATTTTAAATGACTTTCTAAACTTCATTTTTGTAACTTACTACAGTAGTAACATTTTTAATAATAAACACAGTCCATTACCACAAAAACAGTAACAAATATTTCCTGGAAACAAGCCAATCACTAGCCCCAGTTTCAATGGCTCTGCATTAGTGCAATGGTTCTCAACCAGCATGATTTTGCTCCCCAGGGACATCTGGAAATGTCTGGAGACATTTTTGTTTATCATAACTGGGGGAGTGCTGCTGGTATTTAGCAGCAAGGAATGCTGCTAAACATCCTAAAATGCATACACACAAAAGAATTATCAGTCCAAAATGTAAATAGTGCCAAGGCTGAGCAATGCTGTATTAGAGAGATAAGAAATCCAAGCTCCTAAGCATATTACAGAGATTCCCGACCTCCATCTCCAACCTTGCCATCTTACGATCTTGCCTAATGTTTATTCTAGAGTCAATCCTGAACTTCTCATTAGTCTCTGGATACTAAAACATTGACCTGCTTCCGGTCACTCAGTAACCAGGTCTCCAGACTCTAGTTCTGGTCTCCTCTCAGTGCACTTCAACTCCCTTGAAAACGGACCTGAAATTATTCAGGTGTCTTCCCTTCAAATCAATAAATAGAGAACGCTTCCTATGGACAGGCATATTGCTGGTAAGGAGGGCACAACAGGAAAAATGAGTAAAACGCTATACCAGCTCTTGAGGTTTTGGAGTCTAGTAATAAACACAAATCTCACCCAGCACTTAGTCTAATGAGCCACACACATCACACACATACATACATACATGCACATGTCTATGCACACGCACTGACATAGTTCGATGATACAGAAAAATGGAACATTTGGAGGAATGATTATGGGTAGGTTAGGGGTAGAGAGGACATGGATATGGATGAGGAAAGGATGAAGTCCTTCGACTGAGATAATGGTGCTACTGAGGTATGAAGATGTGGGACAGCTGCTCTGCAAAGTGATCCACCCACACAAATAATCGGCTCCAAGTTAGAATATAAACGTGACACAAGGGGGACAAGGCCATCAAATGTCTGACATTTCCACCTTCTGAAAAGCAAAAATTCACTCAGGGAGATGAGTAGGACAAAAAGTTAGTATCAAGTCACCACATCTTCCCAGTCACAAGCATGCAACTTTACTTAAATGGGCATCTTCAGAAAAACACCCTCCTATGGCCACTGGCTCTGCCTAACACTTTAAAAACCAATCACGTCAGCTGGAAAACACAATTCCAGCACTGTCAATTGCTAATCTTTTATGCACAGTTAAATCAATATAACCACACCCTTTGTCATCAGGCCAATAATTATCTAGTGATATTAACACATAAGACTAGAGAAATTGATAACCAAATTAGAAGTGACTACAAATTATGCAAATTCAAACAATACCTATGCTGCAAAACACTGCATAATTTATAGTCAACTTTTAAAGCCTTGAGAAGCTTGTTATTCCTCAATACTTGCTTACAATTATAATTAATAATAATAATAATAATAATCTTAATTTCCTATATGAAATAAATTAAGCACTCAGATCATCAATCAAAAATGCAATTGTATTAATGGCTATTCAAGTTTTTAAAATACTGAGGTTGTGAGTTTCTATGACTACGATCATTTGTTAAGTGTTTGAAAAGACTGACTTAAAAGTATCAGCTCCATGGCTAGAAGAGATAAATAAATATCCAGTGTGATGGGGGAGCATATCAATGCGGAAATAAACCCTTGAGATGATTCTGCTAAGACCCTCTTCACCTCATTTGAGAACCTCATGAAAAAAACAGAGAAAGCAAGTCTTCAGCAAATTATGGAAACGAAAATTAGGACTCAAATTTATAATCAAGCAAAAAAGATCATTTTAGGGGCGCCTGGGTGGCTCAGATGGTTAAGCGTCTGCCTTCGGCTCAGGTCATGATCCCAGGGTCCTGGGATCGAGTCCCGCATCGGGCTCCCTGCTCCTTGGGAGCCTGCTTCTCCCTCTGCCTCTCTCTCTCTCTCTGTCTCTCATGAATAAATAAATAAAATCTTTAAAAAAAAAAAAGATCATTTTACCTTTTAATGATGACAGGTAAAGCTGACCTTTCTCTCCACCACATTTTATTCTGTGACAAAGTTCAGGCAGCAGTTTTTTCCACCACAAAGTCTATCTTAGGAAAAAATGAATACATTTTAAGTTTGATGCATTTTACATTCAAATTTCCAACGAGAGTAAGATTGTACAGGAAAGCACAGGGCAAAAATACATCATGTTGGTTAAGGTGCCAAACTTTGTTACAACAGAAGTTATATCAGCAGCCAGGCTTCTGTTTAAACTATACCATAAATCAGGTTTGTAACTTGAAAATCTAATGATATGTATGTTGTACATATGTACTTTGTTATTTTCAAGAAGAAACATAGACATGTCCTGTTATCATCTCTTAGGTGACAAGAAGGAAGGAAGGAAGGGAGGGAAGGTGGGAGGGAGGGAGGAGTACTAAAGTTTAAAACTCTTCTAATTTCTAAGCTAAAGACCCTATAGCCCAGAAAATATTTTCCCATCATACATTGTTTCCCAAATCTTCAGGTAATATCCTGCTTTATTTCCAAATGAGGTTTTTAATGAAGATAACATACAATCACCATACATTTTAATAGTCTCTAACCGTACTCAAAGCACGTAACATATTAAACATATTTGCTCCTTTGACCCATCCAGACCTGTGAGGTGAGACTGATACAATTTGTCCCTGTTTTGCAGATAAGGCAACAAGATTATCAAATCTGATTATCACTAATCAAGCCTAAAAGACATAAGCTGAAAAAGCGTACCCGATTCTCTTCTTTCAGCTCGTGATTAGCATATGGAATGATCGCCTCTGGGCATCTTTCTAACAGTGTGTCTATACACTGTTCATACTCTTTCAAACGTGTCTGACACAGAACATGGACACTGAGGCCAGCGATATTATCTTCCAAGAGTGGCTCCAGGAATGGAATAATGGAAGCTATGTCAAATGAAGGACCACATATAAGAGACTATGAACAGAAAAGTGAAATGTTATGGAATGAGGCACCCAAAAAACGAAAGCACAATATATAGAATACAATTTTTTTTAAAAAGACCAAACAGCACTTGCAAAAAAAAAAAAAAAAAAGGAAAGGAAACAAAAAGATGAATGAGGTTTTAGAGCACATGCATACAATATTTATAAGTCTAAGTAGACTGAAGTATTAAATAATCTTGAAATCACCTCTAGTTTAAAGAAAAAAATCTGTTTAATAGAAAGCAATCATTTCTAAACTAACATATTGTAGTTGCTTTGGATAGACTGCAAGTTAAAACTAATGGGAATGTTTTAGGACTCTATCCTAAGGAAATAATCAACATTGTGGTCAAAGATTTATGTCCATTTCATTTCAGGAGTAATTGTAATATTGAACAACTAGGATCTATGTTAAATAAGGGATAAGTAAATTATGGTACATTCATATGGTGGAATATTATATAGCCATCAAAATTATTTTCAGAGGCTAGTTAATGAGCAAATGCTCATAACAGAATGATGAGTAAAAAATGTCAATACAAAATTATATTCAGAGCAGGATCAATTTTGTAAAATCTACACAGGTACATACATGTACATATAGAAATGTCTTTGAAATTTGAAACAGAAATCAGCTCATTGGATGGAAGGACAAAGCCCACTTTTTATTTTTTCACACTTTCCTGTATCTTCCAAATGTTCTATAATAAGCATGCACTACATATATAACCAAAAATAAAATCTAACATTTAAGAAAACTAAAGCAATTGTATCAATACTATTTGCCACAAACTGAAAGACATAGAGTAGGTAGTATTTGAGCATTCAGAACTTTACCAGTGTTTTACTTTTAAACATTTAAACTATAAATACTACTTTTGATTCTACCACCAAAAAAAAAAATCTCTGCTTTCCCTTTCTTCTGGATAAAGATGAGATGGTCATTTCCTGATTTTTCTTCTTCCTGTATCCTTTTTACTACAGCATCTTCTCAGACGCACAAGAGGATATGGAATGTGACCTATTCGTTTACAGTCAGCTTGATTATTTTATTCCAAATATCTAGCAAGGAATGGCTTGGAGTATAAGGTTGGTCCCTTTCCTTCCTGCAAGTTTAATAGTCACCTTCATTGAAATAATTTCCTGACAACAAGAGAGCAAACATGAAAATCTACCACTTGTAGGATCTCCCACATGAAAGAAAACACAGATTATTTCTATATTTACTTTTGATTAATTTGGATAATGGGCAGGGTAGGAAGGATCAAGGCATGCATGGGTAACCCAAACCATGGTTAAATGAAACTACTCAAAGTTTGGTACAAATTGATTACCCATGAACTTTTACTTAGTTTTATCCATATCATCAACAAGTTTAAAAATAAGAAACACCAGACAACACGTATATCACTGAATTTAAAATGGCCCAAAGGATACTCTTTAAACTACTCTTAATGCTACTTAGCAGAGTGCTCCCTTTGTTTTCAGTATTGGAAATGGGCTCCTTTCCACACCTAACACATGGACATTTATTTCCTTCTGTGATCCCTCATTCTCAGCCAACTCTGCATGGCTGGAACCCACAGACTCTATCTTCTCCACCGACACAATCTAAGGAGTGGTGGTTGGCAAGGAAGTGGGGGAGGGGACCATGATGATTATGGCAAAAGGCAGGGCATTTACTAGTTACTGTGTCTTTCCAAATAGCAGCTTTTTGACATTAGTTGATTTATAGATTGTTTTTATTTTAAGTTTTGCACAAATATTTTAAGTTTTGCACAAATATACTATAACAGTGATTGAGGATAACAGACAGACACTCATATCAAATCTGTGTGGTGATGGTGGGATGCGGGGCAGAGGGGAATCATACAATTTTGGAAAAGTTCTCCAGGTGATTCTGAAACTCCCATTCCTCTAGGTGAAAACAAATGAGATCTTTTTGTTTCTTGATGGTTATTTTTTATTTAATGACTCAACCTACAGATAATCTAGGAAAAGATACAATTAGGAAAACAATTTTTTTGAATTTTTATTTTTCTATTATGTTATGTTAATCTCCATACATTACATCATTAGTTTTTGATGTAGTGTTCCACGATTCATTGTTAGGAAAACAATTTTTAAAAGTATAGGTTGACTACATTTCTATCCTTAAACAGCAAAGATTCCCAGAAGAAAGTATTCTTTTTAAATACTTTAAAATGAATTTTAAAAGATCACTCAATTACACTTTTTCAAGCAGTGATTATAAAAATTCTGTGAAGCTCTATCCGGTAAGATTAACAGCACTAGTTACAATTGTGATTTTAAATATGTAATTAATATATATATTCTGGGAGGGCAAGGCCCTGCCTGGCTTATCCAATGCCACAGACCAAGTTTACAGCACCTGCTTGAGGAATATTTGTTGAATGAATGTATTTGAGGCTAAGCCCTAAGGAGCCTCTGTATCATAAGTGTACTAGAGATATGAACCAACAAGAATTTTCTCCAGCAATTTTTCATGAATGTAAGTAACTCCATCTCTGGATTTACAACTCAGGCCTGTCTAAAGCCTGAGTCTAAGCAATATGGGCTTTTGATCTTCCCTCCCTGACCCCAACCCCAACTTGCCATTTTGGTTTCTATAAGCAGTAACCACACTTATACCAGTCCCAGGGTAAATCAGGGGTTGCAAACTCAAAAGCCTAAACAGGCCAAAACAGATTATGGAAATGAATGAAGGCAGCTGGGTATAAGGAAAATGGACACCAGACATCATATCTGGACCAGGCAGACCCAGAGATACGAACTGAGGCAGACAGGACAACGTGAGCACTGACCACGGAGCGAAATCACTAGTTCGCTCCAACTCTAAGGTCTCAGAGGCAGTGACAGCCCAGGGTTACCAGTTCTGCTGAATTTTTCAAGAAAAATCTTGAAACTCAGAATTCTTCATTTGAAATTTCAATTTGTATATGTTGGCACTATATTGGGCAGACCAAACAAAGCAGATGTGGGGGTTATATTCAGTCCTTGGGCCACAGGACTACCTGAAATAAAATCATATCCACATCTAGCCCAGCTTGGTCCACCAAGTCAAAGATGGACTTTATTTCTCATTTGTGGCAAAAACACTGTCATGGTCAGAATTCTTGCAGGATGATCTACATTTTCTGATCATACTTACTTTTTTTTTAAGACTCCTCCTCAGGAGCCAGATAAACTGGCTATTAAACCTACTTTCTATAAAACAGATAGTGGTGGCCTTGGGCTAGAGGCCTAACATGAGTGAACACTAAACAAAAAATAAATGCCATCAATAAAAACACCGCTAAGCATTTGCCATACTTCCATTTCACAAAGTGTTTCCAAGCACATCCTGAAAAATGAAGCAAGTCAGTCATGTGACCTGGTGAACTCACTCTCTGCAGGCAACAAAACCAGCCTTGGCGGGGGAAACCAGGAACGGGAGCCGCCCGCCTTCCTCTCTGCAGTTTCAGGCAGAGGCGGGAATGTCCTCCAGAGCTCCTGAGTATGCCTAACTGTAGATTTGATCCTCCCCCCCCCAAAAGTATACACTCTAGATTAACAGGACACCTGAGGTTTTACCAAATTTAAATCTGATACTATATTGTAATATGCATATTCGTAAAAAAAGGAGGCATTTTTATTTACCTGTAATTTTGAAAGGTCTTCTGTATAACTTTTATCCGCTAAGGAATCGGATGATATTAAGACATTAACCCATGGATAGATTAAGCCATAATGACTACAGGCATTAATCTAAAATGTAAAAGAAATTTATCATAAACAAAATACAACAAAACAAGATTCTCTTCATCCATTCCAAAAAGAACAAGCAATTGCTAATCTTCTGCCTTGTCACAGAGTTAGGTATCCATTTTCCTGGGAACGGGAACAGAAGTCTTTTAGAATGTATTCCCCTGGAAAAGTCTCAGCCTTGCTGCTTCTCACTGAATAAAACTGCACCAAAAATGGGGGGAAATGCACTAAATATTTCCTTATATATTTTTAAAAATTTTTATTTATTTTTTTAAGATTTTATTTATTTATTTGAGAGACAGAGAGAGAGCACACGCAGGAGCGAAGGGGGGAGGGGCAGAGGGAGAGATACAAGTCAACTGACTCCAGACTCCCCACTGAGCACAGAGCCCAACAGGGGGCTCAATCCCAGGACCCTGAGATCATGACCTGAGCCAAAGTCAGATGTTTAACTGACTGAGCCACCCAAGTGCCCCATAGTTCCTTACATTTTAAATTTTAAAATATTCCTAAGAAACATTTTGTAGAGAAAAAAGCAATACTGCTTTTAAGCTAATTTTACTCAAAAAAATTTAACAGTAATATTGGAATTTTTATTTCTACTACTTTCCTTGCTAGGCAAAATCTCTTCCATAAATTCTCAACACAATTCCCATAAAGCCCCCTTATTCAAGAAGTCGGCAACTTTTCCAGTGAACCCACATTAGGCGTGGCATCCACGACAGGCATAAAGGGCTAGAGGGAGAAGGGGACAGGAAGTGGTAAAGCAGAGTTGTTAGGGCTCCTGTAAGGGCTACAGAATAGCTCTTGTGTGAGCAGCTGACAGGAAATGAGTCCAGTAAGGAAGTCTCCCTCCCCCAAGCCTTCTGCAGTTCCTCTCCTATCAAGGAGTCTGCAAATGTGTCTTGTGTTCTACTTTGGAACAATCCCCTGAGGGAGTGCAGACATGTTTGGGGGGAAAGCCCCTCCTCTATGCTTTGTCTACTGAGGTACCACTGCAAATAAGTAATATAGGAGCAGTAGGGGGCAGTCCTTACAAAACAAAATTATTTAAAATGCAAGAAACTTTACTCATGGACAAGATTTAAGTGTATTTTTCATTCCTGCTTATAACATATCTGGTAATATAAATTAGGTTTGATTCTAAGCCATTAAAAATCACAAGGTAGGAGCACCTGGGTGGCTCAGTCGTTAAGCGTCTGCCTTCAGCTCAGGTCATGATCCCAGGGTCCTGGGATCGAGCCCCACATCGGGCTCTCTGCTCTGCGGGAAGCCTGCTTCTCCCTCTCCCACTCCCCCTGCTTGTGTTCCCTCTCTCGCTGTTTCTCTGTCAAATAAATCAAAATCTTTAAAAAAAAAATCACAAGGTACACTACTATAATGTGCAGTGTATAAGTTTAATTTAATATATTATTCTATTCTCTCACCAGATCCTCTGATGTTCGCAATGGTATGGTGTCAGGGGGCTGCCTCTTGGATAATCTCCAGATGTACTGCGATGTGAGCTTAAAAAAGAGTTCCTGGAGAACCACATCTGGAAGACCTGCTATGAGCTGAGCTTCCCAAAGGTCTACCAAGAGCTGAGGAATAGTATCTTCGTCCTTACCACAAAGCACCTTGAAAACAGTGAAACAAGCCCCCATATCCCAGATAAATATATTATCGATCAAGTTATAGCTAGTCTGAGTAGCACTCCATCATGTGGGCCATGCATTGAATAATTTGTCATTAGCATTCATGCCATGGCAAAGTAGATTGAGATATTTGAACAGAAAACAGATTCTAGATTGCATGAGTGGAATTTTTCTAGATACATCCTTTTAATGTATACTTTTATAAATGTGTTACATGTCTTTTTTTTTTCAATAAACAAATGAAAACGCAGTCTCTTATTCTGCTTCCTGTCCCCCCACCAGTTTTATCAGCCTACCCAGAACCACTGCATTTTGAAAGTGACAAACCTTAAAGAAGGAATCTGCTTCTTCAATTCCAATTTTGTTGTTCTTCTGCAAGCCCAGAACTGAAGCCACAAGCAGTCCAGGCTGAGTGTCCTTCAAGCATGCTGCAAGCTCAGTTGGAACAATCTGTCCCTTTCTCTGTTGAATCAGTAGTCGAGGTTCCAGAATGAAGCCACATACCAACTTCATCTTCAGATAAACAAGAAATTTAGGATCAAAACGTACATTGCATTCATCTTGAAAATACATGCCAGTGCACTCAAGGTTCATGGGTGAACTTTTAATACTCAATCTCAATTTTTCTTTAACTACAAAGTTCTCACTCTAAGAGGGACATCATTGTCAACTGTCTTTGAAGAAGTTATTAATATTTAATTAAGCATCAGGATATCCTGTTTTTGTAGAGAGCTTTATATTTAAGTCTACTTGTTTAAAAATAACATACCATAAGAATATAAAAAGAATATATCTTAAGAAAATTCATCTTTCTGGGCGCCTGGGTGGCTCAGTTGGTTAAGCGACTGCCTTCGGCTCAGGTCATGATCCTGGAGTCCCGGGATCGAGTCCCGCATCGGGCTCCCTGCTCGGCAGGGAGCCTGCTTCTGCCTCTGACCCTCCCCCCTCTCATGTGCTCTCTCTCTCTCATTCTCTCTGTCTCAAATAAATAAATAAAATCTTTAAAAAAAAAAAAAGAAAATTCATCTTTCTAAAACTGTACTCTTCAAGGCAAAATAGACCTCAATGTTGACTCGCTCTCTTCATCTAACAAAACATGTCATTTGTACAATGATAAAACACTTCTGCTCTCTTGTTTTAGAAACTAGTGTCATACTGTGGGCATTTGACCACAGGCAACAAAACAACAGAATAGGAGCACAGGATCAGAAGCCATATTGCCTGCTCCAAACCCTGGCTCGAACACTCACCAGCTATGTGATCTTGGACAACTCATTTATCCTCTTTGTCTTAGTTCCTTCATCTTTATAACAGGTATAATAAAAGCATCTAACTTATAACATTGTTGCAAGAATTAAGTAAGATAGCATATATAAGGGGCTTAGAATAGACCTGGGACATAATAGGTGCTCAATTAACATTACCTTTTAATTTCCTCCCCTAATGATTAACATCTTTGGTTCATGACTCTATATGGGCTCTCTTCGAAAGAAAAGCTACCTTTTCTTTGATATATCATTCAAATACTAATCTTCTATAACGTAATTTGTGATTTTCCCAAGTGCAGGCCATTTCCTCCACTACTAGACTCCTAAGGCTCATGGTTAACATCCCACTTGCTGTACTTGAACACACATCACTCTGTTCTGTTTCAGTGGACATACCATATCCCTCATGCTAGATCAGCCTGTCAGCTCAGGACAGAGCCTATATATTCTTTAGTACCAAGTACTGTGTTCTAAAAGTACCTGACGCAAAGTTGAGAGGTCTTTGGATACCCATTGCTACCACTGGTCATTCTCATTTCTTTTTCATTTACCAGATCCAAAGCCCAAACACTCCCACTTTGGGTCACTTCTTTTCTAACATTAAGTCTATTTTCCTTTATGACTAAGAAGAAATGAACTAGACAGAAGCCAAAAGAAAGCTAAACAATGTAGGACTACCAGGTCCTGTTTCAGCCTGCTGCTAATACCAGGCAGGGCACCATACCTCTGGATGGCTTTTCATTTCATTTCTGTGCATGTCAAGATCTCCCATTTTCAGAGCCATTGCTGCTTTGGTCAATGTCACTAAGATCGATGAAAACCCAGAAGTATCCAGCTTGCTTAGGTAGCTCATGGCAGTTAAAGGATTAATATTCTTCATAGAAGGACTACAGAGAATATGCGGCAGTTGCTTTGGCTCAGCCACGTGGAACATTTGGACCACTTTTGCTGCTAATTCCTTTAGTGAACATGAATAAGAAATAAAAGGCTGGTTAACCAACAGAAAGCAACAAAATCAGCAAAAACGAAAAAAAGAGATATAAAAGATATAAACTTCCAAATGAGACAAAATAATAAGTATGACATTTTAGATTAAAAAAGACAGCGTTCACGGTGATAATGTGGGAGACCTGAGATGAGCTGAAGTGATCTCTTTGCTGAGGTATAATGAAGAAAAAGCAGTGAAAATATGTACCAAGTCGTGGCTAGCATTTCTAATTTTAACAAGAGTTCAAAAGGAGAAATTAAAGATTTGATTAAATTACACTTAAAAGTCCATTTAAAAATTACAGCTTAGTACAAGATATACTTAATGAGGTAATGTATACAAAAAAATTTCATTTCTCTCAAAACCTTAAAACATTTGGTCTCCCAATGTCCAGCTTTGCATATTTGCACTCAATTCTTTTTAAAAATATATGAGGGGCTAAAAATAAGCCTTAGCAATGTCTCAAGGTTGCTGGGTCAGGATTTCATAAGTGAAGCTTTGGACACTTGGAATTTGGGAGAACTAGGGTTGTGCAAAGGGCTGCAGACGAGAAGGAGGGGAAGGCCCCGGGGTGTGTGTCGTTCTTCTAAAGATATGCTCCTGTCACACTGGGCAGGTCACTCAACCACAATGGACCACAGTCCTCCATCTATATAATGAGAAAGTAGGAGAAGGTGATTATAAGTTATTTTCCAAGCTATAATTCTAGGATTATTAATGAAGAAAAGGACACATTCATTACCTTTTTAGGAAAAGAAGAAAATAATTCCAAAGAAAAATATTTGGAACCTGACTTCTAAAACAGTATCGCATAAAATAAATTGCTAACATGAAAAGTTAAGAAGGTTGATATAAGTAAATAGAAAACTATATTAACTTCACTTAATTCTTCATCCAGGTTTTCATAAAGTGAATGATTAATGTAAAAGATTAATCCCCTCTCGTATTTCTGTGATCCATCCTCTAGTACCCAGTCTGCTCGGGTTAGAACTTCAGCCATAGACAAACCAGACATCTTATAGTATGGCAAGGCGAGGTGGGAATGCTGGGTGTCAAGCCTAAAGGGAAGGAAGTAAAAAAACCTCAAATTTGTCATTTTTAAGCCTGGATGCCTAACACATTTGATAATAAAACAGATAATGCTTTCCGGATGACATAAATCTCAAAATACTCTTCTACTGCCATTAGCAGTTGGAACAAGTTCTAAGTTTTATTCTGTAAAGTCATTCTAATTAATACAGTTTCTTTTTGTCTGCTCATAATAAAAATAAAAAATAATTCATTAAGTGAATTTTAGGATTTTTAAAGTGGCTCTAAAATAATGGTGTTGATAGGCACGAAAGGTCTGTTTTATTAATTTATAATCATTCCCGTGGGTCGAGTAAGCCTTTGAAATAATCATACACAAAAAAATCTATAAAGACCATCTCTAAAAGTAAAACCACTATTCATCCCAGTCCTTTTCTGAAATCATAAAAGCACTGACTACTAAGATTAAAATCACAGACCATCCAAATGGTATCTCTCTCTGAAGGCTAACAGGCAATAAACTAGTAATAACAGCTGTCTCTGGGATTTTCATGGTCATGAGCAGGCCCAGAAGGCCTGAAAGAAATTTAATTGCTAAATTAAGTGGAAGGAGACTCATAAACTGGAGATTCATTGTTCATCTAATAAATTGTAACTCCTTTTGAAGGCAGGAAACAGTCATGTTCATCTTTGTGACTCTAAGCTTAGCACAGTACCTGGCACACAGTATGTGCTCAACAAATGCTGATGGGATAAATGAATAAATGAATCTCCTCCCCTCATTCATTCCCCCATTCATCAGGTAGCTACCAGAGATGGAAAAGCTAGTACCTACACCCAAATTTCAAGATGGCTTCTCTAACAAGTTTCCAAGAGGCATCACCAACCTGCTGTAGCAGTCTCCAAGGTGCCCACAGCTTTCTTTAAATGCTTCCAAAAGCTCTGCTTTTTCTCCAGGTTCCAACTGATTGGCATCCATCAAGGCAGCCCTCACTAACAGATGAGCCTCGCTAAGAAGGTGGATGCAGCTCTGGGTTTTTGCAGTCTTGTAGGTATTACTGTAGTCTACCTGAAACAAAAAAGGCCAACAGCTAATATTGCTGCAGAAAAACACCCAAAAGTTTCCTGGTTCTTAAGAATATCTATGTATTTTGTTAGTAGAGTTCATATTTAAACACATTAAATCCTAAAAAACTAAAAAGTGGTTATTTACCATTCTGATAGGGCCTAGCTGAGGTGTTTTTTTCCCCCACAATCCATGAGCCAGCTTAATACATATGTGATTGTAAACATCCCCTTGTTAAACAGTGCTAATCACTAGAGAAGGTACAAATAACATTGTAATACTAATAACACTGTTAACTTAGCAATAATTTGTTCATAGTTCAATAAGGCTAACAAACATATGTGAAACAGTTAACTTTTTTCAGTTCTATGATTTAAATCTTAAATTCAGACTGAGTATGCTTCCTTTATTGTAGTTTCAGTCAGTAAATTTAGGTTCTACTTGGCCTATTTCTATAACCCACAGTGGGCTTATTAAAATTATCACTAGCTAATCTGAGCCCATCAGTATTTTCAGATTCCAGCAAGCAAATCATCTAGATGAAGTTTTAAGACTTTCAATTAAGCAAGATTAAAAGGACAGGGCAAAGCCAATATAATTATCAGCATTAAAATGCCAGGGACAAATCAGGCAAAACCTTGACCTGATGATCAAAATTAACATCACCACTGAGGGGCACAGATATCATGTGCCTCCTGATGTAACACCCTGAGAAAGACACAACGTTACCTATGTAATGTCCTGGCTGAGAATGAGCATACATAACCTGAATCTAAACAAGAAGAAAATAAATAATAAAAAATTTAAAAAGGTGGAGGGGCAAAAATTTATTTTCAAAAATGTCTATGCCATAAAAAATAAAGGCTATGAAGTTATTCTGGATTAAAGGAGGCCAAAGAGACGTGATAATTAAATGCCCTACCTGATGTTAGACTGGCCCCTGTACTGGCGAAGGGAGATACTAGTAGGTCATAATTGAGTCAACTGCAACATTGGAATATGTGTCCTGTTAAATTTATTAAGCATTTGACGGTACTTCAGTGATAACTGAATAAGTGATAAACAAATACTCGGATTCTTAGGAAACATACAGTGAAGTATTTAGGGGCATTAGGCTCTGATGCATGCAAATTACCTTCCAATGGATAGTGGTGTGTGGGCTGGGGGGGCGGGGGGGGAGTGTGTGTGTGTGTGTGTGTGTGTGTTTAGAAAGTGCAAAAGCACAAAAAAGAGAGAGAAAGAGAGAAGCAAAAGTGGTAAAATGTTGACTATGGGTGAATCTGTGTGGAGAATATACAGAGTTTTATTTCTACTATTCTTATCCTTGCAACTTCTCTGTAAGTTTTAAATTATTTCAAATAAAAGAGTTAAAAAAAAATTGCGAGTAATGAGTTGGCAGCTGTCACTCTTAAAAAAGGAAGAAGGGGGCGCCTGGGTGGCTCAGTCAGTTGAGCGTCTGCCTTCGGCTCAGGTCATGATCTCAGGGTCCTGGGATCAAGTCCCGCATCGGGCTCCCTGCTCTGTGGGGAGCCTGCTTCTCCCTCTCCTCCCCACTTGTGCTCTCTATCTCACTATCTCTGTCTCTCTCAAATAAATAAAATCTAAAAAAAAAAAAAAAAAGGAAGAAGGGTGCCCCCCTCTGGGCTACTACCCAACAGATAATGCTGCAGGTGCAAAGGTCCTAAGACAATCAACTAATATTTCAAAGAGTGAGATGGGGATAAATGATCTAAGATTTCTTTCAGCTCCATTTCCTGGTTCTCTTTCCTAGGGTTCAAAGTAAAGGTCAAAGGCTATTTATGCTTAGACTGGTTAATTGATCCTCTTTGGAGGATGGGTATGAATAAGGAAGTCTTATTTTAGTGAAGGGGATTTCTACTGGCTCCTCAAATGTCAGGAGCTGTGAAAACGAGAAGGTGACTAAAGATCCACACTCTACTGCCAGACGGGAGCTTGAAAGTTGGTTGGCTGTGGCACTCTGAATGTGTGATGATTAGAATCAATATTGGGGCATTGCTTTGACTCTAAATTTCTACAAATAAGAATTGGAAGTCTGAAAGGAGTACCATTTCTTTGTACAGTTGCACTGGTGAGATCGTATCCACAATATACAAATTCCACCCAGCCTCAGCTACAGGAGGTGTTTTAAGCTTACCACTGGTTCCTTTTCTAGAACTAAAAGCAAAACAAAAGATAAGAATTACAGGATAAGACACAGAATTAATAAATGGCAATCTTAAATGGTAAATATTGGATACCTAAAAAGATTTATGCAATCATTTTCATTTAGTATTTTCTTCAGTGATTAGCTGTACAGTGGATTTTTATACAACATTAGTTCACAATGCTACACAGGCCTACAGCATTTAAAATTCGACAGCTCTCATGTACTGACAAACCAATTGCTTCCAATTTACTCCACAAGAATTCTTAAATGGGCAAAATGCTCAAAGAACAGGCAAGACCCCTCAAAAGGAAGAAAGACTTGGCTGTGAGAGTGTCTGTGCCCAGTATCTCTCTTGCACATGGCCTTCAGGAGTCCAACACGCCTATGTTACCAATCTAAGCAGAAGCTGCAACAGAACACGAGGCAAAACACTCAGGGCTGCTGGGAAAGCGCGCAAGACACATATAACCATGGGTTCAAGCACTCTCTTTTCTCTTGCTTTCACTATGTGATGCATTTTCTTTAGTATACAATCTTTTTAAAATGTAGACCTCTGACCAAAGAAACTTTCAAATAGGTTAGGATTTTTTTTTAAATCACTTAAAAATAGAATTTTTTAAAATGTCCAATTACAAAAAAATGTCAATAATTTGCAAGATTGCAAATTGTTCTTCCTCTTGCCAGAAAGCTTTCAGAATTAGTCAGTCTCAGACCATCCCGTGCACGCTCTGAGTGACCAGTTACCCAAATCAACCTCTGATTATTCCTGTTGGTGGGACAAAGCACAGGCACAAAAAATTTGAAAAAGCAAAAACTTATGTTAAAAATAAAAACCGGTTTGACTAGAAATACAGCTCTTCCTTGACTTACGATGAGCCTACCTCCCAATAAACCCATGAAAAATTGGAAATACCATAAATCAGATACACCTAACCTCCCAAACATTAGAGCTTAGCCTAGCCTACCTTAAACTTGCTCAGAACACTTACAGTAGCAATCATCTAACACAAAGCCTATTTTATAATAAAGTGTTGAATATCTGATGTAATTTATTGAATACTGTACAGAGTGAAAAACAGAATGACTATGGGTACAGTATGGATGTAAATGTATTGGTTGTTCACCCTCGTGATCATGTGGCTGCCACTGTGTAGCATCACCAAAAAATACCATACCACATGTGATATGACAAATTCAAAATCCGAAATACAGTTTCTAGTGAATGGGTACTGCCTTCAACACCATTGTAAAATCGAAAACTTGTAAGTCAAACTAACATAAGTATGGGACCATCTGTACACTATCTGCTTCTCTTCCCCCAGACGGATTTCTTTCCTGATTAAATTATTCATAGGAGAACATACAAATCATCATCATCATCATCATCATCATCATCATCGTTTAATTCCTACTCATAAGTTCACAGAACAAAAAATGCTGAACAGAAGCATAACTAGTCTGGCACTAAGTGTTCTATTCCAAACAATGTAGAAGCAGAAAATCCAAGAGTCACCCAGAGATTAGTGTTATCAAAATGCAATTTTATTTTAAGATCGATCAGCACATATCTATATATCATGAATGTGCTTTAAGGTAAGAAATGCATTATTAATTTCTTTTGAATTGAAATACCAGAAAATAATAATTGGATAAAAATGTAACCACTGAAAGGTCAAATAAAAAAAGAAAAAAGTAGTAAAGAGCCTTGTAGTTTGGATTAGCATTAGAGGCTCTGTCTTTCCTATTAATTACACTGAAGAGCATGTCCTTTAACTTATCTAAAATTACACAGATTTTTATTGGAACTACTTTATAATCCACTTTCTTCTAAAATTCCAAGGTTAATATAAAGGATAGTATGGAGACCACTAGAACTTTCTTTTCCTTCTCTGGAAAAAAAAAAAAAACATAGACAAACCATCTAATCATTCAAAGTTTTGTCTTGATTTTTAAAAAGATAAACTACGACACACACAAAATATACCAGTAACAGTTCTTTCCAGAAACATTGGCAGGAATGTGTGGAAGTGTGGGGATGCTTACAGAAGCCTCTTGGGTGATTCTCTTCTCTCTGGAATGGCCTCAGGGTCTGCCTTGGTCAAAAGTATCAGGTGGTTTTTAAAGTGACAAATGGATTTCAAGCCTATGAAAAGCTGTATTCTTAAAGCACAGACATCCATACTGACAGGTGGGCAAGCCTAGTAAAGGAAAAATCACAAATTTAACCAAGGAATAAATGTACATGAACTTTAACCTTCAAAAACCAGTCTGTTTATTTGTCCTGCTCCCCTGTCCACCCCCCCTCCAAAAAAACAATCTGAATTCCTAATCTTATCAGAGCAGGAGGTTTTCCTGTCTTAAAGTTATGTAACCAACTACCTGTTACATATGTGCCTGCCGAAGAGCCACTCAGTATTTGCTGACTGAGTGAATGCAGATAGCAGGTGCTCTTGAGCCCCTGGCAGCTGTGGGAACTCCTGTGTGGCTTAGAGAGTAGCTCTCGGATCACACCTGTGGGCTGGTAACCTGCACCTAGAGAAATCCCCACTAACAATCGGCTGACTCAGGAATATAGCCCAATGTGGTTTCTAGGAAAAATCAGACACTATAAAAGGTCATTCTATGGCACAGAGAGAACATAAATGGTTTCTTAGTGGATGGGTGTACAGGGAAGAGAAATGCTTGCATGTTCAGATGGCCCCTGACTGTTAGCTCCTTGGGTGGAAACATTGCCTGGAATGGATGACCCGCTGGGTGTGTCAGGTAAAGGGGAGGAAATCCTGGCCCAGGAGCCAGGCTCCTGTCCCTGTAAGGGAGCATTAATCAAGTAGAATGGATAAAGGTAAGAGAAGAGCTGTTTCTGAAAGCTCACAAAATGATGCTGTCAGGCCTCTCTTCCATTAACACTATTTGGGTTCTGAAGTTACCTTCATTGTCCTTTTGTACAAAGAGATTGGGGCAACATCATCTATTTTTTTCATTCCTAAGAATAGATAAGATGGTCTTAGCTAGTGCTGAGGAGCCAGAATCTCAGAGGAAAGGGCAGTAAGATGTACACTTTGGGCCACATTCTGAGGTTGTGAAATCTTTCTCAGATGCCATGGCTCCCAAAGTCTGAGTCAGCAAGAGGGCTAAACGTGTGCTGGTTCAGGTGGTATCTAGGATTTCAGAATGGTAGAGTCCCAGGAAAGGGGGAGCCATGAAGTGTGATCATCACTGTCCTTCCCTTTGCCACCTTCAGGAGGACTGGCCTCAAGGGCAGCATCCCCCACCAGCTAGCTGCCCATCTCTCTTCTTATCTCCCTTCCTCTCTTCCTTGTTCCTTCCCTCTGGTTTTAGGAGACTCTGAGAAGACCTACAACATGATTTAATTTCAAATGCAGCTTGAACCTACCTCAATCTATTATGTACCCCTCACTCCCGCATCACCACCTATGTAAGCCTATGTCTTTCTGAGGTTTGAAAAACAGAAAAAAAAAAAAAGCAAAGCAAGGTGTGGGGAGAATGAGAGAAGGACAAAAAATCTGTTGGCTTTCCATTTTTACTAGGGAAATAACCTTTATTTCTAAAATACGCTCTTGAAAATCTATGTATGGGGGCGCCTGGGTGGCTCAGTCGTTAGGTGTCTGCCTTCGACTCAGGTCACGATCCCAGCGTCCTGGGATCGAGCCCCACATTAGGCTCCCTGCTCCGAGGGAAGCCTGCTTCTCCCTCTCCCACTCCCACTGCTTATGTTCCCTCTCTCACTGTGTCTCTCTCTGTCAAATAAATAAATAAAATGTTAAAAAAAAAAAAAAAGAAAGAAAAGGCTATATGTGTACCTTAAACACAGATAACACAGATAGAAAGGCATGGGGAAGCTGTAAGTCGGGTTTCTTCAGAGGCTGAAGGTAGGCAGTATGCCTGGTCAGCAATAGAAAGCTACAGGCAGGCCACTGCATGAAAGAGTTACTGAGAACTCAGATCACGGAAAACGCTATCACATGTCACAATTTGGGTGACGGTGATAGTGGAAGAGGACTTCAGACACATTAAGCACTACAAAGTGCTGGCTTATTAACATAACCATCAGTAGTGAACACTTACTTTTCCAGGAAAAGGTGTTCTAGGTGCTAGACAGACATAAACTAACTTATAAAATATAGGCCATCATGGGGCGCCTGGGTGGCTCAGTCAGTTAAGTGTCTGCTTTTGGCTCAGGTCATGATCCCAGGGCCCTGGGATCGAGCCCCACTTCTCCCTCTCTCTCTCTGTCTCTGCCCCTGATCACGTGCTCTCTCTCACTCACTGTCTCTCAAATAAATATTTACAAAAAAATATATAGGCCATCATAATTTGGGAGTTTCCTGCCGCATGTAGCTTTATAACAAACATCCATTCAAGTAGTTTATACCTGAGAAGTGGAATAGCATATGATGAATATCACACAAAGAATCAGTATATTTCTGAGAACAGAAATTCAAGATCAGAAAATATAGAATTTCATCATAAAACTGCCTATGGTTATTTTGTGGTCAAGAGCTTTTCAGAGAATAAGCATATTACTTCCCACTGAAAATGAGGTTAATAACCTACCACATCCATTAACTCTTAGATTAAGACTACAGAAATACATTATAGACATATCTGATAAAACAAAACAAAAAAATATAAATAAATCATTTTCATGCACTTGTGTTCTTGAACACACTGATTTCTGTATGGCTTTGTTAATAGCTATATGCAAGTGCCACCAGTATTTCCATTAAAAAAGAATAAAATTGTAGTATACTATAATTGTAAAGTACTCTCTCTGAAGTTACACTACACATATTCTTTTTCTTTTTTCAAAGATTTTATTTATTTATTTGACAGAGAGAGACACAGCAAGAGGGGGAACACAAGCAGGGGGAGTGGGAGAGGGAAAGCAGGCTTCCCGCACAGCGGGGAGCCCGATGTGGGACTCGATCCCAGGACCCTGGGATCATGACCTGAGTCGAAGGCAGACGCTTAACGACTGAGCCACCCAGGCGCCCTACACATATTCTTTTTTTTAAGATTTTTTATTTATTCATCAGAGAGAGCAAGAGCACCAGTAGGAGGGAGGGTTAGAGGGAGAGGGAGAAGCAGACTCCCCACTGAGCAGGGAGCCCGACATGTGGCTCAACCCCAGGACCCCGGGTTCATGACCTGAGCCAAACGCAGATGCTTAACGACAGAGCCACCCAGGCGACCCTACACTACACATATTCTTTACCAAATTGTAAAAACTACGCACTACACCTAAATTCTGAGTGAAATGTTTTCAAAGTAATCTTAAAAATTGTCATCTAAACCATGAATCACAGAATGTTTACTATTTTACATCCAAAAGTTCTATTTTGAGAAATAAGATCTTAAGACCTTTAATGTTCACCAACTTAGACCCAAGAGCAAATCTGCAAGCATTCATGTATCCCTTTCTGAGCTTAAGATTTTGTTGTCATCATAAACCAGTTCTAACCTTCAGGGTGGTGTCCACGTATGGGTCCTCCTCACGAGCTGCCGCCGCACTGCACCGCACTGTGAAACACTGTAGGTTGTTGCTAAGGAAGAGGAGAGACACCACTGAGCAAAGCAGAGGCCAATAACCAACATGCCCATAGCGGGGAGGATTTCACAGAGGCACAGCAATGGTGGGGAGGGAAGACTCAAGTATTTGTCAAATGCTGATGATTAGTCTGCTTCTTAACAAGGAGAGCACCTCAGAATCCCCGTGGCGTGTTTGTAAAAATATACAACCGGGGGGCGCCTGGGTGGCTCAGATGGTTAAGCGTCTGCCTTTGGCTCAGGTCATGATCCCAGGGTCCTGGGATCGAGTCCCACATCGGGCTCCCTGCTCCTTGGGAGCCTGCTTCTCCCTCTGCCTCTCTTTCTCTCTCTCTCTGTCTCTCATGAATAAATAAATAAAATCTTTAAAAAAATATATATACAACCGGTCCCCACCTCACCCATACTGAATCATAACCTTTAAGAGCTGAATCTAGAATGTATATTTCTGCAAAGCTCCATGTGTGGCTCTGCTGTACACTCCTAGTTAAGAACCATGGGTCTGGGTCAATATCTCACAGACAAAATGATGTTCCTAGGATCTGGCCAAGGTACAAAGAGGTGATCATCAAAGCCAAGATTAGAACCCAAGTTTCCTACTATCTCTATCCCACTCATCTCAGGATGTAATTGAGCCTAGATTACAACACACTTAGGTTATGCAAACACATATCCAATGGTAGAACAGAAAATTACAGACTATCTGAAGGAATCTTGAGAATTATCTACTCCAGAAGCTTGTTTTAAAGATGAGGGCATGGAAGTCTTATGACTGGTCTAAGACATCTCTGGAGGATGGAGCCAAATTAGATCCTAGGTCTTCTTACTCCTCACACTCCTCTGGCTCTTTACACAACCCCAGGCTGCTTCTGCACTGTAAAATGACCTAGAGACCCCACAGTCAGTGCACAGTGGAGGCCTGGTGACTAGTGGATAAGTCAACACTCCAACACTGACATTAAAAACAGTTAACTTACAAAACCCATCTTGTAGTGGATTCACAGGAATAAATAATTTTTATTTTTTTCCCACAGGAATAATTTTTAAAAAATTAAAAAGCAAGAGAATTAAAAATGAACTATGTTGAAATAAAGCAAACCTAGCATTGATCTTATAATAGAAGAAATAGTTCTTGGGGCACCTGGGTGGCTCAGTCAGTTAAGAACCTGCCTTCAGCTCAGGTCATGATCCCAGGACACTGGGATCAAGCCCCCTCGTCAGGCTCCCTGCTCCCTCTCCCTCCGCTCCTCCCCCCACTTGTGCATGTGCACTTGTGCTCTCTCTCAAATAAATAAATAAATAAAATATTTTTTTAAAATAGGAGAAATACTTCTTTATAAGGAAGGCATTCTGACATTTTCACAGTTGGGAGATTTTGCACAATGTAGGGTAAGAGGTATCACTCAGGGCATTCTCCCTCTGTTTTGTGAGGCTTCCACTGCAGCCTCAGCCCATTGCTATCTGTCAATTTCCACAAGTCCATTTCCACAAATGACCTCTGGAATCGTGATAATCGCTGGAACAGTAGCACCACCACTTAGAAATCTAGAGAATAGAGTTAGCACCAGGAAGTAAAATGAATAGAAGGGACTTTGAGATAGTGAGAAGCAAAAAAGCACCTGTGGTGGGGTCAGAAGGAGAGGTGAGAGTAGCTGTGACCATAAAGATAAATGACTGTTAGGTTTCAGAGATAAAAAGGTTGGTCCTCTGAATCCCTTCCACCTATAGTAATCCAGCTGTTGGCTATTGCTGGAATACTAAGCAGTAGTATAAGAAAAGAATAAAATGAACTGAAATGTGTTGGCATGGGAAGATGTCCAGGATATGCTGCTAAGTGAAGCAGCAAGTTGCTGAACAGTGGACATCATATGATCCACTTCTGTGAAAAACAAATCATAGTAGTAAATGTACTGTTTTTTAAAAAAGTTGGATGAATATACACCAACTGGTTTTTTTTTAAGATTTTATTTATTCATTTTAGAGAGAGAGAGCATGAGCAGGGGGAGTGGCAGACAGAGAGAGAGAAGCAGACTCTCTGGCTGGGATCCCAGAATCCTGGGATCATGACCTGAGCCTAAGGCAGACCCTTAACCGAATGAGTCACCCAGGTGCCCCGAATATACACCAATTGTTGACATGGTTGACTCTGAGGAGTAGGATTATGGGGGGGCTTTCCCATTTACGTATTTCTATAAGGATGACATTTTATATGATTTTATATTGTTCTTAGATTCTTTAAAAATTTTTTTCTATTGCTTTTTTTTAAAAACATACCAGGTTTCAAGAAACTTTTCAAGACAAACTTATGGCCCCCACCTATTTCTAAAACATGTATTTACTGGGTAAAATAATATGTAAAAAGTTCAACAAATATAGGATTTTAAAAATAGGGGTGGGGATCCTTATTAAGAATCTGAATTTACATATAACAACTGCTATTCTAACGTCTAATGCTTCCACAGTCAAGTTAGTGATGTCAGAATGTATTTTGGTGCTGATATTGAGAAAAACTTCAGTAATTTCTTATCTGGAGACAGGCAAAACCCACACATTTTAAGTCCCTTCAAATTCCCATAACTGTGTTTTCAGGACTCTACATTCCAAACTAATTCATGACATATTTAAGAGAGACACTAAATTCTCAGTGTCCTTTATGCAACCAGATAAAGATTAATAGTCTTTTGCATCAATATTTTGGAACAGAAATTAATATTTTAGGGGCGCCTGGGTGGCTCAGTCATTAAGCGTCTGCCTTTGGTTCAGGTCATGATCCCAGGGTCCTGGGATCGAGCCCTGCATTGGGCTCCCTGATCCGCGGGAAGCCTGCTTCTCCCTCTCCCTCTGCCTGACACTCCCCCTGCTTGTGTTCCCTCTCTCGCTGTGTGTCTGTCAAATAAATAAATAAAATCTTAAAAAAAAAAAGAAATTAATATTTTATTCTTTCTCCCTTTAGTTTTTCCTTTGTTTCTTTTTCTTTTTCTTTTTTTTTTTTTTAGACTTTATTTATTTATTTGACAGAGAGAGATAGTAAGAACAGGAACACAAGCAGGGGGAGTGGGAGAGGGAGGAGCAGACTCCCCACTGAGCTGGGAGCCTGGATGCGGGAAGGGACTCGATCCCAGGACCCTGGGATCATGACCTGAACTGAAGGCAGACGCTTAACGACTGAGCCACCCAGGCGCCCCTTTTCCTTGGTTTCTAAGATGCTGTAGTTCCCTAGGTTCTTTCAATTCTTGAAAATCCTTCTGTTCTTTCTCTCCCTTCCTAAACATGACCTTCACCAGAGTTTAGTTTTCCAACTACTTTTCTCTGCTGCACACTCTGGGGGCCATGCTCCCTACTTCGACAGCTCTTTTTTGATAAAAAAAACATCTACATTTTCCTTTCCTTTCTAATCTTCAGTTCTGTGTCCAAAAGCCTACTTAACATTTCCCCCTGATACTCTCTAAGCGCCTCAAACTCAAGTGCCTAAACCAAACTTCCTTTTTGCCCCACACTTCACCCGCCTCCACTCTTTCATAAGAGCAGCCTCAACACTCTGGTGAGGTTTTTCATGCCTCCTGCATTCCCACCATCCCAACAGACACCAAGGCTTGTCATTCTCTTGCCAAAGCCTCTCCCATGCATTCTTCCTTGTCCTCTCACTGCTACAGCCCTTGATTATCCTTCCCCGAATCATTTCAGTAGCTTATTTACCTGTGTTCAATCCATCCTGCATAACAGCCACCACTAATTTTCTTAAAGCAGTGCTCTTATCACATCACTTTATTGATCAAAAGCTTAAAGAAGTCCTTAATTTTCAAAGCCCTGAGCTCTCTCTTGACCATTATTTGCACCACTGCATTTCAGCTTCTTCCTGGTTAAAGAACATCACTATGCGCAACACGTTGGAAATTGAGACTAGCTACTTCCACAATGTTCACTTAGGAAACACACAATGGCATTCCTCCTTACACCAGACAATGAGGGGAGAGGGCAGCAACCACACTATGAGTGAGTCGCAGAACCTTCAGTGAGTTCTGTGCTGTCTGAATATACTCCAGCACCTGCTGTAGCTTCTGATACTACCACTCAGTTGAAAAAAATTAAAAATCACTGTCCTATGCAATTAATTATTAGATGCTCCTACAAAACTAGACATAGCCTTTGTTTATAGTCTTCCCCATATCTATAATGCCCTTCTCTTCTAATCTACATCTGTAGATTCTAACTAGCTTTTCTCACTTCAAGCACAAAAAACTTTCCTGTATGACTCAGCCAGAAGTAATTTCCCTCCTCGCAGTACCTACACCACTTTCACAAAATCTAAAGTTATTTTTCACAAATCCCCCGGTGTTTGTGCCCCACGTATGTGTCTCTGGCCTTCTTTCACGCTGTTGCTTTAGAAAGCAGGTGGTGTACCTTATTCATGGTTGCTTGGTCAGAGGGCTCAGTGCAGTGGCTTGCACATAATCTAAGCTCAAAACAACAGGAAATAGAACCAGAAGCATCAGTTACTGCTGAGATAAAAGGAAATGAGATTAAAAGCCTGCTCAGGAACCCAGGTTACATGCTAGCGTATTAGGGTAAGGCAATTCAAAAGGCATCTGCCACCAACCAGGCACATGACCTTGCCAGTGCCAACCTCTGGATTATTTCCCCATTTGTACTAATCAGAGGGTAGTCTTTCTGGCTCCTTCACAGTTCTAAACCATTATGAAATAACTCAACTCATATAGAAAGGAGAGGACAGCACAGAAAAAAATTAGGAAATCTAAAAAGAAATCCAGAGATGTCCTGACTGGCCCCACTGACTTTTCATTAAAATTCCCTATGAAAATTTTTCCTCACAAAGACCCCTATCCAATCTAAGAAAATAAAACAAAGGCAAAACCAGAATCTAAATCTTTGACATTGAAAAGGTAGGTATGGGCCATCAAAAGACAAATTTACACCATTAATTTACAATACTATATACTGGTTCACACAATTCTCGCTGATTTTTTTTTAAGATTTTATTTATTTATTTATTTATTTATTTATTTATTTATTTATTTATTTATCTATCTATCTATCTATCTATCAGAGAGAGAGAGAGCACACAAACAGGGGGAGCGGCAGGCAGAGGGAGAAGCAGGCTCCCTGCTGAGCAGGGAGCCCAATGCTGGACTGGATCCCAGGACCCTGGGATCATGACCTGAGCCGAAGGCAGACGCTTAACCGACTGAGCCACCCAGGTGCCCCCACACAATTCTCATTTAAAGATTTAAGAAGCACCCCAAGGATTTGCAGAAGAATAAGTGACTCAAAGTCCAGCAAGTAACACTGTAACATACCTTGCGATGACATGTAAAAATTGTGGTGTGAGCACCGCCTGCTGAGACTTCTCAGGATACTGGTAAACTGACATTAATTCAACAGATTTGACAACCATGTACAGATAGCCCACATGAGGTAATGAGAAAAAACAGAAGAGACTCAGCAACTCTTTTTCCTGAGACAATTTTTTTCTACCAGAAGTAAGGGAACCTGCATGAAAAAAAAGGGGGGGAAACCCATGAAACCAGTAAAGGAAACTGTTATCTTAACTTTTCTAAGCAAAAATGTCTCTCAGTGTGGATAACCAAAGTGTTGTTTAGAAAAAGCTGTTCTTTATTTTTTTTAAGATTTTTTATTTATTTATTTGACATAGAGAGCACAAGCAGGCAGAGCAGGCAGAGGGAGAAACAGGCTCCCCACTGAGAAGGGAGCCCGATGCGGGGCTCGATCCCAGGACCCCGGGATCATGACCTGAGCCAAAGGTAGACGCTTAACGACTGAGCCACCCAGGCGCCCCATGGAAAAGCTGTTATTTATAGAGGAATGCCAGCAAGATATGAAAAGGGAGTGATATAATTAAAATATCACCATTTTGCACCCCCTAATAAATTAACAGATCTACGTAATAATCATCACAGAGTCAACCAGATTCCATGTACCTTCCAACAGAAGTCAGCATTACTTGTGCTACCAAATCATCATCTTCATAATCATCACCACCACCATCATCTAATCAAGATTTAGTCTAGACCAGCATTGTCGATAGAGATATAACATGAGCCACATATGTAATTTAAAGTTTTCTAGGAATAACATTTTAAAAGTAAACAGAAACAGGCAAAATTTTCATAGTATATTATATTAACCCAATATATCCCTATTGCTATTTCAACAAGCAGTCAACAAAAAAATTGAGATATTATATATATATATGTATGTATTTCAGTAGTAACTCTTCAAGATATGGTGTGACTTTTACATTTAACAGTGTATTTCCATTTAGATTAGTCACATTTCAAGTGCTGAGCAGTAGCAAGTGGCTAATGGCTGCCACAGTGAACAGTACAGCTTTAGATCAAACCACCAAATCACAGGGAAATACAGGGGATATAGGAACATGTTAAATGACACTGTGGGGACTCAATTAGCAAAATTCAGATTATGGGAAATTCTACGGTATTAGTCCAGCTTCTTGCTATTGCAAAGAAAAGAGAAAGGGAGACGCCATTAGATAGTTGTCCCCCTAACATGGCTCTGGGCCCTCTCTGGTCTCCAGCGTTGTCTCACGACCCTCTCTGCCTTGCTCTACCTCTCGGTCTTGCTTCTCTCAGTTCCTCAAATATAAGATTCTCCCTCTACCACAATGCCTTTGCTGCTTCCTCTGCACCAACCATATTTCCAAATCAATCCTGATTCACTCTTCAGATCCTCTTTCCTAGGAAGCCTTTCTTCACCCCTAAATGAGGTTAATATCTTTGTTATAGGCTCTCAAGGTAGGGTTCTTTTCCCACAGAGTGCTCATTTTGGTGTGTAATTGTATACTCCTTGATAATAATCAAGTGATTATTCGATTAATGTCTGCTTCCCCCCTCAAGACAATAAGCTCCATGAGTGCAAGTACTTTGCCTACTTTTGCTCATTATTGGTTCCCTAGTATTCAGCACAATACCCAACATAGTAGGTAGTCAATAAATGTTCACTAAGAAAGAAAAAAATAAGGGAGGTTTATTAAACACATTTAATTGGAATAATATTTATATCGTCTCTAGGCAACATCTAAAGATGGTAGGCACGCCAGGACTAAGTACAAAACCCAATGGCAAATTCTCAGTCTTGGCTGTCATTTAGGTTCCAGGGGAGCTTTTGAAAAACTACTGATGCCCGGCACCATAGTATGTAGAGCCTGGGCATCAGTATTTTTTAAAGCATCCAAGTAAGCCCAATGTGCAACAAGGTTGAAAACCACTGCTCTGAATGAATTTCCCATTCATTTTCCCACCTTGCTTGCAAGGCCATCATATGAAGCTTTGCCACATACCCAGCTAAAAAAACCCAGCTAGGACAAGTCTCTAATTTCCCTTTTCAGGCCAAGTAATTATTTCGAAAGGGGAAATGTGTTTTGTCTGTCACATCCTCTCCATGGCTTCTCCTAGCAGACACAACTTCTCTTGCGAGTGCTCACAGGAGCACTATTTAGCATTATTTGCTAAGGAAATTGTCCAGGGTCACAGGGAGACTCAGTAGAAGAACCTAAAGTATTACCCACATCGGTCTCCCCTCCCAGCCCAGAGCCTTTTCACCTCTGCACTGTAGCAATACCATACTTTCTTACCTGTTTGGTAAATAGGTAGCAGCTGAAGTGAATGTAACTTGATGTCATCAGAAAAGACACAGAACGAAATATCAGGAGCAAAACGTCTGCGAGTTTAAAAAGAGAAAGAGGAAGAGATCTAATTTCCATGTACTTCTAAGCGGGCAAATATATATTAAATGCTGGTGAATGAAAAGCTTTGTAATACTTATAGAGCAGGTGCTGAACGTGGTAATATTTTGTTTTTTCATCAGCTAATCCCGTTGACTCCAGTGTAACGGATACTCCAGATTGGCTACTTTTTTCACCGAGAAGTTCCATGGGCTTTTGACAGATAACAAAGTCATCTGACTCAAGCTGCAAAGTTTCATGACTGACATCTTAAAAAATAAAATTTGAGAAGAGTTTAATAACTCCAAGTACTACTTGAATGAAAATTAAATTTCACAACATCCCAGACCAATTAAATAGACATATAGTAATTTTATTTATTCATACACACAGGCATCTTACATATTTGCAAGGCACTATGTTTTTTTTGTTTTTTTTTTTTTAAAGATTTTATTTATTTATTTGAGAGAGAGAGAATGAGAGAGAGCACATGAGAGGGGGGAGGGTCAGAGGGAGAAGCAGACTCCCCGCTGAGCAGGGAGCCTGATGCGGGACTCGATCCAGGGACTCCAGGATCATGACCTGAGCCGAAGGCAGTTGCTTAACCAACTGAGCCACCCAGGCGCCCCGGCACTATGGTTTTGAAAAGCCTTAGCACTTCCTCATTTATTCCTCACAACTGATAAAGTACAACAGGATATTATCCCAATTTTACACACGAGGAAATTGAAACTCAGAGATGGTATTCCTAACCCAAGGCCATTCAACTTATGAGAACTGGGGCCAGAAACTCCTCCTAGCTCTCCCATTATTTCTATTGACAAGTATATGCTGAAACACACTGACATGCTACAGAGTAAGATATGGGCAGCCAGATCATAAACCCAAATCCCATGTATCAGGTATAACTGAATCTATAAACAATGTGGCTTGGTGATTATTTATATATATATAAACACACATATATATGTATATATATATTAGCACCCTTCAGAGATTGCCAGAAGTAAGGGTTTTCTCTACACCTAAGATAAGAAAGCAAGCTAAATTCATTATTTACCTTCTGTCTGTTTCATTGGATTGTCGGTCTTATGTGGCTGGTGGTTGACACTCTCTCCATTTTTAGGGTCTGACTCCAGTTTTAGGATTAAGACTTCTAAGTCTGACATGAGAGCAACATAACCAACGCAAAAAGAAATTTCAACAGGAATGATATTATCTATGTGTATAATTAAAGAACGTTCAAAGTCCAATATTGAGAATTCTTCATTAATGATCTGATACTTCAAACTAAACAAGACTAACTTATTGGTGCAACCAACAAGAAGGTCTCCTTTTACTGGGCAACAGGAGATGCACAAGGGGGCCTCAGAAAGCGGCATTTCAATAATAGACATCTGGTCTTTGTAGGTGTCACTGAAGGGTGCCTCCACATTATGTCCAACCATTCGGATACACACGCGACAGTTTTCAGTCCTTTTACTTCTCCAGTTCACATATGCACGTAAAAACGTAGCTTTGTTTTTCTCTTCAATTGCTGCCAAATAGTCTCCTGAGATGGAAATAAGATTATACTTAGAATTTGGAATTAGAAACAACCACTTACTTTGTGCCATGAAAAGGAACTATTAGTGAACCCTAATGTGAATGGTTGAATTAAAGATTGACGAGAACAAAACCCTAATTAATAGGATCTTAGGTGTATTTTTAACTGACATTATGCATTTAGGTTCTGAAATAAATCTCTCGCCATTATGTCTTAAGATAATCCACTAATTATTCATGCAGTTTACACAGAAATTGTACATTTTATTCCTTATATTAGCTGAGTGTTTCATGTAGCTCTGAAATCCCTCTTCCCACGAGTCACACCTTCATGTCAACTCTGAGAAGTAGGATAAAGCTATACATATTAAACAAAACTTAAATCCAAGTTAATTTTCCCTTGTTTATTTTATTATATTGTTTAAATTATAAAGTAATTTTATAGTTACTCTCTGTTGTGAGAAATCAAAGCAGTAAAGAGATGGCAAATAGAAAGCATAATCTTTTCCCTGCAGTCCTAGCCAGTGGTAACACACATAGCTTGGTACGTGTCCTTCTATACTTTTCTCTCATATAAACATAGACCGTAGACTAGTGTTTTGTCTTTTTTTTTTTTCACCAAAATGGAATCTCACTGAATATATTTAACAATCTACAACTTCTAAAAATTACCAATAAATCTTAACTCGCCACGTCAATACATGGGTATCTAACGTCATTTTATTGAAAATTATCTGTATATCCTATGTATACATGTGCCATAATTCATTCAACAGTTCCCCTATTGATATATATTCAAGCTTTTCTGCCACTATACTTCATACTGTAACAAATAGGCCTATACCTATATATTTATTTCCTACGGGTTTGTTTCAATCGCATAGATTCCCAAAAGTAAGAATGTTGGGCCAAAGGACAGATACGTTTTAAATCTTAAGATATTGCCAGATTCTATCACAATTACATAATAGGAACTCGTGTTGCCAGCAGCACTGTTTGAACATGCCCGTTTCCCTATATCCTCACTAGCACTGACTCAGCGTGATGGGGAAACCAGGACTCTTATGGTTATTATAATGTATATTTTCCAGACCATTTCTAAAGCTGGCCATCTTCTGCTATGTTTATCAGTCACATATGATTTCTCTTCTGCAAGTTACCTACTTTATTAGGATGTTTGATTTGTTTTTCTTACTAAGAAATAGCTGCTCTCTGGGTAAAAGTGATATTGATCTTTGGTTGGTCATGAATAACAAATTGTTTTTGGTAGTCTATTCTTTGACGTTTGATTTCACTTATGGCATCTTTCACCATAGTGAAAGTCGTCAGATATGTATGTAGTCAGATATATATCGTTTCCTCCTTGGCCTAATTTCCTAATTTCCTTCTTTCCTAATTTGCTTAGACAGTCCCCTATGCCCTCCAAATTACATAACTATACTCTTACATATTCTATTAGTGACTTTTTTTTATTTAAATTTTTAATCTTTAGAACTTTGAGGGGAAGATAAGTCAGGGTTTTTCCAAATGTAGTACCGACTATTTACTAACATTATTTGGTAAATAAGCCCTTTTCCAATGAACTGAAACTGAAACGCTGCTATTAGCATAATGCCTTCCCATATACACAAGCAGCAAGCAAGCAGCCCCTTTCAGCAAACACTCGCTGGGCTGGCCGGGTTCCCTCCGTGTCCGAAATGAGCCAGCCTTCCAGAAAGGCAAGCCTTCTCTTGATGCCGGTCCCTTTGATACCACAGAAACGGAGCTTGCACCTGTTCATTCCCTGGATATCTTCACAGAATGCCTAACCGTACCCTCCAGGCTCCATAAATGTGCTCATCTGTTCCAGAGAAGCAGTTTGGATGGAGTTGCGTCAAAAGATGCCTTTGTAGCCTCCATCTTCCTAGAATTTCCTCAGTAAATTATTTTTTTCAAATTTTTATTATGGTAAAATATACATACCGTAAAACTTACCACTTTCATCATTTCTGAGTATACAGTTCAATGGTATGAAGTATATTCACATTGTTGTGCCCCAATCACCATCATCCCTCTCTAGAACTTTTTCATCTTCCTCAAAACCCTTAAACAATAACGCCTCATCTCCCCCACCCCCAGACTCTGGCAATGACCATTCTACTTTCTTTCTGTCTCTATGAATTCGCCCACTCTAGATACCTCATGTAAACTGAATCATACAATATTCGTCCTTTTGTGTCTGCCTTATTTCACTTAGCACAATGTCTTCAAGGTTCATTTGTGTTGTAATGTGTGCCAGAATTCCCTTTCTTTTTAAGACTGAATAATATTCGATTTTATGTAAGTACCACATTTTATTTATTCATCTGTTTAAGGACATTTAGGTTGTTTCCATGTCTTGGCTATTACAAATAATTTTGCAATGAACATGCAGGTACAGATATGCATATGCCACATTTTGTTTATCTTTTCTTCAGTTGATGGACCTGTGGGGTGCTTCCACTTCTTGGCTCTCATTTAAAAATGCAATGAACATTGATGTACAAATATCTACACAAGTCCCTGCTTTCAACTACTTTGTTTATATACTTCCAAGAGTGAAATTGCTGGATCATATGGTAATTAATTTTTTGAGGAACACCATACTGTTTTCCACAGCAGCTCTACCATTTTCCATTCCTGCAGTGTGCAGGAGTTCCAATCTCTCCACATTCTCACCAACATTTGCTATTTTCTTTCTTCTTTAAATAATAGCCATCCTAATAGGTATGAAATGGTATCTCATTATGGGTTTGGTTTGCATTTCCCTGGTCATTAATGATGTTAAGCATCTTTTCATGTGCTTGTTGGCCATGTGAAGAAATGCCTATTTGTCCATTTTTGAAGTGGCTTTTGTTGTTGTTAAGTTATAGGAGTTCTTTATATATTCTGGGTATTAATCCCGTATTGGATATATGCTTTGCAAGTATTTTCTCCCATTCTGTGGATTGCCTTTTCAATCTGTTGTTAGTGTCTTTTATAGATGCATGAAGGTTTTTAATTTTGATGACATCCAATTTACTTTACTCTTTTGTTGCCCATGCTTTGGTGCCATATTCAAATTAGTAAATGAATTTTAAAACTAAGAATATTTGTTTGGTTAAATAAAATTGTTTTATTCAGACATTTATAAACATATACCTATTTCACCGATAAAGTCTATTTATCATTTATACATAATCTGCAAACTGTAGATAGTGCCCATATTGTCTTGTATGTTTTCAGATTAGTTTTATAATGATGAACTAGAACTTGCTAAGTAAATGTGTTTACCTGACAAGCATTATGATCAGAGATTTAGAGTTCTCTCAATTAATCCTCACAACAAACCTTTAAGATATTATCTCATTCTCCATTTTACAGATCAGGAAACAGGCTCAGATAAGCTAGGTAACTTGCCTAAGGCAACACAGCCAACAAGCTAGAGCTGGGACTTAAACCTGGATCTGGTTAGCTCAAAAGTCGATGCTCATTCCCCAATTATGCTATTTCTCAAAATGTTAAAAAGGAGATGTAAGTCTGGAGGATTCTGTGGAGGTTAATAGCTCTTTATGAAAGAAACTAAACTTTTTAAAAAATTTAATTTATTTAAACAAACAAACAACAACAAAAAACAGTTCACCTATTTCTCCCACTGCCCCCACGCCACCACCAATTAGTTTTGGGGGTTTTTTTGGTTTTTGTTTTGATTTGTTTTGTTTTGTTTTAGATTTTACATACAAAAAATCATATGGTATCTGTCTTCCTCTGACTGACTTATAAACTTTTTTAGGCATTATGTATATGGTCAGAGCTTTACTCTACTTACTTTACAACAGCTTCTGTCTTCATTAAGTAAATTAAAAAATCATTCTCATATTTATTCTTAAGCTGAGATTATTGATTTTTTAAAATAATAAACTTCCTTTTATATAAGAAGATCATAAACCTGGTTAATACTAATACATGATTAAGGAAAAGGCTGCTCCTATGACAAAATTGACATCAGAAGGCTGAAATAATATACGATGCATCAAAATATGTTTTATGGCTCTGGAAAAGTGAAGAGATGGTAAGGTTTGGGGGGTATGTAATAGACAGACTCATTTAATACACCTGTGCTAAAGAACAGGCAATGAGAGCCATGTGGTCTTGTCCTCCCTGCCCCACCACTTTCAGACACCCCATAAACAAATGTCCTGCACCAGAGCTCCCCACACAGCACTCAACCCTGGCCACCAGGTCTTTCTCCATTGAGAGCAATAAATTCTCCTGTCTCCTTTTCTTCACTTCACACACAAAGCCTAAATTAAATTTCCATTACCGATGATGATGTTAGGGCCCTCTGTCCTTCAAAATTTCTACCTACTTTCTCCCTAACACCCCCAAATTTTATAAAGGGAGAATAGCATCTTGCTAATTAGAGATTAAAAAAGTGAAAATGTTGGGCACCTGGGTGGCTCAGTTGTTAAGCATCTGCCTTCAGCTCAAGTCATGATCCCAGGGTCCTGGGATTGAATCCAGCATCCGGCTCCCTGCTCTGCAGGGAGTCAGCTTCTCCCTCTGCCCCTCCTCCCACTTGTTCTCTCAATCTCTCTCTCTCAAATAAATAAATAAAATCTTTAAAAAAAAGAAGAAAAGAAAATGTTTTCTACTTGGGTAAGAGACCTGCAAAGCACTTATAATGAATAGAAATGGCTGATACAAGATTCATTTTGTTTCTGACAGGAGGAGATTTGCTACAGAGAAAGACAGGAGGCACTTAGAGCAGGAATCCCCATGTCTAAATTACTGTGAATGGGAGGAAAGAGACCAAAAGGAAAAAGCTGAGAAATGGAAGAGAAGTTATCTGGATATCAGCATAGCTAGGAGTCAACTATGTGTGGATTAATAGAAGCTGTACCCAGGGATTGTACCCAGTCTTCAAGCTGAGGACTGAAAGTTTCCTTTGAGCTATCTGACCCAGGCTAATGCCATACCACATGACTCCTGAACTTTCTTTAGGAAAGTTGGATTATAAAACTGGGTTATAAAAAGTCTTTGTTTTTCAAGGCCTCATTAATAAGGTTACCATGCTACTCAATGCCTACAGCAGCCAGTATGGCACGAGGTCCAGTAGTTCTGAATCTTGGTTAAATATCAGACTCACCCCAATGCTGGGGCATAGCCCAGGAAACTGACAGTTTCTCTGAGGTTGTGGTCCAGGCATCAGCATATTTTCAAGCTCCCCCAGGTGATTCTGAAGCACAAGTAGTGACATCAAAGATGCCAAGAATCACCACTACTGACAGGGAAGAAAACTAGAGGTTTATATGATGCCTGCCACTTTCAATTCTAGAATAAATGTCCATTTGGAAGAATGGGGGCAGATCACGTAAATATGTCTGTCTCTCTGTCTCTGCCTCTCTCTCTCTCTCTCTCACACACACACAGACACACACATGCACACATATCACACCTTGAGACTGGTGAGTTTGCCACTCAGTAGAGCTCTTGAAGGTAAGAACTTCCATGTTTAAAAGGGGGGCGGGTGGGATGGGGAAAACCACCAATACTGAAAAGTGATTGAGAAGTATTTCTACTAAATTCCAAAATCAGAATCTTCTGCTGAAAGAGAACATATAGATCTAATGAGTGGTTTTCAAATATTATCTGTGAACCAATGCAAGCTTCTGTTGATGTCTTCACTAGTCAAAAAGAAAAAATAACAGCATAGTAAGTTGCTCATAAAGCAAAGATATCCAGTGTTCAGGGCTAAGTGCTTTTTTCTCTTATGGTTACAGTAAATAGTAGGGCTTTTCATTTTTAAAAAAATATATTTTTACTGGACAAAATGAATAGTCAGATACTAAGTATGATGATAGCCCCATCATGGAGCCACAAAACCCCAGTGCCTGGAAATCACTGATCTAGTAATTTCAACTTAAAAAAAAAAGAGAGAGAGAGAGAGAGAGCCTGGGATCCAAAAGTTTCTATAAACTCACACCCAACCAGTAGCAGAAAGAGATCCCCAATCCTCCAAGTTCGGGCTCTCTACTTCATTAGTAAGCCCCTGAGCCATGGGCTTTTCTACCATAAATACTGCAATTTATACCTTTATACCCCTCTTGAGAAGCAGGAATCAAACTTTAAGTGCATTATTAAGCAGTTAAAAGAAGCCTATGGAAAATCCTCCTGTAATCTTAAGTACCATCTATTTTTAAATGTTGGGTTTTTCTAAAATAGAGATACACCCACATAGTAGTACCTCCTTGTACTGCTTCACATTTCTTGGAAAAAGGGCAGTGGATGCTGCTGTGCTGTTTTGGGTGGGAAGGAGGAGTTTCTGACTTGAGTTCCACTTGCATAGATTTAAAAACCAGCATATAATGTGAGCTTTCAAAAACCGGCAAGTGGGTAAATGTATAGATGTAAAAGGACTGGCCATGAGTTGGCGTGATTGTTGAAGCTGGCAGTACCTGGGGTTCAGGATACTATTCTCCCTGCTTTTGCATGTGTTTGAGATTTTCTATGCTTTTGAGTTTGGGTTTTTTGCGGTTGTATTTTTTTTTTTTAAGTGTCTGGGCTGAGTGGAACCCAGCCACCCACCCACAGGCCTTTCTGGTGAGCGAACGAGGTAAGCAAGAGCAGACGGCGTCCCCCGCCCCCTTGAAGCAAGCGCGCACCTGCGGTTGCCACGACAACCGCACAGCTCTGCTCTCCGTCAGTAATCAGCAGCCAGACCCCGCGAGGCCATCCAGCAAATTCTGGGAAGTCTCTTCCCCACGCAGAGTGCCGCCGGGGACGCTCAGTCCTCTAGGAAGGAGGCCCCACGCCGGGATCCAGGCTCCCCCTGGCCTCGCTGCTACTCACCCGCCTCGCTGTAGGCCAGGCACAGCACCCTGCCTAGCGTGGAGAAGGCGCACCTCGGCTGGCACAGCTCCTGTCCGGTCACGGCGAACGCCTCCACCTTGCAGCCTGCCGCCACGAAGAGCGCGTCGCGTCCTCCGCCGCAGAACCGCTCGGGCTCCAACTTGCAGGGCACCACCTGCTGCGACCCGAACGGGTGCAGGTTGTATAGCTGCACCATCCTGACCACCAGCTCCGGGGCAGCCCGGCGGCGCCCGCTCAGGCCTGCACGCCCCGCGGGGCGCCCAGAGACCCCGCTCGGGTCGCAGAGGCTGGACCACTTCCGCCAGCAGTTGCACAGAGCCGAGTCACGTGAGCGTCACCGGGGCCGCCCGCGGCTCCCCTTCTTAAAGAGGCTGTTACGGGGCGAGGCTGGGGTCCGGGAGCCCTCGCCTCCGCCCCGTGCGCCTGCGCCCCGCGGGCCTCTCGTCTGGGGCCTTGGACCCGGCCGACCCGGGCTGGCCACACCTCCGCGCTCCGCGGTTGACCGGCGCAAAGACCGCTGTGTCCTTTTTTCCCCCGTCATTTCACGTTACTGCTTTGGGCTAGACGAGATGTTTAGGCCCTTGAATACGTCTCAACATTTGATTATCTGCTGTCTTGTACCATTTTGTACTTACTTCAGGGGCATCACTTAGTCTTCCCGATAGCTCTGAGCTTCAGGAGGATAGGGCTGCGAAAGCTGAAGTGCAGTGCACACGGCTCCACACCGGGCTGAACACACTGAAGAGTTGTTCCAAAATATTGGAAATTCTAGAATGATTTCATTGGAAATAACAACACTTAGAATATGCTTAGCAAAAAGGAAGGAGGGAAGGAAGGAAGGAAATTTTATTTATATATATATATATATTATATATAATATATATATAATATATATATTATATATATATTATATAATATATATATTATATATATATTATATAATATATATATATAATATAATATTATAATATTATATATATATATATATATATATATATATATAATGCTGAAGAACCGTGGACATAACCTAGTGAACTCCAGGTATTTGACAAAAAATTAGTTTGAGCCCCAGAGGATGGAATGACTAGGGGTGAAATCCACTAGCTCTCAGTCCAGTGCTCCTAAGACTAATCTGTATCCTGTATCTATTCCTGATGTCTCAAGGTGGAGCTCATGGTTACAATCCCAATTTAAAAACAAAACAAAACAAAAAAAAACCCACATGAGCATTAGAGCTACTCTTTACAATTATCCAGAAAATAACATATGTAAGTATGACTTGTGGCATGTTCTCTTACTTTCGGTGTCCCCTTACTTGTGTAGGGACAAAACTAAAAAGAAAGAACAAATTTTTTTTAAGATTTTATTTATTTGACAGAGAGAGCACAAGCAACGGGAGCAGCAGCAGAGGAAGAGGGAGAAGCAGGCTTCCCCCTGAGCAGGGAGCCCTACGTGGAGCTTGAGCCCAGGACTCTGGGATCATGACCTCAGCCGAAGGCAGAGGCTTAACGGTCTGAACCACTCAGGCGCCCGGAAAGAGCAAATTTTCCTTTGGTCGGTTTCTAGTTCTCACCCTCATGAATCATTTCTTAGAAGAATTTACAAATTAGGTGAAATTGGTTTGAAGTTAAACCTACCTCCATTTCCTTTGCCATCTAGATGAATAAAGTACCCCTTAAGTAGTATTCTACTGTCCTTCACCTAACCCAACCAATAGGGACTTTTGGGATACAACTATTCACCAAACTAAGTGAGGCCAAGAACTGGACAAAGATGTCAGCAATAGGGTTGAAAACTCATATAAAAAACAAAGAGCCTAACAACTGCTTACAACTAACTCATTCAGATACAACACTCATGAACACCCCTTTCTCCACAAATATATGCCATATGTGTCCTTTTTTTATTTCCTCCCTCAAGACTGAAAATTAAAATTCCAGTACTAAATTAAAATTTCAAGACTAAACTTACAATTTTATTGTAATTTCACCCTACATTGAAAATGTCTATTTTGGAGAAACCAGTGATATTTGTTCACAGCCTGGAACCCCAGTCCCTTGTAGAGATAGGCCACCTCTCCCTTAAATAAGCCTGGCTCCTTTAAGATTCTTTTTTTTTTTTTTTAAGATTTTATTTATTTATTCGACAGAGAGACAGCAAGAGAGAGAGAACATAAGAAGGGGGAGTGGGAGAGGGAGAAGCAGGCTTCCTGCAGAGCAGGGAGCCCGATGCAGGGCTCAACCTCAGGACCCTGGGATCATGACCTGAGCCGAAGGCAGACGCTTAACGACAGAGACACCCAGGCGGCCCTCCTTTAAGATTCTTAGGTAATAGGGCACCTGGGTGGCTCAGATGGTTAAACGTCTGCCTTCGGCTCAGGTCATGATCTCAGGGTCCTGGGATCGAGTCCCACATCAGGCTCCCTGCTCCTTGGGAGCCTGCTTCTCCCTCTGCCTTTCTCTCTCGCTCTGTCTCTCACGAATAAATAAATAAAATCTTTAAAAAAAAAAAAAAAGATTCTTAGGTAATAGACATGCTAACCAAGGGAAGGAGGAGGATGTCCCTGGTTTCCATGTATGTCAGTAGCCATAAAGAGGAGTTGCCTGCTTATATTCCTGTTACAAATGCAGGGCCAGCCGTAGGCACACCCTAATTTCCTTATGGGAGGCTGTGTTAGTCTGCTAGGGTAGCCATAATAAAATAGCGCAGAATGGATTGCTTAAACAGATTTTTTTTTTTTCACAGTTCTGGAGGTCAGAAGTGTGTCTGCAGTTCTGGTTTTTCCTAAGGCCTCTTTCTTTGGCTTGTGGATAGCCACTGTCATAATCCATTTGGGCTGTTATAACAAAATACCACAGACTAGGCAGCTTATAAACAACAGAATGTTTTTTTCTCACAGTTCTGGAATTGGGGAATTCTGAGATCAAGGTGCCAGCATATAGTAGGGTTAGGGTCCTCTTAGAGGTTGAAGACCGCTGATTTCTTACTGTGTTCTCACTTGCTGGAAGGGGCTAGGGAACTCTGTGGGATCTCTTATATAAGAGCACTAATCCCATTCATGAGGGTGACCTAATCACCTCCCAAAGGCCCTACCTTTTAACACCATCACATTGGGCATTAAGATTCCAATAGGTGCTCAGCAGCGTAAGTCCTTAGGGAAATGCAAGTCAAAACTACCATTAGAGATCATTATACATTTATTGTATTAATAAAAATTTAAAAGACTGATCATAACAAGTGTTAGGATATGGAGCAACTGATGTGGCTGAACTTTTGAAACAGTTTGGCAGTCTCTTAGAAAGTTAGACATACACCAACCATATGTTCCAACCATTCTACACCTAGGTGTTTACCCAAGAGAACCGAGGCATGTATCCTTAAAAGGACTTGTACATACATTCTCATGGCAGCTTTTTGTGTACCCATCAAAAACCGAAAACAACCCAAATATCCATCAACAGATAAATGGATAAACAAATTTTGTTTTATCCATACAATGAAATACTACTCAGCAATAAAAAGGAATGAAATATTGATACATAAAACGACATGGAACGATCTCAAAATAATTATGCTGAATCAAAGAAGCCAGACAAAAATAGAATGTACTAGTTATATAAATGATTCTATTTATATAAAATTCTAGAAAATACAAACTATAGTAACAGATAATAGTGTTTGCCTGGGTCTGAGTGAGGGGCAGAGATATGACAGATTAAAAAAAAGCACGAGTAAACTTTGGGAATGATGGATATGTTCATTATCTTGATTTTTTTAAAGATTTTATTTATTTATTTGAGAGAGAGAGCGCACTGGGGGGGTGGGTCAGAGGGAGAAGCAGACTCCCTGCTGAGCAGGGAGCCCGATGAGGGACTCGATCCTGGGGCTCCAGGATCATGACCTGAGCCGAAGGCAGTCGCTTAACCAACTGAGCCACCCAGATGCCCATTATCTTGATTTTTGTAATGGGTTTATGGGTGAATACATATGTCATAGCTTATCAGACTGTGTACTTTAAATATGTGGAATTTTTTTTAAAGACTATAAGACTACTTAGCCCAAATCATATTGCTAATTAGCTAATTGCAAAGTAAAGCTCATTGTATGAACCTCAATTATACAGAAGTTACTTCATATGTATTTAAGAATTTAAAATAAGAGAATAACTGAACTCTAAATCTGAAACTAATGATACACTATTGTTAACTAATTGAATTTAAGTAAAATAAGCTAAGAAAAAAATAAAATAAAATATGTAATCAAAAAAAAGAATCTAAAATAAGAGTGATGTGGACTGGAGTTCAATGGTAAATAATGTGTTCTAAGATATTTGCTATGTTCAGGAAAATATTTAAAAATTCTAAATGCTTTTTTTTTTAAAGATTTTATTTATTTATTTGAGAGAGAGAGAATGAGAGACAGAGAGCAGGAGAGGGAGGAGGGTCAGAGGGAGAAGCAGACTCCCCGCTGAGCAGGGAGCCTGATGCGGGACTCGATCCCGGGACTCCAGGATCATGACCTGAGCCGAAGGCAGTCGCTTAACCAACTGAGCCACCCAGGTGCCCCTAAATGCTTTTTAGTAAGGGAGAGAAAGAGAAGCAGACAGTGTCACTTTCATACTCAAAACATTCCAATGGCTTTCCATGATATTCAGATCAAAACTAAAATTTCCTGGTTTGGCCTGCAAGGCCCTATATTATCTGGTCAACCTCATTATCTCTCTCCAACTTCATTTCCTACCACTCTCTTTCATTGTGCCATAGACACAGAAGCCTTCTGTGTTCTCTAAAAATCCCCTGCTCATTCTCTTAGGATTTTAGCACTTGCTGTTCCCTGTGCCTGGAATTGGTTCCCAGATCTTCCCATAACTTACCATCTTGCTTCTTTTTAGGTCCTCTCTAATATTACTTCCCTGACATTCTGTGTAACGTACCCTCCAGACCATGTAGACTCACTTTTCTTCTTTATGGGTTTGCTTTTGAAAGCAAGAGTAATAATCACAAATGTAACTCTAGAAGACATATTTTGTTTGTTTGTTTGTTTTAGAAGAGAGAGAGAGAGCAGAGGATGAGATCTCCTCTAAGATCTCATCTCTTCTAAGTTCCAATTCCTCACTGAAAAAACGTGTAGGGTCTTTCACATTGTTTTGCTTAAATGGGACATTTTATTTTAATAGTTGTTTTATTCCTTCAATTTAAAAATATAGAAGTCAAAAAATACTGTTCATGTTTTAAAAACATGAATGTGCAGTAGAATCTTCACTCAGGAAAACTTATCTAAAGAGACAAAGTATCCCAGCTCAGAATTTCTTACTGATATATCACCTCATGTCTTTTTGTGGGTTTTTACTTAAAGAGCCCAATTCATTAGGGCAAAAGGCAGGGTGGGCAAGCCATTCTAGAAGTGTAAAATACTAAAAGTTATTAAAGCAGAACATGTGGATTTCTACAGCAACCCAAAGTATGCTGGTATCCAGAACTAGTCGTGGGCTTTAAAGAAAGGGTGAATGATACTTAGTTTAGAATGCCAAGGAGCAACTGCTTGTATGTCCAAGTTGCCACCAAAGCCAACCTTTACGCCCATTTTCCTAATGTCATGCACGGCCACAAGAGGACATCCGCATGGGCCCTTTGGTTTGTTCATGCCAATGCCTTCCCTGAGGCCCAGCCAGACCAGTGTTGTCCTACCCTTCCCTTCGGGAGCTCCCATCCCTACCCACTCTAGGCCTGGGGATTCCTTCTCCCACAGGACTACTCCAAAAATCGATCTTCAGGTACTCTGAATTTGGAATATATTTGCTCCAAACTAATGCTAGGAAAACAAAGCAAACAGGCAATAACAGTAAATAACAAAATGGGTAAATGCCAAAGGTTATAGTTTCTCACAAATTTCTCAGAATAGTCCTCTGGGCTACAGAGGACTTAAAGAAAGTAAATTTCTCCTTATACCCAATGCCATACACATGTGCACACATGCACACACAAACACATCTTTCCTTCCCTACCTTTTCACTCAATAAAGCAGGGCTAATGGAATAGATGCCTCCTTTGCTCAAAGGGACAATTTACATTTCTGGTGACTTCCAGGCTGGGTTATGCCTAGCTCACTCAGTTTCTATCTTATTCAAAAGTGTCCCCTTCTGGAATTTCCTTATATAAAATGACTCCTAGCTTGGAAGAATTGGTAGCATCCTCTACTGATCTAGGTTATTGCTGAAATTGTTTTTTGTTTTTTTTTTTAAAGATTTTATTTTATTTATTTGACAGAGAGAGAGACACAGCGAGAGAGGGAACACAAGCAGGGGGAGTGGGAGAGGGAGAAGCAGACTTCCCGCGGAGCAGGGAGCCTGATGCAGGGCTCGATCCCAGGACCTGGAATCATGACCTGAGCCGAAGGCAGACGCCCAACGACTGAGCCACCCAGGCGCCCCGGTTATTGCTGAAATTGTATGAAAACTGTTTCCTAAATAATCACAGAGCTCTCAGATTTAAACATTCTAAGTACATATTCCCTTTTTCTCCACACAAGCAAACATATATAAATTAACTATACCTAGTATATATATACCTATTTCATGAGTTAACATTATTTTTCTATGAACTATGAACAGAATTTTCTATGAACTACCTTTATTAATTTTTTAGGAAGATGTACCTGTTAAACACATAAACTTGCAATTACTGGCTTTGCACTGCTTTTGTCACGAGAGTCTAATCCTGTATCTTTTCAGAACAATTTATTCTAGAGAATAATTTTATGGTAAAAACTGGGTTGTTGACAAAATACTTTCAGTGACCATTTTCTTATATCTGGGCCAGACAAGTCCTAATCAAGGTAATATATAAACAGGATATCTGATTAAAAAAAAAAACCCATTATACAAAATCTTTAGAGACTTTTCATTGGTTATATATTTCTTTTTTTATTTAAATTCAATTAATTAACATAAATGTATTATTTGTTTCAGGGTTATAGGTCTGTGATTCATCAGTCTTACACAATACCCAGTGCTCACCACAACACATACCCTCCCCAATGTCCATCACCCAGCCACCCCATCTCCCAACCCCCTCCCCTCCAGCAACCCTCAGTTTCTTTCCTAAGATTAAGAATCCCTTATGCTTGGGGCGCCTGGGTGGCTCAGATGGTTAAGCGTCTGCCTTCGGCTCAGGTCATGATCCCAGGGTCCTGGGATCAAGCCCCACATCAAGCCCCACATCGAGCCCCACATCGAGCCCCACATCGAGCCCCACATTGGGCTCCTAGCTCAGCGGGGAGCCTGCTTCTCCCTCTCCCCCTGCTCATGCTCTCTCTCTATCTCTGTGTCTCAAATGAATAAATAAAATCTAAAAAAAAAAAAGAATCCCTTATGGTTATATATTTCTTAAACCAAACAGACACTTCACACTACACGAGCGGTTCACAAACCTGACTATGCGTCAGATATTCCTGGAGGGCTTGTGAAAACACTTTTTGCTGTGCTTCACCTCCACTTTCCAATTCAGTAAGTCTATAATAGAGCCAGAGAAACCGCATTTCTAACAAATTCCTAGGCAATGTTAATGCTACTGAACCAAACTTTGAGAACCATTCAGTAAACTATTTTTTTCAGTAAACTATTTTATTCATTCATGGCTGCATGAATCTGAAATCTTATTACAACCAAAAAATTATTTACAGTGGTAACTACCTCATGAAATAGTTCCACGTCTCTACATATATAATGTACCAATCACAATACACGTCATTTTGAAATTAAAATACATCAATTTAAAAATCAAATATTTATTGAGTTTGGAAGAGTGCCAAGAGCATTCAGCTGATAGTCAATGCTAATCCCAACTTTACAACTAACTGTGGTCTTGGTGCCAACACTCAATCTCCCTAGACCTGAGTTTCCACATGTGCAGACTGAGGGGAGTGGGCAAGATGAGGCGTCATCCATATCTAAAAGCACCTGTTGATTCTTTGCTTCTACTACATACGAGCCAATGTGCTGAGTGAAGTGAGGGAGTGTGAAACATAGAGCTTGCTCCTTAGCTAGGAACACAAGATACATACCCAGAAAAAGATACCAGCCCAAGCCAAAGGGAAATCCCACATAATGGTGCTTCAGAATTCTATCCTGGTGGAATGACGTTAGGAAAACCACCTCTTCACTCAAGTTCAGACTAATGGAATTTGGACCTGTTCTATAATATTAATAATATCTCTAATAGAGAAATCTCTTCCCCCTTTTTTTCCCTCTTTCCCTCCTTCCTTCTTTCCTTTCTTTCTTCCTTTCCTCCCTTTTTTCCTCTTTTTGATCAATACTTAATGGGACCCTGGGAAGACAGATGGAAATGCCCTGAGTAAAGTCAGGGCAAACATCCTGAAACCAAGCCAAAGAGCTGAACAAGTTATTTTACCTCACCAAGCTGATTTCTTCAACTGCAACACTGTTATTATAAGCCTCATATGAGATAATACATATAAAGTTTTTATTGAAGGGCCTGCCACATAGTGAGAAAATTTTATATCCTAGTATCTCCCCAGAGTACACAGTGTTATGTGGGGCTAGAAACTTGAGTAATTTGAAAATGAACAATGGTCAGAAATGTAGGCCTTGGAGATGAGAGTAGAGAATGAAGGAGGGGTGAAAATGGATGTGAACACTAATGGAGGGAATATAGACCAAGTGGGGAGAAAAGGAAAAAATTCACTATTTGTGGATTAGGAAGTAGAATAGCATGGTGATTAAGAGTTTGTACTCTTGCAGACAGACTATCTGGTTTTGAACCCTGGCTTTTGCAATTTACTAGCTGTATTGTGTGATCCTGGGCAAATTATTTAACCATTCTGTGACTCAGTTTCCCCATGTATAAAATGGAAATAATGATAGCTTCCAGCTTTTTATTCTCAAGATTAAATGAGCTAAAACCTGTTAAGGATAAAACATGCTTGGTACATTATAAAAGCTTAGTAAGTGAAAGCTGCTATTATTATCAATTTTCAACTTAATTTCCTGGGTCACTCCAGTAAGGCTCTTGTTCCTGGGAATACTAAATAGCACAGAGAGGCTAGCATTGTTTCCAGTTGGAGCTGCATCAAGTGCATTCCTGGAATTGCTTCCCTGAGGACTCCTGCTTTTCTCCCTGAAGTTGATAACATATAAAGTTTAGATCAGGCTCACACTCCTTTCTTAAAACTGAGCAGAGAACTCAAGGCCACAGTTCCCAAATTTTACTGCACATTAGAATCACTGGGGAGCTTTTAAAAGTACTGATGCCCATATTGGGCCCCTTATCAGTGAAATTAGAATGTTTGGAGACAGGGACCAGGAATCAGTATTTTTTACTTTTTTTTTTTAAGATTTTATTTACTTATTTATTTGAGAGAGAGAGAGAGACAGAGATAGTGAGAGAGAGCACAAGTGGGGAGGAGAGGGAGAAGCAGGCTCCCTGTTGAGCAAGGAGCCCAACTTGGACTCTGGGATCATGACCTGAGCCAAAGGCAGATGCTTAACAGACTGAGCCACCCAGGCACCCCAGGAATCAGTATCTTTTAAAGATTCCAGTTTGAAACAAAGTTGGCAACCTCTGGCTTAACAGGCTGGTTTTCCTTCTGACTTTGGGGTGCTAAATAAATCAATGCCTTTATCTGGGACCTTGTTTCATTTTTCTAAGTAACGTGTGTAAAAACTTTGACAACAGTTAACAGGGCTTTTGAAGTTGTAAACGAAAATGCTCTTCAGACAGTCAATAGTGCCCTCTGGTGGTGTGATTGGAACCTAAATTAATCTACTTGGGATAAAAATGCTTTAAATACAGGGAAACGGTGTCAATGAAGACTATCCCCCACCTCTGTGCCCCTCTACCACATACACATATATCTAGAAAGGGAAATTTGGGTCTAGGGAGTAAGGTAACCAAGAGCACACAAGAATCATTGATAGCTGTGAAATTGAAATGTAATTGGTCCTCCAGCTTCCCCTTCCTCTCAAAGGTATCCTCCCCAGAGTGGCCTCATCTTCACAACTTCCCAGTGTGAGCACCACCGGAAGAGTAATGATCTCTTTCTTCTATGGCCTAGGATTTTGTTTCTCCTTTGGGGTAGAGGGCAAAAGTTGCACTTCTGGCAACTGACTGAGCCTTCTGCTTAAGGGTAACTACCTCCATTTTACAAATGAGAATAGGGCATAATGTAAAGTTTGCCATCATTAGGAGGAGATGATTCATCTTGATACATCTCTTCTCTCTGTCCTGAATCCAAGGGGCTTCATATCAAGTGGGGAAATTGAAGATCAAGGACAGAACTGTTCTCACCGGGCACGCTTCTGAAAGCCCCTGGCTAACCTAGAGCCTCAGCCTAAGAGGGCACTAGAGATGTACACGCTCAATGTGAGCTAACAATAAATGATGCTACAATACTAGCAAAAAGTATGGGACTGTAGGGTCTGAAAGAAAAGTAGGATATCAGTGTTGGAGGGTAGAGGCTGACGATTTAGGGACTGGGGGTTGGGAGAAAGCGTGGGGTGGATCCTTGCACGTAAACTGGCAGAGTTGAGTCTCTGAAGCAGAAATGGAGTGAAACTGAAGATGAGGAACAGGGGAGAAGGGAGGTCTGGGTCCGTTTAGGTAGTTTCCCTGGAGACTGAGACGGAGACGGAGACGGAGACCAGCCAGCGGCTCCACTGCCCCTACCAAGACTTCTGCAGCTGACGCCTGGTGGCCACCACAGTGTGACTCCTAGGACACGGGGTTTCTGGGGACCAAGATACCATCCCGGCCAGTGTGAGTTGGAGAAGACCTAAGCCATCTGCCCTTGCTTGGCACAAAGCGGGGTCGGGCGCAGCTGTCCCCCCGCTCTCTTGCACTCCTTCCAGAATCTCGATTTTTTGGAACTTCTACTGACACCATGGTCTAACAAAATGTAACAAGCCTAAAAGGGTTCGCTGACGCCATCCCCATCCCGGGAAAGCTAGGTATTGCCTCGGCGGCTCCCGCGCCAGAAGAAACATACCGGTTAATCCCGCCCTTTGTATTGTGATGAAAGAAAAGCTTCCGAACACCGACTGAAACCCTGCGGGGCTTTCTGGGAACCTGGATAAGGAGGATGCATTCCCAGAGGATTCTGGGATTAGTAGTTTTTGGTCTCCAAACACGCACGCCCAATTCCGCCTGCGCATTGCGCTCTGGACCTTGGTGCTTGCTCTCGCGCGAAATAGGCACGTGGTGGGTGTTCCCTAGGGGTGCAGCTTGAAGGCGCGCGGGCGCGGCGGCTGTTCGTCCCGCTGCTTCTTTTGATCGAGGTTCTAGCTGACCTTACTACAGGATAAGGTTTTTTCATTCCAGAGCTCACAGTCTGGGAAGGGCTAACCGGCAAACTGACAAAATAGCATGAGTAAAAGGGCGTGTATTTTTAATTGCTGTGTTGAGCAGAAACGAGTGGGTGAGGAAGGTTTCCCAGAGCGACCGAAGTTGGAGATGAAACGGGAAGGACTGACTGTAAGGCAGGGGCCCGGCAAGGAGTACGGTCAGGGCCAAGGCTTCTGGTAGAACATAACGTGATTTTAGTTTTCTGCTCCCACCTGAAATTTTTACCCTATTTTAATAAACTGTTAATGTCTCAAATACTTCCTAAGATGCCCGTCGTTTTACTAAAGTAAATTTTTGTGTCTTTAGCTAAGTTTAACCTGTTAGTGTGATGCTACGTATGGTTTTTTTTGGTTTTTTTTTTTTTTTTTGCGTTTTGGTTTTTTTCACTATTGATTTTTGTGTGACTTTTAATGTCTTCGTGTATATTTTCAGTTGTTAGCTTAAATTGTATGATGTGAGGAAGAGCATTACACTTGTCTTGGAATCAGGAAATGAGCATTTAGATTGTAGGCCTTTGGGATAATTAATCCTTAGTAATGAAGGAAAACATGTAATTTTATTGTGTTCGTTTTGGGACTTTGAACTACCTCAGGGATAGAAATCCAAAGCGATAATATTTATAATGATTCCCTAGCTCTCTGAATGAGAATAGTTTGTAAATGTGTAGAAGCAGGAGGAGAACAGCATCTGGTTTTACAGTAGTAGTACGGTAAGATTTTTAGGTTGATGTGGACTTTTAGTGTTTGTGTGTTGTTTATGTGGAGGGGGTTAGGGAGGAAATCTTCTGGGGCACAGGTCAATTATGAGGGGTTAAAGAGACCGGTGATGATCTCTTAGTTTTGTTTTGGATTTGTGTTTGTTTTGTTTTGTACTGTTACAGTTTTATAGACAATCCCTGACTTACAATAGTTTGACATAATGATTATTTCTCTTTACTGTGGTGCAAAAGCAGTATACATTCAGTAGAAACTGCACTCTAGGGCGCCTGGGTGGCTCAGTTGGTTAAGCGACTGCCTTCGGCTCAGGTCATGATCCTGGAGTCCCGGGATCGAGTCCCGCATCGGGCTCCCTGCTCGGCGGGGAGTCTGCTTCTCCCTCTGGCCCTCCTCCCTCTCATGCTCTCTGTCTCTCATTCTCTCCGTCTCAAATAAATAAATAAAATCTTAAAAAAAAAAAAAAAAGAAACTTCACTCTAAATTTTGAATTTGGATCTTTTTCTGGGCTAGTGATACACAGTATGATACTCTCTTCATGATACTGGGCAACAGCAGTGAGTGGCAGCGAGCCACAGTTCCCAATCAGCCACGAGGTCACAAGGGTAATCAACTGATAATGATTTACAGCTGTTCTGTTTCTCACTTTCAGTACAGTATTCTATATATTATATGAGATGATCCACACTTTAGTATAAAATGGGCTTTGTTTTAGATGAGGCAGCCCCACTGTGGACCAACAAATCTTCTGAGCATGTTTAAGGTAGGCTAGGCTAAGTGATGATGTTCTGTAGGTTAAGTGTATTAAATGCATTTTCAACTTAAGATATTTTCAGCATAGGATGGGTTTATCAGGATATAACCCCGTAAGTTGAGAAAGATCTATAGTTTGTTTTGGACAGAGATAATATCCATTAAGGAAGATTCTTGCTGAGTGTGGCACTGATTGCAAGGAATTCTCTGGGTGGGTGGGAGACAACAGGACAATCCCTTGGCTAATTAACATCAATAAAAACATGTGAAGTCTTAGTGTTTAGGAAAATATTTACTCTCTTATTTTTGTAGTCCACACTAAATTCTATATTAAATTGATATTGAGAAATACAGAACAGCATTCTTTGGGGATTTAGTTGGATGAGATATTCATTTCTCTGTTTTATACAGTCTCTTAGACATTCTTTTACCCACAATAAGCACTTCATCATAGTTTAAATGGGTGGCTTCTCTGACTTGGTATTTTGTTGTTGTTGTTGTTTTCTCTAGCTTTAAAGGCTCCTTTGCAACACACCCATTAAAATTGTCATTCCCCAGGGTGCCTGGGTGGCTCAGTTGGTTAAGTGTCTGGCTCAGGTCATGATCCTAGGGTCCTGGGATCGAGCCCTGTGTTGGGCTGTGCACTCAGTGGGGAGCCAGCTTGAGGATTCTCTGTCCCTCTCCCCCTCCCCCCCTGCTCTTGTGCGTGTGCTCTCTCTTGTTAAATAAATCTTTTTTAAAAAATGAAATTTTCATTTTCTTCCAGCTTAGGGGCTTCCTAGTTCATGAAGCCTCTGAACACCCTTTCCTAGTTCCCAGAGCACAGTATTTTTATCTCCATTACTCTGCTTTGTTAATTTCCCTTGCAGTTTAGTATATCTTGTTTACCTTGCTGCTTTAAAAACCATGCAAGACATGCAGTATTTTCTTTTGTGCATTTAGAGACCATATATTAGTTATCTCTTATTCTTTTTTCTTTTTTAAGTAGGCCCACGCCCACTGTGGAATCCAATGCAGGGCTTGAACTCACAACCCTGAGATCAAGACCTGAGCTGAGATCAAGTTGGATGCTTAACCGACTGAGTCATCCAGGTGACCCTTTTATTCTTTTTTATTTTTAATATTTTATTTATTTATTTGAGGTAGAGAGAGAGTGAGAGAGCACGAGCAGGGGGAGCAGCAGAGGGAGAGGGAGAAGCAGGCTCCCCATTGATCAGGGAGCCCAAAGTGGGGCTGGATCCCAGGACCGCAGGATCATGACCAAAGGCAGATGCTTAACTGACTGAGCCACCAGGCGCCAGCCCCCCACCCCCCGCTCTTTTATTCTTAATAATCATGTAGTATTCATTTTTGCACATGTATATACAAGTGTCTAGCACATAAACCTCTGTAATTCCCAGCTTTTGCCAGGAACCCCTGGCAAAGATAATAATATTTATCCACCTATTTTTGGTGTAAAAAAAAGACTAAACATATCTCCTCAAATAAAAATGTATAGGTTTAAAAAAGCTTTTAAAAATTATTTTTACTCAACATATATAATTTCAAGTTTGTTAAAAGCTAGTTAAAAACTCTTGATTAAAAACCTGAATAAAGTTCTAGGCGATCTTTCAATAACAAAGGGATTCTTGGGAAAAGACTGAGAACTATCCTATTTAATACTTAGTACGAAAAAATTTTTTAAGAAGAACCCAAAAGGGTTTGTGGGAGAAAGGCTCTTTCCTTTCCATCTGGTGGCAGCAATTTAGCTCAAAAGTCAGTGAAGGTGGGCGCTTACAAGTACATCCTGGGGCTATGGAGGAAGAAGCAGTCAGATGTAATGGGCTTTATTCTCAGAGTGCACTGCTTGCAGTACTGCCAACTCTCTGCACTCCCCAGGGTACCCCACCCAACCTAGCCTGATAAAGTGCACAGACTGGGATACAAGACCAAGAAAGGTTATGTCGTATATCAGATTCATGTGCACGGTCGTGACTGCAAACGCCCAATTCCTCAGTGTGCTACCTATTTCAAGCCTGTCCATCATGGTGTTAACCAGCTAAAGTTTGCCCCAAGCCTTCAATCTGTTGCCTAGGAGGGAGCTGGACACCACTGTTGAGCTCTGAAAATCCTGAATTCTTACTGGGTTGGTGAAGATTCCACATACATATTCTTTGAGGTTATCTTCATTGATCCATTACATAAGGCTATCAGAAGAAATCCTGACACCCAGTAGATCACCAAACCAGCCCTCAAGCACAGGGAGATTTGAGAATTGAAATCTGCAGGCCCCAGGAGGCGTGGCCTGGGAAAGGGTCACAAGTTACACGCCAGTACTCTCCAACTCCACTGTTACTGCTAATAGAAGTAATGTTTGTAAAATTCTTACTTAATAAATAAACAGGGGCGCCTGGATGGCTCAGTCGTTAAGCGACTGCCTTCGGCTCAGGTCATGATCTCAGGGTCCTGGGATGGAGCCCCACATTGGGCTCCCTGCTCGGCGGGAAGCCTGCTTCTCCCTCTCCCACTCCCCCTGCTTGTGTTCCCTCTCTCGCTGTGTCTCTCTCTGTCAAATAAATAACATCTTTAAAATAAATAAATAAACAATTTACAACAGTCAAAAAAAATTTTTTAAATATATGTATCTGTTATTGCTACTTCTTTCCTAAACTCAAATTTTCTTTTAAATAAATAGTAATTTTAGGGCGCCTGGGTGGCTCAGTCGTTAAGCGTCTGCCTTCGGCTCAGGTCATGATCCCAGGGTCCTGGGATCGAGTCCCATATCGGGCTCCTTGCTCGGCAGGAAGCCTGCTTCTCCCTCTCCCACTCCCCCTGCTTGTGTTCCTGCTCTCGCTATCTCTCTCTCTGTCAAATAAATAAATAAAAATCTTTTAAAAAATAAAATAAATAAATAAATAGTAATTTTAAACAATATAGTGATTTATTTCTTAGCAGAAGTATCTTGAAAAAGCACATCTTAGACACCAGGCTAGCTTTGTGTCTCATCCTTTTTAAAAATCTATATTAATTTTATGGGTAAAAATATGTGTCTTGTCCTTTTAGTTATCTTTTTCACAAATTTATAATGTAGACAACTATTGATGTTTACTGAGAAGCTCAATTTTCTGAATATTTACAGCCATCTGTGTTGACTTTAGTATGCTAACCTAGGTCATCAATGCTTTAATGTTCACCTGGGGGTACATTTGTCTTTCTTTTTGACCCCAACACCTTATCTAAAAATACTTGAGAAATGGAAATTTTATTTGTAAATATTACAAAATTAGCAATTCAAGCAGGATATTAATATATTTTGACCCTAAAATTTCATCTGTTTATGAACTTGAGTCTCTTAGGATTTCTAATTCTATTAGGTCAGGCGATTAAATTCCTCTAAAAATCTATTCAAATACTCTTTTTCTTCAAATTTGAGAAATGTGTTTGACATTTTGCAGTTTTTTTAACTTTCTAAAGGACTTGGAAATGGTAAGTTAAACCTTAATTCTGGGTTAGCAAACTATAATCCTATGGTTGTAGGATGCAATGGTTTGGTGAATTGTGATAATGACTGATGATTTAAACCGATTTGCTAATACAATAAAGTTTCCCACATTTAAAAAGTGTTTTTGATAATGTCCAAAGTGTATTTAGAGTTGAAGTTTTGGTCTTTTAATTTTTTAGCCATAAAGAAGGCAGAAAAACATTCACCAATCCTTGCAGTATTCATTAAAATAAGAACTTTCACCATGGCCATGACAAGAACCCTAAATAATTCCATGGCTCAGAGTTGTGCTTTCCTGAAGTTAGGAGAAGCATCCTGTGCAGGACACAAAGGAAGGGACAGATCCCAGGCAGGCCTGATTCTTCAGCAATTCTGGTCTTCTGCCGAGTAGGAGCACTTAGTGAGTCAAGGCCTGAAGGAGGAGGAAACTACTATCTCCTGGGAAAGTCCTCTGTAATCTGGAACACCACAGATTTCTCAGAATGGGAGTTGGCATCAGAGTGTCTCCTGATTCTTGATGAAACAATTCAGTATGATCAAGGACACACACCTACGAAAATGGCTTCTGGAAACAGTTATTCTGGTATTTAGGAATAACCCAGCTGCTCAGCACCAGGAAATAAGCTTCAATCAACTATATTTCTTGTTAAGTGCTAGCGGACTCATTGGATAATAATTCTATTATAATAATAGTAATGACAATAAGCATTTATTATTCAAAGGCAGGCATTTGATATTCATTATATTATTAAGACTTTTACTTGGCATTCATTTTATATTACTTCCTCTGCCCTACCAGCTGTTATACCCAGAAATCTGCCCCAGAATCTGTTGGGGTCCTGATTAAGTCTGAGAAAATTCTGTTGTAAATAACTAAGTTACAAAAGATTTTATCTTCCATCATTTCCTCTGCCTTCTTATTTAAAAAAAAAAAAGTTCAGAAAGAGTATTGTGTCAGTGTTAATTTTTTGATTTTGATCATTATACTGTGATTATGTATGTTAAAATGGGATAAGAGATATGAGGGAACTTTTTGTAGTAATTTTTCAACTTTTCTATAAGTCTAACATTAATTAAAAACAAAGTTGAAAAACTTCATAATTTCTTTACTATAATTTGGTTTATATCTTTTATTATTTTCTTGTGGCAGAAAAGCAATACATGTTCAATACAGAGAACATTTTACATGCATGTAAGTAAAAGGAAGAAAATAAAAATCCCTTAATTCAATCAGCTAGTGGTATCTGCTATAAATACATAAGTGTAAATTCACTGAGAGGTATGTGTATATGGATGTGTAGTACGTATTAATTTCAATCACTGACTCCACTGGCAAAGATAAAGCTTGGTATTTTTTTAATTGAACTTAATTTATCTTATACCTTCGGTTTGCCTAATGGGAGGTAACTTAATTTAGTGACTTCCAGGTAGCTCAGGCATTTTAAGATTTAAAGTCAATTAAATACAAGTTTCAGATTCAGTCCCCTTTCTCTTACCCTGTAGGCTATGTTTGGTCTCTGTTCACCTTCAGCAGGCACGACTACTGAGCCTTCCCAGTGCTGGAGGCTCACTGGGAATTATGATAAGATTTTGAAAGGCTGCCCTTGAGCTCCTTAACGGAGCCACCTTATTAGCTTTTACTCTTTTATTGCCCTGGCACATTTCTGATCTCTTAAGACTCTTAAGATCTGCAGAAGCTTGAGGCTACACTCTGGAAAATGAAGCATAGCTTTCTTTTTTAATGGGATCCCCAGAAATTACTGGGCTATTATCCTTCCCTTTGTGGTGCTTAGCCTAGGGTGATGGCATTCAGGCCTTTTCCCTGAGATCCACTTAAGAGATTTACTCTGTGAACTCTAATATGTCATTCCTGAAAATTCTCCTCTTCCATTGAACTTTGTCTCTATCTCCTTATGGGTGAATAAAGCAAGCAAACAAGTAAACACACAATATCATACATTCTTCCAGAACCTATTAGTTATGACATAAACTTAGAAGTTTATGTATTACAGTCAGACTTTTGGAAATTCAGATTCTTAAAGTTATTTTCTTTGCCAAGGGTTTCAAAATTCTATATTATTAACAAAGTATAAAAAAACATTTTTTGTAGGCAATTGTAAAAATTTGATTATGTTATTACAAGTTATTAGAAGACACCAAAGATTGATTTATTATTAATTTTGTTGGGTGTGAGAATGGCCTTGTGGTTCTGTATGAAAATATTCCTAATTTTTAGAGAAGTTAGTGAAGGGCATTATAGGCAGGCTGGGTTGGGAAGTGATAGGAGTGGGAGGTAGGGGACAGATTATAAAGAGCCACACCTGCCGTTCTTTGATTTCAAGTTCACAGCATCAAACAGGAGAGTGACATGATTAATGTGCATAAAGGGGGGATGATGAGAAAGCGTGTTTGTGACTGGGAGGTGAGTGGCTGGAGGAATTTTTTATTCCTTCCCCTCTCTCGGCATCCATACCCAAATCCATCAGCACACCCTGTTTGTTCTCTTAGCTTCATCATCTCCCCATTCCAAGCCACCATCATCTCTTAGCTGGACACAATTGTTTCCTAATTATCAACTAAGTAGTCTACTTCTGTTTTTTCTCTAAAAACTCCATAGAGCTGCCAGATGAATTTTTTAAAGCCTAACTCACTTTGTTATTCTCACCCTTAATGAGAGTCTACTGCATTTAAAATAAAACACAAACTCTGCCATAGACCATAAATTTCTATGGAATCTGGCTCTTATCTTCCTCACCGTCCTCTTTGTGCTATGACTAAGTGAAAGAGTGTTCAAGTTCAACTGCTAGATCTGAGATGTAAAATAGTGACAAAGTGGACAAAAAAGTTGACTTTAAATAGCAATTTTTTTACCTTAATCTGCATTCTTTAACAATGGGGCAATCATTACAGATCTTAAGGAGTCAGGCTTACCTGTATTTTCATATTTGCAATTTCATCTTTCAGTCTAACGATCATGGCTTCTTCACTGATTTTACACATACAACATTTTCAGTCTGAGCATTTTCTGGCGTATGTTCCAAGAACTTATTTAGACTCTGGCACACCAAAAATTGAACTATATTGCCATTTGTCTAATACTTCCAGAAGAAAGTAAATTAAAATAATTTGAAATGCCACTGTTTTCATCTTCCTCATCATCTTCTTTCTGTTTAGTGAAATGAAGTAATAAATTGCTGCAAATTCAATTTCTCTTTCCATTGCTGGTTCATGCTTACAGATGATAGCTTAAGAAAATGAGCAAAGGCCTCTTGAAAAAACTGTCTTATTGACTACTCTTCATACTCTGCTGAAGGAAATGTAAAATGGAGCACTCTATGAAGGGCAAGTGTCAATATTGACCACGTTCACAAATACATTTCCTCTTTGATCCTACAATTCTCCTTTGACAGTTACACGGAGACTTAGTGCGGTTCAAAACCACCACCAGCTTCTTTACTCTGGTGCTGCTGCTGCACCAGTTTAAAGGTCAGCTGACTTAATTTCTTCTGGGCTCCCAAGGTGCAGAGCTCAGCCTTGCCAACCCGTTGGTTGCAGCCAGCCCACTGTACCCAAAGTACAGTTCTCTGATTCTCCTCAGACTCAAAAGCCAACTGTGGAGCTCTGTTCCTCCTATGGTCCCCGAGGAAAACAAGCTTCTTCCCACCTATTCACATGGGCAGCCACATGCCTCAGGTAAAGCAGGTCGTGCTCACTACTCCCAGCAATCACCAACTGCTAGAAATGAAAATTTTCCTTAAAAAAGAAAATGGAGGGGGGAACTCTGTAAACCTAAATTCCAATTAAACACTTCTGAATTCGTTGTGTCTCATAGATTCGCTAGTGACCCTTAAGATGAACAGTTTGAAGGCATCCACCCGAGATTCACCCCAGGAAATGAAAGAAAGTAACTTGTTGGTAGCTCCGGGGCTCGTAATATCGCGGAGCTTATTCAGTGGAAGATCCTGTTACAGGTCACATCAGATGAGGTAGGGATGAGGCAGGATGAAGTAAGGCCTGAAGAATGGGGCTGAGACTTAGGGCCTGGGGCAAACAGTGGAAAAGAGAGTCGTCTCTCTGTTTGAAGCTGGGAATCAAGCCGATAACGCAGACACCACCAGCATGCCACTCGTACTCCTGGGGCCGCGTGGCTTTCCCGCGCGCTCGCCTCGGGGGCGGGGAAGAACCCGGATGGAACCGCCCCTGCAGCCGGGACCCCCTACAGTCTTTGAATCCCTGCGTGGGGCGGAGTTGCCCTCCCTTCCATGCTCTGATTGGTTCGTTTCCGTAGGCTCCTTCCTCGCGATTGGGCTTTGACAGTGTCAGTCACAAAGCGTCACTGGTCTCTCAGATTGTTGCTAGAAGGCGACTGCGTCGACGTCGGATTAGACTTGCGGCGTCTCACTTCCCTCGGAGCGCTTTTCCTCCGGCGCTCGGAACCTACTCTGTGCTTCTCGGCTGTAGGGCCTGGAGGGAGGCGTATTGAGCCGGCTCGAGAGCTATCTGGGGCGCACAAGCGTTCCGTTCGTTACCCGCTCAGCGCCATGTCGTGGATGTTCAAGAGGTGAAGGGGGCGAGGGGGTGGGGCGCAGGGGTAACGGCCTGTCGGCGTCCCCAGATGAACCTGACCTTCCCCGCGTTCCCTTCGAGTTCTCCTCGCGTTCTCGGTGCAGCTTGTATTCGTCCTGCTGGTGGCTCATATCGCCGCGGGAGAAATAAATGCATAGCCTTGGCTGGCGAGGGGAGGCTCCTCAGGCGAGCCTCATGCCGGGGCCTTGGAGAAATTTCTCTCAGGGGCTGTGGGGGGCCTAGGGTTCCAAGCTCCACTCTTTAGCCGGGATCCTGATCTGAGCTTTATTCAACGAACACACGTTAGATGCTCACTGTGCGCTAGACGGTGTGCTCGGAATAAAGGGCCAATTAAGAAAGCCCTTGTCCCCAAGTAGCTCACAGTTTATGTGCATGCACAGACATAGAAATACGTATTTGCAGTGGAGCCAAAGAGGTATGCGCGGCGTACAAGGAAAACGCGGGGAAATAGCTTCCATCTGTTCTTAGGAGAGTGGAAACTTTAGGAAGCCCCTCAGCGAACTTCCCCTTATTTTTCATTTTCCAGATTGGTGTACATGCCTGTTCCTGGAACAGTTATCCATGAAAGGATTGAGGGTACCCTTAAACCAACGGGAATGGGAGACTTGAGGTCAACTTCCCATGATGGCATGATTTAGATGCCTGATAAGGGTTCTGTTTGGAGAGAATTAAAACTGGATGCTGGTTGTATTATCTGTAACCGTATAAATGGCTTCACATATAATAATAGTTCCATATTTGCAAGTCGTTTCTAGTTCAATTCTTATTGAAATTTGGTGTGTAATTAGAGTTACATCATATACATCTCAATTTAAATAGATGATCATCACTAGGGAAAAGATTTGTGAGCCCTTGTTGGAGTTTTCATTTTGAGTACTCGGTAGGTAGAAGAGGCATTACTGAACAGGTTAGGGTTCCTGGAAACCTTCCCCACTCACTCCAATTCCTGCTTTACCCATAGTAACACTCTGTCAATCTTTATACAGCAGTTCCCACTAAAGATTTAACATGTTGAAATAAAATGAGAAAACAGTTGGCCTATAAATATAATATGGTCTTTGGTTAAATATTGTATCATTTTCCTGTGCTTTTTCTTTTTTAATAGAGATCCTGTTTGGAAGTACTTGCAGACTGTCCAATACGGAGCCCATGGAAATTTTCCACGCCTCTCATATCCAACTTTCTTTCCCCGTTTTGAATTCCAAGATATTATACCTCCAGACGACTTCCTAACTAGTGATGAAGAGCTAGATTCAGTTTTATTTGGAACTTTGAGAGGTCATGTAGTTGGACTACGCTATTACACAGGAGTAGTGAGTATAATAATATTAGATATTAAGTTGAAATATATTTATCTTGTTAACCCAGAAAATAAGAATTTGAAGGTGATATGTACAATTAATACTTATTTTACTTTAAGTAGAATGTATCTGGGTAAGATAACAAATATTTAATGGCCAATTTTCTTCTGTATTTATATTCTGCTTGTAATATATAAAGCACTTTTTCCTGTATGGTTTCATTTGATGGCTATAATGACTTGAAGGTAGATAGAACATCTATTATCCCCTTTTTATCACTGAAGAACTGAAGCTTAGGAAGGTTAGATGATTGGCCCAGAAAGCAGATACTAGGGGTGTATTTGTAGAATAACTTCCAAGTCCGTTCTTTTCTTTCTCCTCTTCTGTCCCTTAGCGCATTTCTGTACTGCAATATTTTTAATTTAGGAAGATTAATTCCTACTAGATAAGGGAATTGTCTATTTTTAGGTCCTTTTTTTTTTCCTTTCTGCAGTAAGACTATCTGTCTACCAATTTTTCTCCCTACATCTGTCTTTCTGTATCTGTTTGCATTGTGTGTATGTGTGAGAGACAGATAATATATGACTTTATATCTGGTGAGAAGTTGTCTTTGTTATGGTTATGTAGTATGTTTCTCTGTTATTTGGCTGATGTGTCACTAGTTTTAGTCTTTATTATGAAATATTTTAAGCATGCATAAAAGTAGAATAATAAAACAAACTCCCATATACCTGTGATTCAGCGGTTAACAAATTTTCTCACATTTTTTTCATCACTTTTCCTTTTGTCCTTTAGAACAAAAAAAATCTCTACTGTTTCAGGTTTTTTTTGTTTTGTTTTGTTTTTTTCCTTAAGATTTTATTTATTTGACAGAGAGAGAGACAGAGCAAGAGAGAGAACACAAGCAGGGGGAGTGGGAGAGAGAGAAGCAGGCTTCCCGCAGAGCAGGGAGCCCGATGTGGGGCTTGATCCCAGGACTCTGGGATCATGGCCTGAGCCGAAGGCAGACTTAACGACTGAGCCACCCAGGCGCCCCTCTACTGTTTCAGTTTACATCCATATAATTCAGTATGTCTCTAAAAAAATTCAGACCTTGTCATTTTCATACTTAAGAAAATTAGTAATTCCTTATTACATCTAATAACTAATCCATAATCAGTTTTCTTAATTGTTTAAAAATGTCTTTTTGGGCACCTGGGTGGCTCAGTTGGTTAAGCGACTGCCTTCAGCTCAGGTCATGATCCCAGGGTCCTGGGATCGAGCCCCACATCGGGCTCCCTGCTTTGCGGGGAGCCTGCTTCTCCCTCTCCCACTCCCTCTGCTTGTGTTCCCTCTCTCGCTGTGTCTCTCTCTGTCAAATAAATAAATAAAATCTTAAAAAAAAAAAATGTCTTTTTATAGTTCTTTTTGTTTGGAGAGCAAACCAGAGCATGAGCAGGGAGGGGCAGAAGGAGAGGAAGAGAGAGAATCTTAAGCAGATTCAAGTGTGGAGCCCCACAAAGGGCTGGATCTCACAACCCTGAGACACTTAACTGACAGAGCCACCCCACCTAGGCACCCCTCCTATATTTTCTTTATATTGGAGCTTCTTAGATTATTTTGTAATTGTCTGAAATGTGTTGTCTAGGAGATTTCTTAGGAAAGAGGATTTCCTGAGTTTCTGTATGTTTCTAATTGTGACATTTATATTGAAGGACAGTTTGGCTAAATATAAAGTCCTTAGCCTGTATTTTCTCTCTATATTTTGATGTTGCATAAAATGTTGGTGAGAATTCTGATGACAATATGATTTCTCTCCCATATAAGTGAATTGGGAATTTTTGCCTCCATAACTAAAGGGTATTTTTCCTTATCTTGAAAATCTAGTAGTTTTATTGGGGTATGTCTTATGATTGCCCTGTAACTTCATTTTCTTCTATTTCAGAAAATTTTTCTTTAATTACAGTTTTAAATGCTTGCTTTGTTTTTCAGGGACTCCATTCTACCATCTATCTATTAGATCTCCTCTGCATATATCTATGCCTGTGTATATGCCTATTATTTTCTCTGAAATCCTTTCTATCATACTTCTTTATTTCTTAGTTTTTCATCATTTATTTCCCTTACCATGTTTTCCACAAGGTCTGTGGAACTTTGTGTTCTTTCTGGTTTTTAATTCTGAAATAGTTTTTCATTTCTAATTTTTTCCTAAAATCTATTGGTTCTTATCTCCTATCCATCTCTCTTCTTTAGTTCTTTTATCTGTCTCTGTCTCTGAGCTTGCCTGTTTCTGATTTGTGCTATTTTTTCAAAACTTAGATTGTTTTCTAAATTATTTTAAGCCATTGTGAAATACTAGATTATGGTTTTTGATCTTAGAACATTTACTATTTGTTGAGCTTAGAATAATTTCTATGACACTAGTAAGCTAATAAAAATGTTGAGCCCATTAAAAGTAATCACTTTTTTATTTTTAAAATATGTATTATTTATTTTATAAGTAATACATATTCATTATTTTAAAATGGCTAAAAGAAAAACCATTAAATCTCCCTGTAGTTTATCATCCTGGACCATAAGTTATTCATTTTATTTTTTCACACTTTACTCTGTGGGCATATGCATGTAAATTGAAATCACATTATGTATTAAAAATTGAGATCGTTATTATGTCTATTATAGTGATCACCCTTTTTTCTCCTGGTAAAATATTAGGACTATCTTTTCATGTCAGTACAAATCTATATTGTATTTTTTTTTTTTTTAAAGATTTTATTTATTTATTTGAGAGGGAGAGAATGAGAGACAGAGAGCACGAGAGGGAAGAGGGCAGAGGGGGAAGCAGACTCCCTGCTGAGCAGGGAGCCTGATGTGGGACTCGATCCCAGGACTCCAGGATCATGACCTGAGCCGAAGGCAGTCGCTTAACCAACTGAGCCACCCAGGCGCCCTATATTGTATTTTTAATTTCCTTATTGATGGACGTTTTGAGGTTGATCACTATTATGAAAATATAAAAATTGAGGTATTAAACTTTGCATACTTACTATTTTCAACTTTTTCCAGTTTTATTGAGATATGATTTACATGAGAAAATACACATTTTTTTTTTTTAAGATTTTATTTATTTATTTGACAGAGACACAGCGAGAGAGGGAACACAAGCAGGGAGCGTGGGAGAGGGAGAAGCAGGCTTCCCACGGAGCAGGGAGCCTGATGCAGGGCTTGATCCCAGGCTTCTGGGATCATGACCCAGCCGAAGGCAGACACTTAATGACTGAGCCACCCAGGCACCCCCCCATGCCTTTTTTTTTTTTTTTAGAAAATACACATTTCTAAGTATATGATTCCAAGAGTTTTGATAAAGATAAATACATGATAATCACCATTCTAATCAAGATACTGATTATTTCTATCACCCCTGAAAGTTCTGTTGTGTTTCGTTGTAGTCCTTTCTGCTGGACCTGCCCTAACACCTACAACCTAATTTCTCTTGGTATCAGTTTAGCCTGTTCCAGAGCTTTATATGCATTAAGTCATACATTAATGTACTCTTTAATTCTAGCTTCATTCAAACTCAGGATAATTCAAATACTTATTGAGTCAATTTTGGCAATTTATATTTTTAAAGAAAAGCATCTATTTAAATTTTCAAATTTATGCTACAGAGTTGTGCTTAGTAACATTTATACTTGAAAATATTTTAAGTGTTCATTCTCTGTGTTTTATATTTGTGTCTAGTTTTTATCAATTAGCCTTGGTAGAGATTTATGTTTCATCTTTTCAAGCAACCTTTCTTAGATTTTTCTTATGGTTATTTTTCTTCATTGTTTTCTGTTTTATGTTCTGTTATCCAAGTTCCCTAAGTTTATTTTATTTTATTTTTAGATTTCTGATTTGAATGCTTAATTTTAATCTTAATAATAATAGCTTTTAATCTTAAACATTCTTCAAAGTACTGTATTCGCTATATCTCCTCTAAGTTTTGATATATAAAGTTGGCATTGCTAAATTTTTTAAAGATTATTTAATTTATTTTTATTTTTTAAAAGATTTTATTTATTTATTTGACAGAGACACAGCGAGAGAGGGAACACAAGCTGGGGAGTGGGAGAGGGAGAAGCAGGCTTCCCACGGAGGAGGGAGCCCGATGTGGGGCTCGATCCCAGGACCCTGGGATCATGACCTGAGCCGAAGGCAGACACTTAGTGACTGAGTCACCCAGGCACCCCTATTTATTTTATTTTTAAAGATTTTATTTATTTGGGGCACCTGGGTGGCTCAGTCATTAAGTGTCTGCCTTCGGCTCAGGTCATGATCCCAGGGTCCTGGGATCGAGCCCCACATCGGGCTCCAGCTCAGCGGGAAGCCTGGTTCTCCCTCTCCCACTGCCCCTGCTTGTGTTCCCTCTCTCGCCGTGTCTCTCTCTGTCAGATAAATAAAATCTTAAAAAAATACATTGTTGTAATTAGTTGTAATTCTCTCTCTTTTTTTTGTTTTTAATATTTTTTAATACATCCTTTTCTGTCTTGGTGTTCAGACCTTGTTTTCTTTGTTTTTATAGTCTCTAGAATTTTGGTCTATATGTATTCTATTTTAACTTCTATCAGTAATTATTATCTACTATCTATTATCAGTAATTAGCTATCATCTGTAGTAAATCACAGTTACCTACTTTTAATAAGTGATTTATTACAATAAAAGAAAATTAGCTAATTTTGTTTGAGATGAAATCTAAAAAAAGTAAGTTTTTTTACCTAACTTTTTGGGGTTATGTATTTCTTGGGATTTGCATAATTTAGTTTAAAAAAAGATCATGCTTACAGGCATTGGCAGAAAGGATGGGACTGGGAGAGAACAGAGCTGTGCTTTATGAATATCTCCAAAGGGCTAGAGAGGAATATCTGTCTGATAATCTGACTGGTCAGGCTATAGAGAATCTTTTTTTTTTTTTTTTTTTTTAAAGATTTTATTTATTTATTTATTTAGAGAGAATGAGAGAGACAGAGAGCACATGAGAGGGGGGAGGGTCAGAGGGAGAAGCAGGCTCCCCGCCGAGCAGGGAGCCCGATGCGGGACTCGATCCCGGGACTCCAGGATCATGACCTGAGCCGAAGGCAGTTGCTTAACCAACTGAGCTACCCAGGTGCCCCAGGCTATAGAGAATCCTGAAAAAGTAGACAGATGGTGGTGGTGGTTTGAAGCAGCATTCCTTTGTCTTTTTCAGGCAATTAAAAAAGTGATAATTCACTACCATAAAATTCATTTTTATTTTTTTTATTTATTTTTATTTTTTTTAAAGATTTTTTTTTATCCATTTGACAGCAAGAGACACAGCGAGAGAGGGAACACAAGCAGGGAGAGTGGGAGAGGGAGAAGCAGGCCTCCTGCAGAGCAGGGAGCCCGATGCGGGGCTCGATCCCAGGACCCTGAGATCATGACCCGAGCCAAAGGCAGACGCCTAACGACTGAGCTACCCAGGCGCCCCACCATTTTTATTTTTTAGAGATTTTTAAAAATTTATTTGTCAGAGAGAGTGAGAGCACGCGAGCGTGCACACAGAAGCAGGGGGAGGGGCAGGCAGAAGGAGAAGCAGGCTCCCTGCTGAGCAAGGAGCCTGATGCAGGACTCTATCCCAGGATGCTGGGATCATGACCTGAGCTGACGGCAGACACTTAACCAACTGAGCGAACCCGGTGTCCCAAAATTCACCATTTTTAAAGTACAGTTGAGTGGTTTTTATTCACAAGGTTGTGCAACCTTCCCCACTGTTTGGTTCCAGAACGTTTCGTCACACCAGAAAGAACCCTGTACGCTTTAGAAATCACTTGCTATTACTCTGTCTCCTCAGTCCCTGATATCTACTCATTTATTTTCTATTTCTGTGGATGTGCCTACTCTACACATTGCATAGAATGGAACCATACAATATGTGGCCCTTGGGTCTAACCTTCATTACTGCCATCTTTTGCGTTAATATTTTCTAGTGTGCCATTTTAATTTCCTCATTTCTTTTACTATATATTTTGAGTTGTTTCCTTAGTTGTTGCTCTGGGGAATTACAATTAATAACTCAATTCATAAGAATCTAGTTTGGATTAGTGCCAACTTAATTTCAATAGCATACAAAAATTTTGCTTGTAGATAGCTCCATTTCCCTCTTCCCCCATTCCTTTGTGCTGTTAACATACAAATTACATCTTTATTTACAGTGTATGCTCATCAACACAGATTTATAATTGTTTTATGCACTTTTATTCAGGTAGAAAAAAGTTACAACCAAAAAAAATTATACTTTTTATATTTACCTATCTAATTGCCTTTACCTGTAGTCCTTATTTCTTTGTGTAGATTCACGTTATTGTCTAGTCCTTTGATTTCAGCCTGTAGTTCTCTCTCTAATATAGGACAGGTCTTGGTGGTGATTTCTCATTGTTTAACTGGAATGTCTTAATTTCTCCTATACTTTTGAAGGGTAATTTTATCAGATATAGAGTTCTTGGCTTTAGTTTTTTTTGAAGCACTTTGAAAAGTTATTCCACTACCTTTTGGCCTCTATGCTGTCTAATGAGAAATCATGTTAATCTTATTGAGGATCCTCCTATAAATAAGGAGTTGCTCCTCTTGTTGCTTTCAACATTTTTTTTCCACAGCTTGATTATGATGTGTCTGGGTTTAGATCTCTTTAAGTTTAGTTTATTTGGAGTTTGTTGAGTTTCTAAGATATGTAGATTAATGTTTTTCATCAAATTTGGGGAGTTTTCAGCTATTATTTCTTCAAATATCCTTTCTACCCTTTGTTCTCCTCCCGTTCTGAGACTGATGTGTATCTTAGATATGGTTGCTATCGTCCCACAGATTTCTGACGCCTGTTCATGTTTCTTCATTCTTTTTTCTATATATTTCTCAGACTCTGTAACTGTTCTTAGACTCCCATCTAATGTCTTCATCTTCATTGATAACTTCTGCCTTCACATAATCTGCTGTGGAGCCTCTCTAGTGAATTTTTTTTTTACTTTACTGTACTTTTGACAACAGACTTTGTATTTGGTGAGACATAGTTTTTATGTTTTCCTTTAGTTTTTTAGACATGGTTTGCTTTAGGTTTTTGAACATACTTAAAATTTAAATTTTTTTCTAGTAGGTCAAACATCTGTGCTTCCTCAGGGACAGTTGATAGTTTTTTTCCTATGAGTGAACCATACTTTCTCATTTCTTTGCATGTCTCTTTTGTTGTTATTGTTGAAAAGTAGACATTTTAAATAATGTGGCAACTGTAAAAATTAGATTCTTCTCCCTCTCCAGGGTTGTTTGTTGTTGCTGATTTTGGAATTGTTGCTTGTTTAGTGATTTTCCTGAATTAACCCTGTAAAATCTACTGATGTCTGTACTTGGTTAGCTTAATGGTCAGCCTATGATTAAACCAGAACCAGTAAATCTATCAGTCTTTACTGTGGGGATCTGTATGCACTTGGGGCACTCCTTCAGTTGACAGTCTTCCTTAACCTTAATGTCCTGCTAGTTCAGAGCCTCAAGTTTAGCCAGAGGTGTGAGCTTACGGTCTTCTTAGGTCTTTTCCTGATCATATGCACAGCCCCGGGCATGCATACAGCCCTCTGCTTGAATATGGCCTTTTACGTTCTCAGAATATATTGGAGCTTTTCAAAGCCTTAGTGGACATCTTAGTCCCCAGCTTTCCTTTTAATCCTTTTGGTTATTGTATTGTTTGCCCCAGCTATTACCCGTTGCCTGTAAAATTGTTTCTAACAAACACCCACCCAAGGAGGGTTTTTTTGTATTGGATGAGCTCAGAGATCAAATAGAAATCACTTTGCAAGTGGGGATATTCTGGAGAACCATCATACAGGTCAAATAATGACAATTCTTTAGGAATGAATCTTTGAAAGATTCTGTTCCATTGCACTCCCTTTGGTGACTACTAGACTGCACCAAGAATTTTAGCAGGTTATTTTTAAAGGCTATCATGCAGCTGAGAGTTGGAGATGGGACTAGGACACTGATGTTTAGCTGTTTTGTTTTGTTTTGTTTGAACTAACACCCTCCAGGTTTCTGCAATTCTTTGGTTGGTTTCCAGATGTCTGGAAAAGTTGATTCTGACAATTTCTGCCATTTTTTTCATTGCCATTATGGAAGAGAGAATTTTCAGAAGTCCTTTAAGTCTTCTATTTTCAGTGACATCACCCTCAGGCAACTTTTAATCTAGTAGAATCAGAATGGCATGAATTGAAGGTTGGATATATTTTCTTAATTTCATTCCATTTTGACTTATAATTAATATCTTTTTCCCCTTTTAGAGCCTGGAGAAATCAGCCTTAGGAACCAGCCTGCCTGGATTTAAATTCTAGTTCTGCTACTTAATAGCTTTATGACCTTGGTCAAGTTACTTAACTTTTCTGTGCTTTAGTGTCTTCATCAGTAAAATGGGGGTAATGATAGTACCTACTGATAGAGTTGTGAATATTTGAAAAGTCAGATCTAGGAATGTACATAGAACAATGGCACATAATAAGCACTCAATAAAGATCACCTGTTTTCGGAAGTTATGATGTTGAAAATTTTAGTGTGAAACTTTTATTTAGTTTTGATTGTATCTTTCAGATATCAAGGATTTGTTAACTTCCCAGTGAATGTAAGTTTAAAAAATACTGTAAAAAACATTATAAAATATATTTTTTATATTACTATACAAATATGAGTCTAAGAAAATCTACATTTCTTATATGCTGTTATTAAGTAAGTATTAAAAAAATAAATGGAAAGCCCAGATAAAGTTTAATGAAGAAAGCTCCTATTGTATGTTTATTATTTATAATATTATCTGTTTATTATTTTATTAGGTTAATAATAATGAAATGGTTGCGTTACAACGAGAGCCCAATAACCCCTATGATAAGAATGCAATTAAAGTAAACAATGTGAATGGAAATCAGGTTGGCCATTTAAAGAAAGATCTTGCAGCTGCTTTGGCCTATATCATGGACAACAAATTGGCACAGATTGAAGGGTAATGTACTTTCAGAGTTTAGTTTTAATAATTATAAGTTGTGATCTTTGAATTTGTTAAGAGGCTATATAGTTGCCCTGACAACTTTTATCACTATGCCTTTAGTATGTATTAATTCTTTTCCCATCTGCCTCTACTACCCCAGCCATGAAACAACTATTCCCTTACTTTCCTACTAAATTATTACCATGGAAAATAATAGATTTTGGCTCAAATATTAGGAAATCCATACCATGTGTCCAAACCTTTTAGTGCATAGATTTGGGAGTTTGGAAGTGTTTGTTTAAATCAAAGGTTGTAAGCTAGTAGCCTGTGATCATATGTAGGTGAGTTTCATTTTGCCTACATAGTGTTTTATAATTTTTCATTTATTTCCAATATTCAAATATCTGGATATTCTGCATTTTATATAGGTTAATTTTTTCCCTAATTGAAAATTATTTATGAATATTTCTCTTGACAAATGGAAGATCTGACCTTCATTTGCACAGAACATCAGTTGACTGGAGCAGAGTAGCAGCTGCTGCTTTAGGCAAGGCCTGTATTCTCCCAGTTCTACCACCTCTTCCTTTTTTTTAAAACTCCCAGTCTCCTTGGTTACCATTTTTTCTCTTTCAGGCGTTTAGTCTGTGATCTGAATTTAAGTATGGGATGTTTAGAATATGAAAAGGTGAGGTTGGATGACAAATGCTCAGTAATGTCTTCTTACTTCACTTGTTTCTCCGTTCTCAGTTCATTAAAGTTTTTGGATATTGAGAATAAATTTTTAGTGAATCCTGGATCATAAATATAGTTGACCCTTGAACATGGGTTTGACCTGTACGGGTCCACTTAAATGCAGATTTTTTAAAATAAATGCAGTACACTACTGTGAATGTATTCTGTCTTCTTTATGATTTTGTTAATTTTTTTTTAGCTTTAAGAACACAATCTATCATGCATATAACCTACAAAATATGTGTTAATTGACTATGTTATTGGTAAGGCTTCTGGTCAACAACAGGCTATTAGTAGTTAAGTTTTTAGGGTATCAAAAGTTATATGTGGATTTTTAACTGCATAGGGGGTCAGTGTCCCAAAACCCTGTGTTGTTAAGGGTCAGATGTAGTTCTTGCAAATCATTCCCCATTCTCCCAGAATGGGTTGCTACCATCAGTGGTTCTGTTAGTGAAAGCTCTTCCCTTTCAATTAAACTTACTATTTGTACCTATCTTATTAATCTCAGTTATAGGCTACCCGGCTTTATTCCATCTTTTCAGTTTCTTCTGGCTTTCTGTTCCAAAAACAGAGGAACAGAAACTGATTGTTGTTGATCCTATTCCCTGTACTTTTTCTGTTTTTCTAGTTTGCCCAATAGTTCCTTATTTCACTTCCTTGCAAAATTTGAATGTGATGCTTACAATATTTTTTTATTTTATTTTATTTTATTTTTTTAAAGATTTTATTTATTTGGCAGAGACACTGCGAGAGAAGGAACACAAGCAAGGGGAGTGGGAGAGGGGAAGCGTGGAGCAGGGAGCCCGATGTGGGGCTCGATCCCAGGACCCTGGGATCATGACCTGAGCCGAAGGCAGATGCTTAACAACTGAGCCACCCAGGCACCCCAGTGATGCTTACAATATTTAATAGTCGTATTCTTAATGGAAGTAAAAAATAACAGTTCTAATTTTCTTTTTTTTTTTTCCTCAAATATAATAGGGTTGTTCCTTTTGGTGCAAACAATGCTTTTACCATGCCTCTCCATATGACTTTTTGGGGAAAAGAAGAAAATAGAAAAGCGGTTTTAGATCAGTTGAAGAAACATGGATTTAAATTGGGTCCTGCACCAAAAAGTAAGTTTAGAGTTTAAGCTCCTATTATTTTGCTACTGTAAGATGCAGGAATTATAAAACATTTCTTCTCTTGAGAAATAATTTGAGTTTGTTTGGCTAATTTGTGTTGAAGGCTCTGAGTTGTAACTTTTCTTAGGAATCTTTTTAAGGAAATCCCTGATTTTTTTTTCTCTTTATTTTGAAATAATTATAGATTCATAGGAGGGGGCATGTGTTTGTGTGTGAGAGAACATGCACATGCACACATACATACAAAGAGGTCCTGTATTTCCTCCCTAATTTTCCCCAGTGTTAATATCTGGTTTAAAATCCCTGATTTTAAACTTCGTCTGATAAATTATAGACAAAAAGAATCTCCCAATAGGGAATGAAGAAGTATTATTTATTTGGCAAGAGTTTGTTAAAAAATGTGGCATTATTTTAATAATGTATTTTTTTAATGACTATTAGTTTTTAAAAAATTTTTTAAATATATTTAGAACACAACTAAAAGTTACTAAAAGATAATTCATTTGGTGATTTTATTCTTTTCATTTTGTAAATTACAGCTTTAGGATTCAGTTTAGAAAGTAGTTGGGGCTCTGGAAGAGCTGGACCAAGCTATAGTATGCCAGTTCATGCTGCAGTACAGATGACAACTGAGCAGGTATGCTTCTTTTTTATTTTGTAATCTAAAAGTGAATTTTAAATGTTGAAGATTGATGTTTAAAAGAATAAGATAAATATGTATGTGCTAGTACTTGTGATCTTCAGGTATGTTAAGTTATGAAACACACTGTAGAATATATATGAAAAACTTTTTTTTAAAGATTTTGAGAGAGAGAGCAAGCGAGAGCAAGCAAGAGCGGGTGGGAGGGGCTGAAGGAGAGAGAAGCAGACTCCCTGCTGAGCAGGGAACCCCACATGGGGCTTGATCCCAGGACCCTGAGAATCTCTGTTAGCCTTTTTGTCTTCTAATTGTAGTTACCATATTTTACCTGCTCGTTATTAGTAAGGCTTGAGCCTGTGTTTGGTGGGCAAACCCCAGGTTACCTCTCTAACTTTTTTGATTTAGCCTGATTTCTTCTGAGCTACTGCTTTGTATTCGTGTGCTAATTTATAAAAGTAATTATAACACATACATGTTGCTATAGAATTAGATCAGTTTAAAGAACCAACTAAATTAGCATAAGATTAAAATCATCTATTAATGTTTTGTAGCACCTAACAAGTTGTTTGCAGTAATAGTAAATGAAGTGTCATTGACATTAAAAAAAAGTCAAATAAATGGACCTGGTAGGATCTCACAAAATGTTTTGAATACAACTAATAGAATCATAGAACTTCAATGGTAGAAGGAACCTTAGAGACACTCTAAATTATCCCTTTCATTTTATAAGAATAAGATATAGGCCATAAAGGTTAAGTCTCTTGCCCAGTGTTATATATAGATTTGTGACAGCTGTGACAAACTCTAGATTTAATCTCTTCCGTATTTTGATTGTAACACAACCTCTTACACCTAAAGCACCTATTCATTCTGCCTTCAGTAAGCAATGTAGCAACTCAAAGAATATGTTAGGTAACTTTTGGTATTCAAATCTTTTTGTTAATTAAATGATTTGAAAACCCTGAATTAAGTGAAATTATTTTAATTGGTTTGTTTCATGATGTTTCTTGTTGCTATTTGTTGTAGCTTAAAACAGAATTTGACAAATTGTTTGAAGATTTAAAAGAAGATGATAAAACTCATGAAATGGAACCAGCTGAGGTACTGAGCCAATATTTCCTATTTATTTATTTATTTAATTTTTAAAAATATTTGACTTATTTAGAAAGGGAGAGAGCGAGACGGGGGAAGGGGCAGAGGGAGAGAGAATCTCAAGCCGACTCTGAGTGCGGAGCCCTATGGGGGCTTAAGCCCACGACGCCAAGATCATGACCTGAGCCAAAATCAAGTCAGACACTTAATCAGCTGAGCCACTCAGGCACCCCCAATATTTTTTATTTAAAACAATTTGGAATTTTAAAATACACTGTTAATCTGTACAGTTTTTAGCACAATATGAACTGTTTTCCAGAATCTGCATGGAGAAAAAGGACTGGTTTAATTTCTATTTAAGACATTCCTTTTATTTATAGGCTGTTGAAACACCATTGCTTCCACATCAAAAACAAGCTCTAGCTTGGATGGTTTCACGGGAAAACAGTAAAGACCTTCCACCATTTTGGGAACAGCGAAGTGACTTATACTATAACACAATAACAAATTTTTCTGAGAAGGACCGACCAGAAAATGTCCATGGAGGAATTTTAGCTGATGATATGGGTTTGGTAATTATTTTTTTTCTTGAGTTAATAAAATTTTATTTTGTAATTATAATTTTATAGAAAGTAATTTCGAAGTAGAAAGAGATAGGAATATGTTGGTGCTGGTGTGGAACTAGATTTCACTTTCGGTATAGAACAGTTTTCTCTGTGTCTTGCACTTAAAATGAGGCTATGTTTTTTTTGTTTCGGTTTATTTGGTTAAGGTACAATTAAGTTAATTAGCAATAATGTATAAACGTATTTCTCAGTTTTCTTTTGAAATTCAAGGTAGCTTATCTTTCATGGGTTTTCTTTAAAAAAAGAAGGAAGAGACAACAATGTTACATGAAATTGTATTCTGTCACAGTATTGTGATATACAGAGTATTAAATATACATTTATGATTCCTTATACCAGCAGTTTTTATACTTTTTAGTCTCCATAACCCTTATACTCTTTATAAATTTTTGACAATCCCAAAGAGCTTTTTGTATTTGTGGGTTATATCAATATTTATAGTATTAGATATTAAAACAAAATTTTTTAAGTTAGTAATTTAAAAATAATAAACTCATTACTTATTAACATACATAGCATATTTTTAAATGAAAAGGGACTATTCCAAAACAAAAGTAATTTTGATAAGACTGGCATTGTTTTACATTTTTGCAAATCTCTATAATGTTTGGCCTAAGAGATGAGTTCTGAGTTCTCATAACTGCTTTTTCATTCAGTGTGTTGTGATAAGGTGTTTTGGTATAGGTACATAAGGATTAGTCCTCACACAGATATGTAGTTGGGAAATGGGAGGAGTATTTTAAAAGTAGTCTTTTTATTTTTTTAATTTTTATTTTTATTTTATTTGCGAGAGAGAATGAGAGAGAGCACGAGAGGGAGGAGGGTCAGAGGGAGAAGCAGACTCCCTGCTGAGCAGGGAGCCCGATGTGGGACTCGATCCCGGGACTCCAGGACCATGACCTGAGCCGAAGGCAGTCGCTTAACCAACTGAGCCACCTAGGCGCTTCTAAAAGTAGTCTTTTTAGATAACTGTATAATTCTTTGATACAACAACAAAATTAAGCAAGTACTAGTTTATTAAAGGTTAACAGTTATAATGTCGAACTTAAAAATTGTATCTGAGCTTTTGTACTCTGTTGCATTAAAATCCATTGGTGGGCTTGCACACTGAATGGATATTGCGCTCATGCATGATTTCATAACATCAGGCATTGCTTATTTGGAAAATATTGGTTCATTGAGTTACACAGATCTGCCAGATGTTGATGCATTTCATTATATAGTATCAAAAGTTTATATTCTTTGATATTACTGCTAATTTTAGTAGGCATTTGCATTTTGGGAAGCTGCTGTGCTCATGGTGTCAGATACAAGTTTTCCAACATTCTTAATTTTTGCTTGAAAGTTCAGATTTTATAATTTACAACAAATCTGTCAATTATTTTCCCTTGAAAATAGCTGTACTTTGTTCATTTTTCAAAAAAGTCTGCCACTCAGTCATGAATAACTGGTTGTTGGTCATTCTTTCAAGTAAAAATAGTGATGCATGAAAAAATGATGATGCATGGTGATAGTTGAGCTTGTAACCTCAGTCTCGCAAGTCATTTTTCTCTAGATAACCGTCATATTTTGGTGTGCAACAAAAGTATTTTTATGTGTTCTTCCCTTCTTGTTATACTTAGAATATTTGCGTGTGTACTTGAGGCAAGATTTAATAAAATTCATGTGTCCTGCTTCATCAAGAATATTCTTATAAAATATTCTTAAAACTAGCTTTTTTTTTTTTTAAAGTATTTGGCAGCTAAGAATACAATGACCACTAGTATGATGTACTGCCAGCTGCTTAGTCCTTAGCAGTATTATGAAAATAGGTTTGTACATACTCCTGAGAGGGTCCTGGAAAACTCTAGGACCTGTGGGCTACACTTAGGAAACTGCTGCTTTAACTGTTTTAAAATTGCCAAAGAGTTATTTCTGTGTTGCTAATTATAAATTCGCCTATGGAAAGTAATGAAAAATTACATGCTTCTATTTAAGAAAAATGCACAAGAAATACATCATTTATGCTTTGTTGATAAGTTAAAGCTTTTAAGTTTTACAGTGATATTTAAATGAAATTTAATAAAATAATCGATTATCTCATGTGCATACTGGAATTACTAATCATTTTAAATAAGCTCTGAACTACATGGCAAGCAAGTTGTAGTTTGATGATAAAGTTATTAGTTCAGGGTTAAACATAAAATCTTATAACCAGCAGTCTTCCAGTAGAATCATATTTCTCACGGATGCTTATAGTATTTTATGGAGTAAACCATTTAATAATTCTTAGTAATACAGTGTGCGAAAGCATTTCTTAATCAACAGAATTCTTTTTATTAATACATAGATTATTTAATATAATAGTATGCTTCTGTGGCCTTGAATGCTATATGATATTTGCCCATTTGATTTTACAATTGGTTTTGGAATGTTCTCTGGTCAGTTGAGTTTCGGAGTCTGACCATTTGTCTTTTAAAAACATCTTTAAAGGGCAAAACTCTGACAGCCATTGCAGTAATTCTTACCAACTTCCATGATGGCAAACCTCTTCCTGTTGAAAGAATTAAAAAAAGTCAGCTGAAGAAGGTAAAGTATTAGTGTGTTTTCTCCAAAGTCTCTGGTTCATTTTAATTTTGTCATTGAAAAATAATTTGCCAAAAAATTGATAAAATACATGCAGTGTTTTTAGAGAAATGCTGAATGGCCTCTCTTACGTGTTGCTGAAAAGAGTGAAAATTGTGTACTACATTCTTGAGGGTAATTGGGTAATATGTATCAAGAATCTTAAAAGTGTTTATGATCTGTGATTCAGTAATGCCACTTCAGAGAAACTAAAGAAGTTATCAGAGGGGCGCTTGGGTGGCTTAGTTGGTTAAGCATCCGACTCTTGATTTTAGCTCAGGTCTTGATATCAGGGTTGTGAGTATGAGCCCTGTGTTGGGCTCCACACTGGGTGTGGAGCCTACTTAAAAAAATTAATTTGTTTAAAAAAAATAATGGAAGGAAGGAAGTCATCAGAAATCCATTTTTTCCAGAGATAAAAGTACAAACTTTTCCCCCTATGCATTATTTAAAGGCAGAAAAGAAACTCCTCACAGTAAGGTAAGAGTTATGTTATTATGTAGCCTTAAAATTTAATATTTTGCAACTATAAAATCCTATTTTTGAAGAACACTTATTTTTATGATATTTTTTAGTTAAAAAAAAAGGCCAGGGACACATTTTGAATAGAATTAAGTCTCATTTTGGAAAGGCGTATTTATGTATGTCTGAGTCTGAATGTAGTCATACATAGTGATAATTATGTCCTAGTGATGATAACATGGGTGACCTTCTTGATATTTAATTTATATATATTTTTACATATGGCATATAAACATAATATATTTATGTTCCATTTCTAAGAATTAAAAAAAATTAGTTTTATGGGGAAAGTAAATGTTATTAGAATGAAGCAGTTATTTTCCATTTTCAGCTTAAAATTCAAAAAACTTAAATTAGGGAATAACTGAGCAAAAAGTATATGCAAAATACCTCTGGACTTTTCTGTACTGCTGTTCTAATTTTTTTAGTTTTCAAAGAGGCTGCGTATCAGTTTCCTGCCACTGCTTATGAAGAGTCTGTTTTATTAATTTCTGCACCTTCGTTGCATTTCCTTCTTTGTACTTTTGTTGGGAGTTTAACTCTCTTGTCAAATATCTGAGATTCAATTCCTTACCATGAGTAGTTTGATACTTTACATTCTGTGCTTCCTACATTTTGTTACTAAAACAGAACACCACCACCTAAGACTACTTACAGCTTCAGTAGCAATTATCAGCTTAAAAAATTATCTGTTATCAGGAAAGCCTTCCCCCACACTCTGTCCCCCGAAAATCAGCCATGAATTTAAGGTGTTAGGTAGCAGGAAGGTGTTAGTATATCTGGTTTGTCACATTTATTGAAATTGAGGCTGAAAATGTGATTTCCAGCTAAGAATTTATTGCAACAAAAATATTACACGGTTTTAAATAGATTTAGATATTCCAAGCTTACAGAGTGAAATGTCATTGATTTAAGTTCCATTAGATTGGAGTGTAATATGACTTAGGTTGGACTTTGTAGAAGGTTTAATTTTGAACTCTGAAGAAAAAACTTGCTAAGCAAAATCATTTCATAAAAAAGAGTAATGTAATGGACATCATTTGTGGATAAACTATTAGGTTCTTTTTTGCATGTTGTTTAATATAAATGGTTGAACTAATTATTGAAGTAAGGTAGAACATTTGATGGAAAGCATTTTTAATATCAATTTCTTCCGGGTATTGGATATAAGTGATGAATCACTTAAATTCTACATCTGAAACTACTTATTATACTGTTAACTAACTAGAGTTTAAATGAAAACTTGGAGAAAAAAATAAAATCATTTGGCTTGTAAAAAAAAAAAAAAAGAAAGGTGTAATACTGCCATAATAAAAATGGCAACTTTGGACTGCAGTGTATTTAATAATTTTATAATGGCTATGCAGTCTTAAATAATGTAAATATTTGACATTGATTAAAATAAAATATTCTGTACCTCTGAAACAAATAATGCAATATGTTAAGAAAGAAAAAAAAAAAGAAGAATGTAGCAGGAGGGGAAGAATGAAGGGGGGGAAATTGGAGGGGTAGATGAACCATGAGAGATGATGGACTCTGAAAAACAAACTGAGGGTTCTAGAGGGGAGGGGGGTGGGAGGATGGGTTAGCCTGGTGATGGGTATTAAAGAGGGCATGTTCTGCATGGAGCACTGGGTGTTATGCACAAACAATGAATCATGGAACACTACATCTAAAACTAATGATGTAATGTATGGGGATTAACATAACAATAAAAAATTTAAAAAAATTAAAAAATAAAATATACTGAGCTCTGAAAATACAAATAAATTACCTAAAATAACTCCTAGTTACATATTTTTAGATACGTTACATTTAAAATTTTCAGCTTAGTTAGACTCATACCTTTAGAAGGGGATGGATCTTTTCACCTACATTTTTAGTAAAACTTAACTGGTGGGATTTTATAAGATGTTTCAAATGTACTTTTTTAATACTAAAATCAAATTATCCTTTCTTATCCCAATCTCAGCAAAAATTACTTTGTACTCCTGCCCCCCAAGTCCTAATCTCTACTCGATATGACTAAATCACCTACTTTTTTTTTTAATGGGAAGAATTAAATTCAGCCCAATTGGCGTTTGTTATTCGTACCTACAGAATGAAGTTAAGAATTAAAGATTAGAGGAACCCTGCCCTATTAGACTCATGTAAACATTTTTTACAAAGAAATGTAAATTTTTACTTTTACAGAAGTTTTGGTATTCACGTGTATATTATTCGTGTGTGTGTGTATATATATAGATAGATATAGATATATAGATTCATTTTGAAACAAAGGGATATACATGAAGGGAAAAAGAAGAAGTCAGGGTTGGCAAGAAAATCCCTAATAGAGTATGATAGGAGGGACTCTGGACCCTGTACTATTGGAGCTACCCATCCTGGGAATTCCAGAGAGCAAGGATGGCAATGGCAGCCTCATTAAAGATAAGTTATTTACTGAGTAGGGACTCTTGGTTAAAAGCTTATAGTTTGAGAATTCCTTTTAATTCTAAAGTAAATTTCTATTTCATGTTCATTGTTTCTTACAGTAATTATATGCCATTTATAATTGAGTTTTGCCATTTGTATTCCTTTTGAAAAGATAAAGACTGATTAGTTTTCTCTTTTGAGATACCTGTGAAAATTTTTTAATCTGTTTATTTTTCCTCTTCACTTAATGCACCTCCCCGCATTGCTCCAGAATGGAGTACCAATCTAAGTAATCTTTATTATGTAAAGTAAAGCAGTATAAAGGATGCATTTTAAGTTTATTTAAAACTGACAGCAGTGCTATGTAAGAAATATGCCTTTTCATCCAGGAGTGTAATGTTAACGATCAATCTATGAAACTTGGAGGAAACAATACCAGTGAAAAGGCAGATGGACTAATCAAAGGTAAAGTTTACTTTTGAACATGACCCCATATTTAATTTAAATTTTTCCAGTTTGATGACATAATTCGAGCTCTGGCTTTGTAACATGTAAAAATTTTAAGATCTCTTTTTCTAAGAATCTCATGAGAACTGGTAATCAGGAAAAATTTCATCAAGGAGGTCATGATGGAATTGGGTGGTTGTACACCAGTCAGAGAAGCTGGGCAAGAACATTTTTGTTTGAGAAAAAGTCACATGAAAGGGCAGTAAAAAAACAAAACGATAGCAACATAATGCGTATTTTGTTCTGAGACCTCAGAGTAGTTTATGGTAATTACAATGTAATGTGCATGGACAATAGCAGATAAGGGTAGAAAGATAGGTTAGAGCCAGATTCTGAAGTTAGAGGAGAAACTGTGGATTTAGCAGTTACATAGTTGGGTTAGCAGTTAATGACCTTCACAAAATTAGTTTTTGAAGATTGGTTAGAGCAGAGCAAAACTGAAAATATTTTAAGATAAGAATAGTAGGTGAAGAATTGGAAATAACAGTTGTGTGCTATTATGTATTTTGCTAAGTTTGAAATAGAAATAGAAAAATAGTTGGAAATGAAGGCAGAATTGAAGGGCTTTTTGCACAGGGGAGCATTGAGAAAGAAATCCATGGCTAGGAATAGCTTTTGGGTACCATGGAAAGAATTTGTAGGCCTCTGTGGGGGCAGTGAGAGCAAGAGAATAGATAAGTGAATTAGCATTAGAAGGAAAGGAAGTAAGGTTGATGGAAAATATAGATAATTGAGGGAATGAAAGGTAGGAAAATTAGGAGTTGATAGAAGATAGCATTCGATTTTTTTTGTGAAGTAGATCATCTGGGAGTCAAAGGAGTTAAGAATCTAGGTAAAGGATCCAGTATGGTATAGACCTTTGTGGTGAGTGGGTAGAGAGATGAGCTGGCTGATTGAAAAGAAAAGAATGAAGATATTAAAAAAAGTTGAACTATTGATTTGGAAAACCCAGGTTTTAAGAAGGATACTCTTAGTCAAGGTAATTTACTAATACTCTGTATATTTGTCCTTTTCTTTGAAATGAAAGGATCTAGATGTAGTGGAGAACCCAGTATTTCAGATGTCAAGGGAAAGAATAAATATCCCAAGTCAGAATTGTCTAGCTCTCGCCCCAAAAGGTAAACTCTGTTATGGTTTGATTGTGTGTAATGTTTGTTTAAACTCTTTTTCCATTTTCTTATATGTAGGAGAGAGATATGACCATTTATCTCAGTTATATAGTTCTTTCAAATTCATTCTGTTACTTGAAACTTGCAAAATCACTGATTTAGGCAGGTAGGTGTTCTCATTTTATAGGTGAAGAAAAGTAATACTGATCTATAAAAGGGAATTGGTAGTTTTTAATAATTAATTACCTTTCTACCACTTTTCTATTTCTTTCACATAGGAACTAAGATCTAGCTCCCAAGTTTTTTTTGTTGTTGATTTTAGAAGTTTTCTTTATATTTTGAGGAGATGAAAACTGACAACTATTAGATGATTTGATAGAAGCACTCTTTGCTCATCTCGGTTCTTTGTCATTTCACCTTTAGAAATAAGATATGATGAAGTTATTTTAGAGAGTATTATATTAATGTAGACTAGAGGGAGAATTTGAATAAAATATATAATGCTCTTCTAATTTAACTTGAATCTGTTAACTTCGTAAATTTCATTTGCCCTCAGAAGTAGATCTAAATACTTGACTTTTTGTTGTATTGTCTACCATAATATCTGCAGGTGTGATCACAAATCTGAGTCTCTATTAGCTAGTTCAGTAAAGATCTCAAAACTGGTGCTTTGTTAATTGTTCTCTATCATTAATACCTATCTAAACTGAGCACAAAACCAGGACTCCTGTTTCTCATCTAGATATCAAATCTTACAACTCTTAACTGACCATGAGCGTGAGAACAGCACTGTTAGGTTGACCAGATAAGATTAAAGGATATGGAAATAGTAAGGAGGATGTGGGGGGAAAACTAACACATATATGATAGTTAATACATGTATGTTTACTGTGCAACAGGTACTATTTTAGGGGCATTGAATGTAGTAACACATCTTAGGAAGTGAATTGTATTTTTATTCCTGTTTTCCAAAAGAGGAAACTGAGGCATAGAAGAATATTAAGTGACTTCCCTAAAGTCACATAGCAAATAAGTAGAGGAATGGAAATTTGAATCTAGGTGGTCTGACTCCAAAGTCCATTATTTTTAGGTGCTTAACCACTGTAATGTACTGTTTCTACACAAAATACATAAAATTTTTCATTGTGAGAGAATTATATTTTTGCATCTTAGCTGCTCATTTCATTATATTTTGATAAGAGTTACTTCTTTTTAGTTCTAGTTTTATATAGGTGTTTTGTTTGAATTGCCAGATATTAAGCTCAGTATTAAAAATGATTATTTTAGGATGGTTGACCTTTTCAAATTTAATAATAGTGGTACTGTATTTTGTATAGTAAATGCATCTGCATATGAAAGCAAAATGCTTTTAGCAAATTTACTTTCACTTGTCAAATTTTCCTTGAAATTTTTTCAAAAACCAGGCAACACAGAAGCATATGTAGTGCATGTATTAAACCTGTGTTTTCATATCCCATTTTGTTTTGGTTTGATAAAAAATTTGTGTATATTTTAGAAGGAAAACTGCAGTCCAGTACAATGAAAGCAGTGATTCAGAGGAAAATGAAGCAAGTGAATTGCCACAGAAAATGAAAGGTAATATGAAATGGACTTTATTTGATACTGTGTCTTATATTCTAATTTCCCAGTGTGACCATTTTTGTATTTGGTTTTGTTGTAGGCAAACTGAAAAATGCACAGTCTGAGACTAAAAGAGTAAAAGGTACGTATATAAATCTCAGTATACATAATCTACACTTAAGGATTATTTTAAAGTAAAACTCCAGGGGCGCTTGGGTGGCTCAGTCGGTTAAGCGTCTGCCTTCGGCTCAGGTCATGATCCCAGGGTCCTGGGATCGAGCCCTGCATTGGGCTCCCTGCTCGGCGGGAAGCCTGCTTCTCCCTCTCCTGCTCCCCCTGCTTGTGTTTACTCTCTGGCTGTCTCTCTCTCTGTCAAATAAATAAATAAAATCTTTTAAAAAAATAAAAAAAATAAAGTAAAACTCCATAGGTTTATATCTCTTTAGCTTGGATTCTTTAGTAATAGGTCTTACACTTGACTGCTGTTTACATTTGGAGCTAATTAAGGGTGGTAAATGAATGAGGCAAATTGAAAGATTAGTTTCAAATTAAAATCTAAGAAATATTTAAACTAACTTTAAACAAAGTAATTTTTACTGCTTATTAAAGGACTCCAATAAAATCTTATATGTACAAATTACAATTACAGAAGTTGAGTGGGAGCACCATCTTGGTAATATTACTGTTCGCATTGTCATATAGCTGTAAAAGTAACCAGTCAGTATCATTACTTTTTCCTTATCTTTAAAACATAACTATTTTCTTTTCTTGTAAACTGGATGGTACTGTATTCCTAATTAGTTGAGAAATTGTATTGCATTTGGAAAATTACTCATTACCACCAACTGATAATGAAAATTTGGCAGCCTCATCATTAGAAGTCAAACACCTGTTTCCTTGAGAATACTCTTCCACCTGGAAGCTGAATCACTTTGCATGTGGCTGCTCCTACTTTCACATCTCTTCCTCAAGAGAAGTAACACTTCATGACAAGTGACTATATTCCTTCTTTGAGCTGGAATTATATGCTTAGTGTCAGGCAGTTTTGGTCACCAGATATTTTGTTTTTATTGAATAATATACACTCTCAAGATTTGGAGTATGGAAGTGTTGTATTTATTTCCTATTCTCAGGAGGTACCTGTACCTAAGCATAGGAGAGAATTAGTTTTCAGATATCTTAATGATTCTGTGGTTTTATTTTAGCAGGATCTTCTAAGGTTAAAGAAGATGCAGAGTTTGCATGTGCACTTATTTCATCTACCCCTACAACAAAAAGGAGAATGTTGAAAAAGGGTCAGTAAATCTCATGGTTTTTTAGCTTTTGTTTTTCAGTGTAAAAAATTTTTAATGACAAAAGTTATGAAAACATGGTGCAAGAAGTTTAGAAAGTAGAGAAAAGAAAAAGATAATCCCATTTTTCTTGGAAGTGCATGTTTATGTGTTCTTCTAGTACCTTTTCTTATTCTGTTTATTTTAGTTAGGTCAAAAATATGGAAAAGAGGTCCTTTACTCATCTGAATAGCAGAAATGTTTTCTTCTAGTGAAGGTCCAGAGCAATTGATGGCTCTTTAAAACCTAATTTAATTTGAACTTATTTAAATTATAATAAAGATTCAGTTCTTGGCATGAGTAGAATTTGTTTTTTACTTATGAATGCTAGTGATCTTTATTATAATTTTATATTTTGTAGTTCAGAGGAAAACATTATATAAGAATCTAAATATTTGAGAAGGAAAGAGTTTGAACTCTAAGGTTAAGGAGATCTGGGACAAGTTACTGTATCTCTGTAACTTAGTCTCCTGTATTTTATATGTTGGGGATACTAGGCAGAAGTCTAATTTCATGGAGCTTATATCTGATGATGGGAAAACATACACAAGTGAACAGGTAATTTTAAATAGTAGACATTGTGAATAAAATAAAGAAGGATAGTGAAATATTGATTGATGAAAGGGACCTGTTTAAGGAGATGAAATTTGACCCAACACAGAATGATGAAAAAAGAGCTAACTTTTGGTCTAAGAATCAGACAATTAATTGAGTTGAAAATAATATGCATTTCAAATACTTCTTGACCCTAATTTTAGAAATTTTAAGAAATGTGGAATTTTCTTTTGAGATAGAATTAGAATTCAGATAGAATTAAGTTCACTCTCAAAAAGTGCCTTGTTGCAGGCACATAGCCATAATAGAAGAGAGAAATTTAAAAAAAATCATAGCTGTGAAAAAAAATAAGCACATTTCTGGAAGAAAAGCAGAATAGAAAGAAAAATCAGTGAGTGGAGACAAATCATAGTGCTTTCTTAAATTTGACACAAGAAGTCATAAGGAAAAATTGATGAAATTCTACTACATTTTAAATTCCCATGCATCAAAGTGCAATATAAACAAGGTGAAAAATGATAAGATTGAAGAAGATATTTCTTGTAAGTGTAACTTACAAAGGATTAGTATTTAGAATGTGTAAAAAGGAACCTCTACAAATCAATTGGAAAAAGACAGTCCAGTAGGAGAATAGCCACTAAGAATACAATTATACAGTTTAAGGAAAGAAAACATAACCAATAAACAGGGAAAGCTGTGCAGGTTCAGTCACTGGAAAAATCATATTAAAGGAACAGAGAGATACCATTTCACCTGTTATATTTACAAACATTTAAAAATCTCACAGGGTGCCATGTATAGGCAAGGTTGTACAGCAACAGGAACTCTTTACGCACTATGGATGGGAGTATAAATTACCATCGTGAGCAGCAAGTAGGCCAAATATAATGAAGATAGATATATCACCTAGATATGTAGCTATGAAAAAGTAGTTTTCACTGCTGTGTTATTTTAGAAAAATATTGGAAATAATGTAAATACTGTCCAGTACGGGAATGGAAAATAAAATTATAGCATGTCCTTTCATAGGCCGCTTGAGTATTGTTGCAACATGGCAGCTGGCTTCCTCCAAAGGGAGTGGTCAGAGAGAGGGAGAGAGCACCCAGGACAGAAACTGCATCCTTTATAACTTAATCTTAGAAGTGATACACCACCATTTTTGCCATATCCTATTTGTCACCCTAGTAGATTGTGGGAGGAGACTGTATGACGTTGTGACTGTCAGAAAGTGGATATCTTGGAGTCTGGTTACCATATTAACTATAGTACAGTTTCCAAAAACTGCATAAAACAAATGTTATTTTAATGAGTAACTATGAATAACTTAAATACATATCAGGAGATATTCCAGACTTTTTCTCTGTGTCCCCTCTCAATAACAGTTCTCTCCCTCCCCCCATAAGTAATCACTGTGTGGATTTAAAAGTGACAAGGTAAAAAATAAAGTGACAGGGTAAGCTCTAGTTCCTTTTACTTCATCATGGCTGGAAATAACAGTCTATCTACTTCATTTTAGTTCTTCCTATTTTCTCTTTTCATAAAGGCACATATTGTCATCTCTTTATTGACTTCATATATATGAGAAGAAAACTAAAGCCTCTCAACTGATTCACTCTTTCAGGAGCATCTGCAGTGGAGGGTTCAAAGAAAACTGATGTTGAAGAGAGACCAAGAACAACACTGATCATCTGCCCACTTTCTGTGTTAAGCAACTGGATTGTAAGTCTTCATAGCCTTTTTTTTTTTTTTTTTTTAAAGATTTTATTTATTTATTTGAGAGAGAGAATGAGATAGAGAGAGCATGAGAGTGGGGAGAGTCAGAGGGAGAAGCAGACTCCCCGCTGAGCAGGGAGCCCAAAGCGGGACTCGATCCCAGGACTCCAGGATCACGACCTGAGCCGAAGGCAGTCGCTTTAACCAACTGAGCCACCCAGGCGCCCCTCTTCATAGCCTTTTAAAAATGTGACATGATTTATATTTTAGTCTTGTATGATAAAAAGTATTATTAGAGTCATCATTGGGAAAGATAATGCTTGGTCAGCACTTTAAGTTAAAATAATTGTTGGGTGAATTGGGATTTTATTTACTCAATTGAAGTAATTTTTTGAAGATTTATAGTAGAGAAAGAAACATCATTAATTGTTATAAGATTAGGTTTGTACTTCTTTCTCTGCCATTTCTGTCCCACAAGGTAGGAAAGATACATAATTTAGGACTGCTACATTTACGAATTACTGAAAACTCTTTTCTAAGAACTACACTAACTTCTGTGTATATTAACAACTTGTAGCATTTAGTGAGCTCCTATGTGCTCAGTTTTTCCCTAGGCTCTTTTCATAGATTTTTCTCATTTAGTTCTCACAACCATTATTCTCACTTTCTTGGTGATCAAATTGAAACACACAGAAATTAAGTAACTTGCTTAAGATCATCCAGCTAATAAATGATGGAGATAGGATATAGTCTCCAACATTCTGATTCTATTGCCTCTGCTTTTAAGGTTACCCACCAAAAAATTTGGTCTTTTTTTTTTTCCCCCTTCCAGATTGTTTTTCTATTCTAAAACATTACATTGGAATGGAACCTCTTGATGTATTATTTGTAAGGAGCAGCTTGGTTATGTTTCCTTTCCAGTTTGAGCTTCAAGCTGCATGTTACAATGAAATAACTACTCTATTAGAAGCATTGTGAACATAAAGACCACTGGATGTGAACTTCTGTTCTTGCCACGTCCAAGGTTATTGCATCTCTCCTGACCTTTCCTCCTCTAATCTCAGAGGTGGAAGAGGTCCTAGTCTTTGTAAGACCATTACCTCAGTCTGTACATAGGATTCCATCTCTCCCACCTTTGCATTTTATGTTATTTTTCTCTTTGCCTGGTTAGTCTTTTCCTACTGGCTTTTTCATGAAACATACTTGGATCTTTTTCATTTTTAAATACTTCCTCTTGATTATGTCTCACCTTTAAGTTGGCTACTCTTATCCTTTCCTTTACTGTCATAACTTTTGGGGTTTAATTTTCACTTTGTGATTTTACTTACTAACTACTTGTAATCTGGCTTCTGCCACTTGTTCTCTAAATTGCTTTGGAAAAGATGAGTAGTTATTCTCTAATTGTCAAATTCTATGCTTCTTTACTTCTTGACTTTTATGTACTCTTGCCTTCTTCGATTCTTATCTTTTTAAGTTTTTGGTATATATATTTTTTTAAATTAAACCTTCTGATTAGTGTGTCATTTTTCCTCTTAGGACCAGAGTGAGGGTTAGTTCCTTCTTGCTCTTTTTTTTATTCCAACAAAAGTATTCTCTTTCTTTTGAGATGTAGTGCATTTGGGGAAGGCCAATACATGGGTACTAGAATGAGTTTCAGTCTGAGGTTTACAAGTATTAATGGGGGTATAAACAGTAGAACTGTGATTCTTTAAGAGCTTGGATTGGGGATATGTATTTTAAAAATGGGTCATCAGTATTTCATTATAATTTTATATATGAAAAACAAAATTTTAGATAATATAAACTTCAGAGAGGAAACCTTGGCAAAGTCTTGCCTAATGAGATTATGGAAAAAACTGATTTTTATTTTTTTTTATTTTTTATTTTTTTATTATTTTTTTTGGAAAAAACTGATTTTTAAAGGAATGAGGAATGGTTGGGCATATATGGATTCCTGGTCAAGAATTAGAATTTTGTGTGGTGACTGGGTAGCTCAGTCGGTTTAACGTCTGCCTTGGGCTCAGGTTATGATCCTAGAGTCCTGGATTGAGCCCCGAGTCGGGCTCCCTGCTCAGCCGGGGAGTCTGCTTTTCCCTCTGCCCCTCCCCCTGCTCATGCATACATGCACACTCTCTCTCAAATAAATGCATAAATAAAATCTTTTAAAAAAAATTAGAGGGGCACCTGGGTGGCTCAGTCGTTAAGTGTCTACCTTCGGCTCAGGCTCCGCATCAGGCTCCCCGCTCTGCGGGAAGCCTGCTTCTCCCTCTCCTGCTCCCCCTGCTTGTGTTCCCTCTCTGGCTGTCTCTCTTTCTGTCAAATAAATAAAAATAAAATCTCTTAAAAAATTTAAAAAAATAGAATTTTTCAATCTCTCAATAACCTACTCTCTTCCTAGCCTCCAAGTAAATGACATAGCACCCTAATGAGCAGGCTAGAACTACCTTATCATCCTTTTTTTGTCTTCAGATAGGGGAGAGTCCAGTTAAAGGTTTAAGATACCAATCCCACTTCCACCACATACTTATTCTGGATATTTGGACAAGTTATCTTCCCAAGAGAAAATGAAATAACACATATTTTATTCACACACACACACAACTGAAGCACAGTGACTAGAAACTCAATACTATCGTTCTTTCTCTAGAAAGTTAATTTTTTTCTATTTCAGGTCTAATCCTGCCACAAATTTGTTCTCTTCCACTTCAGGGCAGCCCATTGATTCAGTTTTCTCATATTGAATTCTTTCGCTTTTCCTTTTCCACCAGATTTCTTAATAAAATTCTCTGTGTTTTCACCTTTACTCTTTCATGTTTTATCCTTTCTTAGTATTTTTGCCTTTACTCTTTCAGGTATCATTCTCTTCTTTAGCCCATACTAGTCTGGTTTTTGCTCCCACCCTCTATAGAAACTGTGAAGGCCTTCAGTGACCCCATTATTGCCATGTCCAGTGAGTTCCCTTTGTCTTTTCCTCTGCCCTGACTTTTATTTTTCTTGTAATGGCATTTTGTTATGTTTTATTTTATAAGCCATCTTGAAAACTTTCTGTAAAGAGTGGGAATGAACATAAATTACAAGTTAAAAAATCAGCCTTTTATTCCTTCTGGAAATTTTGCTATTCTTCCCCTGCCCCCCAATTTTGTTGCTTCCCCAACTTTCTGACCACTATTTTTCTCCCATGGTTTCTATTTAGTCTGCCTCCTCCCCCCTCCAAGGCATGGTATCTTTTTTGAAATATTAGGAAAATTTTTAATGAGATCTGCATTTACTTAACAAGATTCAAGAATTTCAAAAGTCTGCCACATTTTCTTTATTTTTATTTTTCTCTTTGCTGGAATATTTTAAATTACCCCAATAAAAACAGGCCCACTGTTTAAATACTGCCATTCTGTAGGTTCTGCCCCTAACCTCCTTTTCTCATTATGCCTGTTCTTGGAAAATCTTACTCATTCCTATAGCTTCATGTACTATCTGCTGATAACTTTGTAAAGTCCATCTCTGCATTGTATTACAGATCAATATTTAATTTTTCCTAGTAGGGGTGCCTGGGTGACTCATTCCTGTTGAGTGTCCAATTCTTGATTTTGGTCAGGTCATGATCTCCGGGTCCTGGGATTGAGCCGTGTTTTGCTCTGCGCTTGGCGGAGAGCCTGCTTAGGATTCATTCTCTCTCTCTCTCCCTCTCCCTTCCCTCTCCCTCTCTGCCTATCCCCCCACTTGTACATTCCCACTCTCTCAAATCTTTAAAAATAAATAAGTAAATATTCCTAATATATGTGTCCAGTCATTCTGTAGTGTCCAAGAATTTTAAATGTCTAAAATAATAATACTTACGATTTCTTTCTCATTTTAAGATTTTATTTGAGAGAACAAGAGCACGAGCTAGAGGAGGGGGAGGGGGAGAGGGAGAGAGAGAGAATGATTCCCGGTTGAGCACAAACCCCCAACATGGGGCTTGATCCTAGGACCCTGAGATCATGGCCTGAGCCAGCCGAAGTCAAACGTTTAACTGACTGAGCCACCCAGGCACCCCATTTCTTTTCTCATTTTTATACCCACTTTCCCCTTCTTTTTTTAAACTTCCCCCTTCTTTTTTTAAACTTCCTTATATCTTGGGCGCCTGGGTGGCTCAGTCGTTAAGCGTCTGCCTTCGGCTCAGGTCATGATCCCAGGGTCCTGGGATCGAGTCCCACATCGGGCTCCCTGCTTGGCGGGAAGCCTGCTTCTCCCTCTCCCACTCCCCCTGCTTGTGTTCCTGCTCTCGCTGTCTCTCTCTCTCTGTCAAATAAATAAATAAAATCTATAAAAAAAAAAAAACAACCAACTGCCTTATATCTTTATCATACAGTTCTTTTAGGCACTCACTTGAAGTATCAGAGGCTTCTTTGTTTCTCCCTTTTTTTTTTCCATATCCCATATTTAATTAGTCCTCAAGTCCCATCAGTCCCTTTTTCTTGGTATCTTTCTTTTACACCTGTCCTTCCCATTCTGTTCTTACCTTGATACTTTAGCGCTTTATCATCTCTCACCTAATAGATTCTCAGCTTTGTTTTTCTGGTATCCTTTTTTTTTTTTTTTCCCCCAATCTAACCATGATTTTTTTTTCCTGCTCAGAATCTCAGATTTGAGAGAAAAAGTCAAGTGTTTTAAACAGATCATGTCCTCAGTGAGGGCTAGGACCCGGTCTTATTTTTCTTTTTAGCTTTACTACATTTCTGGTTGATGAACTGGCAAATAGTAGGTTTATGATAAATGAATGAAAGTGGATACTATGCTTGAATCTCTGCCTACATTCTTGAGAATATTGGTTGTTCTTTTAAGGTTTAATTTTGATATTATAAACTTTACTAACTGGAAGCATTAAAGATCCTTTCTGTTAAAATATTAAATTTTTAAAAAATTACAGTTTTAAAGAAATTTGGTAATTTTTCCTCCTAAAAGTGAAGTGGCTGCTCATTGGTAGGGCCAAGCAAAATTTATATAATGCATTATTATTGCATATATGTCCATTTTCCTGACAATAAAATAATAGTATTGTTATTATCATTGTTGTTATTTTAGTTTAGATTGCAGGAAATTTGATTTTATGTAATTTTAGTAGTTTGATTTGTGTACAGGACAGTAGTTTATCAAACGTGACACTAATCTGTTCATTATTTTAAATATTTCTAATTTTCTTCTAGGACCAGTTTGGACAACATATAAAATCAGATGTGCATTTGAATTTTTATGTTTATTATGGTCCTGATCGTATAAGAGACCCAACCTTGCTTTCAAAACAGGATATTGTTTTGACTACATACAACATTTTAACTCATGACTATGGAGTAAGTATGCTGACACTCATATTTCAGAAGTTGAATTTAAGAAGTATGCTTCAGGTTTCTAAAGTGTTCTAAAATTCAGACTTTATACTCTTCCTTTCTTTCTAAATACTTAATATGTAGGAAGTAAAATAGGAAATTGTCTTTTAATATTCTGCAAAAAAAAGGTTGAACTTTCTTCAAGCAATTAGGAATATTTTCCATTTAGGACATTTGAAGTTACAGTTTTACATTGGAATTGTAACTAAGTGTATATAGCACTTTATAAGTGAATTTTGTTTTTTCTAGTATTCTAGAATATTATTTTCTTGATCAAATCTTCTAAATCAGATTTTCTAAATCAAATCAAGTATGATTTGATTAATAATTATCTCAGCTTAAAAATAAGCTTTTTTTTTTTTTTTTAAAGATTTTATTTATTTATTTGACAGAGACACAGCGAGAGAGGGTACACAAGCGGGGGAGTGGGAGAGGGAGAAGCAGGCTTCCCGCGGAGCAGGGAGCCCGATGTGGGGCTCGATCCCAGAACCCTGAGATCATGACCTGAGCCACCCAGGCGCCCCCAAAATAAGCATTTTTTAAGTTCATGAGTTTCCCAATTAATTTAGAAGTTTAATTGTTGTTTGTTTGCCTGTAATTCCAATTGTTAAAATGTTTTTCAAAAAACCTTATTGTCAAAATTTCGATCTTCCAGTAAGAACATTAACTTCAACATAAAAGAAACTAATTATATTGTATTCAAATAATTCTTACAACTGAAAATTTTTCTTTCATCACTGTTTTGATCTGAGGCAGAATTAGCTCAGTGTATTGAACCAAAGTCTCAATAGAGAGCTAGACTGCCTAGGTTTAAATGGTAGCTCTGCTATTTCTTAGCTGTGGTACTTTGAGCAACATACTTCCAGTCTTGGTGCTTCAGTTTTCTCATTTGTAAAATGAGTAAATAATAATACTTCATAAGCTTTTGGGCATTCAATAACTTAATGTATATAGTGCTTAAAGCAGTATCTACCACAGAGTAAGTATTGGTATTAAAGAATAATAACTTGTATTTACCAAATTATAGGAAGTACTATTTTACTTTCCTGTGTTTTTAATTCACATGAAACATTTATTTCAGACTAAAGGTGATAGTCCTTTACATAGCATAAGGTGGCTAAGAGTGATCCTGGATGAAGGACATGCCATCCGAAATCCAAATGCTCAGCAGACAAAAGCTGTACTTGATTTAGAAGCAGAAAGAAGATGGGTGTTAACAGGTAAAAAGGTTATATTTTTTAAAAAATTAATTCTCATATATCATTAAGTTTTAGTGAGGTAACTTTGTAAACTTCACAGGGATATAAAATTTGTCCATAATTAATCAAAGAAGTCATTTAATAAAATATTTTGAGTTGTTTTTCACAGTTGCCCATGCTGTGGCAACATTTGAATTATAGTCAATTTGTGGAACAACCACTAGACTTTTTCATTTTTATTTTTATTTATTTTTTTAAAGATTTTATTTATTTGACAGCGAGAGAGGGAATACAAGCAGGGACAGTGGGAGAGGGAGAAGCAGTCTTCCCACCGAGCAGGGAGCCCGATGCGGGGCTCGATCCCAGGACCCTGGGATCATGACCTGAGCCGAAGGCAGACACTTAATGACTGAGCCACCCAGGTGCCCCTAGACTTTTTTTTTAAACTTTGGAGATTCATTAGACACTTTAATTCTCCAATCAGAGTCTCGATTTCTCTGTTTCTCATCTTGAAGCCAAGCCTGTTTGCTACTTGTGACACCTCTACTAGAATACAGGCAAGAGAATGAGAATACAGGCAGTTTCATTTTTCCTTCTTGCTAATACTGCTGATTTAAAATCAAATAAATGTTCTTGGATAAGGAGAAAGTTGAATTTACTGGACCTGTGGTCTTTTTCTTTGTTAGTATGGCAAGTGAGAGCTAAAATTAGAGCAAAACTGTATTTTAAAGTTGCGTATATGTTTAACAATGGATTATAGTTATACCTTGATAGTTAGTGGGTGTGCCTGGTGCAGAATGCCCATTTTCAACGGTTGTTTCCTCTGATTGGGTCACATGGATATACTATAGAGTTACAACAGTTTTCTGTTATTTTTAGGTACTCCGATTCAAAATTCTTTAAAGGACTTGTGGTCTCTTCTTTCCTTTTTAAAACTTAAACCATTTCTTGATAGAGAATGGTGGCATAGAACAATACAGCGTCCTGTCACAATGGGAGATGAAGGAGGACTTAGGTAAGTAATTTCATGAAAACTGATTAAAATTAGCAACAAATAACTGTAAGCAGCTTGAACCAGTTATCACTTTGATTACTATTTTAACTTCACTGTTGTCTTTCTTCTCCCAAGAGCGTTTATAGCTTAATGCCTTTGGCTCTTAGAACCTAGTGATTCTTGTTTGGGGAGACACTGCAAGTAAAACATAAGCCTTCCCTTTCTTTGATTTTAGTCAAACTGAAAGGAAAGGCAGAGCTTTATGGTCTTTGTGTGTTGCTATTGCCCTCAAAATCACCATTAATTGATTAAACAATGACAGGAAAAACTGTATGCCCTGAGGATCTAATATGCATTAAATTTTCACAACTTACCTTATGTAGCTTTATATAGTGATACTTGAATGGTATGACATACACTGGCATCAGCAAAAGTTTAAGAAAGCAAGTTCTTTCTCATGGAGACAGATAAGTGAAATTCAGCTTAGTGATAGCCATTTCACAGGGTACTAGGCTAATATGTGGCTTAAGGTTTTTGCCTAGAGCAGTGGTTTTTCAGAGTTTGGGATCCATTAGGTTGTGAAATCCTTATAAAGATGGCATCTAGCATTATAAAAGAAAATGAAATAGAGTTGAAGATTTAAAGAAATTTAAATCTTCACACATAGTAAGTACTGTTTTGTGAAAGGTTTCTGTTATATGTGTATGTGTTTTGATAATATACGTTTGCTGGATGGAATAAAATGTGTTTCTTACTGTGGTTACAGTGAAAAAGGTTCAAAAGCCACCAACCTAGTTTGTAAAACTGCTTGATTCTCAGAACCAACTATGTAAATTCTAATTTAAGAAAAATTGTATTTATATTTCAGTGTCAGGAAAAATCTTTCCTTAAAAACCTTTCTTTCCTTAAAGAATTGATGTGCCTCCTTTTTTTCTGATACTGAGAAGGGAGTGTGAAGGTTGTAGAACCTAGACGGCATATCTCCCTCTTCTGAATAGTCACATCATGTTTTCATTTTTTTTGGCATCTTTACTTTGTAAAAATTACTTATTTTTGTACCTTGATTTTCATATTACTGAAAAATCTTTTTGAAGGTAAGATCTTTCCTCACATTTATAGTTTTATGTTAGTATAATGCCTTTTACTTTGTGTAGATACTTAATGTGAATGTTGAATATTGGGTGATGTAGTTGACAGAAGTGAGAAGTAAAAAAATTAGTGAATAGAAGAAAAATGGGGAGAAGTTAAGAAAAAGACAGGATAAAAGAAGATTAAACTGTGACAGGTAATGAATTGAGGGCAATGAATGCATTATTATAATTTTCTATTGGTAGAATATGTCTGATTATCAGATTGGATAGAACTCAAAACAGATTTTTTTAAAGAAAAACCTTTACTTTGATTCTAAAATAGTAATATATTAAAATACTCTTTTTTTGTTCTTGTTGAATCAACTTATATAGAAATAAAAAGTTATGTAATTCTTTGTTTTGTTTTGACTTAGGCGTTTACAATCCCTAATTAAAAATATTACCCTAAGAAGAACAAAGACAAGCAAAATTAAAGGAAAACCTGTTTTGGAGTTACCAGAACGTAAAGTATTTATTCAGCACATTACACTTTCAGATGAAGAGAGAAAAATTTATCAGTCTGTGAAAAATGAAGGCAGAGCTACTATTGGAAGGTATGGAAAAAAGAAAGCCATTTTAGGAAATAATTTTTATTTTCTTTCCTGTTTAAATAGTATTTCTTAGAAATGTGAGGAAAGTCGGAAGTATACTGAAAGATAACTTGCTTCTTTATTTAAATTCCTTTTTACAAATTAGTTGAAGTAAATGAAATAGTATTATAATTTACAGGTAAGTTATTCCTTAAGTTAGGAAACAAAAGTTTACATGAAATGGCAAGTTCTGAGTGGCTAGTCAGAAGACCTTGCTTGCTTCTATTCCAGGCTCTTTATCATGGGAGTAGATAAAAACATTGAGAGAAGTGTATATATATATATATATATAGTGAGAGATAATAAACCTATTTAAGGAACAAAACTTTGGGGAATGTCCGTATTTAAGAAATAGGGAAATAAAGAGAAATTACTGTAGAAGATTCTGTCAAGGACAGAATTAGGAAAAAAAATGTAAAGAAAACTGTTGGAGAATCCCATGAAAGCATAATCATGAAAGAGGGAATGGTCAGTAGTTTCATGTGATGCAGAGACTTAGAAAAGCTGTTTAATTTGGTGATTCAGAAGTTACCAGTCTAAACTCTTAGCATAGTTTCACCAGAATACTGAGGTGTGTACCAAATTGTAGGAGTAAGGGAATTTCAAAGAAGTAGCAGCTGTAGGTAGGGGTAGACCCTTTTTCATGATGTTTGCAAAAGGAAGAAGAAAGTGAGACTGGTACATAGGATTGATAGTTGTTGCTCTGTCAATTTTTTGCATTTTCTTTGGGTTAACTGCCTTGAGAAGAGAGCATAGAAGAGACTACAGATAGAGAAGAGAATAAAGCCAGTTGGTGGAGAAAATGAAGCCTAGTGGGGGGTAAAGAGTAGTCAGTGAAAAATGAGGCAAGGGTATCTGCAGGGAAAGGTGTAGTGTGAGAAATTGAGGAAGATAGCAGGATTAACAGCTGTTCTAAAAAGTTGTGAGGTTCTTAGTGTGGTAGATAGGCTTGATGTAGAATTGGATACATGTAGAAGTCAATATGACTTTCCAAACAACACATGAAATCTGGGAATAGGAACTAATGAAGCAGATAATAAAGGGATCGGGGATTGGTAGAAGGTGAGAAATTCTAGTCCAAGCGAGAACATATTTGATGTGAGTGCCCATGGGACCAGAATGAGTAGGAGACAGTGAAGGCAGAACTGTGCTGAGAAAATAGGGGAATCTTCAAATTCAAGCACTTCATTGAAATACAGAGCAGGTTTAACAGAAATTAGAGAGATTGAAAAAGATTGTTCTTACTAAGCAAGTGATTTCTTAGTTCAAAATCTTGCAGTGGTGATTGAAATTTCTTTCATATTCATTCTCTGAACCAAAATTTAGTATGTGCCTGTGTAACACATACTGGGATATAGCATAATAAAATAGATAAAAATCTCCACCCTCAAGGAGTTTATATTTTAATGCAGGGAACAATTTTAAAAAATTAAATTTGGTGGAAAAAAAAATTAAAGCCGAGAAAGGGGATAGGGAGTGCTGAAACTGTTTTAATAGGGTATTCACTGAAGACCTTACTGAGAAGGTTCTATGTGGGAAAAGATCTAAAAGAGAATGGAGTTAGGAGATATTTCAGGCAGAGGGAACAGCAAATGTAAACCCCTGAGTTGAAAGAATAGTTGGTGAGCTTGAAGAACACAAAGAGTTAAGTGTGGCTGGATAATATGAGCGACATTTCATGATGGAGTGCGATCAGTATCCTTGCTCCTAATTTTTATTTGCTCTATGGCAACACTTTTTGGTGAGTTTTCTTTCACTGCCATTTATTCCTCCCTTGCTCTTTGCTGATTATTACTTATATTTGAATGTCTTGAGTTCTTTCTGGCCTAGCTATTTGCAGGAGGTTAATATGAACGGGGGGAGGGGGCATTCTGTGTCCCAGACTGGTAGGAAGTATCCCTATTTAATTATGACTCAGGGTTATATCTGAGTTGTTTTAAGTTTTATTTGTGCTTACACAACAAAGATCAGAAGCTGTAGGGTTCCTTATAATGTGGAATCTTGTGCCCATAATCTTTTCTGAAAACACAGTAGGTCTATTGTGTTTCCTTATTTAGCTTGCCTTCTTTCCTTGGTATAAAACTTGTCCATGCAAGTTCAGATCACAGCCATGCACCCTGTTTTTGTTTTTGCACAAGAAAGAACTTGATTTTCCCCTCAGGGCTTGCTATGTATTTTGAAGAATTGTGCTCTGGCAGGTCTGTTTGAGATCTGTAGTCCTATCTCTCAGCATCTTCCTATTCGACTTCTATTGCAATTGGCAGCCATTTCTCATATATTTTGCTTTATGGTTACAAATCTCTTATGGTTTCACATTAAAGGTAGTTTTGAAGTGATTTTCAGAGAAGAAAAGAACAATGCCATTTTTATTCCACTGTTTCAGAATCGGGAATAATATTGTTTAGAGGTCTTCATAATACTTAGCATTTTTTACCACTAGGTATTTTAATGAAGGAACTGTCCTTGCGCACTATGCAGATGTCCTGGGTCTTTTGCTTAGATTGCGGCAGATTTGTTGTCATACTCACCTTCTTACAAACACAGTGTCTTCCAGTGGTCCCTCAGGTAAGTAGATGTGATTTGTTTACTGTTATATTTGTTAGGGATATTTAAATCAGAATGAAATTTTTCATATGGCCTATAGTGTCTTACTTGTCAAATGGACATTGTTTTTAGAATGGGACACCAGTGGAATATACTTAGAAATTCTTACCAATGAAATGGAATAATAGTGATGTCTTCCAGTATTTCCAGTGATAGATACTCTTAGATGGTCATTTCAAATTGGATCTGCCTTTTATTCTGTGGTAGTATGTGCAGATTGTGATGATGCTTTTGTGTAAGGTATATTATGTGGATTAGCTACTATTTTAGCTCTGAATCTTCTTTAAATTAATTTTTTTTTTAAGCTTTTATTTGTTTGACAGAGAGACACAGCGAGAGAGGGAACACAAACAGGGGGAGTGAGGGAGGGAGAAGCAGGCTTCCCGCTGAGCAGGGAGCCTGATGTGGGGCTCGATCCCAGGACCCCGGGATCATGACCTGAGCTGAAGGCAGACGCCCAACGACTGAGCCACCCAGGCCCCCCTGAATTTTCTTTAAATTTAAATCATGCTTGTTTCCTGTGATAGAAAAAGCCTAAATAAAGACTGCCCAAGCAAAACTTTTCCCTATATAAGAAGATTAACTTGTCTAGTCATATTACAGATCTTGCTGTGAAATTAATTTTTCAGCCTTTTCTCTAGGAAATGATACACCTGAAGAACTACGAAAGAAGTTAATAAGGAAGATGAAGTTAATTCTGAGCTCAGGTTCTGATGAAGAATGTGCAATTTGCTTGGATTCTTTAACAGTTCCTGTCATAACACATTGTGCACATGTCTTTTGTAAACCCTGTATTTGCCAAGTCATTCAGAATGAGCAGGTTAGTTTCGTGCTAGGTACAGATTCAGTGTTTGATGGAGTGGTACACTAGTCAGTCTTGAGTGTAATGAAACCCAAGTCCAACAGACTATTAAGAGTTTTGCACTTGGATTTACTAGTGCACGTTTTATGGTCAGTTATGTATGTCAGTGTTTCATAGTGATATATTTCTTACAATTAAGCCCTTTTAAACATAAGAAGACAGTAGGCTTTTAGAGGCGTGATCAGTCAATATCCTAGTTCTTTTGTTGAGATCATTGCTGTCTAGTAGATAAAAAAATGTGAGACACAAAGGTAATTTTAAATTTTCTAGTAGAAATAGACGGAGTTAATGAATATTTATCCAATATATCTAAAATATAAAAGTTATTGAGATAATTTACATGATTTTTTAACTTCTGTAGTTCTGTAGTTTAACCTCTGTAGTTCAGACCCATGTTCAAGGGCAAATTGTTCAAAGTCTGGTGGTATTGTACACATACAGCACATCTCACTTTGGCTTCGCCACAGTTCATGGGCTTAATTGCCATGTTTGTTTATTGGCTGTTAGATAAGGTAAGCCTGGATTCTTATGTATGGTAGAATTTTTTGAAGTGGAATAATCCTTTAAGCAGTTCTTCAGCTGAGGTAGAGTTTTGTTTTGTTTTGTTTACATTTTCATTGGTATAATATAGAAAAAAATGCACGTCATGGTTGTACAGTTGAGTGAATTATGAAGTAAACACAATCATGTAACTATTACCCTGGTCTTTTTGTGTCCCCTTCCAATCAGTTACCTTCTCCCTCCTCCCTAAAGGTAACCCCACCATACTGACTTTAAACATTCTTTCAGTTTCAGAATTTTTTTTTTGTAATGGTATTTGGTATATAGTTATTTAGGAGAGATTTTATTAGCATGTCTTGGTATGAATGGACACAACAAATATTGCTTTGAATGAGCCTGATAGGATTTAACAGGTCAAGACTAGCTTTATAAGCCATTCAGATGGAAATTTTTTTTCTTCTAAAGGACAGTTCCAACTAGTGTGCTGTATTGTAGTTAGGTTCAAGATACTGTTATTCATGGTTTCTTTACTTGTCTGCAAATAGTACAGTTCACCCTGAACAGTTGCAGGGGCTAGGGGTGCTGACCCCCCTGTGCAGTTGAAAATCTGCATATCACTTTTGACTCCTATAAACTTAACTACTAATCACCTACTGTTGACCAGAGCCTTACCGATAACATAAACAGTTAACACATATTTTTGTTACATATTATATGTGGTATTCTTTTTAAAGTTTTTATTTAAGTAATCTCTACACCTAATGTGGGGCTCACAGTCATGACCCCAAGATCAAGAATTGCATGCTCCTACAACTAAGCCAGCCCGGCGCCCCTATATGTGGTATTCTTTCAGTAAAGTAAGCTAGAGAAAATAACAAAATCATAAGAGAATATCCATTTATAGTTCTGTACTGTATTTATTGGAAAAAAAAATCCTCAAATAAGTGGACCTCTGTAGTTCAGACCCATGTTCAAGGGCAAATTGTATTATACTTGTTTCAAGCTCCTGCTGTTAGTCAAGATCACATACCATACTTTTGCTCCCTTTTTTACCCAGTCCCACTTAACAAGCTGGAGTTCAGCTTATACAGATTTATCTCAAGTGGATGACTCTAATAAGTCTAATAAAATGCTAGCTATTAAGGATTTAGAATTTTACCATACTTTTTAAAAATTTTAGGTAAATTTATATTTTTTCCTCATAAACTTCACTTATTCTTTCTTATATAGCCACATGCTAAATGTCCTTTATGCAGAAATGATATACATGGAGACAATTTATTAGAATGTCCTCCAGAAGAATTGGAGTGTGACACTGAGAAAAAGTCTACTATGGAATGGACATCCAGTTCAAAGGTAAAATACACATGGGCAAATATTTGAGTATTTGTTTTACATTTATATATGGATACCATGTCTTAAAATAATTCTGCTTTTAATCCTATCATTTGAATATTTTTATTTCTAGCGGTGAATTTGAGAGGAAAGGAGCTTCAGTTTATGAGTGCATTCTTTCAGTCTTAATTTTTAAAAACATTAGTTGTCTTTTACTTTTCATTTTAGGGAAGTAATGGGCAGGAACATTCTTTTCCTAATTAAAAAAAGTTGTATATATTTTGCCCATTCAAAATGGAAGCTAATGGGTGTCCTGATTTTTTTTTTTTTTCAGATTAATGCTCTAATGCATGCACTGATTGACTTAAGAAAGAAGAACCCCAACATAAAAAGTTTAGTTGTTTCTCAGTTTACAACATTCCTGTCTTTAATAGAAACACCACTCAGGTAAATTTAGTATTGATTCTCACTTTGAGTAAAAGGATTTTATGTAAGTGTTTTGATTTGGATGGCAAAAAATAATATGTTTTACCAGTTATATTCATTTCATCTACCTAAAATGAGAGTCACAATACAGAATATTTCCTGGGAGCATAGGATTTAAAGATTTAGTCCTGAATTTATCAGAAAAAAAGTTGACTGCAGAGCATGACACGTTAGTAGATGGTTAGATTTGTGAAAATAAATGAGTAGAAGAATTGGTTGAATGAAGAGATTTGTAATTACTTAACATGTTTTTAAATTGTATGGAAAGTGTTACTTATCTTTTTTGTCCCTCCATTAGAGCCTCTGGATTTGTGTTTACTCGTTTGGATGGTTCCATGGCACAGAAGAAAAGAGTTGAATCAATTCAGTGTTTTCAAAACACTGAAGCAGGATCTCCAACTATAATGCTTCTATCCTTAAAAGCAGGTGGAGTTGGTTTGAATCTTTCTGCAGCTTCTCGAGTGTTTTTAATGGATCCAGTAAGTAGTTCTGTAGACTTTTTGGTATGTTATTAAACTTAAAAAAAAAAACAAAAACTATTTGGTAAATACCTTCCTAGTTATAACTGATTGTGAAAATTCTTAGGCAAACTTTAAAATTAGTTAATAACTCAGTAAATGTGTATCGAGGGCTTTCTTTTAAGTGCTTTATATGTATCAACAAATTCTCACGGTATCCCTAGGATATCCCTATGATGGATCCTTATGAGGTTTTATTACTGTCCTTATTTTACAGGTGAGGAAACTGAAGCACAGACAAGTAAAATAACTTGCCCAACATCATGCAATAATACGCAGACCAGGATTCCATGTTCTTAATTTCTGTGCTGTGGTTTTCTACTTCTATATATAGAATTAGTTTCTGTTAACTGTAATGCTTTAGTGTAGTGGTTTGGCCAACAAATGATCCTACATTGTGTCAGGGAGTCTTACATGCACCCGGGATCTGGCTATAAACATAGGTAGACAAAGTAGCTACCATCGTGATGTTAATGGTCTCAAGTTTTAATGTGCAAAGAATTAGGTAAAATGTAATTTCTCACCTCTCCTCAGAGATTAAGGAGTTCTTGGAGACCCAGGAGGCTGCATTTTTATATAGATCATAGGTGACTCAGGTGCAGGTGGTCCATCATCACAGTTTTAGAAATTAATACCGTATCGCTTCTCGGCCTTTTGGCTAAGATCAAGTGTAGAAACTAATACCGTTAATGGAATATTTTGGATAAATTTTAGCATCTAATACAGTACAGTCACTTGTAGTTGTACAGTATAGACCTAGCTGTAGAGTTGGAGCTAAAATTCACTCTGAACTTTACTCACCAAACTGTGACCTAAGAGAAGCATGCATAGAGGAGTGGCACCTTTTTCTAATTGCACAAAGAGCTGTAGGCACTCTGGACTAATTCAGTTTCTAATTTGCACTGGGTTACCGTCAGGGCTAGAGGCAACCCTATTTGCTATTTCTGTGATTCATAGATTGAAGATTTGTAGTTTTAGCTTGTTACCTGAAATTCAGAAAATTTCATAACAAAAGTTCACTGAGATACAAATTTGAGTTATTCTGGTTAGGCTATCTAGTTTATAGATATATCTGTTACCAAGGCTTTTTCGTCACCTGAGGGTAACCTCCACAGTAAAATACCAACCAGAACCATATTTTGACATTCACAGATTTCACATTAATGTTATGGATGGCAGTGGTCTGTTGTATTTTCTTGCCTTAGTTCTGTGGATGAAGTTTGAAATCTTTGCTAGAGTTTTAATATTTTATGGTTATTATAAAAAACAGTCATTGTAACCGCATATTGTTATATTAACTAACATGATAATCTTAGATGATGATTTTTTGACAAATTCCCAAATTATTTGCTGCTTTTGTTGTAATCTTAGTATCTGATAAAGAGAAGGTTGTTGATACAAAATATAGTATTATAAAGCTGATCACAGACTATACTCTTTAGTAATAAAAAAAAACTTTAGTAATTTAAAAAAACTTCTAGAATGTTTTAGCAGTTCATAGTAAATTGTTTTTCATTGAACATTTCAAATATTTCTAACTTTAAAATGAAAGCCAGGTCCCAGGAAAATAAGATTGAATCAAAAAATGTTTACTCATGAAAATATTTTACGTTTTCATGGAATGCTGCATTAGAGTTAAGATGTATTTTAAATGTTCGATTTTGGGCTTTTGATAAAGCTAATTACCTTCCTTCATCAGTACTGGTGAAATGGAAGCTATCAGTTTTATATTATCATGAGATAAATTTGATCCCAGGTAGGGGTGCCTAGGTAGCTCAGTTGGTTAAGCATCCTACTCGATCTCAGCTCAGGTCTTGATCTCGGGGTTGTGAGTTCAATCAAGCCCTGTGTTGGATTCCACGCTGGCCATGGAGCCTACTTTAAAAAAAAAAAAAAAAATGACTCTTGGTAGTCATACTAGATGTATACTGTCAGCTCACTAGAAGGTTCCTAGATAAAACAGAGACAACAGAAAGGAACATTTATTTACGTGGGCTCTTGGTATAATGGTTTCAAAATGTATCCAATTGTGAAATTCAGAATATGCATAAAATGTGATTATCAGTTTTAGAAAATCATAAGCTAAGTATATTCTTAAAATCTGACTTCTATATGAAATATCACCCAATACTCAAATTACAACAATAGTAAAATCTCCTTTTCCCTAGAGCTCATGGGAACTTTATTTTTTAATTTATTTTTAATTATTATTTTTTTTTTGAAAGAGAGTATAAGCCAGGGGTTGGGGGAGGCTCTATGCCCAACACAGAGCCGGATGTGGGGCCCAATTTCACGACCCTGAGATCATGACCCAAGTCAAAATCAAGAGTCAGACGCCTAACCAACTGAGCCACCCAGGTGCCCCATCAAAGGAACTTTAAATAGAAAATAACAGCCTGAGGATGAGTCATACTATAAACTTGTCATTTACATATGCATTTGCTATTTTGTTTCACTTTCAGGTAGTTGTGCTGTATAGTTTCTTTTGCCCTAAACACCCTTTAAGAATCATCCCATAGTTTAAAATTTAATGTTCCCTACTCTGATAGTTCATGATAGTATTTCCCAACCACTTGACTCCTATCTTTCTTTCTTTCTTTTTTTTTAAAGATTTTATTTATTTATTTGAGACAGAGAGAATGAGAGAGAGAGAGAGCACATGAGAGGGGGGAGGGTGAGAGGGTCAGAGGGAGAAGCAGACTCCCCGCAAAGCAGGGAGCCCGATGCGGGACTCGATCCAGGGACTCCAGGATCATGACCTGAGCTGAAGGCAGTCGCTTAACCAGCTGAGCCACCCAGGCGCCCGGCTCTTACCTTTCTAGACTAAAGAATCTGTATCATTTTGCTTTTTTTCTTTGCTTCATTGTTTTATTCTTCACTTTAAAACAGTCCCCATAATGCCTGTATTTAATGAGTTAATGTTATTTTAGTTCAGTTTTGAAGTCAAACATTCAAATACAGATAGAGAAAATTGCATCAACAAAGCCTTTAATTTTTAGGACTTTTGATTATTCCTGAAATCTTTTCTTGTGCTTTTACTTAACAAATGGAAGAAAGTGAAAGAAAAAGAATCAAAAGACCATGAAAAGGGGAGAAAACTTTCTCATAGACTCAATTACATCTTTTCTGATATAAATTGTCATTTAAGAGGATGTGTAACCTTTTTTTTTTCCTTTGTTAACAGACATAGATCAATTTTAAAATAGAAAAAGATACTATTTGATTACTTAATCGCTCATGCTGTGTGCTTTCTATGTATCAGGCACTGTATTAGATACTAGAAGCAGTGCAGTGAACTGATGGGGGAGAATACCTGCCTGTCATAGTTGAGGGTGGGGTGTATTTTTTTTCCCAGAGCATTTATGTCAGTATCTGAATTCAGTCAAAAAATTTGTGTCAGTAAAAGGTTAATGAGTAATACTGAAATGAAAGGATTTGTGCAGAACACTTACAGATCAGGGTGGTAATAAAGCAATTCATATTCTTGTTAGGCCTGGAATCCAGCTGCTGAAGATCAGTGCTTTGACAGATGCCATAGACTTGGCCAGAAGCAAGAAGTTATCATCACAAAAGTGAGTTTTTAAGCCATCTATTTTAAAATTAGGTTGACGAGATTTTTAAGATTATACAAATAATGTATGAATATATTATGAAAGATTACAGTAGAATTGGGCAGAACAAAATATGAAGGTTAGCTTTAATCTCTAGAGGAAACCACCATCAATAGTTTTACATGTTATTCAAAGTCTCTTTCTCAATGTTTATGTAGATTCACTTGTATGTATCTCTCCTTTAAAAAATTTAAGGTAAATGGGATCATACTTTATTATTCTGCAACATACTTTGTCCCCTTAACAGTATATATTGGGGACTGTCCATATAAGTATACGACCATGTAAGTACATATAAAACCTATTCTTTTTTTTTTCCATATAGTGGTAAAACACACATACACATAATAATATCATTTTATCTATTTTTAAGTGTACACTTAAGTGGCATTACATACTTTCACATTGTTGTGTAATTTTCAACATCATCCATCTCCAGAACTTTTTCATCTCAAATCGAAACTCAGCCCTCAGCAACCACCCTTCTATTTTCTGTGAGTTTGATGACTCTACAAAACCCATTCTTTTTAACATCCATATATAGATACATCATAATTTAGCCAGTCTAATATTTTGCTAATAAAAACAGTGCCGTAATGAGCATTATTGTATTATATACTTGTATTATATACAAGTACTTCTTCAGGATTGATTAAGAAAACGAGAATTCTGGGGGTGCCTGGGTAGCTCAATTAGTTAAGCGTCTGCCTTCGGCTCAGGTCATAATCTCAGGGTCCTGGGATTGAGCCCCACATTGGGCTTCCTGCTCAGTGGGTTGTCTGCTTCTCTCTTCCTCTGCCTCCCCCCCCCCCCCCATCCCACCAGGCTCTCTTTCTCGCAAAATCTTTAAAAAAAAAAAAAAAAAATAGAATTCTGGATTTAGGATTCTTTTGTTTTCAAAACAGGCTTAATGACACATGAGAATGATGTAAATTTTTGTTTATGTGATGGTCAGGAAAGTGCTCTTTTAATTTACGTATACCTAAGACCTTGAGCATATTCATTTTTCACTTATCTGTTGTCAGTTAATATTTTTTTCTGTGCATTGCTTTTTTGCCCAGTTTTCATAAAGTACAAAATATAGTTTTTTGTTTTTTTAAAGATTTTATTTATTTATTTGAGAGAGAGAGAATGAGAGAGAGCACATGAGAGGGGGGAGGGTCAGAGGGAGAAGCAGACTCCCTGCCGAGCAGGGAGCCCGATGCGGGACTGGATCCAGGGACTCCAGGATCGTCACCTGAGCCGAAGGCAGTCACTTAACCAACTGAGCCACCCAGGTGCCCCCAAAATATAGTTTTATAATATAAAGGACTCATACATTCTGATTTAAAATTTTTTGTTATGTATATTGGAAATGGTTTATTTCAAACTCTTATCTTTGAACTGGATGGGTTTTTTTTTTTTTTTTTTCATGAAAAAGCTTTAAAATTTTTAAGTATATCATTTTTTCCTACTGATTTGAAATGTCACTTTTATTATAAACTAATTCACATATATTAATGTGAGTCTCTTTCCGGACTTTGTTTCTGTGTTTCTATTTCATTGATTTCTTTTCCTATTCCCAGGACAATATTACTCTTATCTTACAATTACTATGGTTTTTTAAAGTATGCTTTGATATCTAGCAGGGCAGAGTGCTCTCATTACCCCTCTTTTTAGAAATTCGTTAATACAAGTATTTACTCTTGAATTGAACTTTGGATTTAGGTTACCAGATCCCATTTAAGAAATCTTGTTTGGGATTTATTGATGTTATGATTAATTTGAGAATGGTCTTCTTTATAAATATATAAATACTCCTTATAAATAAGGAGTGTTCCCATATAAGAATTTAGTATCTCTCTTCATTTATTTAGGTCTTTTATGTATTTCAGTAATGTTGTATAGTTATTACAGTTACTGAACCTCTACACAATGTTGACTGTCAGTAGTGATAGTAATCATTCTTGAACTGTTCTTTTATTGTTTTACATTGTGACTACATTGTTCTTGGTAAGTTTCTAGAGGATACACTTAAGACTGAGGGACATTTATTTATAGGTTAATGAAGACTTTTTTATCAAGGTTTTTATCAGAAATGCTTCTTAAGCATCTATTGATGCTTTTTTTCCTAACTTTTTTCTATTCTTAACTTTTCCACATTGTAAGTTAAACCAGATAAAGGTGTATTCTTGCATTTCTGGGAAGATCTCATTTGGCTATTTAAATATAATGCTGAATTTATTTTGCAAGTATTCCAGTTACAGAGTTGTCTGTAAAGTTTGCTGGTTTTGGTGCTATTCTCAAGATGTAACTTATGGCCTTACAACCATATTCTTTATACAAGAAAACCATATTGAGTGATGAGGGAAAGCAATGCTCAGCTCTGGTTATTCTATCATATTCTAAATATGCTCACTGCATATTGAGAAAAAAAGGAGAGCTAAACAGTTTCTAACAGATTATTGACCAATTCTGAAAGCTATATAATACTGTAAGAAAGCAAATTTCTTTATAGTGGACCAACATTTCAACATATCTTAAATTTTCATTTTTTTTAATTGAAGATTTTAAATATTGTGACAAAAAGTTTTTGTTTTTTTTTTTTAAGTTCATTGTGAAGGATTCTGTTGAAGAAAATATGCTGAAAATACAAAACACAAAGAGAGAACTTGCTGCTGGAGCCTTTGGAACTAAAAAAACAAATGCTAATGAAATGAAACAAGCTAAAATTAATGAAATCAGAACTTTAATTGATTTATAATTTGTGGGATTTGGTAAGGTCAGTTTGATTAGATATATATGGAAATTTTGGAAATCAGAAAATAGAGTTTTAGAAATGAGATCTAGAGTATGTCTTTAAAAAGAGCATATTTTATATTAGTAAAGTATTACTGATATATAGTCTCTTCTATATATGAACCTATTTTTAATGATATTTCAAATAGCAATAAGTTCTGTTATATACTGTGGCCTAAAATAATTTTTTGAGAAAGTTACTTTGTTATTCAGCTTTTCATATTGTCTTTGCTGAGTATTTTCATATATCTTTCAAGTACTCAGCTTTTTCATATTTCAAATAAGGTCAAACCTTTTATACTTTTGACCAAATAAAAGAGTTATTTTCTGTGTTGGACACATTTGGTTAATCACTAGAGCCTTCCATTTGTGATGTGATGGATTCACAGTCCTTGTAAGCGATTAATACATAGATTATATACAAGAGATTTTATTACTTTGAAAAACCATATTTGCATTCCAGAATCAAACCTTAAATGAGAGACTGAAGTCCAGGTTAGCAGGTTAACTTACAATTTTTTTTTTTTTTTTTAACAGTTTGAGATCTAATTCACATATGTGATTTGCAGTTTTATGTTTATGAAAAGATAGGGACTGTGTTAGAATACTATTTTTCTCCATTTTAGCCAAGTAGTACTATTGTTTAAATGTCATTCAATGTGTTAGTGTGTAAATACAGTCTGGGGGTGAGAAGGAACCAGTTCTACCCAGTTTAATTTGAATATTTAAATTATGGAATTGCTGAATAGATATTTCTATATAGAGAGATAATTTTTATTTATGTAGCTTTTTTTTTTTAAAAAAATAACTTTATAAATTTTTATAATTCAGAAGACTACTATATGTGAGAGGCGTGATATCTGGATGGAAGTTGGGCTGGATGACCTCCAAAATCGTTCAACTCTTAAAGACATCTTAATCCTGAATGGAAAAATTTCTTTGTTATTGTGTTTAGAATCAGACATTGATTTTGGAACTTCAGTAATTCACCCTACATTTATCTATAAAATTAGTCCTCTTTTTTTTACTTTTTGGTTAATCAGACTCACGGTAGTTGTCATGGCATTCCAGATGACTCTTTGAGTCACATTTAAATAAGCTCTGCATTTGCCAATCACGTTAGTTAGTGGTGTCCTTCCTTAAGGGGAACTTTTTAATCCAAAGAAAGATTACTGTACAGGAGAAGCTTCCTGTTTGACCATGCAGACTTGAGAACACCTTTCATTTTACTTACAGTGTTAAGAAATGACTTAAAGATAAGCTTGGAGGCAGTGTTGTGTTCTAGGGCATACATCGAGTTATGTGCTGAATCTATCAACAGCTAAATTCTCCCCTCCCTGTGCCCGGTCTCCTGCTCCAAGGGAACAGTGTATTAGGCAGCAAGAATCTTCCCAGCCCCTCTTCTCTTTGGCTGCAGGTAAGGCAGAGGGCTGGGTAAAAGGATCAACAGACCTTTCTGTACAGATAAGAGTGGAATAATAACCTGGGGTTGGTCCACTAGCATTAGGAGCAATTGGGAATTTCTTTACCTTGTAGAACTAGCATTACACAAAAAAAATCAGGTTGATGAAAATCTCATGAAATATACTATGTGGATTTCTATATACCAGTACTCCCGTGAGATTAAGTACAAAAAGAATGTTCAGCAAAAAAAGATGAGATATATACTCTTCTTGCTTACAAAGGCAAAGCCTTGCAAACTCACTGTAAAAGACTTTGCTTGCCTCTTTACCTAACATTTATAGACTTGTGTTTTTAAACATAATGATAAATTTGGCAAGTCATTTAAAAAATACCTGTTTTTGTATAGTCCTATTAAATGGTGTTAAACAAATTTAATTCATCCTAAGGAAATACATATATAAACCACCAGAATGAAAAGTTCGTATTATGCTCTGCTGTTAATTCTGTTTCATCATTATGTAGAAAAATAGCTTTAGAAGTATCTTGAAGACACTGTATCCCACTTGTGGTTCAAACTGAATTTTGTGGTTCAAACTGGATTTTGTTTTAAAATAAATAAAAGTTTTAAAAATCCACTTCTGTGCTATAATTTTTGTGACTTTTTCTTTGAAAGTTTTTTATAAATCTCACACTTCTGTGAAGATACCTATATTACACAATTGTTTTTCACTGACAGTACATAAAAAGTACTATGAGTAACAAGTTTATTCTTACCACCTATTTTGCTCAATTTGGCTGAATTTGTTTAGAAATCAGAGTGTATATATTTTTAAAGTTAAGTGCCTTGATCTTCTAAAACATTGGTTCCAATTATTTTCCGCATCTACCAGGAAAAAAGTTGATGCAATAATACTTACATGTAGTGATATTTATTACTAGATAGCACTCTGCATTGTAGATTTTGCCCTAAACTAGGATTAAAATAATAAATCAAGAATATATCTTGTGCTTATTACTAGTGAGTAACAATGAAATTATCATCTTCAGGCAGTGTATGTTTTCTATTGGGGGAAGTCAAAGGCATTGGTGTATTTTTTTCATTATAGTACTTGCCAAAATTCTATTCATTAGGATTTGGAAGATTCATTAAACACACGCGGACAGATATGTTTGGCTTAACAACTCAGATGTTTAACTCTAAGTTTTTAGCTATATTAACTTTAAAATACTTATAAAAGGTGTAATACTGTTTTCCCTCATTCATCAGTAAGTATGTAGTAACCAAGTTCTACATTCTGGAATTGGATACCTTATTTGTGTGGTACTTCTGAGTAAGAAGAGCCAGAAACTGGTAGCTGTGAATAATGACTGGGATGCTTCCCTGCAGTATTGCCTACTTCAAAGGGGAAACTGTTGATTAGAAACCTTATAAGCAGATGTTTTCTTTCCTGTTAATATATTCATATTTCTTGAATGTAATAAGGGAGAGTAGTCTTCTATATGAACCCATAATTACTCCATTTGAAAGAGCAAATGAGTTACCAGTTTTTGATTAAAATGTGGGATGTTTAAATCTTCCAATTCCCTATTCAACCTTCCTGATCAAGAGTTTTCTGACAAATTTAAACCCATTGCTACTTTTTATGAAAACTGATTTCTAGATGAAAGGAACACCATTTTAATAATGTTTATAATTTAGTGTGTATGGCACAGACCACCTCCATTAACCTCAGCCAGGTGTCCAAAACTTTATAATAACTAAGGCTGCGGACCTTTATTTAAAAGGCTACCAAATGTCAAAATGATTTCTTAGGTTGGTGGATAAAAGAAATTCTAGGACATGTGTTTGCATATTTGAAACAGTCTAGACTACTACAAGGGGATATTTAATGTGATCAGAAGGGATATTAAGAGTCCTCAAAGTATATATTGTTAAATATGTGCTGCACTTACTAAAGAAGAGATAGGAACACTTTCAGAAGGTTTTCAGTAAGTTTGCAGTCTTTTAGCAATCTAGTTAAGAATAAAGGCGGATAAAATTCACCAGGATACAACTTCCAGAATGCTTAATTTACCTTTTTTGTTAGGGGAGGGAAGGGCTATTCCCTAGTACACTGTAGGTTTTTAAAGAAAACTTGCCCTGGTATCAATATGTTGGTAAAGAAAAGGTAAATTAAGTATTTCATGAGAAATGTTCCAGTGAAGGAGATGTAATAGGCTTCTTGCAGGTGTGTAAGTAAGGAGATTTAAGATAAACAGTCATTTCAGGCATGAATTATAGACCTTGAGCAAACATGGAGTTAACCTCCAAAGGTGTGGATCTGACCGTTGTGTAGGCAAATTTGTCATAGAGCAAAAGGCTATTCTTATCCACCACTGTTCACAAGATTTTTTAAAAAATGGTAAGAACATTTGATCCTCTACAAATGTTCTTATAATCTGAGTTATTGCTGCCATTTTACACATCTTACTAGGTGATCCGTGGTAGTTTAGGCTCCCTGGAGAAGATTTTGAAGTGTAGTTGGAAAAGTAGTACTTCACCTTAATTAAGGCATATCCTTGAAAAGATCAAGGAAAGGGCGCCTGGGTGGCTCAGTTGGTTAAGCGACTGCCTTCGGCTCAGGTCATGATCCTGGAGTCCCGGGATCGAGTCCCGCATCGGGCTCCCTGCTTGGCGGGGAGTCTGCTTCTCCCTCTGACCCTCCCCCCTCTCATGTGCTCTCTCTCATTCTCTCTCAAATAAATAAATAAAATCTTTAAAAAAAAAAAAGAAAAGATCAAGGAAAGAAACCTGTTAGCCTAGTTCAATGATTTCTCAGCCTCTTAACTGCATAATTCTATGCACGTTACATGCTGTTTTCTATGGTATACTTGTCATTCTTTTTTATTCCAAAAGTTAATAGCCTTCAATAAATATTTACTTAAATTATGTAAGCTTTTTCACTTTAGAGCTTTATTGCTTATACAATGTTAAAAAAAAAAAAAGGGAACAAAAAGTATTAAGACAAAAAAACAAGTGATAGGTTTGCTTCCTCCATACACCAAATTTGATGCTTTGATAACCTTTTCTCAATTACAAAAAGAAAAGGCTTTGAGTCTTGTGATCTCTTTTGATACAGAAAGTTCCAAAATACACTTTCTCAGATTATATACTGCATGGCAGTATTAGTTGTCTGAAGACTGGATTTCTGTTAATCTCAACCAGGGACCCAGGAGCCAAAAAGACTTCGATCACCTAAAATAGTAGCCTTCAGTAAATCCCTATACAGTTGACCCTTGAATAACATGGCGGTTAGGGGTGCTGATCCCCCTGTGCTGTTGAAAATCCACATAGAACTTTTGACTCCCCCAAAACTTACCTACTAATTAACCAGAAGCCTTACTGATAACACTCAACACATATATGTATATATATATAATTATATACTGTATTTTTATAATGAAGCTGGAGAAAAGAATTACTAAAATCATAAGGACAAGAAAATACAGTACTGTACTATATTAAAAAATAAATCCATGTGTAAGTGTACCCTCGCAGTTCAACCTGTGTTGTTCAAGGTCAACTGTACTTGACTCAGTGGAAAAGGACTAGCATTCAAAAGCCCTTTCCTGAACATTTGACTCTCTTCCTATTTTTATTCTAGGCAAACAGTAGTGAGAAATGGTAGCTGATAGACTGGACATCAAGAAACAAGTGAATACAGAATAAGTAGATCACAAGAACTGAACTGCTTTGTGTAAGGTGTAAGGAGCCTTTGCCCATATAGGTCTGTGTTGACCCTGATTACATCACAGTATCGCAGAATAGTCTCCTATAATAGAAGTTGTGCCTCTTCTAGGCCACTAAAACCACTGAAAACAAGATAATAGAGGCTTCTTGTAAGATACGTGTGTACAGAAGTTGAATCAAGTCCCAGCCAAAACACAATAAATTCTATTCTGGGATTTTATCCATTTATTTTTATATTGTAATTTCAGGCAGCCTTTTTTTTTTTTTTTAAAGATTTTATTTATTTATTAGAGAGAGAGAGAATGAGAGACAGACAGCATGAGAGGGAAGAGGGCAGAGGGAGAAGCAGACCCCCTGCTGAGCAGGGAGCCCGATGTGGGACTCAATCGCGGGACTCCAGGATCATGACCTGAGCCGAAGGCAGTCGCTTAACCAACTGAGCCACCCAGGCGCCCTTTCAGGCAGCCTTCTTAATGAAAGCCTTTGTAAAAGGTATTTCCCAAGTCCTATTTCAAACCACAGTCCTTATCTTCATAGCAAAATGAAAGCTCTTACACTACTACACATTGTATTACTCCCCAGATTTCTGGCATTTGTATTTCTGGTTATATAGAGAGGTTTCTCTGATTTCATTGTCTGTTTTGACCATACATTTTTTTAATGCAGAGCATAGCTTTGAAGTTTGGAGTACAAAAATTTGAATCAAAATCTGCAAATTTTTAAACCTTATTCTCTGATTATCTGCAAAATGTGTATACCATATATACATCATAGGATTGATAGAACTGAGATGTAAATGTCCAGTAAACTTTCTTTCCTCTTTTTGCTTTCTTACATAGTTTTATTTAAAGGATGTCGAATTTCAGCATCTGAACCCCAGAGAAATAAGTTAATTAAGTAACTTAACCTAAGTATAAAAAGACTATAATCCATTTGTGTATTTGTAATAATAAAGAAAAAAGCAAACCACAGCAGACTATTTTAAGGACAAGTCAAATCTTACTTTAGCTTAATGCTCCAAGTCTCAGTGACATTAAAAAGGTAAACACTATACATTTATACATGTTATTTATGGTAATGTTTTCTGTATGACTCAGAGCTGAGATTGTCTTTTGGAAAGGCTTTAACTTTAATTAGAAGTTGAGCCCCCTGCTATGCAACAACCACCTTACCTCTTCATGCATCTTCGGCCAAAAATCTCATTGCCTGTTGCATTTAGTGTAAATACCTCCTTAATGTATCAAGCGGTTCTCAAATGTTATTTGGGTCAGTCTTTTGCATTGCCTGGTAGTTACTTGCAGCAGAGACACTATGGCCTCAACCAAGACCTACTGAATCAGAATTTGTAAGTGATGAGGTGTAAGAAACTACTTACAGTTAAGTCTCCAGTGTTTTAGGGAGCAGCAAGGTTGGGAGACTCAGTTGCTCAAGCCCCTCATCTTCAGTTATTCCTTTTTCCTCACTCTTCACATGCAATCCATCAGCAACTTCACTGCCTTCATCCTGGTGAAAGGTATGCTAGATTACCACGGTCTCTTCTCCAGGACCACTAGTGTAAACTAACTGTCCTTCCCATTAACTCTTTTGTCCTCAATTCAAGCTATTTTCCACCAGCTGCAAAAGCAGCGTTCTTAAAATGTAAATCATAGGGGCGCCTGGGTGGCTCAGTTGGTTGGACGACTGCCTTCGGCTCAGGTCATGATCCTGGAGTCCCGGGATCGAGTCCCGCATCGGGCTCCCTGCTTGGCAGGGAGTCTGCTTCTCCCTCTGACCCTCCCGACCCTCCCCCCTCTCATGCTCTCAAATAAATAAAATCTTTAAAAAAAAATGTAAATCATAAAGGTAAAACAATTACATCTTTTTTTTTTAAGATTTTATTTGACACAGAAAGAGTGAGCCAGAGAGACAAGTGGGGGAAACAGCAGAGGGAGAGGGAGAAGCAGACTCCCCACTGAGCAAGGAGCCTGATGCGGGGCTCGGTCCCAGGACCCTGAGATCGTGACCTGAGCTGAAGGCAGCTGCTTAACTGACTGAGCCACCCAGGTGCCCCAACAATTAGATCATCTTTAAGAGTAACTGCAATGGTTTGAAACAAACTACGTTAAAATTCACTAATTCATAATTACGGCTTAGAACACAACCCCCCCCCCCCCCACCAAATCACCTTGGTTACCTTTGGAGGATGCCAGGAAACCAGTTCCTTATTTTATATACACATCTCTCTCGACTTATAATGGGGTTGCATCCTGATAATCCCCCCAACGCGGAGATCCTTGGATTTAGGAGTATTTTGAGAAGAGGCACCACAGCACCTGACACATGGAGGCACTTAAATCTCCAGTAGTGCTTAGTGTACTTGACGATTATAGCAACTCCTCCACCAGTCCAAATAATTGTAGTTTATCTTCAGAAATCACTTACTTGATACCTCCAAGGTGGCCCTTAACCATTCTTGCCTCCAGGATTCCGTATCCCTGTGTATTCATTCACACCCATATTGAATAGGGCTGACTTGTGTAACCAGGAGGATATTGTGGAAATAAAGAAGGGTGACCTTGAAGGTTAGTTGGGTCATAAAAGCCATTGCAGCTACTGCCCAATTAAACCTCTCAAGTTTCTGGTCATGGTCTTCTCTCCTGGTTGGTTGGTTGGTTGGTTTTCTTCCCCCCAATAGAAAGATTACTCACATTGGTTTTAAAAGGTCACTCTGGATCCTGCCTTTCGCTGGCTTGCCATCCTTGCAACCTAGAATCATCTATACATTTGATAAATATCCTTTACACTTAACATCATTTTAATTCATGGATAAAAACACTAGAAGTCACTGGTTCCAGTACTGATTCTAACAGTCTTGAAAGATTATCAAGTATGACCAGAGACTAACAATGAACCTATGATGATTTTAACATTGTATTTTCTAAAGTCTGAATACTCACTTGATACGGAGATACAATGTGAGAGATTAGATAAATTGGATCTCACTTTCCTCCATCGATCACATCCAACACTGTCACTGGAGAACACTAGACTGAAATACTTCTAGATACCTAGAAACCCATTCCAAGTGTCAAGTTTTACACTGGTTGTTAAAACACTGACATATTCTACAAATTAGGAATAACTGCCTAGTACATTTTTTTCAAGGGGAGTGGGAATCCCTTAATTAGACAACCAAGATATGGCAAGAAGTCTTTATTTTCATACAAGGTGCCACCAGAGAGCACGCTGCTGTTTACAGATGCACAGAACCGAACAAAAGCATTTTAGCATGCTGCCTTACTGTACATAGAAAACGGGCGAACAATTTCAGACACTACAATCAGGAAATAAAATGGGTTAACACCGTTTGTTGATAGGTCTATGAATCACTCAGCAGGGTTACAGGCTGTCTTCACCTGAAAGCAGAATTACAATCACTCCGGCAGTCTCTGGGCAATTCTAAATAAAAGGCAGGTCTGGTGAAAGGTACAACGTGCAAGCGAGAGAGAGAGATACCTTGTCCCGTTCTGAAGGGAGACTGGTTCAGAGCCCGCACTGGCACGTGCTTACAGTCGATACGTATAGCCATCTTAATTAGCTTGAGCTTCCCTTACCACCGCATATGTTGGCCTTCAGCAAAATTAAGAACTTCCAACACATGAGCTGAATAATGAATAAGCCTGGGGTTAAAAAGCAGAATGCTGCCCACATGACAGAACGGCTACTTCACAACTTTTGCCCAGTTCTCCCCTGTTGTCCTGCAAAATCCCCTCATCTGATGAATTCTAGCAAAGCTTCTAGCAAGTGTAACAGGCCTTTCCTAACCCAGATCTAGACACTAAGTATCTGAAACAAGGGCCTGGGAAGTTGATGTGTCCGTGGGAAAATGGCAGTGTTTCTACTGGAGGTAAGTGTCAAGTTTCCTCTTGATGTTGTCAAAGGAATCTGCGCCCATGTAATCAGCCTGGCCCTGTTCCCACCGCTCCTTCCGTTCTTCTGAGGACACAAAAGGCTGTGCTGCAGCCGGGGTCTCCCCGAGGGACAGGTGTGATACGGCTCCTGAGACTCCTTCCTAAAAAGGAGAGCATAATCAGAGACTCCTTGAGAGCTGAAAATCAGACTGTTTTTAAGGAATGCAATAAGTTGAAGGTGAGAAAAGCCAGGATGAATTATCATGCAAAGTAGCAAAAACTGAAAAGTATTACATGAAACAAACAAACAAAAGACACAGAAATACAAGGGTCATATGATTTATTCCTAACGAAATGAAGACTTCTTGACTCAGTGAAAACATCGGGAGAACAAAGTAATTAGGGTTAATGTTTAAGTTCTGCATACCTTTCTACAGAAGCCACAAGAGAAAGCCAGTGTATAGACCAAGTCTGAAAGCTGCAAACAGTTCATTAGAAAGTGTAAGATGGACGGACAAGGGAACAGAGTCTCACGATCCATTCTCGATCTGTGTGGGCTCTGAAAGGTTGAGAACTTAAACAAAATGATACTTCAGAGGCTAAACTTCAGAAAGCACCTAATCAGAGAGCCACACCACATACACAAGTTGTCATGTTATAAAAGCGAGAGCTAAATGGTTTGAGACTATGCACCGAACTTATCTGCCCGTTCAAGCTTATTATCAAGTAGTATCTATTCTCGTAGCTCGTGTTAATTGGCTTAGTCTTGAACAACTGTTTAAATTCCCATCACCTTTCCTTGGTTCATAATTCTCACTCCTTGGGTTGTGGAAGGAACAAGGGAAACGTGCAGGAAATAGAGCAAACCCACTCCACATTAAATTAGAAGCTCATTACTTATAGAAAGGCCATTAACTTCAATTGTACCATAAAAGAATATCAAAGCTATTCTTCAAAAAGCTGAGGTGAGAAGGTACTGGAAATAGTAGAAAAAAAGGAAGGCTAGTGAATGCATACAGATATGCTTTTAACAGAGAAAATGGGAGAACAAAATTTTTTGATTACCAGTTTTTGTTGCTAAATGAGTATATGTGTCTATGTAGGTGTTTAAATATACTGGCACTCCAAGGTATCTGGGCAGATTCCATGGGGTGGTTTCATAGCTGAAGTCCTTACCCTGGATTAGCCCTGCCTTTGCTTCCACTTGCAACAGTAATGATATTGGGATGTTCTTCCAGAATTCTCTGTCTCATGATACTGTTCAGAAGGTAACAGTCTTGCAGACCTAGATTTGAGTCCCAGTTCTGCTTTTGATGAGTATGTTATATAACTAAGAGAAGTTATTTAACTTCTTTAAGCCTCACTTAATTTTAATATATAAAAGGGCATATTAACAATAACACTGACTTGACAAAGTAGTTGTAAGGGTTACATAATAACAAGTAGCTTTCCTTACGCACTATGTGCCAGGCAATGTTCCGAGTACTGTACAAGTATTATTTCATGGTTCATGTAAAGCAATTAAAGTGAGAATGTTAGTGTTATTTTTCCCTTTCTCCATTTTATATATTGGTACAAGTGCTACTAAGTGAAATGGCTAAAGTCTCTACCATGGCAAAGAAAAGGATAACCTTATAGCCTCTTTTAATTATAGCAAGGTAATTAACTGATCAGTTAGACTTGATTGTAATTCACCCACTCAGTTTGATTCTTTATATCTTAATATGTAGCACAGAAGTGTAACTTCTCATCCTCTTTCCAATTCTTCCAAAAGAACCAACCTCAGAGGAAGACATTTAAAGTCAGAAAAGAGGCTAAGCAAGTTGCTGTTGTAAATGTTAATGTCATCTTCCTCTTACAAGATTTCTTTTTTCAAGATTCTATGTAACCGTAAGAGCACGAGCATGGCGAACCAAAATAATCCTAGAAAAGTATCTGTTTTTACAAGTGTTTGTTTTCACATGTTATTAAAATGTTCACTGGAAATACATTCTTCTAAGCAGATGGAAAAAATAAATATGTATATTTAAATGTTTGTAGTTTCTAACACATGAAATAAGTCATTCTTTATACTTTAGGAATAATCTCAGAATCTTAGGACAATGGGCTAAGAATACTATACATACTAGATATGGACATATATGCATGTGTGTGCCCTACACACACACACACACACACACACACCTCTAAAGTCCTTTCTTATGCTCCCAGATCGAATGAAATCTGCCACAGAATCTACTGCTTTTAGCCTTTGCTGGCACTATTCCTTCCCTGTACGATGGGCATTTTTTTTTTCTACAAATCTGATTGATCTCTGTTTAAAGTACCACTAAACACTACCTCTACCAGTATACCAAGGTTTTAAAAAATACAGCATTAAATTACCTGAAAGAAAAAACAGAACCTACCACATTCAGGCATGAGTGGGTGTCTTTGACAAGGCCAAATTGTTGAAGCAGAGGTAACACGTTGGTGGTGAAGATGTCCCACCACAGGTTGAGAAACTCTGGATGAGTCATGGTGGGATCATGGGACTCACTTTTGACACTTTTTGTGTTAGGATCATAAGTATAATTCCATGGTTTGATTCGTCCCAGGAAATGCACAACTTTGGCATTTGCCCCAAATCTGCCAAGAGAACACAAAGTTGAAACCATTAGTGGACTCTGAGCACTTTGTTCGGTAGCCTTAACGATGCACCTTCCACTGGAAGTAGTGGTTGGAAAAGAACTTGAGCTCACTGAAAAAAGTTTTGCATAGATTTTTGAAATTATTCAGTTGTATGTTAAATACATACAAAAATCCAAAAGTAGCAGTGGGTTAGGGCAACAACCAAAACACCAATCCACTGTGGTTGGAAAGGTACAACCACTTGGAAAACCATTCGGTATTACCTAGTGACACTGAAAATGCTCACACCTCTGACCTGGAAGCTCAGCTCCTCGGCACAGACCCGAGAGAAGCTCTTACCTACATGCAGATGTCATCAAAATGTTCATAGCAGCGGTGCTGTTTGAAACAGTCATAACTAAAAACCATCCATATGACCATATCTTAGTAGGTTAAGCCTGTTCAGCAAGTGTTCACTCCTTTTCCCAATCTCCACAGGGGGAATACACTTTCCTACCTCACTGATAATTGGGCATGCTCACAGAACTTGCCTTTGCAAGGAAATGTGGGAGGAAGTAACAGCGTGTCAGAAAGAAAGAAGGGAAAGAAAGAAGGGAAAGGGAAGGAAGGAAGGAAGGAAAAAGAAAAGAAAGAGAAAGAAAGAAAGAAAGAAAGAAAGAAGAGAGAGAGAGAGAGAGAGAGAGAGAGAGAGAAAGAAAGAAAGAAAGAAAGAAAGAAAGAAAGAAAGAAAGAAAGAAAGAAGGAAAGAAAGAAAGAAAGAAAGAAAGAAAGAAAGAAAGGAAAAGAAAGAAAGAAAGAAAGAAGGAAAGAAAGAAAGAAAGAAGGGAAAAAAAGAAGAAAGGAAAGAAGGGAAAGAAAATGAAAGAAAAGAAAAAGAAGGAAAAATAAAGGAAAGAAAGAAGGGAAAGAAAGAAAGGGAAAGGAAAAAAGAGAAGGAAAAAAGTGAGGGAGAGAGAGAGAAAGAGAAAGAAAGAAAAGAAAAAGAAAGAAAGAAAGAAAGAAAGAAAGAAAGAAAGAAAGAAGGAAAGAAAGAAAGAAAGAAAGAAAGAAAGAAGGGAAAAAAGGAAAGAAAGGAAAGAAAATGAAAGAAAAGAAAAAGAAGGAAAAATAAAGGAAAGAAGGGAAAGAAAGAAAGGGAAAGAAGGAAAAAGAAGAGAAGGAAAAAAGTGAGGGAGAGAGAGAGAAAGAAAGAGAAAGAAAGAAAGAAAGAAAAAGCAAGCAGGCCTGCTTGTTTCTGGTCCCTCTCTCTGAGAGACCTGTCAGCAGAAGGATGGATGAGACCCACAGAGCAGATGTGGATCAAAGCTGTAGCTCCAAACCCTGCTGAGATTATCAGAGCTGCTCCAGCCTAGCCACCAACATATGAATAAGAAATATATACTTACTATTGAATGTCACTGAGATTTTATAGTTATTTGTCTATTTTATCATTTTTAAAGGACAACTTCTGGTATATTCAGATCATGGAATACAATATAGCAGTGAAAATAAAATGGTAGCTACACACACAACATGCAGCAAATGGATGACTTTTTTAAACATGCTGAAAATTTTCAAATAGAAATTCATACATAAGAATCCATTTACATGGGGCAAAACAAAAAAAAAGTACTATTTAAAGAGTAGAAAACTGGGGATGCCTGGGTGGTTCAGTGGGTTGGACCCAGGTGGTTCAGGGCCCTGGGATCAAGCCCCACATTGGGCTCCCTGCTCAGTGGGGAGTCTGCTTCTCCCTTTCTCTCCCTCTGCTTCTCCCTCTGCTCATGCTCTAATACACAAATAAAATCTTAAAAAAAATAAAGAGTAGAAAACTATAATCAATGTCAGTGTCATGATGTTGGTTATCTCTGGAGGAAAGGGGAAGCCGTGATGGGGAAGGGACAGACAGCTTGTAAGGTACTGGTTGTGTTCCATTTCTTGGATTTAAAAAAAAAAAAAAAGCACATTTTTTATATCTACCCTTTTGTATATATACTATATTTCATAATAATTTCTTAAAAAAAAAGAATTAAGAGTGGTCATTTTCTGGCTGGAAGGAAATCTATGTACATAAAACCAAAAAATAAAGGTGAATAATACAACAAGTGCCAAAAGAAATATGGGAACAGCGGGGGCTCCGGGAATGCAGAGGCAGGGTGGTCATGAAAGGTAGGTTTCGTGGAGCAGAGACTTAAAGCTTGTGCAACAGACAGGAGCTGGGAAGCTGGTGATACAGAGAATTCTAGGCAGGGGAGAGCAAGTATCAGGTGAGTGTGAGTTAGACCGAGGGTACTCCCACTGCAGCCAAAGAGGAAACTCTGATAGGGAAAGGAAAAATGGGATGGTTCCTTGGGTGTTGGGTTCAAGTGTTAGATTTTAGTGGATTTATCCTATAGGCAACCAAAGTTGCTGAGCATGATGTGCAGACTGAAATAATGCAAACTCTATTCATGTAAGCTTTCCAATCTTGTGAAGTTTTTTTTTTTTTTTTTTTTTTTTTTTAAATGCCAGAGACCTATTACATAGCTATCATTGTCTAAGGGTTTTCCATGTTTGGGGCCTAAACTTTTTTTTTTTTAAGGTTTTTTTTTTTTTTTTTTTTTTTTTTTTTTCATTTGTCAGCGAGAAAGAGCGAGTGAGAGAGCATGCACAAGCCGGGGGAGAGGGAGAGAGAAAGGGAGAAGCAGACTTCCCGCTGAGTAGGGAGCCCGATGCGGGACTTGATCATGACCTGAGAAGAAGGCAGATGCTTAACTGACTGAGCCACCCAGGCATCCTGGGCCCAAACTTTTTATTTAAAGGACATGACTGGGAATAATAACACTCTGGCAAAGGTAGATCTTACTAACATGTTAATGGAGGCTCCTAGAGGTCAGGGAGTCAGCCAGAGCCATATAGCTATTAGGTGGCAGAAAAGGGATTTGGCACAGTTCTGCCTCTCTCTTAAGCCTGCACTCTTACCAATCCTACCATGCTGCCACTCCAAAACTATGCAAGAAAAATAGAGCCTACTGTAAATGTCCTCCTAAGAGTAATGGACTATACCACAGCGCCTTTCTTCTGAAAATGAGACGGATACTGGAAATCCCCAAGCTGATTCTTCATTTCATATTTTGCACTCACGCACATGTGCGCACACACACATGCACACAAGTACTCTCAATTTTATCCTTAAAAGGATAATGCTCAAAACTTGTGCAGACATGGCTATTAATTAAATAAGCAACTGTTACATAGGGTCAGTGCAGGACCCCAAAAGGTTTTCACCCAAACAGGGAAAGGAGTCCTCTAACATAAAAATAAGGAAGAGCAGCACAAACAAGGCAACGAGTCAGGGCTACCAGGGCAATGCGGACACGAGGGGCTATGGAAACACCAAAGCGATCAATGCAGGCGCGGATTTTCAGAAGGGGCTTTGTGTGGGAAGGGGGCCCAGAGAAGACCTGGGAAAGATGGCGGGGTGAAGGTAACAGCCTTCGACAAACGTCCTCGTGGTGACGGGGGGCGGGGGGGACCTGTACCAGAGACCAGACACTTGTGTGTGTTTTGGGGGGCAGCAGGCACTACCTATAGCCTGTGATACAAACACGCCCACGACCAGAAGACAGCACTGGCTTCCCACGTTCTCAGACCTCCTCCTCCTGACTCATCTTGCCTGGAGCAAGACTCCTTGTTTGCTCCTCCTAGAATAAAACTGGCCGCTAAGTTTCCGTCTGTGATTTGGCCTAGACCTAATATGAATGTCCTACAGTCATTATAGGAGAGGTAACAGTACTAATTAAAATAAAGTAAAACGTGAATATAGCATAAACTCTATTCCTTTCGAACCTGCTTCCCGACAGTTTGCACACGATTAAACAGGAGTCGCAGGAGTAGCTACCATCTATTGAGTACTTACATGTACCAGACACTGGCTAACAATTGCATGGTTTATATACCAGTTAATCTCCAAAACAAGTACGTGAGGAAACCAAGGCATGAAGTAGTTCAGTAACTTGTCTAGGACCACGGCTGGTGAGTGACAGGGCTGGGATTCCACGGAGGCAGTCTGGTTCCAGAGCCAAGGTTCTTAACCCCAACTAGGCTGTTCCTGAAAGACACTCCCAGAATCAGAAGGACATCATCTGAGAGTGACATCTGTTACTTCAGAGATGGATGCCCTGCCTACAGAGGGTCAATCTGAAAAGTGGAAAGGATGTGTCTAAGGAGCCCTGGAAATACTCCAAATATAGTCAAGGACAGAGCAAGAAAGTAACCAATAGGAAAGAAAGCTACAAAGCAAGCAATTTAGCACTGCCTAAGAAAGACTGTTCTCAGAAGGGTTCAGTTTGCACAAAGGTAGGGGAAAGGTGGGGAGAAGAAGAAATGGATGGTGGTGCGTAGGACCGGCAGCTGACCCCTACGTGGACCGCGCTCGACCGTGTCTAAGGGCCACCCCAGCTCCTCTCCAGCACCCCACTCCGTGAATTGGGACTTTAGAGCTCGGGGAAGCAGAGGAAGGGCACGATGGTCCAGCGCACTGCAGAGCTGCTAACACGGCCCAGCGAGACAGAGCGCTCTGCCTCTGCTGGCGGCAGGAGTACACACTCCGGCCTCTGGGTCTGGCTGTGCCCCACGGCGGTCAGGGGTCTCTGCAACCTCCGGTCAGAGGCCACCCCACGTGGCTCAGTGCCTTCCCCTCGCACGTCAACAGAAACACCATCTGGGGACAGTCCACCGCCTGCACTGCACTGTGGCTCAGGCCTGGGCTGCACCTTCGGGAAGCCACGATCCCTGAGTGTCTCCGTATCTACATCACTGATGCCCTCTGTGGCTAGAGGAAGGATCCTTCCTCCTCAAGATTACCTTCTTGACCTATTCCAACGTAACACCAAGAAAAACTGTATCCACTGGATAGTCCTTTCACAGACAGGGCAGTCCTAGTTTGAAGAAAGTCCTTGATAAGCCTGTTTGAGGCAGAAATGGAGATCATAAGGGGTCCTAAATGTGGATGGAACTGCCCTTTGTGCCTGAAGTCGAGAAATTCCTTGGTGCCAGTAAGGGGCGGTGGGGGACGAGAGTGAGCGGGATTGTAGAGATGTGATGTAACCACCCAACAGCTACCCAAGTTTCAGCAAAAACAAAACAAATCAAAAACAAAAACAAATCATAAAATGCATAATGTGACTAGGTTTCTCTTGCAGCTGGGGGTACCAAGGGGCCGACTAGAAAGAGCTCATGAGGATTCAGGAGTGTGACGGCAGAGAGATGCAGGAGAGAAGTAGTAAGAAAGATGCTGGGGCATACAGCAGTCATGCGCAGGCTTCAGAGGTCATGGGTTCAAGGCCATGGTTAGCCCTACTTCTGTACAGTCAAGAACGGGAATTATTTATTTATTTATTTATTTATTTTAGGTATCAAGGTATTCCTCTAACCTAACTGCCACACACCAAACCGATCTATGGAAATGAGTCGGGGTAGGAGAAAACCAAGTTTTAGAGCAAGAATTCTTTATGAGAAGCACAAGCCTGGGTGAGTCACTGAACGTGGAAGATTCTGGCCAACCCACAGGCCCTCTGAGGGTGGGAGGATGGGGGCAGGGTGCAAAGTAAGGCAGCTGCTAATGGGAGACATGGGGCTCTGATAGGAAGCGGGGAGGGGAAGAGAAGACAGACTTGCAGTTTTGCATAAGGTAGTCACACACAACGATGTTCTGGAAATCACCTAGGGCTGCTCCAGGGGCACTGGTAGGCCTAACATTGGCCACCTTCTACGAAGGTCTGTGAGTTATATGGGTAAAACTATACAACTACGCTCTAACTGTACAAACAGAACAGTATTTAATTACACAGCAAAGTAGCCTGAAGGGCTTGCTCTATTAGCTTTCATAATAAAACAGTTGGCAAAAAAGATGAGCAAAAGGTCTCAAACGGTTTTTGTATCTAGACTTTCAATTAATCTAGGTATGAATTTCATGTAATTATTTTTATGTCTTAATCCTGCCCTCTGAGGAATTTTTTAAAAATCATTTTCTATCATTTTAATCAATTCTACTCTTCAATTTTTTTAAAATTAAATTTTATCTTTTTTATTAAGTAGGCTCCAAGCCCAGCATGGAGCCCAACACAGGGCTTGAACTCATGACCCCAAGATTCAGACCTGAGCAGAGATCAAGAGGTGGACACTTAACTGACTGAGCCATTCCCAGGCGCCCCAACTACTCTCCAATTATTGATGAAATCCAAAATAACCATATCAAAATGAAATAAGAGAACAGGTCATAAGTGAAAAGGGAAATTACTTTTTTGCTTAAAAGAATATTTTAGCCTAAATGCAAATTCAGGGATATTCCTCATAAGAAGGTAAACTCAGGATACCAGACAGAATTTATGTTGCCTGGCTGAAGGCAAATGGTTAGCTGACAAATAAGAAGGGGAAATATTGATGTCAAAAGAATTAAAGTTCCACTGACCTCAACCCAGAACAAGGATAATGAGAAGATTCACTGACTCACTGCCTGATTTATCCACCAAATTACCGGCCAGGAATAAAGAAAACAAAAAACAAAACAACATTGGGTACATATTACAATTGTCTCTATATTACTAAGAACCATTCATTCTGACCCAGTAATGGGGATTTGTCTCAGCTTGCATACATCTCTTAAAATAAGTGTTCTAATTTTAACTTGATAGAATCTCAAAAGAGACATCCAGATCACAAGACATAGTTTGAACCTGAGCCAGCAATAATACTGCTTATGTTAGCCATTAAAATAATCCCTGTGACCTGATGTTACCAAAAGATCAGATAGGATTTTCATGACTAGTTCAGCAGCTGTAACGTGTGGATGAGACTACAGAGGTTCAGAACGGAAAAGGAACTACCCTGTGACAGTGCACACAGGAGCCATTTTACGTCTCACAAAGCAACGTATTTGTGATGTTCAGTGAGGCACCAAGAAGAAGAAACACAGCACGGCTTGTGAGCCTTTCTCTGGGGAACGTGGCAGCACTGGCCAGCCATCCTCCACCCACCTCAATGACTCATGTCCTCTGGCACATGGCCACTCACTCCTGCACCATCCCTTCCCTACCACCAGTCAGCCACCTTTCCCCTCTCACCCCCCAAATTCCTCCTCTTATCCACTCACTCACGGTCTACACACACCAAGGATTGTGAGCACAAGTGCCCAAGGTGGGGAGGGGGTGCTGGCCACGCAGAGGAGGAGTAGATCTGCTGAGGGTCGGGACCATGGAGCACAAGCGAGTACATCACCAGAAGACAGCTGCTACCCAGCAGCTAAGAACTGTGGCCACCAGGGACGCCCCTGATTTTTCCTTGCCTTTCAAGCTAAATAACCCTCCCGACCATGCCTCAGAAATCAGAATAACATCAGTACTCAAACGTGGACTTTAATCACCTAGACGAGGACCTAGTCAACTACTTCCCCTACCAGGGTGGCCTGTCCTCACAGAGTAGGCCAAGGAAACCCCACGACTCCAGACCACCATGGAGACTTTCCTGGGGATATCCTGTGAATCTCAGTCCTTCCTGGCTGACTGCTAGCTCATTCATTCACTCAACCAAAAAATATGCCCACCTACCTTCATCTGTGTCTACACACTCTGCCTTCCTTCACGTTACAAGAACGAACTGTCCTGGTTCTTACCTGACACCAACCTCTCTGCCTTACTCCCTTGCCTTACTCTTCTCTATCTCAGGGCCCTGCCTCTCCACATTTTCCTGTTTTAGGGCTCAGTTGCTCAGCACTCTTCTATCACAGTCACTCTCTGGGTGACATCATCCTGTCTCATGGCTATAAACAGCACTTCTGTGCTGACACTCCCATAGGTCGTCTCACCTGGACCTCTATCCTCAACTCCCCACTCTTACAGCAACTTCCCTAGTCCCCATTTTCCCTAGGATGCTTCACAGGTACCTCAAGCTTAATGCATCCCAAACTGGATACATTCAATCCATCTCTGGTCAAACCCTGCCTCCACAAACCTGCTTGCCCCCATCTTTCCAATTGCTTAAGGCCCCAAACCTGTAACAGTCACTGGACATCTTTCTCCAAATATATATATATATATATATTTTTAAAGAAGTTGAAAATCTGGGTTTCATGTGAAATTCCCTGATTTTTAAGCATTGGCACCTGAGTTAAAAAAAAAAAAAAAACAACTATGTAAGGGAGACAAAACGTATCTGTGGGACAAAGGGAGTCTGCAGCCCACCAGTCTGAGACCCGGAGGATGGTCTTCCACTCAATCCACATGCTTTTCCCCTCCCACGAGCTCCATCTCCTCCTGAAGGCATTTCTCACTCAGACCTCTGCCGCGGGGATACCACTCCTCGTGCCCTTTGGGCCCATTGCCAGGGTGGCCTCTGATGTCTGGGCTCGGTCTCATGGGGAAGCTTTCCCCTGGGCGCTAAGGGCTGAGGTAGGGGAGGGGAAAAGGCAGCAGGAAGAACGGAGGACAGACCCATCGCCTGATAAACAGAGAGGAGGTCGGAATGACCAGGAGGCCATCCCGGACACGGGGACCCTGGGGCTCAACAGGCATTTCTGACACCCATGAAGGAGGAACAAGACAGCCGGGCAACCACGGCTGGATCCTTCTCCCACGCGCAAATCACAAAACCCCTGCATGCCACATCCGGCAACTCTGCACACGCAGGAAGTCGCAGGCTGATTAGATGAGAGCTCCCTCGTCCAGCTGTGCGCCCTCTGCGAGCTGCGGGCCCGCCAGCCAACCAAACAGGTGAGTGTACAGACAGCTGAAGAAATAAGACGGAGCCAAACTACGAGGCCTCAGGGTTTTAGGTGAAGATGTTAAGAATGTGACAGTAACGAACACAGAAAGGCTACGGCTTCAGTGACAATAGTCACGGTGGGGAGCTGGACCCAAGGGTGTCTCAGGGGTCAAGGAAAAAAAAAATCAAATCAGAAATACACAAGAACAACAGAATTCAGGATGCTGAAGGTTCATTTCATTTTTGGAAAATATGGATTTTAAAGAGGTTTGATAAGACCTTAGTGAATAAGCCACATTCCTGAAAAAGAAACAGTGGATACAAATATCCTCAGAAGAATTTAAAGCAAATGGAGAGAAATCTTTTAGGTTTTTAGACCCACTATCTGAGACTAGGCCAGGCCAGGTCTCAGATCATATCTGAACTCAAGTAAAAATTTTAGATAAAGTTATTTTTGAAATTATTTGGTAAAACAAGCTCTGGAGTCATCAATAGCACTAATTAATTTGGCAATTTGAAGCAATACCAGAGAACTCGTTCTCTTGGCTTTGGGCCCCTCTTATATGGCACAAAATGCCACCCCCAGCTTTTACTCAGTAGATAGATTATAAAGCTAAAATGGAGCTAAATGACTGATTTTTAAAAAGGCTGATGAGATTTTGCCTAGCGCTATGCACAAGCCAGATTCTAAACTACGTGAATAAAATAGGCCCTCTAGGTGAAGAAAACGGAAAAGAAACTAGTATTGACTAACAGCCTACTATGTCCTAAACATTATGCTAGGCACTTGCAGAAATATTATTTCATTAAGAAATGCATTTTTGAACTTGTTTCTCAATTCATATATTACAAATTACCTTAAAAGTTCCTAAATCAAGCATTTTAGCTCTCAAATTATGCTGTGTTAAAGAGGATCTTCTATTACAGAAAATAGGACTAATTTTGTTTTTCAGAAGCTATGTCTGAGTATTCATTCAAAGTGATAGAACTATTAAGTGTTTCCTTTAGGTTTTGTTCTATCCAAATGGTATGTCGAGTAAGGCATTAGAAATGTTGCCTTCATGGCTCAAATTCATGCCAAATAAGATTCATATTAGGCCATCCTTTAGCAAAAACTTCACATAAAACAGCAAGACCACACTGTTCTAAGTGCAGCATGTGTTTTAAGATGTCTACGGTTCTAAGATTCTGGGGCATCTAAATACTGCCTTGGTGACCTCATGGCACAGGGTTGCTTGGAGCTGGTAAGACAAATTCTCACTTGTTCTACCAAGCCCAAGTTGTTCTGAACCACTCCCCAGTTTCTCACTCTACCTGCCACCACCCACATGCTGTCCTAGGGAAGACCAGCACGCCACAGGGCCACTAAGTCCTGGAGACCCATAAGGTGATTCTGAGCCCAGCAATGGAGCATCACATTCATGATGAGCTCCCAGAGGTCCACAGGGCAATCTGTGGAGTAGGTATTGCAACCCAAACGTTCATGATCATCTACTTCAGCTTAAGAGATCTGGGTCATAATTTTACATTCGCTTGAAACAAAAAAAAGGAATAGAACTGTCTTTTGAGCCCTTCCCAGTGGTATGAAAAATGTCTCCAGAGATGGATCTCTGCAAGAAAAACAAAGGCATTTTCTGGCAGAGGGAAGGGAAAAAGGAGTTCTTTGATGGAGTTTCAACATTCCCAAATAGGCAGCAATGGGGTGAGACAAAGCAGCACTCTGAAAAGTCTTATCACAGAGTGCAGAGTGGACACCCCCAAGGGCAGGCTGCACAGGGGCGGCAGGAGCTCCTGTGGGGCCACGGGCCAGCCAATGGCAAGCTAGTGGAGGGAGCTGCTCCCAACCTCCCCAGTGTGTCATATGCTCTATGGTTATGGCAATAAACCAAGAAGATTTCCAAAATTAGCACTAATTTGTTGAGCCGGGAAGAAGAAACCATCCTAACCATTCTGGTCATTTAGATCTCAAGCTATTTTTCTGGGAAATTCATTCAGAGGATATAAAAACAACTGGGATCTGGAGAGAGGGGGCCCTGGTTCTGACAAATAAGTCTATCTCCCTCCCCCCACCGCCCGTCCCGCCAAAAGAAAACCATAACTCTGCTCTACCTGCTTCTTGTTCTTGTCAAAACAAAATAAATGCAGTGTCTGCGCAAACCAGGTGATCACTGAAAGGTGCAGTGTGTTCAATTTTGGTGTTATGGTGAAAATCAGATGGAGTCCAAATGAACCATAGAGGAGAGAGTTGCTAGGCACCGGGGGCCACATTACATGAAAAACACAAATCTCTAAACACTAGAGTTGACTCTGTTTGGGAACTGAGACCAACTGGAAGGAGATCAGATTCACGTCTCCCCAACATATTCATCCCAGGACACGTGTTCACTGGGCAGAATTAATTGGAATGGTGGGTAGAATTGCTCAGACTGGTAATGATTCTTTCTCCTTCGCCCTCATCTTTTTGCTTGCTCAATGGAGTCTAGTCAGTTACGTTAACCAACTTCCCTATTATCACAAATTCAGTTCTGGGGGATCATGGTCTGCGGGAGCACTGTTCAAAGTTGCAGGGTTCGTTATGAGGCAATAAGAATGAAAGAATCAGGCCCACATTTCCAAGCAAGACAGGCTGGTACTTGACAAGACCAAGGACAGAGAGGCTAAAAAAAAATGCTTCTCCAAATCCACCCCTTGATAGTGAATCTTTCTCTATTTGTGTTACTTGGACAGTTGGTATATTTGAGAGTTTGCCTGCTTCATTCTAGAGAGGGAGGACTATCAAGAGGCTATAATACGTCAGACACATATGTCAAGAGAACAGTTAGGGAGGAAAGAACACAAGACACTTATAATCCTTATCTGGGGGAATGTTGACAGAGTTTGCCCAGAAAAGAACAGAAAAGGAAACACTTCTCCCACAAAAAGCCAGATGTGCTCATTACTGTGGTGAGAGACGTAAAGAGAGGACTCTGGATAATGAAATATGAGGAGTGAAAGGCCCTTTGTGTTCTGTGTGCCCAGGAATGCCCATGCGGGACAGAGACTGCAGAGCCGAGCCCAACTCAGTGAAGAGCTTGGCTGCTCACGCCTGTGTCTCAGGATCAACCTGACAGCTTGGCCTCCGTTCAAGAAACCTGAATCATCATCTTCATTCAACACAAATGAGTCAGAGGCTAAAGAACAGGGCCCGGGCCCTGCTCAGTGAGACCAGCCCTGCAAGTAGGTTGTATTAACTGCTGAGTTAGAACCACCCCAGGGTGACTGCCAAACAAGCAATGTTGCCAAAAACAAGCTGTCTGCTGAGCGCTTTATGCCTGTGTGAATTCACTTCATCCTCATGACAACTCTGCGGGGTAGGTCTGATTCCCCTTGTCATTCTGCATATGGATAAACTGAGGCACAGAGGCTAAGCCATAGCGTAGGTAAATGGCAGAGTGAGAAGACACACCCTGCCTTTCTGGCTTCAGAGATCACGCCTACTGCCAGACCACCTCTCCAACAAAAAGGACTAATAATCTGACGTTTACTGGTGCTAAGGGTAGGCCAGGCCCTCTTCTACCCACTTCATAGGACCACCTCCCTTAATGATCACAGTTAGTTTTGGAGGACACCGAGGCAGAGAAGTTCAGTAATGAGTAACCAGCCAGGAAGAAGCTACTCCAGAGTGTGAACTGAGCAGTTGGACTCCACAGCCCCTGCTCTGCACTGGGACCGTACCCTGCTGCTGGCAGCTTGCTTCAGCTCCACAATAACCACAGAGAAAGCCGTTAAGATCCTCATTTTAGGGGGATGCGAACTGAAGCCTAGCAGCCACTAGGAACCACAAGTTGGGTTTGTGCCCACTATGGATTCATGACCATGACACAGGGATGATTTAACAGAGGGCCTGGCACCCAGGAGCGAATGGGAACCTTTTCCTGTAAGGTGGTTAAGTGCTCTCTGGGTTACTCCAAACAAAGTAACTGATAACATCAAGGCCCTTCCCCACTACAGCCATGTTTCTCATGAGAGAAAGACTTCCCTCAAAGTTCCCACCTGTTATTGACCTCAGAATGACCATAAGGAACCCTCCAAATTTTAAATCCCACTCCGCTGCCCTGCCCTGCCCACCTCCAACAAGTTAAACCTTTGCACTTACGCTTTAAATGCTGGGAGGTAGGAGTATATAGAAACGCTGCTTAGGTTATAAATAAATGGCAGGTGTTTTCTGATATCTGTTGTTGCCCAGCTGTTAAAAAATGTGTTCAGTAAACCCTGGTCCCCACCTGAAAGAAAAAAAAAAGCGAATTATAGTCATAAACTTCAAAGACAGGTCAATAATTTTACAGGAACACATAACCGGATCTTTAAAAAATAGGTACAGATTCCATCCTTAAAATAAGACATTCCGTGTTAAACCTACCAAGGGCATTTTAGGGGGTGGCCATTTTCCTGAGTTAATTAACGAATTCAACAAATATTTACTGAGCAGATGCTATGGCCAGACACTGCGCCAGGCACTGAAGAGTCAACAGGGAACAGAGAGACGGTCATCATCTTCATGAGGGGCAGGGCAGGAGGGGGGGGGGATACACTGGTACCAGGAATTATAATTCCGTAAGCATCATCACAGACGGGGAGGGGAACGGCAAAGGGCTGGCTGCTACGAGGCATGTGGTGGAAGTGGCTCAAGAACATGGGATGTGTCAGGAAGGCTTCCATGAGGAAGCTGTACTGAAGCCAAGATCTGAGGGGTACACAGGACTGCTTGAAAAATACAGGGGGAGAGGAGGAGGGCAGATGGTGTTTCAGGCAGAACAAACAGCAGATACCACAGAAGGGAGGTGGGCAGGAACATGAAGCCATGGAAAGACCTGGAAGGTGGCCTGTATACGTGGACTGTGGCATGGGGGAAGGCGTTGCATGGCACCAGGTGGGTCTCAGAGAGGTAGGCAAGCACCAGACCACACAGAACTCAGACTATAGACTTTATCCCCAGATTTTTGACTTTATGTTAAGAGCTATGGGGGCACAGGTGGGGGTGGTAAAAAGCAAAAGAGAGCAAACTGGGATAATGGAATGGTCTTCCAGAGCCCCAACTGTTGGCTCATTGACAGAGGCCCAGAAAGACACATCATCCTGGTGCATTCTCCTACCACTGACCAAGCCTCTGGACAGGTCCAGGTCAGTCATCACTGGGACCAAGGTCAGCCACAACCACACAGCATAGTGTTTGCTGAGTCCCTGGGGGTTGCTGATCTTTATGCCTTCCTTGGAAAGTGACAATCATGGCCATTCATTCAAAAGAAATTAAAAAAAAAATCTAAACAGCTAAGTGTCTAACCTAAATCATAAACACACAAGTAACCAAAGAGGTCACTAAGCCACCTCAAAACATATTCTGCTCCATAACCCATGTCCTTTCTGTTTTAGGCTCATAAGATTTCAGAAAACATGCACAGAACCAGAGTCTTCCATAAGGCAAAACAGCAGCTTAGGTGGGTGGGGTGTGTGCATGTGCAGACGAGTGTGCGAGCACAGTGTATGGGAGACGGCAGGCAGGGAAAATCCTTCTCTTTTGAAGTGCAAGTCTCCTATACTGAGCAGTTACCTCCCTCCTTAGTCTGCTTTGCCCCAAGACCCAGTTTTCTTCCTAAATACACAACAGACCCAACTGGCTATCATTATTATTTGGTTTTCATTGGTTTGTTTGTTTTTTTTAAAGATTTTATTTATTTATTTGAGAGAGAGAGTATGAGAGAGAGCAACCACATGAGAGGGGTGGGTCAGAGGGAGAAGCAGACCCCCTGCCAAGCAGGGAGCCCGATGCGGGACTCGATCCCAGGACCCTGGGATCATGACCTGAGCCGAAGGCAGATGCTTAACCATCTGAGCCACCCAGGCGCCCTGGTTTTCATTGGTTTTGAAAGAGACTTTAAAAATCTGGAGATTATTTAATATTTGGAACTAAGGAGTAAGATCAAAGCATTCGGTTTGAAGCCCAAGTGTACCTTATCTATCCTCTGTGTATCTCATCCTTTCTAAATATCCTCAGTCAACTCTGTGGATCATTCATTGAACAAATGTCTACGGAGCAACTTCTTTGTATTATGAGACTCAGATGGGTCCTCATTCCTCAAGGGACAAACAGCTCAACAGAAAATCAAGATTTTACCCTCATAAATTCTAAAGGATAATAAAGATGGTGGTAGGATGTGCTTCACTATTACATAAACAAAAACAGTTTAGCTATATTAACATATTTTCAGACACAAAATATTAAATATTAAAGCCAGAACACCATAGCATTAATCAGTGGCTTACTTTGGATTCTACAAAGACACCCCAAATGTGGGCATACACACTGGTGGCTGAGGTACAGAGGCCTGAAGTCTTACTAATTTCCTTTTATGTATAATCATCAAAATAAAGGTTGAGGAAATGTTCATAGCAGCTTTATTCATAATAGCACAAAACTGGAAACAGTCCAAATGTCCTTCAACAGGTGTAGGAACATGATACCTCCATACAATGAAGCATTACTCAACAATATAAAGGAAAAAACTATGCATACCCACAGCAACTTGGATGGATCTCAAGAGAATTATGCTGTGTGAAAAAAATCCAGTCCTACTGTACCATTTATATAACATCCTTTACACCACAAAATTATAAAGATAGAGAACAGCTTTGTGGTTGTCAGGGGTCAAGGAGGGGGAGAGAGTGGGGGAGAAGTGGCCATGACTACAAGAGTAGCATGATGGGTCCCTGTGACGAAAATGTTCCGTCTCGACTGTGGTGGTGGTCACACCAAACTACACACGTAATAAAACTGCACAGCGCACAGAAAACCCATATGCATAGACAAACACACAACACATAAAACTCTTAAAACTGTTGAAATCTGAATAAAGCTGGTGGATTGTATCAATGTCCATTTCCTGTCTGTGGAATTATGTGAGATGTTACCATTGGGGAAACTGGGTGAAGGATACATGGGAACTTTCCATATTGTTTCTTACAACTGCATGTGAATCTACTATTCTCTCAAAAATAAAAAAAAAAATTTTGAAATTCTGAGGATTAATGTGCTTAAAATGCAAAGATATAATCAAGAACTGTTAGCCATTAGATTCTAAATTCCGCAAGGACAGAGACTATGGCTTTTTGCTTATTACTATAATTCTAGCACATAGCAGAATGCCTTACACATACATAAATTACTTGTGGAACGAATGCAAGAAACTTGAAGATGTTCTGTAATAGCAGAAAAATTGAAAAAAGTTGAATATTCCACCAAAGAGGAATGGTTAGTACATTATGCTACTAACCACTTGTGGGAATATTATTCAGCCATTAAAACAAAGGGCTATAAAGACCATCAGTCCAGCAAGCAATATAGATACACAGTGACAGATGCCATTACCAAAACTGAGAACATAAACATTCCGATTGGAAGAAAATAAATGAAACAACAGTAATTGTATAAGGGGACTGGTGTTACAGATATGCTCTCCCTTACTTTTCCTTAGTACAGTTGTATTATTTTTATAATTTTAAAATAATACGATGACGGGCAAGAGCGAGATTGTGCCAAGACCTTTTCTAAATATCCCTTACCTGTTAATTTATCTTCATTATGAAATATACTATCAAAAGAAAAAATATATGTGTGGTTTATAAAGCATATAATTATAAAACTCTACCCAATACCCAATTTAAGAACTCAAACGTTACCAATGCTGTTTAAGTTCTATGTGGGCTCCCTAATCCAATCCCACTGTCCCTCCCCCAGAACTACTAATGGTGAATTTTGTTTGTAATGGTCTTGATTTCCTTGGTTTTACATGTATAAGTATCCCCAGACAACATAGGGAGTTTCACTTGTTTCTGAACTTTGGAAAATTGGGCATCATGCTATATACATTTTTCTACTAGTTTTTTCAGAAACAGAAAAAAAAATTAATTCTACTGAAAAGGACTACTGACTACATGTAGGACAATGAAGAAATCTAATTCCATGAAGGTCAGAATAGTAGTTGTAAAGAAGGACTTCCCAATCGGACAGGATGATCCCGGGAAACAGGAGTCAGAGCTGCTGATCCCTCAAAGCCCCTGGCTAGCTGCCCTTGGCCACCAAAGGCTGTTTCCGTTTACCCGCAGGTACCCTCCAAACCTCATCAGTCCCTCAGCCGTGTGCCACATCAGGGCCGAGCAGCACCGGTGGGACAGGAAACAAGCAAGAGGTGAAATGGGCAGGGAAGACCTGTCAGTCAGTCGTCCCATTCAACTGGCAAATCCTTAAACAGTCAACAAGGACCTTGCCTCTGGAGGGGACAGCACAGAGCATAAAAGTTCCATGGCCGCTGACCTCATTATGTGACTACAGAGGGTCAACTTCGAGCCCAAAATTGTGGATTAAAAATAGAATTAAACATCACCTGAAAGTCTGTAGCTTTTTACACAATTTTTAAGTTTAGTATTTCAAACATCTTTTTCCAAATGCACAATTCCACGTTTCAAGGTCAGGCAAATGTTTTAACTTCATGAGAAAAATCTATATGTAGCATTAGCAATACCGTCTTTTTAGAAGTCCCTAAATTAGAGCACAATTCAAAGCTGAGCATGTCTGCGCTTCATGCTATGAAGACTGCTGAATTTTCACTATAAAACCCCCAGGACTTTTTAGTCCAGTACATTTCAGCCAGACTTCTGGAGGCAGTTTTATTTATTCTGACAGGTTAAGACACTTCTAATTTCAATCATCTCTGAACCGACAAACAGGATTAGGAGACCTTGCCAGCAGCTGTGATCCATCGGGCCAGGGCGTGGTAACACAGGTGAGAGACAGAAAGGAAATGGGACAAGGGACACATGGCACCTGTTTTGCCAACAAAAGCAAATATCAGATTCTGCCTCATCCTTCCACCTGGCTGCCTAAGTATAGTAATAACCTTACAACCACCCGGTCTTTTCCAGGTCTTTTGAGCAGGGTCATGAAACTGGTAACCATAGACACATAGCAGCATTCATCAGAAACTCTATTTTATAAGACAGCAATGGAGGGGAGTGCTGTCTTTCGTATGAGTGCATTTCTTTTGTGCCCTTCCACAGTTGGCTGGCAGTTGGCCTACCTCCTGTGGATAGCAGGGAGGGTGGGTCAATTCTGGTTTAAACATGAACCCTAGGAGCTCAGTCACAGGAATGTTGCCTCCAGACTCGTCCTACTTGTCCTACTCAAAGTGGTCCAGGTTTTAGCACCACAGGGATCACCTGGGAGCTTGACAGAAATGCAGAATGCTAAGCCCCAACCCAGACCTACAGAATCAGAATCCACATTTTAATCCCTAGGTGATTTCTTTGCATATTAGAATATGTGAAGCACTGGTTTAGAGTCAGAACTAGGGAATGACTTTTTTTTCCAATCGGAGAATGCAACTTGCACCATCATTTCTATAGAAAACATCTGAAGTGACATAAATTAGGTACAGGCATTATGGCTAGGATGATTCATAAGATAGGTTTCGGCTCTCAAACTGTTCTCTAATAAAGAGGCAGAGGAGCAGATATCAAGCAAATAATTTAACGTAAAATATGCTTAATATTATATAGCGATATAGGCAAGCACTGAAATGAAAATGTGACTCGCTTTGTTAACACTGACTTCCACAATATACTAATATCATCGCTTCTGCCTACAGCAAACATGCCAAGGATTACAGTTTATGAATGGCTCAGATCTTGGGGATATTTCTATGAAGTTTGCCATGGATCATCGGATGAACCCCAGGTAGCTCATAGAAATCTAGGCACCTGGAGCTTGAGTCTATCATTGCATATCAACACCCCTCCCCCCAAGTAGGGCTCCCAGCTCAGCAGGGAGCCTGCTTCTCCCTCTCCCCCCCAACTCGTGCACACCCACTTGCACATGCTCTCTAATAAACAGGTAAGAATCTCTCTTTTTAAAAAAGATTTTAATAATCAAGATGTTAATTAAATAATGTATAAATGCAAGGAAACATTTATTCTTGGCCTAAATTTCACTTTCTCAATTTAAGGCAGGTCCTCCTAGTCTAGATTCTCTTAGCACTCTGAATTTATCAGAATCACAATTACATGATTAGTTATATAATTATTATTAAATTTCTGTAAGGTCTCATAAGCTTTATAGAGGCAGGTATGAAAATCTGAATTATTTACCAGTCTATTGCTGGCCATTAAACTTAGCATCCTACCAGTTTAGTACCTAAAATTATATAAATGCTAAATGGACTACAGAAATGTAGAGAGTAATATCTCCAAGAATGTTTCCAGACTCAGAAAGCAATGCAAGACTTAACTGTGCAGCTGATTTAGAAAGACAAAGTACTTCTAGATATCGTGGTTCACGGGGGAAGAGCAATAAGCTGCAGAGATAGGAGACTTGAGCCTCCGTTTCTTTATCTGTAGGATGAGGAATGTATCAGCTGTTCTCTACTCAGAGGAATGAATTTTAAGTAATTAATCTGTAATAAGGGCCATGACCTAGAGATTCTCCTCCATCCTGTATTGCTATCAGGATTCATTTTCGTGAATGCTGCAGAATGGACTAATTGGGAGGGAAGGAAAAAACCACATACACAACCCAGCCAGAGAGTCAAGAAACACTGTCTGGTTCAGCCCTGGCTCTGCCACTGGCTAAGGAACGCTGGCCAGGCTGCCCTCCCAGGACTAGTTATACGGCAAGCCCTCAAGAACGACTTGCTACATGAACACATGAACGAGTGAACGAGCAAGTGAATGACGACCTCACAGGACGGCTGGGAAAGTGAAGGAGGAGTCGGACCAGTTTAAGAGCCTGTACACAGGTAACACGTTGGTCCTTTCCCCCTTCTCCATTTCTCACGGGGTTCATGATCTCTGCTGGTTACAAGGCTAGAGGCAAACAGATGGCTAGCTTAAAAGAAATACTCATGGGTATAAGGAGGTAAAAATAGCTCTTGAGAAAAAACCTGGTGCTCATTTGTCTTGCTGTTATATGTTATGACTTTTGCTTTTCATTTTTACTTATTCAAGATACTTATTACTCCAACGATCAGTTACATGATACAAATGCAAGAAAGCGGAGTAATTTTCAAAGCAGCTGATGAAGTGCTCTCCGGGCTGCGAGCAGCCTCCTACTGGGGCAGCTGGGGCAAGCCCACCACAGGCAGCCGCCAAGGGAGAAGCCACCAAGTCCGCGCGAACCCAGGGAGGCGCACTGGGATTTCTGACCGGTGTGGGTTGGACAAGACAAGTGTTAGCTGGAAATACCTCTCACCTTCATTCCTTTTTTGGGCAGGTCCAATCTGAAGCCTAACCAACTACAAAGATTAAAGGAGGTAGCCGTGGGGTCAATTTTACACTTTATAAGAATTTAAAGCCAAATCTTTTCTGTTAAAAATCATTTTAAAAACGTATACTCTCCTGGTTTACTACATCTGCAAGCACAGAAAAAACATCTTACAGTTTAAGGGGCTCAGTGACCACTTGGAATATGGAACACGTAGGTATAAGAATCTCACAGCAGGTCTTGGATTCTGCCTAAAGTAAAATCATACCTAATATTCGCTCACCAATTTATTGTCTCCTATTTTTTCTGAAAATTCAACTATAGACCAAAATTTCATTACTCCAGTAAGTAGCTTAGGGTATTTCGGTTACAGTAAAGTAAGTCCCCAATTAAAAAACAAACAAACAAACAAATAAAAACCCAACAACAAAAACAACACTCCAGGGGCGCCTGGGTGGCTGAGTTGGTTAAGCGTCTGCCTTCAGCTCAGGTCATGATCCTGGGGTCCTGGGATCGAGCCCCATGTAGGACTCCCTGCTCAGCGGGGAACCTGCTTCTCCCTCTCCCTCTGCCTGCCACTCCCCCTGCTTGTGCTCTCTCTGATAAATACTTAAAAAAAACACTCCAAACTGGAAAATATGAATTCCTCTTTTTGACTTAGGTTTTTGAAACTAACACATATAGATAAAATTAACATACAGCAATTCCCAAGCACTAAACTCAACTGTACCCTTAATTTAGGATACTTTAGAGTAACAGGGGGAAAAGAAAGTAAACCTAAGCTTGCTTTCAGATAGATTTCCTCAAGGGCCAAGTGCATCACCTTTGTTGCACATGAATACGTGGAGACAAAACCGATGATCAGTATCTAATATGACCTCTCTTCCTCTCACTGCTAACAAACCCCGAATTAACCTGATCTTGTCACATCCTATAAAATGTTAGTGTGCAGATATTTCACAACAGCTATTGTTCAACTTTCAGGAAACATGTAACTTCAGTTATGAAGTAAGTGCCAAGACAGTTTGCAAACACAAACAACAGTATAGGAACTTAGACACTTTGCTATGGAACATTAGAATTCAGCCACGAATGAGGTGCACAGTCACCAGCTCTAAATTCTAATACTCGATATATTTGGAAGGAAGAGAGAAGTCAAGGTACCCAGCATGACTGGCCATGGTACGGTTATTCTCTTGGCCAGAGGCATGGGGAGGAGTAGTAATTAGAGGGCTGGTGATTAGAGGCATGCCAGTCACATTCCTCCGCAGCAGAAGGGCTGCAAACACTCAACCCCAGCAGCCTGCGTGGCTTGTCAGTGGACACCCGGCCCCATAGTGTTTGTTGAACGTATGCAAGAGATTAAGCAGGACTTGTGAGATATTCAGACTGAGATACAATCATCTACAAATGGGTTTCCCTTAATACCGATCTAAAAATACTGGGACCTAAGCTCCCTGTTCAGGAAAACTGGGGGATGAAGGGGGATGGCGAATATCTGTGGATAGTAGAAAATGTGAAACATCAAAATGTTCATATCTCAGTGTCTATGACAGGACATCTAAACAAAATTGCTCACTGCACTGAAAACTTCAAGTAAAGCAAGGTTACTACTGCCATTAGAAAAAAAGATGTAGCTCACGACGAAATGTTGTGTCAGTCCAGTAAGTCTTTATGTCACACAGGTATTAATTCAACAGGACAGTAAACTTCTCCTGAGTGGAACAGGCTCTCCCGGTATATTGTGAGCTTTCTTTGGTAAGTAAAGCTTATCAATACAAAGGGAAAACTACCTTTCATTTAAGAGCTGCTAATCTATTCTGTTGAATTTCAACAACATATTGAGAATAACTATAAGTTCCCATCTGCATAACTGAATTTTCAACTCCTTCAATTAAGCATTTCTATTAACAGAAAATTCAATCCTTCACCACCACCAAGCCAGTTAAATGGAACACCTTACAGAAAGACCAGCTCCTGGAAACCCTGTTGCTGAATAATGAAATGTGCTACCAGGCACAGAGAGAATCTCTCAGTGGTTTCAGATTCTGGCTAAAAAAGCAGAAAGTGCTTTCTAGCTGGGCACTTTTCACACATCCTGGCTTCTTAACAATGAATTCATCAACTCCTCTAGTACCTCTTAATTCTGAAACAAGGTAGATGATCCAGATCGGTCTCTACCAGTTAATCATTTAGTTTTATATTCTAAAATTGGAACCTGGATAATTTGCCATGGCATACTACCATTTGGTATCTCAACTCTTAACTCTCAACAGCAAAATCTAGTACTCTTCTAGATTCGAAATTGGATTGATTCTCTTTACGCTATTATAGTAATTTGGATTTCACGTTGCTGGGTCTATTTCAGAATGTGAATTTGTTTACTGGAGTTGACAATTTACACTGAGTTTCTGGCAGATTACAATTACTTCCTTCAAATATGATCGGAGGAGGTGAAGAAAGCTATATTTTGACGGGAAGGCTAAGACAAACAGTGGACTTCTGCTAAAAATACTCTCACCTTCCTTTTATGCAAAGGTCATGGTTTTAGTAAAAGCAGTAGAAATAAGGAATATGTGTTTTGAATGCAAATACTAATACATCTTTCATTTCTTCTATGGAGCTAAAAAAAAATGTCAGTGAAGTGAAGAAGTTGCATTTGGTGCTGACCACAGTGAACAGTCAACACGTTATTTCCAACTTAAAGTAATTCTGTACTTCTTATCAGATGCCATCATTCATTATGGTGCAGATATTCCTGCTTACTGTTTTAGAACATAAAAGGTCTTGGCATAGAGCAAAGTTTCTCAACCTTGGCACCACTGACAACTGGGGCCTGGTAATCCCTTGCTGTGGGGCTGTCCCCGTGCACTGTAGGATGTTTTCGGCAGCAACCCAAGCCTCTAGATGCCAGTAGCACCCTTCTGGTCAACTGTGACAACCCAATAGGTCTCCAGATGTTTCCAAATGTCCCCCAGGAAGCCAAATCAACCTCATGTTGAGAGCTCCTGGCACAGAGTTTAAACTAGCCAACTAGTGACACAAGAAGGAGACTTAAACTTTCTTATTCTTTTCAATGACACTTCCGTAGTTGCAGATCCCAAATCCTTTGTCAAATGACCAGAGTTTATTTTCTGTGAGTAGCAACAACAAAAATCCAATTTCAGTTTTATGTATAACTGAAAATGTTTTAACTTCAGCAATCTGACAAACTTTTAATCTTTTTGTTTAAAACGTTTAAATTTGAAGTTATGACTTTTACCTTTATAACTAGTTAATGGAAATGAATCTTCATATCTTTACCGAGGGCCAAACCTATGTCAACTGAGGAAAGCCGTTTCTGCTAGTTTCAAAAGATCTACTCCCTGCAATCTCAGATCTGCCCTTGGAGAGGAGAGGAGGAAGAAAGCAGCCCCTGGTGCGGAGGATCTACTTCAGAGCTCAGGGCTCTTTGCCACAATGTCAAGTATCTGATAGTAAGTCCCTGCTGAGAGCGCCACTTCTTAGAAAAGATCCTTCTTCTCTGATATAACTGGCTTTCTTCTTTATTCAAAAGATCCATTAACATTGGGCGCCTGGGTGGCTCAGTCATTGGGTGTCTGCCTTCGGCTCAGGTCATGATCCCAGGGTCCTGGGATCCAGCCTCACATCGGGCTCCCTGCTCCGCGGGAAGCCTGCTTCTCCTTCTCCCACTCCCCCTGCTTGTGTTCCTGCTCTCGCTCTCTCTCTCTCTGTCAAATAAATAAATAAAATCTTAAAAAAAAAAAAAAGATCCATTAACATTAATTTTAGAAAAAGCTGCTTTTGCACATTAACTACTAGTTCTGTCTTGGGATAGTTTGTTGTTAAAAAAAAAAAAAAAGCGGATTATTTATTGTTTCAGAGACTGACCTGAAATGGAAACATACCTCCTAATTCATTTGATCAAATTTCTCCAAAGGATGTGGGGCCCTAAATCCATGAATAGTCAGAACATTTCTATATATACATGTAGCTACAGATATGCTTCTACGTTATGGAAAATGGATGCTCACTTTGCCAATTTTCTACTCTTTGGCCTTGCAAATGCCACTCTGATGTGCAGCCTTATAGGGAATGAGAATTTGGAGACAGAGATTGATCATTTAATTTTCTATCTTTTTTTTTAAAATGCTTCCCAAGAGAATGAGAGCCAAATTATTAGGTTTATTCCTCCAATTTCTATGGAAACAATGCTTGGTCCTCCTGTTAGCTCTTGCAGTTGAGTTTACTTAGATTTAAAGATAGTTGTTAAAGTTTGTGATTTGTTTAATAATAGTCTTTTGAATTCTTGAATAATCATGGCTCATTTATCATACTCTAATTTAGACACAAGAAAGCCAGTTAAAGGCAGGTGTATGAAAATGCCTCCTAGCTCAGTCTTATGCACCTACAGAAGAAAAATGCATGTGCACACACAGACACACAACAGTCTTTCCAACAAGAGCACAAATGAAAATGTTTGGTACGTCTCATGCACTGCTGTCCTCCAGGCAAAAGGAATGAAAGCAACTAGAACCCTGAGAAGAACAGCCCCTGGAAGTTACTAACAGCTTATCAAATATAAAGATAACAGATACCTACCATCAAAACTGCCTTGCTCAGAAGCAAGGTGCAACAGCTGATTGTATGTTTCAACTGAAGGCTGATAAACAAAGACTCCAGAATTGAAGCAGTCAGGCCACCCTGGGTCTGGTGCCGCCGACAATTCTTCTCTCTCAAAAAGATCATCAATATTTGCTAGGACCTAATTTAAAGGGGGGGAGGTAGGTGGGAGGGAAAGCATTACAAAAATGTTCTGCCCCAGCATACTCCTCCTAGGTTCTAAGTTATCCCACACCAACGATGCAGTCTGCTGCTGATCTTAACCATTCAGATGACAGCTGTAAAGTAGCCTGGGCTTACTCTCCTTCATCACCTGATGCTTTCAATAAGTGGTTTTATCTGAACTGTACCGTCAAGTCTTGAGAGCATTCCTCAAATGCCTAACTGGCCTCAGTTACTATCTACATCTTTCCAGTCATCAAAGCCACACTCACCAGAGTATCTGCATCCATGAACACACATTTTGAATACTGTGTAAGTGACCAGCAATGGAGTTTAGTTAGTGTGACACCCAACTCAGGCCTTTTCATTAAGGTTAGGTGCGCAGAATCACCACTGTCCAAGACGTCTACTGTGATGACTTCATCAAAGACTGTCTCTAAAACTTTTCTGCCAAAATAAAATCCAGAAAACAGCATTTAGTGTCTTTTCAGATAAGTAACAAGTAACCCATCTAATATAAAATTGTATTCTTATTAGTCTACCCACCAATTACTAGAGCAATCTGTTACTTTGATACAGTACAATCTCTTAAATAGGTGGTCTTAATTTACTTCAGGCCAAACTGTATCAATTTGTATGTGCAGCTAACTTCACTAATAAAAATTGCTTTGGTGAGGATGAAATACTTGTACTAAACATTATTATAGCAGAACTCTTCTATTTTTATTTATTTTATCACTGGATACCAGGCAAATTACAGAAACCACCTGTCAAAATGTGACTCCCATTTTGAAAGAGCACATCTTTACAACAACCTATGTATTTAACAATGATATTTCATTAGAACTGAGCCTTGCTGATTACTGCATGTTTTTACAAATGATGCTAAGTGCATATAATACCTGCAACGAAGCCTATAACTAATCATTTTTGATAAAGCAGTTTACATAGAGCTATGCATCCCAAAGGATGTTCAAAGACTCAGTTATTTGGTTGCCAATTTTTAGAATCGAATATAACCAACACTTACAGTATGCTTAGCACTTCTGACATGATGATTCACTTTGGTTTGTGAGGTGCAACACTTCTCCAGGCCCAAAATTAAGTCAAGATTTATTTTAGAAAGCAATCTTGAGGTGGGTTAAGTGGGGGTATACTTAGGTAAAACACTAAGCTCAGCACAGCATGTGATAAAGACATCATCATTGAAAGTTTATAACAAAATGAAACACGCAGAACAAAACTGGCATTGTATTATCTGTCCCCAAGCTGTAGAAAAAGATGTTCCAATTCACACAGTAAATATGATCTTTTTGAAAATAAATGGTCACTGGAGTCATTTACCACAGTAAAAGGGGATCTAAGACTACATCTGTTTTCTTGCACACATCCTCACTAAACAGACTACAAATTAGGATGTACACATTAGGAAAGTCTTTTTAGCATTTTCCTAAATTACCCTTTATAAATAAGGTTATTAGCATGTGAGAAATATCTAGCTATATATAGAGGTTCTTGGCATGTGCTTATATTTCTTATAAAAAGTCACAAAAAAGGGCACTTTCAATTTCTAAGATGGATAGAAAACAAAAATAAACACCATACAGAGCTGCTAATGTGCCCAGATATTTTTGTAGTATTAGGATCTAGGTGGTTCAGTCAAATACTTCCAAGTTTAATACCAACAAATCAAAGTGAACTAACACAATCAACAAGCAGTGTGTGTCCCCCCCGCCCCATCTCTACCCCGGGGTGCTCTCTTACACAATCCCTAGTTCAGAAAGCCCTGGCAAATATTCTAGCCTATTAAATGATAAATAAAGAACTTTAGGTTACAAGTGCCAACTGACAGTGGAGAAAACTGCTACTTACTTTCAGTCACCTGAAGTTTCCCTGGTTGGAAACAGGAAAAAAAGTAGCCCCTGCTGCATTTTGGGAAAGGAATACAAGTGAAGTGTGACCACATAAAATGAATGCCTGGACTAAAACATTCACTCAGGTCATCCTAGAGGACCTGCTTACAGGAGAGTCCTTCTCACAGCTGGAACCAATAAGAGCATGGGTCAGAACAGCACCTTCCAGAAGGGAGCTCAGCTGGAATAGCTCCTAAGAGCTAGAAGAGGTTGATCCAGAAATCCTTCATCCAGCAATTCTAATCTTTCTCCACCTAGTGCTCAACCCCTGGAAAGGGGATGGCCTCAACACCCAGTGATACCAGAAATGGGATAAAGATGTCAGAGCCCACCAACAGACAGGCAGGAGGTCCTCACCTCATGGAGTCTGAGACCTGTGGAGTGGCAAGCACGGCCAGCTTCCTGGTGGTCCTGTGCTGTTTCAGAGACGAGCCCAGGACCAGAGCTCCTTTGGCGTAGGCATCGTTTGTGGTCAGTGTCACGAAGGCCTGATCTTAATACAAAGAGAAAGAAAAAAAACCACACTCATTACAATATCCTACCCGGAAAAAAGCTACCTCAGGACCCTTTTCAACCACTAATTTGGCAAAAACAGCTCCTCTGAGATCAACTTGCTCTATTAATAAAGGAGCAGCCTCTTTGGGAGTGGGGCAAGAACCCAAGTGCCCACTTTAAGAATGATTCAAGACCATTCTTTAGCAGAAACATCTCTGGCAATCTCCAACAGGCTGATTAAGCTTTAAAAATTAAATCCAATTTAGGCTCTCTCTTTGCTTAGAGGACCCCTTTCAAGATTTCTTATAGGGCTGGTTTTGTGTTTGCAAATTCCTTTAGTTTTTGTTTGTCCTGGAAGCTTTTTATCTCTCCTTCAATTTTCAATGATAGCCTAGCTGGATATAGTATTCTTGGCTGCGTATTTTTCTCATTTAGTGCTCTGAATATATCCTGCCAGTCCTTTCTGGCCTGCCAGGTGTCTGTTTATAGCAGCAATGTCCACAATAGCCAAACTGTGGAAAGAGCCAAGATGTCCATCGACAGATGAATGGATAAAGAAGATGTGGTATATATATACACAATGGAATATTATGCAGCCATCAAAAGGAATGAGATCTTGACATTTGCAATGACGTGGATGGAACTGGAGGGTATTATGCTGAGCGAAATAAGTCAAACAGAGAAAGACATGTATCATATGGCCTCACTGATATGAGGAATTCTTAATCTCAGCAACAAACTGAGTGTTTCTGGAGTGGAGGGTGGCGTGGAAGGGATGGGGTGACTGGGTGATAGACACTGGGGAGGGTATGTGCTCTGGTAAGCGCTGTGAATTGTGCAAGACTTTTGAATCTCAGATCTGTACCTCTGAAACAAATAATGCAATATATGTTAAGAAAAAAAAAAAGAAGAAGGTAGCAGGAGGGGAAGAATGAAGGGGGGGAAATCGGAGGGGTAGACGAACCATGAGAGACAATGGACTCTGAAAAACAAACTGAGGGTTCTAGAGGGGAGGGAGGTGGGAGGATGGGTTAGCCTGGTGATGGGTATTGAGGAGGGCACGTTCTGCATGGAGCACTGGGTGTTATGCACAAACAATGAATCATGGAACACTACATCTAAAACTAATGATGTAATGTATGGGGATTAACATAACAATAAAAAATTAAAAAAAAAATTAAATCCAATTTAGAGTCTGAACACGCAAAATTCTCAGATTAAATAGCAGCTTAACACCAGAAGGTGAACCTCAGGTAATTAACAGGTGGTAATGAACTCAAGAAGTACATTTTTTGTTTCCTACAAGTATTTTCAGGCAAGCACAAATCCAACGAATGACCTCAACGGAGAGCATCTGAAAGCTGAGGCCATATTCTTCATTCTGATGCTTAGGCTTCTGCCAAGCCTCAGGCTTCCTATATTGTTTCCTCAACCTGCAGCAAAGGCACCCACACCACCCACCACATCTCAACAGTCACTTGGAGTGTCTGCTCAAATATCACCTCCATGGACAGGCCTTCCCTCCTTACTGCTTCTATCTAAACAGCAGCCAATCAGTGTTAATCGGATCTTAGGGAGCACCTCAAAAGTGCTAACAAACCCGCCTCCTTTTTCTTGGAGAAGCAAGCAGCATCCCCTACCCTGTACCCTGGGTCCCCCAACACACACACACACACACACACACACACACTCAATAATCCCTCCGTTGCCAGAAGGGAAGGCAAACACATGGATTATTCTTCCTACTGAACAAGCCCCACCCTCCCAAGACCACCAGCCCTGCCTTTAGGATTTCTCCAGTTCTTCCCCGGAACGAGTCTGAGGTCCACTCTATCTCTGAGGGGATTTTAGCAAGGCAGTGGGCATCCAAATGTACAAGATACTTAGGATCAAACACTGGCAGGGGTCACTTGGGGGCACTGTTGCCCAACCAAGGAGCTGGGACATTTTGTCATGAAGTCACGCTCTTTCTCATTTTCCCTTTGCCTGTTTTCCGATGTGGAGGCTGGAGGCAGAGTGAATTCCATTGAGAAGCCAGAGAAAGTTGTAGGCTGTCAGGGAGGCTACTGCATGTGCTGGACCCTCTTCCTGAACAGGATCGCTATTAAGCTGTAGAAACACTGGTGTTCCCCACCCTTCAAGGGCCACCGGCTTCCCAGCTAGTCACAATCTAGGAAAGCTCAGAACAATGACACCTGTCATTTGACATGCCCATCAATCTCTGCCTTTACTTGTTTCTTCAACCCATCACAAGATGGCAACATTTCAGACAGTCTGCCCCAAGAGTATTTAATCTGGGGGATAAGGACTAATGTTTTAACTCAAGGGGAACCTGGATAAAAGTTTAACAAGATAAACAGGACTCAAGGATTTCAGGAAGCAAGGTTATGGATGCTATCCGAGATGGAAGTAGGGGACAGGACAGATGCTTAGGAACATACGCTGGAACACCCAGCAAACATTACAAAAGAACGGGAAAGACCAATGACAGCTGGGTAAAATACAGCAACTCCGGGTGCATCTGCAATCTTTCGGCAGTTCAGTTGCTCTCATAACCGCGCTATCAGCCTCAACAACCTCGGAAGGACCAGGTATCTCCGAGCTGCCCCTTCTCGGGGCAGATTCGACCCCTGCAACAAGTGGGCCGGCGCACGCCCACCGCATGCGGCCCGCTCCCCTGGGGCGCTCGCCCGGCTCTGGCTTTCAGCAACCCGGCCCCAAAGGCCTAAAAATAGGCTCGGCGTGGCGGCCAGCGCCCCGGCGGCCGGTAAAGGGGCCGGGCCGGGGCCGCCGGCGTCCCCACCTCGAGGCCGGCCCTTCCCGGCGATCCTGCTTGCGGGGGGCGGGGGCGGCCGCCGAGCGATCCCGCCGCGCCCCAGGGCTCGGGACAGGCGCCCCCGGGGGCCGGCTCCCCACCCCCACCCGGCCCCGCCGCAGCCGCTCCGCCCGCCCTTCACGGTGAGAGCAGGAGGAAGGGCACGGAGACGGAAGCAGGAACGGGGGTTGGGCAGAGGGCCCAGGTGCCGCCAGGCTGCCCCCCACGACAGCGTCCCGGGTTCCCGGCCGCAGCTCCGGCCTCGGGGGCGGCGGGGCAGCGGCTGACGCAGGAAGCTGCACGCCCGACTGCAGCCAGCCCGTAACTTTGCGGCGGTCTCCGTCCTGCCAGGAACTCCCCCGGGGCTGCGGGGCGGGAGGAGGCGCGGGGAGGCAGCGCGGGGCGCGGAGCCGGAGGTCCGGGGCGGGGGGGCCGGCGCGTACCTGTCATGCTGCTGCCGGGAGGGGCGGGCGGCCGCCGCTGCCGCAGGTTGGGGCTGGGAGAAGCCGGGCGCCGGGAAGGAGCGCGTCCCGGGAGGAGGCGCGGCGGGAGCGGAGCGTGGGCCCGGAGCGCTCTTATAGCGGCCGTCACGTGGCCGCGCACGCTCTCGGCGCCCGCCGGCATCCTCCCCGCTGAGCGGCGGCGGGGCGGCCGCGCCGGGTCTGTCCCAAGCCCTCCGCCCGCGAGGCTGGGCTCGGGTCCAGCTGCCGAGGGGCGCCTGCCCGGGGCCTCGCGCTTCCGCATCCCCCCAAACCGGGGATTTGGAACGGAACTTTGGGGGCAGAGCGTGGCACCAGCAGGACAAACTCCTGAAGGGGCCAAGGGTTAGAGAACCCTAAAAAACAAAACCCCAGATCGTTTTAGTGACGGTAATTCACTTGAACTGTTTGAAATAAACAAAGTTTAAATTTCACTCCTTGCACCTGGAATTACAAATCAGCCTCTGGAAACAGTTTTTAGTATTCTCACAATGGTCTTGTGGCTTTGACTGACAAATCTTCGCTATATTATCTAGATTCTTGGAACCCTCTGCATCCGTGAGATAGGGTTTCATTTACTCCTTATACCAACTCCATGAAGTAGGTGTTATAGCCTCATTTTACAGATGAAGAAACTGAGTTACAGAAAGGTTAAATTACTTGCCTGTGGTCATATCATCAAGTGGAGAAGGTAGGCAGTTTGGTTTACAGAACTGACCTTCCTACCCGTAAGGCCATGGCATCCCTGGTACGTTGGTGCCCTAAAAAGGTTAGCAAATTATGGTAACTGTGGTTGGGTAATATAGTTGTTTGGGTTAATCTGTTTCACAAATCATGAAAAAGTGAATTTGTCATTTTGCTGGGAAGTTGAGAAATAGTTCTCTCTTGTGATCACACCCTTCTCCTCTCCCCATCCCCTCCACCCAGCCCAAACATACCAGGAAAGGAACAGGTAGTACAATTCTCTGCGAACAACAGTTGCTCAGTAAATGCTGAATGGAAACCAAATAGGAAATTGACAACATCAGTTCAAAAAATGAAATAGATGCATAAGAATAAGTGTTTTATTGCAAAGGTGGTATTGCTATTCTTAAACCCAAGCCCATTATCTCAGTTTCCTCAAGTGTAGACCTGGACTGCCTACTTTAGAATTGCTTAAGGCACTTGTTAAAATGTTAACTTTTGGTCCTGAGTCCAGACCTCCTGAATCAGAATCTTAAGGGTGGAACCCAAGAATCAGCAACTTAATTATCATTCTCCAGAAAACTCTCTCGATCCCTTCCCCTTCCCCCCAATCCCATCTTGGCATGGAGACCACCCATTCACTTGGGAAGACTTCCTGGTTACTTGGCTTTATAACCTTCCTATGTAGGAAGTGGAAATGTCAGAGCAAAGGTACAATGGAGGGGTTTTCATGTATTTGAACCCTGTGGGGTTAGAAGAGTTGACACTCTTTAAGGAAAATGAAGGCTGTGCTTGAATTGTACCTCCTTGGGAAAGGGAAAACAGTGGTGCTCCAGGTCTAAATTGCTTCTTTCCATACTGATAAGTGGACCTGAATGAGTAAAGTTTCTTTCACTCAGGAACCCTCCTGCCCTTGATGGTTTTATTACCACCTGTTGCTTCAGAGCAAAGTGTCCGTCCAGGCTGGGTTTTCACAAAGGGTGATGCTGGACTCAAAAGGTCAAAGCCAGGAGGAAGATCTGGGGACAACTAGAACAGTAGGGAAAATTTCCTTAGGAACAAGCTCCTCTCTGCTCCATCCTCCAGGATGATTAAGTAAGAGTGGTCACCACAGCCTTCTTTCCTGTGTTTCGTGCACATTGATAGCTATAAGAGAACATTGATAGCTTTTACCACCTTAATCAAAAAGGGACATTTTGAGGTTGCTACAACGTTGTCTCAATTGAGATTACTAATAGTGACGCACTGCCCAGTTTTCCTGAGGCTGTTTTACACTGAGTTTTGGTTAGGTATGAGAGCAAGGCCTCTCAAACTTTAATGTGCACACAGATTGGGGATCTTGTTAAAATGCAGATTCTGACTCAGTAGTTTGGAATGGATCTCCCTGGCAATGTCCAGGTGGCAGACCAATTTTGCATAGCAAGGTGATTGAACATTCTGGATTGTAAGGATTTAGATGTAGTGGAAAGACATACAATGTTGTAATAGGACAAATGTTTGAGAATTTAATTTATTAACTTTTTTCCTGTGAAATCTGTGTAGCAGAATTTCTAAATCCTAAAAGGAAGATTTAAATAAGTTTAAAAAGAAAAGCTACATGGGTACTACCAACTTAGTATTATCATTAACTATTAACCATTTAAACCTATGCTAAATGTGTATATTTAGCGTGGTTGGTCCAAAATTCATTTTTAGTTGGCTTTGGAATGCATGATGTAATTTTTTGGCAGGATCCTTACCTTCCCAATTATGTTTTGTTTAAGATAATGCTGAAATCAGTTTGCATTCCCTTGAGCACACACACTAATTGATGGTGGGAGCCACTGACCTAGAAATATATTCCAGAGCAGAGGGCAACCTGCTGGCCTAAGACAAACAGTTCCCACAGACAGTCCATGAAATAGATATACCACATCTGCCCAGACACAGTAACTAACTTGTTAACTAACTACATAAAATTTTGCCCTTAATTGGTAACACACAGAATCTGTACCTGGAATTGTTGCCAGCAATCACATCCCTGTCTAATTCCAAGTGAAAGCTTATTCAAGAAATATTATCCTTGGAGGCCCAAAGTTGTTCATACTTCACTTGAAAGCTGGAGTCTCCAACTCCCCTAAGTTGTAAGGGCCTATTGACTAGTTACAATGACTTAAAAAAAGCAACAACAACTTTATTACGATATAATTCACATATCATAAAATTCAGCCATTTAAAGTATACAATTAGATGGTTTTGAGGATATTCACAGAATTGTGCAAATATCATCACAATCTAACTTTAGAACATTTCATCACACAAAAAGAAAACTATACCCATAAGCAGTCCTCCTCAGTTTCTCTTTCCCTCATCCCTCAGCAACTACTAATCTTTCTGTCTCTATGGATTTGTCTAGAAAGATTTGCCTATATGTAGTCTTTTGTAACTGGCTTCTTTCATTTACTATCATAATGTTTTCATGGTTCTTCCATGTTAGGGCATGTATTGGTGTTTCATTCCTTTTTATTGCCAAATAATATTTCATTATATGGATATATGACATTTTAGTTACCATTTCATGAATAAACATGTGGATGAATATTTGGGTAGTTTCCACTTTTTAGCTATTGCGAATAATGCTGCTATGAACATTTGTGTCCAAGTTTTTGCTTGACACACATGTATATATTTTTTTAAATAGATAGATAGATAGATAGATAGATAGATAGATAGATAGATAGATAGATAGATCGATCGATCTCCTCCTGGATATATACCAACCATAGAATTGCTGGATCATATGGTAACTCTATGTTTAACATTTTAAGATGGCTAGATTGTTTTCCAAAGTGTCTGCCCCATTTTGCATTCCCACTAGTATGAGAATTTCTTAGCCAATGTTGTTGTCTTTTATTATAGCTATCCTAATGGGTTTGGAGTCACATCTCATTGTGGATTTGATTCGTATTTCCCTAATGACTTGTGATGTTGAGCATTTTTTCATGCGCTTATTGTCCATTTGCATATCTTCTTTGGAGAAATGACTATTAAAACACTTTACCCACTTTTAAATTGAGTTGGTTTTTTATTATTGAGTTGTAAGAGTTCTTTATATATTCTGTATACAAGCCCTTATCAGATATATATTATATGATTTATGATTTTATTTATTTTTTAAAAAATTTTTAAAGATTTTATTTATTTGAGAGAGAGAGAGAGAGAGCACGAGTAGGGGGAGGGGCAAAGGGAGAGGGAGACGCAGACTTCCTGCTGAGCAGGGAGCCTGAGGACCCTGGGATCATGACCTGAGCCCAAGGCAGACATTTAACCAACTGAGCCACGCCGGCAGGCACCCCTGCTTATGGGTATAGTTTTCTTTTTGGGTGATGAAATCTGAAGTTAGATTGTGATGATATTTGCACAATTCTGTGAATATACTCAAAACCATCTAATTGTATACCTTAAATGGCTGAATTTTATGGTATATGAATTATGCAGGCACCCCTGCATATATATATAAAATTTGTAATATATTCTCCTATTCTGTGGGTTGACTTTTTACTTTTTTGATAGTATTTTTTGTAGCATAAAATTTTAAATTTCTACACAGCCCAATTTATTTATTTTTCTTTTTTGCTTGTGCTTTTGGTATCATGTCTAGGAAACCATCGCCTAACCCGCAGTCATGAAGATTTGCTCTTATGTTTTCTTCTAAGAGATTTGTAGTTTTAGCTCTTAAATTTAGGCCTATAATCCACTTTGTGTTAATTTTTGTGTGTCATGTGAAGTGGAAGTCTAGCTTCTTTCTTTGGCATGTGGATATTGAATCGTCCCAGCACCATTTCTTGGCACCTTTGATGAAAATCAGTTGACCATCAGTATGACAATTCTAGTTCTGGACTCATTCTATTCCATTGATCTTTATGTCTATCCTAATGCTAATTCTACATTGCCTTGATTTCTGCAGCTTTGTAGTAAGTTTGGAATTAAGAAGAGTGAGTCCTTCATTTTTGTTCTTTTTTCAAAATTGTTTTGGCTATTCTGGGTCCCTTGCATTTCCATATGAATTTTAGGATCAGTTTATTAATTTCTGCAATAAAGAAAGATGGGATTTTGATTGAGATTGCATTGAATTTTTAGATCAATTTGGGGAGAATTGACAACTTAAAAACTTAAACCTGATCCATGAACATGAGATGTCTTCTCATTTACTTAGATCTTCCTTAATTTCTTTCAACAATGCCTAGTAGTACATTACCTTTTAAAACACATAACAAAATTCAAACAAACTAGGTCTGTTAGCTGCATAACCCCAAAGACATGACACCTGATTTTCTTCTTTTTCCCCTGTAATTTTGATCTTTAATTATTTTTAAAAATTTTTATTTAAATTCAATTTAATTAACATACACTGTATATTAGTTTCAAAGGTAGAATTCAGTGATTTCGTCAGTTGCATACAACACCCAGTGCTCATTACATCAAGTGCCCTCCTTAATGCCCATCCCCTAGTTACCCCATCCCACCACCCCTCTCCCCTCCAGTAACCCTCAGTTTGTTCCCTATAGTTAAGAGTCTCTTATCATTTGCCTCCCTTTCTGTTTTCCTCTTATTTTATTGTTCCTTCCCTTCCCCTATGTTCATCTGTTTTGTTTCTTAAATTCCACATATGAGTGAAATCATATGGTATTTGTCTTTCTCTGACTGACTTATTTCACTTAGCATAATACCCTCTAGTTCCATCCACATCGTTGCAAATGGTAAGATTTCATTCTTTTTGATGGCTGAGTAGTATTCCATTGTATATATATACCACATCTTCTTTATCCATTCATCTGTCGATGGACATCTGGGCTCTTTCCACAGTTTGGCTATTGTGGACATTGCTGATATAAACATCGGGGTGCACATACCCCTTCAGATCCCTACATTTTTATCTTTGGGGTAAATACCCAGTAGTGCAATTGCTGGATTGTATGGTAGCTCTATTTTCAACTTTTTGAGGAACCTCCATACTCTTATCCAGAGTGGCTGTACCAGTTTGCATTCCCACCAACAGACACCTGATTTTCATATCTAGTAGATACTCTAGATTTATATTCTTGACTAAAATGGGATTATCATTGACCTCTATACAAGGAACAACACTGTTTTGCTCCATCACAAGACAACCTTTACAAACTTCACTTTGGCATTATCATTAGTAATAGCTATCACTTACCTGATGCTAGGCTTCTTATACATATTAAATCATTTAGCCTTCCCAATAATCAAATGAGGTGGATAGTCTCTAATCCCCACTATCAAAGGGAGACACAGAGCTTACCCAATGTTATACAGCTAGTAATTTGTGGAGGTGCTTCCCCAGTCTGTACAATAACCAGTGCTTGGTTATATGTGCAGGTTGTGTACTCTCCAAAAGCTATGAAAGGAGATGTGTGCAATGAAAAGTCGCTTCCCTGCCACCTTTTCCCTCCAGCCACCATGTTTCCCTGCATAGAGTGGCATTATGTTCCTGGCTTTTTCTGTGGATCTAAGGATGCCACAGAAAACTCACTGTGTTGTAGATGATATTTGCTGTGTCACACAATTTCTTTTTGCAGAGGATCCACGTGAAAATTTTCACCCTAATTTTAGTTCAGAAAGAATGTTGCATCTCCTTAATACTTAGTTTTTTCTTTATCTTATAGGCATTTTGAATCTTATATCAATACATGCTTCCCCCTTTTTTTGCTCCACTTAGAAGCTTATGGCAAAATCTGCAGCTACTTCTAGTCGTTATTTAGCCTCTCTACCCTGCATTTACTTGCATTACTTGCTCTCATAATTACGCTTGCCTTATTTATGAAGTTGCATGAGATCCTTTGGAAGTAGGGGAGGCATGTGGAATTAATTAGTAAATAATTAAATTATCAGAGGTTTCTAGTGGGAGTAGAGCACAGAAAATGAAATTTCAGTTCAATTTGGGTGACTCTGTGGGTTTTTTGTAGTGGTTTGTCAGTAAAATGAAGATTCCATAAATTAGAGAGGAAGGGTTACAGATCCAGACATGGGAATAACCTTCTGTAATTAGTTTAAGATTAGTTAAAAAGACAACACATTGCCTGATCTTTCAATCTTACTTTTATTATTTATTCTACCAGTAACATGATAACAACATGATAGTGGTCAAAAAGCATCAGGTCATCTAGCCTATCAGGTCACCTACATGATATTTTCACAAGGCCACTGGGATTCAAGCAATAATTTTATTCTTTTTTTAAAAAAGCATTCAACTTCCAGGTTAAACAACAAACAACAACAGCAACAACAAAACTAAAGGCTGTCACAGGTGTCCCTGCACAGCCCTGAGCCCTCTTACATTACTGAACTACAGCCAGTCCCTCAGGATCATCACATCTCTGAGCCCGATCCCAGCCCTGAACCTCCAAAGTGAGTGTGAGTTTGGGGGATGTCTATTGAACCCATGTTTGGAAACAAAAAAGTGTTTTTATTTTTCTTTTCCACCAGGTGAAAAGGCTTTCTTTGGTTCATGCAGAATTACTTTCCCTGTATTACAGATGATATAACTGAAACTCAGAGAAGTTAGAAAATTGTTCAAGGTCATTTGACTAGAGAGTGGCATGTCTGGGTCTTCTTAAACTGCGCTGCCTCCCTGGAATTTGAGTGGGAATCGGAGCATTTCTCAGGATTCGGGACCTCAGGGACACTCATTGCCAATTCTGGCAGTCAGTATGTCAATAATCTCTCCCCATCTGCTTCTCCTTTTGACACAGAGGAGATGGAGGAATGAATGAGGCATTGGATTTTTGAAGAAGAATCTCTAAGAATGTTGGAAGCAGCCTGAGAGAGGTTCTAGCCCACAAGCAGGCCGAGAAAGAGTCAGAGTTCAAGTGGAAAAGAGCCAAGAAGTCTCCAAGGTCCTAAAAAAGCTGTCAAAGGACATACATACTTCACTCCTGGTAATTCCTAAGCAGCTTCTAGAATAGATCCTACCGCTTACCCTCATTCCAGGGAGGGGTCATTGGAGCAAAGGCTTAATGATTTCTTGGAGTGTCCTAAACACCTAAAATATCTTTGCCTGCCTGAAATTCCTTTTACAGAGGACAAGATATTTCACCCATAATTAGAGAGAAAAAATAAGTTCTGGTTGAAGAAGAGACATTATTTGAAGAGCTAATTTTATGAGGCACAGTAAGAATAGATAGTACATATATAATCTCATTTAATCTTTTCGACAGCCCTGTGCAGGAGATATTATTAGCTCCATTTTGCACACAAAATGATGAGACTGAGAGGTTAAGAAACCATTTACCTTCGATGTGTGAATATGCCTTTTATGAGCCAGTAAATAGATTCTGTGTCCGGGGATATTTTTGTCATACCTGAATACGGTTTGTGGGTACAGCTTTGCTTGAAATGATTACTGAAGATTTTTGAAAACAAACTTTTTAAAAAAAAATAACCAAACTTTATTAAGATAAAGCAACATGCTTTCAGAAGATCCATTCATTGACATATGGGGCTATTTTGCACACAGAGCAATTATAGTAACATATAATTCTTAGAACCATGAATACTTAGTGCTTTTGTGGTCATTTATAAATTAAAGAGGTGTTTATGTAGAAATAGAAATTTACTCAGTCCTGGTACTTAAATTTTTTAAGGGATATTTAAGGGTTTTTTTTCCAAATATATATTTTAAGCATTTTTTTATTTTATTATTTTTAAAGATTTTGTTTATTTGAGAGAGACAGAGAGAGTGACAAAGATAGTGAGAGAGAGCATGAGCAGGGAGGAGAGGGAGAAGCAGGCTCTCCGCTGAGTAGGGAGCCCCACAAGGGGCTGGATCCCAGGACCCTGGGATCCTGACCTGAGCTGAAGGCAGATGCTTAACCGACTGAGCCACACAGGCGCCCCTTAAGCATTTTTTTTTTTTAAAGTAAGGCGAGAACAAGAGACTTTTTATCATTTCACACGAATCAATATAGCCCTCGAGCTTTAAAATACTTCCTCAACTTCTGTTTTGTGTTACATAGCTCTTGAACATATGCTTCTGGCGGCTTTCACTTTTGCTTCTGATGAACTTTGAACTTCTTTATTTTTGGTTGTTTTTTGTTTTTTGTTTTTTTTTTGCAGTGTTTTGTTTTTGTTTTGTTTTGTTTTGTTTTGTTTTGGTGTGATAACTAGATAAATCTTTGGTTCCCAAAGTATTTCAGGTTTTGTTCTGTTGGATGATTGAGATAATTTTTGATTTGGACTTAAAACAGCTTAAAAATGTACTGAAGTACCCACCACGTTAAATTTCACGGGCAAGTATGTAGGAATGATTGTCTGCTAACCTCTATATTACAGAAACAGATTTGCAATCAATAGCTCAAGGGCTGGTGGGTAAGCCAAATCTGTGCAGTGTGGACTGACCTTGAGCTGAAGATTTTTCACTGCCAGTTTGCATCAGGAAAACCCCCTCCAGGAGCCCAGGATCTTCCTTGAATACTACAGAGTTGAAAGCTGTTGCCAGAATTTGATACTCCGCCATTCTATGCCAAACAGGGTGCTACAGCCCAAACAGTTTGGTCATGGTACGTCATTGGGACACACCCAGCTTCTGGCCAGGCCAAAAGCTTAAGAGCGGATAGCATCTAACCTTGCTAGGCCTATCAAAAAATCAGCATGTGAGCTCTTTGGCAGGTTCTGCTGGTGTCAGCTGAGGGCAGCCCTTTCTGGAGGCAAGTGGGTTATCCCAAAGGAAGGAGAGGTGGAGCTGCCCTGCCACCTGCTAGAATCAAATTCAAGAAAGTCTGTGACCACTGTATGGGACTCTCGTAAAGGCAAGTCTATAAGAAAGGTACTAACCACCTGAGGGATAAGCACAACAGTTTGTACCAAAACATATCAGTAGCAGGAATTTGACAGATCTCCTGGACAAATTGATTCTGAAAGAAATAGCATTTGTCCAGAAAAGGTGCTTGGATGTTTTTGGTTTTTTGTTTTTGTTTTGTTTTGTTTTGTTTTGAGGTCAGGAGAAAAATTCCTTAAAGGTCCAGAAGCCCTGCCACTAGCAGTTCCCAAAGAATATGCTCAGCTGGTGAGGACCGCTGGGTGTTTCCAGCACACCCACAACAAAGCACCATATGTTCCTGCCCGCAGAAACTTTTGGATTGGAGGCTTAAAAGTTAAGACCTTAAACAGTAGATAAATAATCAAGACTGATAGCTGATGTTTAAGGTAAAGTTTAAATAAGAGAAAAAATGGTGGAGGTTCATTTAGGAATCCACATTCTTGTAAGATTTGATTCTTCTCTTTTGGAGATTTCATAAGGTTTTCCTTGTACTTTTTTTTTTTATTGGTTTCAAGAAGATTGAAAATTGGGTCCAAATTTTTAGGGTTAGAATAAATAGGCCATTGTGTGATGGTCTCAGTTTAAAAAAATATAAAAAGAGTTAACTGTTTGAGGCAGTATTTCAATACTAAGTTGTTGTTTTTTTTTAACTGTTAGAAAGGGATAGAATAGACCATTTTCATATATTTTAAATTATGTCATTTAATTTTTTGAATAAGTAACTTTTTAATGGTTCAAAAATAAGTATAAAAAGGTCTATGGTGAAAAGTCTTCTTCCAACTCCTGTCCTACTCTCCACAAGTAACATTTTTGTGCATAAGAAATGAATATATAGGGCGCCTGGGTGGCTCAGTTGGTTAAGCAACTGCCTTCGGCTCAGGTCATGATCCTGGAGTCCCAGGATCAAGTCCCGCATCCGGCTCCCTGCTCGGCAGGGAGTCTGCTTCTCCCTCTGACCCTCATCCCTCTCATGCTCTCTGTCTCTCATTCTCTCTCTCTCAAATAAATAAATAAATCTTTAAAAAAAAAGAAAAAGAAATGAATATATATGGGGCACCTGGGTGGCTCAGTCGGTTAAGCGTCTGCCTTCGGCTCAGGTCATGATCCCAGGGTCCTGGGATCGAGCCCCGCATCGGGCTCCCTGCTCCGCGGGAAGCCTGCTTCTCCCTCTCCCACTCCCCCTGCTTGTGTTCCCTCTCTCGCTGTATCTCTCTCTGTCAAATAAATAAATAAGATATTTTAAAAAAAGAAATGAATATATAGGTAATCCTATATATTTTATGTAAAGGGAACATCCTATACATCTTGTTATGTAGTATCTTGTTGTTTTTTTTTAATTAACAAACTTTATTTTTTAGAGTGGTTTTAGGGTCATAGCAAAACTGAACAGAAAATACAGAGTTCCCATATACCCGTGTCCTCACACACCCACAACCTTCCCCCAACAACATCCCACACCACGGTGCCACAATTGTTACGATCAGGAAACCTGCACTGACACATCATTATCATCCAAAGTCCACAGTTTCCCTTAGGCTTCAGTGTTGGTGTGTTGTACATTCTATGGGTTTGGACATATGTGTGACAACAAGTATCCAGTATGGCAGTATTGTACAGAATAGTTTCAGTGCTCTGAAGTTCCTCTGGGTCTGCCTATTCATCCCTCCTTTCTCCTAACCCTGGCAACCTCTAATCTTTCAGATTGGCTTCTTTCACTCAGGGGTATGCTTTTAAGGCTCCTTCACGTCATTTCATGGCTTCATAGCTCATTTCTTTTTAGCGCTGACTAATATTCCATTGTATACCACAGATTATTTGTCCATTCATCTCCTGAAGGACATGTTGGCTGCTCCCAAGTTTCGGCAATGATGAATAAAGCTGCTGTAAACATCCATGTGCTAGATTTTGTGTAGACATAAGTTTTCAGTTCTGTTGGGTAAATGCCAAAGAGCATTACTGCTGGGTCATATGGTAAGAATATGTTTAGTATTGTAGAATTTGCCAAACTGTCTTCCAAAGTGTATGTACCATTTTGCATCTCCACTACGAATGTTGTTGACATGCTCACCAGCATTTGCTGTGGTCGGTGTTCTAAATTTTCGTCATTCTAATAGATGTGTAATGGTATCTCATTATTGTTTTAATTTGCATTTCCCTGATGACCTATGATGTGGAACATCTTTCTGTATGCTTTCCATCTGTATATCTTCTTTGGTGAGGGATCTGTTAAGGCCTTTGTCCTATTTATTAATTGGATTGTTTGTTTTCTTATTGTTTACTTTCAAGCGTTCTTTGTATATTTTGGATAACAGTCCTTTATCAAATATGTCTTTCCCAAATACTTTCTTCCAGTCTGCGGCTTATCTTTTCGTTCTCTTGACAGTGTCTTTCACAGAGTGGAAAATTTTAATTTTAATGAAGTCCAGTTTATCAATTCTTTCTTTCACAAACTGTGCTTTGGTGTTGTATTTAAAAAGTTATTGCCAAACCCAAGGTCATCCAAATTTCCTCCTATGTTATTATCTTCTAGAAGTTTTATAGTTTCGTGTTTTATATTTAGGTCCATGTGATCCATTTTGAGTTAATGTTTGAGAAAAGTGTAAATAAAGTCTGTGTCTAGAATAATTGTTTTGCATGTGGATGTTCTGTTGATGTGGCACCAATTGCAGCAAAGACGAATTTTTTCCATTGTAGGACCTTTGTCCCTTTGTCAAAGATAAATTGATTATATTTGTGTGGGTCTATTTCTGGACTTTTCTATTCCATTTATCTAATAGTCTATTCTTTTGCAATACCACACTGCCTTGAATACTGTAACTTAATAGTAAGTCTTAAAGCCAGGTAGTGTCAGTTCTGCAACTCTGTTCTTCTTTAATCTTGAGTTTGTTATCTGGATCTTTTGCCTTTCCATGTAAACTTTATAGCCAGTTTGCCAACATCCACAAAATAGCTTTCTGGGATTTTGACTGGATCGTGTTGAATCTATAAATCAGGTTGGGAAGAACTGACATCTTGACAATACTGAGTCTTCTTACCCATGAACATGGAATATCTCTCCATTTATGTAGTTCTTCTTTGATATCTTTCACCAGAATTTTGTAGTTTGCCCCATAAATCTTGTACATCTTTGTTAGATTTATTTCATTTTGGGGGTTAGAGGTAAATAGCTATGTGTTTTAAGCAAATTCTACTTGTTAATTGATGGTATATAGGAATGTGATTAACTTTTATATATTAACCTTGTATCCTGCAGCTTTGTTATGATTGCTTATTAGTTCCAGGAATATTTTTTTTTGTCAATTGTTTCAAATTTTCTATATAGATGATCATGTCATCTGTGAACAAAGATAGTTTTATTTCTTTCTTCTCAATCTGTATGCCTATTTCCTTTTACTGTTTTTTTTGCATTAGCTAGGATTTCCAGTGCAATGTTGAAAAGCAGTGGTAAGAGGGGACATCTTTGTCTTCTTCCTGATTTTAGTGGGAAAGCTTCAAGTTTCTCATGACTAAGTATGATGTTACGTGGTGGTGTTGTTTTTTTTTTATAGTGGTTTGTTATCAAGTTGAGGAAGTTCTCTATTCCTGGTTTGCTGAGGGTACCTTGCTTTCTTTTTTTAACAATAAAGTTTGGAGAACTTTCTAGTATGAACATTAAGAGCTGCCTTATTACCATCAATATTACCTACAGCTGCGCAGTACTCCAGTGCATGGATGTACCATTTAGCTGGATCTTTGTTAATGGGAATGAGGTTATTTCCACATCTTTTGTTAGCACCAGTGATGCCGCAGTGGCCGCCTTCATAAGTATACCGTTTTGCGTGTCGAAAAGTGCCTAAAAGTTGAAATGTGAATAAAAGCATATATATGCATCTCTTACTTTAATTGCTAAATTTTACTCTATAGAGATTGTATAAATTTATACTCATGTCAGGAATATAGGAAATATTTGAAAAGTTGTATTTCAGTGTGGTTTTGATTTGCGTTTTTCTTACTATGAGTGAAGTTTACCATATCTTCTCTTTTTACAAAAAATTACTTTTTATTTTTTTAAAGATTTTATTTATTTATTTGACAGAGAGAGAGAGACAGTGAGAGAGGGAACACAAGCAGGGGGAGTGGGAGAGGGAGAAGCAGGCTTCCTGCTCGATCCCAGGACCCTGGGATCATGACCTGAGCCGAAGGCAGATGCCTAACGACTGAGCTACCCAGGCGCCCCTTAAAAAAATTATTTTTAAGATTTTATTTATTTATTTGAGAGAGAGAGCATGAGCAAGAGTGGGGGGGGGTGGGAGGGACAGAGGGAGAGGGAGAAGCAGACTCCCTGCTGAGCAGGGAGCCCCAAGTGGGGCTTGATCCCAGGACCCTAAGATCACAATTAAAGCCAAAGGCAGACACTTAACCAACTGTTTCTTTTTAAATTTATAATCATTTCTATTTCTTTTTCTTTCCATATCCTTTGCCTTCTTTTTTTAATTGGACTATTGGCCTTTTTCTTAGTGAAGTGTAGTAGCTTTTTATGTATTATGGAGATTATCCATTTGTCTGATATGAATTATAATTGTGTGTATGTATGTAGACTATTTTAACACAGAGTGGATTCTCTGCTCTAGAGGTGTTCAAACATATGATCACTTGGTAGGATTACATAGCAGGTATTCTTGGATTAGATCTCTGGACCATATGATTAAAAAAAAAGATTATTTATTTTAGAGAGAGAGAGAGAGCACACGCACATGAGCAAGCATGAGTGGGGGAGGGGCAGAGGGACGAGAGAATCCTCAAGCAGATTCCCCTCTAAGCGTAGAGCCCAATGTGGGGCTTGATCCCAGGACCCTGGATTCATGACCTGAGCTAAAATCCAGAGTCAACCACTTAATTGACTGAGCCACCCACCACCCCAGTACCATGTGATTTTTAAAGTACAGTCCTATTCTCAGCTTTTATGATTCACTGGTCACACATTGCCTTATTTAGACTAAAAAACCTAGGTTTGATTAACTATGTACTCTCCACATAAAGCAGTTTGCTTTCACATGGTCTACTCAGCATCTCCTTAGAAGACAGGGCCTGAACGCTTGGCAATCACACATTTGTCAAGTACCCAGTGACCCACATCTCTGCACCATTTTCCTTAGGAAGAAGGAAGCAGCTGTAGCCTATCACCTTTAAGTACTTTGGCTAGCAACCTGGCATCTTGGGAATTTATCCAGCATGCATTTCAGAGGTATTCAGACACTTTTAGAAGAAAGCAAAGTCACTGAAGGCAACCGAGAACATTAAAGATTTATGCATCTTGTGTAATTTTACTGTAAGAAACAAAGCCAGTTTCTGCTCAGCACTTAATATAAGACGACCTGAAAGCTGCAAGAAACATGTTTAAAGATAATTAATAAATTTGTGTAATATTTTTGTCAAATCACTCACAGCACATGTTTTACAGGCAGCTTGAAAACATTTTGCATACTAGAAAGATGAAAGCATTTGATATTTGTTTCCTGGAGGTGGAGGGACAAGAAGAGTCCTAGCTCTTTGGAGTCCCCAGAAGATGATTCTGCATATATTGCACATAGTTACCAACTGCTTGAAATCAGCAAGGCCTCATTTGGGACTTTGGACATGTCAAGAAACAGTATGGGGCTGATTGAAGTGAATTGCAATGAGAGGTCAGCAATTGTTGAAGTTTTTTGTTCAAGTGCTATTTTTTTACTTTTCAAGTTTAACAGCAAGACCTCACTAACTTAGAGAATTTAAAGGCAGACATTTTTGTAAAAGGGATGAAGTTAGTTTAGGTCATATCAGTTTGGTACTTCATTTTTTTCCCCCTTTTTTTGAAAAGTTTTCCTTTTCTCAACTCTTTCCTAATTAGCTTCTGATCCCAATAACTCTGTCCTTCACTTTTTCCCCTTTATATTTTATTCTTCCCTATCTCTGGCAGGTCTAATCAAAGGAATATGTTCTTTACTTTCTTTTTGCTATCTTTCCTTGAGGGCACATCCCTTGTGTTTATGGACGACTTGACATTGTTCAATAAGGATGAGGTCTGGGTTTAAAAATGGTGCTAGATGCAGCAAAGTGCACAATTTTGACCACGATCCTTGACTGGGAGGTGGTGTTAGGAGAGGCCAAGAATGAACTTGGTTATTCTGGGCATTTGTCATGGCTTATCTGAAGGCTGATCAGGTCATAGATAGAAGCTGATGCTCTGGGAAACTGTGGACAAGCCAGGCCCTGCTAGGATTCGTGCAAATCAAGTAACTGTTGGACCCACTATATTTGGCCAGCCACGAAGAACACCCCAAGACATCCCACCTGTTAGGCACCAGGTAGAAAACAGTCAATCTTCTCTGTCGGTGACAAAATGAGGAGAGTGGATGAGAGGGAAGGGGGAGGGATACAGAGAGAGAGAGAGAAAGAAAGAGAGAGAGCTTAAAAAGCAGAAGCATTCCTTTTGTCACCAAAGTTATAAGACCCCCAGGTTGAATTCACAATAATAACAGGGAGCAGAAAGTTCAAATAGATAGATCCCATGCACGGCATTAAAAATGGAGCTTGAGCATATGCAAGCAGCATGTCGACTGCAGATCTGAGGTGATGGTGAAGCCACACGCTCTGGGGTGAGAAATAAGCTTGTGCTGAGAAACCATCTGGGAAAACTCTTAGACTAATTTGAATTGAACCAAGCTGAGACCTTAAGCATTTCTTTCCAATGAGATCCAAGCCAGACAATGACACGAACTGATGTTCAGTTGTGAAGATGCCCATGTGTCCTCGCCTAACAGCTGTCTGGGTAAGTCCACGCTGCTCCTGAAAGCTGGATAATTAACTGCCGTTTGCTTTGAAGTCCATGGGAAGCTGCTTCCTACTGTGGTACATTTACAAGTCCTACAACTGCCATGTCGAATGTTCAGTGCCTCAACTGCCTCAGTCCCACTAACTCCTTTAGATGTTCAGGTTTCTCAAAGGTATTCAAATCCCTGAAGCTGCTATGTGAGGTCTTTCAAGACAGATGTTTGAAAAAAATATATGATTTATTTTTAAATCATTAGATTATTAAATAAGTTTGCCAAAAACATGACTCTAAGTCATGGATACTTATAGTTTATTGTATTTTATTGTTTTAACTGAGGGAGAGCCGTTTTCAAAGTGGTCAGATTTGGAGGAGTGGATATAGAATTGTTAAATCTATAGAATTGTCCAGATAGTAGCATCATGCTAAGAAACATGAAGAAGAACATGCTAATGATTTTTTTTTAAAAAAGTTTAACAAGCTCTCTACTTTAGAAGTTTCAAAATAGGCGTTGGGGGGGGGGGCATACTTATAAAAATATCCAGACTTAGGTTCAGAACAAGCATAAGTTTAAATAGCATAGGTATGTGTCGAAGGTAACAGGGAAAAAAACCACAACCGACTGAACAATTTGAGTTCCCTGTGTCCCACATATATCTTTGTGTCAACGGGACAGTGGATCTCTGTAAAGGACTTTGGTTTCTAGAACTTTCTTCATCATTCAAGCCAAAGTGAATATAGTTTTATTTTGAGCCTGCTGTAAAGGGAAAATCATTAACATGATATTTTTAAAGATAATGTTTCATAGCATAGATTTGAAATGGATTACTAAGACTCTTGGTGAAATTACTTTAGTTAATTCTCCATACATTGCATTGTAGTAAGAAAAATGCCAGCACTTTCATGCTGAGGTTATTTGGTAGGGTTAGCAAAGGGTAATTGCCAGTTTGAGTTTATCTTTGTAGTAAAAATCAAATGTGGACTGCACTGAGACAGAAATTCAGGACTTAACCTGTCCTATGGAAATCATCTGCACTTAGCAAAGCTTCATGGTTATTTTTCTTTCAAATTTATGTTGTTTTGCCTTTAGGGAGTTGATGGAAAGGCATTGTGAGTGTTTTTGTGGATAAAGTTAAAATTGTTTCATTAAATGTTAATGGACTTAATAGTCCAGTTAAAAAGAGCCCATATATTAGCCTGTATTCAGCGCTTAATGCTGACATGGCTTATGTTCAGGAATTGCATTTGAGCCCACAGAGCTGAACATCATATGTGAGCATAGGTTAGTAACGGGTTTTGTTCTTTTGCTATAAGGAAATCACCATTCTGTTTATAAATCACTCTGGTTTTTAACAAAACAGCTATTTCAGATGCAACCAATTGGTTTATTTTGGCCCAAAGAAAGATTTGGACATCTATTTGAGTATTAGGAACACAGCATGGCTCACTGGGTTCAATTGAATAGAATGTGAGTTATATAAAATTCCATAATACGTCTCAAACTTTCTTTAGCACCTTCACTATAAAGTAAGCTAACAATACTATTGGGAGGAATTAATGATTTTCAAGTATTTTGCAAATGTGCAAGAGGTTTTTGTTGATTGGTTTTTTGGAAAGGGAACTATTAGACTACAGTAAAGATGTATCTTGAAAAATGCATTCGTTTTTGGCTGGTGTAAGACATTCAAAGTTGTGCCATTCCTTCGGATTAGATGAGAATAAATACTTTTTGTAGTTTGAGCAGTTAACGGTATATTATGTAGAGAGAGCAAGAGATACAGGCTCAGCTTAGCTCACATTTCCACATGACCTTCCTTATTCTTGTCTTCAGGAATCACCAAATCATGTGGCTTTGGATACATTGTTGTTTGCTCTTTTGAAATCAAACAACACTCATGTTAATGTATCTATAAACATTTGGAAATAGAAATAGTTCATTCCACATGTGGTTATGAACTATATGGACTACATGGAGGCTGAGAACATGATAATACATGAGGGTCTCTATTTCCTCCTCCTGTTTTATAAAATGGTGAGGAGTTCAGTGAGATCACAAGATAACATGAAATGAAAGCTTAAAGAACTTTCATTCATTCATTTAGCAAGGATTTTTGAGTACCATTTTCTTTTTCCACCAAAAGAATTTAAAATCTGCACAAAAGTCTACAACCATCTTTAGCTGCAACAATTCTAGTGTTAGAGGTATGAATTCATACAACAGGACTCAGAATAGGCAATATATGCAAAATGGTGATAGAGGTGGCAAGACTAGACATAAAGAGCTTGAGACCAACCAACATGACCTTGAGGAAACAACTGTGTGTTTAGTGTCCTCAGCAAATGAGGGATGGGCTGATAACTTGAGAGGCTCCTTCTCGCTCTACGACTCTATGGATGACAACAGAAATCACTGTCATTAATTATCCCAGTACAACAGGGGAGACTGGCGCTCTGGGTCCTCCCAATGGCATGAACTCTTCTAAAATTCTCTCTTGTTTTTAGCTGCTTTGAATGTATATCATTTATCATTGTATATTTGAGTGCTTTGAAAGTTGCTAGGCACTCGATGAATGCAAGGCATATTTATTTATTAAAAGACCGTATCTCTTTAGGATATCAAACACAGTTCGTGGATAAGTTTCTAAGTTCAAGTCTCCACTTTGAACTTCTTTTAGAGACAAATGGGGGAAATCAGGAAGCTGATAGAAGGAAGACGACACACGATTAAAAGTTAGCCAAGGCAAGCCTGCATAGATATTCATCTATTTCTTGAATTTTATACAGTTAAGTTACCTTTAGGAAATCATGATAAAGCTGTTGCCTTCAAGACCAGAGAATGCTTGGTCCTTCAAGAGTTTTTACATGTTAACTCGATAGTTTCATCAATATCCAGAACCATAAAGCCAGTCAGATGTGGGAACACAACAGAACAAAATAATAGCTAATGTTTATTTCTTACTTTTGCTGGGTATTTTTCTAAGCTTTTTACATATATTAACCCATTTAATCCTCACAGCAATTCTCAGGTAGGTACTGTTACTATTCTTGCTTCATGGATGAGGAGATCAAGGTACAGAGGGGGTCAAGTGACTTGCCTAATATCGCTTAAATTGTAAATGGCAAGGCTGGGATTTGAACCAATGCAGTCCGTTTTTATGGCCTATGCTTTGTGTCCACAATAATCTAGCCGCCTCTCAACAGGACTACTGATTTGTCATATTTACAGTGACAGGCACCAGTAGCTAGTAACCAAGAGTTTTCATCCAGCATTTAGTCCAAGCCCTGCTGGGCTGGAGGAAGGGCCAACTCAGGCCCTTAGGCACCGGAGGCGAGGGTCTAAGGCCCACGATACTTTTAGGGGCCCAAGAAAAGTTTTAAACTTCTTTCAAAATCAGAAGAAAAAAATGAATACTAGGGGCGCCTGGGTGGCTCAGTCGTTGGGCGTCTGCCTTCGGCTCAGGTCGTGATTCCAGGGTCCTGGGATCGAGCCCCACATGGGGCTCCCTGCCCAGCGGGGAGTCTGCTTCTCCTTCTGCCCCTCCCCCTGCCCATGTGCACATGCACTCTCTCTCTCTCTCAAATAAATAAATGAAATCTTAAAAAAAAAATGATCATCATGGCGCAGTCAGTTAAGTGTCCAACTCTTAGTTTTAGCTCAGGTTGAGATCTCAGGGTCCTGGGATCGAGCCCTGCATCGGGCTCCCTGCTCAGCGGGAAGCCTGCTTCTCCCTCTCCCGCTACCCCTGCTTGTGTTCCCTCTCTCGCTGTGTCTCTCTCTGTCAAATAAAATCTTTAAAAAAAAAAAAAACATTAAACAAAAAAAAAGAAAAAAATGAATACTAATCCAGCCTGGCTCATATTTGTCTTGACACTGGCATAGCCATAATTGATATATTTTTCAGTGTGCCCGGGAATATCCTAAGGTGGGCCTGGACAAGGGGTAGAGCGGAGGTGGATAGGCTGTGGCCCAAGCCGCTGCTCAGAAACCCCTCCGGAGGCTCGTTGTGTGGCCCCTTCCTTCCCTGCCCAGGTCGGTGTGCAAGCAAGCTGCCGCAGAGCCCCCTTTGGCAGAGCCGCTCGGCTCACACTCGGACCCTCGGATTCTCTCGAAAGCCCCGCCCCTCCTTCGAGCCCCGGTTACCAGGTGGCTGCCGGCTCTACCCTCACTTCTCCCGGGCACCGCGCTGAGACCCGAGTGCGGATAGGGTTCACCGCCGGCCTGCGGGTGCGTTTGGTCTCGTCTGTGCAGTGTTGTATCAAGCAAGAGTTAGCGGTCAACGTCAAAAAGGGGCGGCGGGGGGGGGGGGGGGGCTTCGCATAAAGATGTGGCTTCTTGGCATCTTTTGAAAGGTCAGAAGGCTTGGTAGCGGCGGGCCCACATTGCGCCGCTCCACGCAGCTGGGGTTCACTGGAGCTGTTTGCTTCAGTCCCCTCTTAGCCCTGCCCGGCCCGGGAAACCAGGAATTTCAACCTTTGCCCTCAGAGATACCTGAGCTTCAAGTATTAGCTTTCCTCAAAATTCCTGCAGGTTCACCGAGAAGGAAGAAAGCTGTGCAAATTAGCTAATAATAAAGGAATTCCAGGCTTTAGCTAGTGGGAGGACCTGGAGGGTCCCAGGGCCTCTGCATCCTATGTCAGGTAAGGCCTCTGCCTACTGTCACTACCAGCCAGTCTCGTCCTGAGCCTCCCCTGGACGGTGTAATCACAGCTGCAGGCTCTCCAGGAATAAAGGGAAGAGGAAAGGCAAAGTTAATGATTTGCCACGGAACCCCTCCCGTCTACCTACACACTCACCCTTTCCCTGAATTCAAGTGCTTCATCTTGCTGAAACCAGGTGAAATACGAATTGAGTACAGAATTCTGGCATCTGTTATTTTTAACTTAATTATGATTATTATGATTTTGAAAGATAGGACTTCAAAGACCCTGGCAGGTGCGAACTTCAAAGACCACACAGAAAATACTGTCTGGACAGTTCAGTTCTGTCGGGCAACACTCTGCAAGGCCATCAGGCATTCAAAGGTGGAAAGAATTTCTACTTGAGTTTCTTGTTGGAAACCTTGCTACTTAAGAATGAGATTTTATATCTTCTCCATCACAATGTAAGATTTATAAACTTTGCCTATGTTTTTACTGGCACCCATGTGAGCTTTCTGTGTGGGAAAAATATTGCTGTCATCCAGCCTTTGACATTGGTATCGAGGACTGAAGAAATGTATCTTCTCACTTTTATAAAGCTCTTCAGACCTGTTAGCATTACCTGCTAGAAGTCCATGTAGATGTGTAGAGTTTTTACATTTGGTTCAATCACATTGATAGCATTTCCCTAGAGAATTTGTAGTTACATATACTCAGTGCTTAACACAAATATGGGAGCTATCTGATTACTTAGACAGCTAGCTACTGAATATAGGGGGTGAACAAAATAAAGTTTTTGTGATCATGCTGCTGAGCTTCCCTTCCTTCATATTACGAGGAAGATGACCTTGCTTTGAATAGCTCCTTTTGTCTGCAGAAAAAGGGTGGCTTCATTGATACAATATGATCATTTTATTTTATTTTTCTTACCCAATTCAGTGTCCAACAACCCATAACTTTTTCTTTGTTAGTATTTATTGTCCACATATAAAATACGGCTTGTACATATATGGCGCTCAAATGATGTAAATAATGTAGAAGAGATGGTTCCTACCCTCAATGAATTTAGTATAATTGGGGGGCTAGGACTAAAGAAGAAAGCTATGGGCCTATATACTGCTATATATTAAGCAGCAAACTGGAGATATACTTCTGACTTTGTGTGCTGGCTGTTCAAGAGAGGAGACAATCTTTTTTGGGATGGGCTACTCAGAGTAGGTTAAAGTGGGTCGTAGGCTGGGCTTCAAGGCTTGAGAGCGAGGACCCCGAGTATATGGCATGATGGGTGGAGGTCACTGGAGTTGGGAAAGTGGGAACAGAGATACAGAAAGATGGAGTTTAGGCCAGAATGAGGCAGGAATGGAGGAGGGGCATGCTAAGGAGCTTCTGCTTTATCCTATAGGTAATGCTAAGCCATTTTTATGCAAGGGAGGAAGACATGATGAAAGCAGTCCTCTAGGAAGATTAATCTAGAAGCTTAGAGTAAAGTGATTAGAGCAATAGATGCTGCTGCATGAGTTTGGAAGGCCAGTTAGGAGGCTCTTCAGTAATCCAGGCATAAATTGAGTGGAGCCTGAATTCGGGGGAGAGATCAGAGAGAAGCAGGGGGAGGGTGATTTTAGAGAATTATCCTTTAGAAAAGATAACCAAGGGATGCCTGGGTAGATCAGCTGGTTAAGCATCTGTCTTCAGCTCAGGTCATGATCCCGGGGTCCTGGGATGGAGTCCCACATCAGGCTCCTTGCTCATTGGGGAGCCTGCTTCTCCCTCTGCCCCTTCCCCCTGCTTGTGTGCTCTCTCTCTCTCTCTGACAAATAAATAAATAAAATCTTTAAAAACAAAAACAAAAAGGAATAAAAAAGAAAAGAACAGATAACCAAATATATAAAGGGTGGGAGGAGTAAAAGGCACCTGTAGTTTCCATGCTGGAGGGGAAAAAGAGCCGAGAGCCATTTTTGCCCATCGTCCCATCTTGCTCACTTTCTCCAGCCACACAGATGTCCTTGCTGTTCCTTGAACAAGGCCAGCAAAATCCCACATCAAGGCCTTTCCATATGCCAGTTTCTCCATCCCGAGCGCTCTTCCCCAGGTATCTACCTGATTTGCTCCCTCGCTTTCAGTCCCTATCTTGCCTCTCCACACATTTATTTTACCTTTGTAGTTTGGAAAATTGGAATTTTCAACCAATACACAAAACATGAAAATATTACTCTCCCCCAAAGTTCTTGCAGGTTCATAGAGATTGCTAAAATGTACCCGAGTTAGAGAGGCCTTCTCTAACCACCCCATCCCTCTCTTTCCCCTTACTCTGCTTGATTTTTCTTATGTTTCCTCATCTAACAATATATTATGTATTTAGTCATTTGTTTGGTTATTTTCTGTTTTGTTTGTTCGCCTGTTACTAAAATGTGAGGGCAGAGGGACGAACACTATCCCTCATTTTTACCTCTGCCCTTCACACAGTGCCTGGCACAGAGCAGATTCTCAATATAGATATATTAATTAAATCAACGAACTAGGAAAGTTCAAAAAAGAGGGTAATTTGGGGAAAGGAAGAAAAGGAAGATGATGAGTTAGCGTTCAGCATGGATCAGCTTAGAAGAAACAACACTTTGGATGGTGATTGGCAGGATTTCAAGGCCAGGGACCCAGCTTGGCATTCTATAGGTTTACCTTCTTTCTAAGGATCAAAACAACCTCTTCCAGCAGAGTGTCCTTCGCTGGGTGGTTATCTCGGTGTTTCCCACCTCACTTTAAGAGTCCAGTTTTCCCCCTGTGTGACTTATCTTTTCCCTGGAAGAGAAGGGGGAGAGAACAGCCTTGGAATAGGGAGATTTATACCCAGAAGCTGTTGAGTCTCCAAGAGCACATCCTAGAAACCACATTTTGTCCCTTGTGTGTCCATCAAATAAATGTCCGATGTTTCCTAGAAACTCGAAATCCGTTTATTGGGATGATCTACAAACTTTTTGATATATATTTGATGTAGCCCATAATAATCCAAATGAGACCCAAAACAAAAACAAGGCACACCTGTAGCTCATTTGTTTCCACCGTTTCAATTGCTCCAAATCCCACTTTTGCCAGGAGCATATTAGGATCACCTGCCAAACTGACATATGATTTAATGAAGCATCTCACGTACATTCATTTGGTTCTCCAAAATAATCCCACTAAGAAAACACATTTCTTCTTTTCAAATGCAGTTCAGCCTTTTCTTGATACGAACCACTTTCTAACATTACTACTGACTCTATTGAAATGAATGAATACATTATAAAGCACTTTATCTTTATTGCTGCCTAAAGTGATCCATAGAGAGTGTAATGGCCAGCTGTGTATCCTAGGCACATAATTTCATTACTGGGCTCTTATGGAGCCATCAGTCCCATAGATGGTCCTCTGCTTGACAGACCAGCCATCGAATTCCAAACTTGACTTAATGTCAAGTGCCATCTTCAGGTCCGGTCACCCCAGACTGAATCCAGTAGATGCTACCAGAAGCCTGAGGTGCCTGGACCGTTCTTAGAGTCTGCTCAAAAAGCCTGTCATGCTTCTGATAACCTGAGGTCACAGCTTCTGAATAAAGGGTCTCTCTAGGATGAAGTTGACCTATGTGTCCGTGGACTGTCCATAAATATTCTTAACAGGTGGCAAACCTAATTTTTAATTCTCTAGCCATGTTCGTGTTCAAAGTGAGGGCCAGCCACCATTCAGAAGTAGGGTGGTGAGGAGCTTAATACTCTTCTGGCCTTTGTGTGTGGGCTGGGGGGTGACCCAGTTTCTCTAGGTATCTTTAAATATCAGTTAACCAACAGCCAGAGATGAGTCTCAACTAGGAGGAGTGTGGGTGGTTAAAAAAATTCTCTTGCCAGCATGCAAATATACACCGGCTTCACAATTGACTCTGAGTTTCTGTGGAATCCCAGGAATTTGGAGGTAACCTTGTCCAGATCTCTCACTTCATAGATGAGGGATGAGAACTCCCATTTATCAAGACCTCTTGAGTGCCTAGTGCAGTTAGGAGCTTTTCATTCACTCTTTCCGTTGGCTGATGAGGAAACTGATGATACTTTTGTCTGAGCACATACAGAACATCACAGTCCTGAAGGAAAAAGAGTTTTGATTACAGAGGAGAGGATGAGAAGAGGAGTAGCCTCGGGGCAGGACAGAGGTGGGTGGGTTTGCTGGAAGGTGGAGGGAGGGTGACAGAAAGAGGGAGGTTGCCTAGGATAGAGTGAAGGCACTTCCGTACCTCCGTGGAAGACCCTGGAAGGACAATCTCTAGCCAATACCAGGGCTGCCTTTGCCACAATACTCCAGGTTGGTGATGTCTGCTTTAAGGTAAGTTTGATTGGAAGCTACGAGGTGTGTTCCAGAAGGCTACAAGGAGTGAAAATATTCTTGTTGTTGTTGTTGTTATTATTATTATTTTAATGATCATAATAGTCACCACTTCTCAAAAGGTATGTGTTAACAACTGCCATGGGTATAATGGATCTTATATAAATGAACTTTTACAGCAACCTCGGAGGTTGGTACTCCTGTCCTTATTTTAGAGATGACATGTCTTGGCCAGGTTCTCACAGCAAATGGCAGATCTGGGATTTGAATCCAGGTTGCCTGGCTCCAAGTTTATGTGACAGAATTTCAAATGAGTAATCTCTACTCATAAACAATAGATTCAATGTCCTCATCCCCCCATTTTTATGCTGCCTAAGCCAGTGCAGAGTATGGTAGCTCTGAGCATAACAGCTCTGGAAGAAATCACCCACAGTAAGAGAAGCTGCCCCTTTGCTTGTTCTGAATTCATGGTCTCAAATACCTTCTTCGTGCTTGTCAGCTTTTCAAATTTCTGGTGTAGTCATCTTTGATGCCAGATGTCCAGCGACAATTTATGACCTATAATTGAATAGGATCCCCTCTCCTTATCGTACCTTTCAGATAGAGTCCTATCACACGAAACAAAGCAAAACAAAACACTTCTCTTTGATTTAATGTTGGCATTCTTGCTCTTATTAGTTAATAACTAGTCCTATTAAAATAGGATACCAAGTGCCTTTAAAAGTCCACCAAGAAGAAAAATAGAGTTAGGCAATATGGGGGTAAAGAAAGAAATCTTGGGAAGTGGCAGGAAGAGGAGGAAAGGAGTTCGGGACTGAGCGAATGCCACAAACTAGCCAGGCAGGTTTTACCTGCGTGAGAGTATGTGTTTATCTGAAACCCTGGAAATCCTCCAGATTCATTCCTGTGACTTGTGTGACAATGGGCATTCTTCGAAAGAGGAGTAAGGCCCTATTACTTTGGCTGGAATTCCTCGTCAGAGGCTAGCCTGTGAGGAAAGATAGTAGGCTAGTTTCTGGGTCTGATTAGCCTTCTCCGTGGGTGCATATGGCAAAAAAGAGCTAGCTATTGGTGGAGGTGTCTAGGGATGGCGGCGGGGGGGGGGGGGGTGGTGGTGGCGTTTTGGGCCACACCGGGGAGAGGAAGCACAAAGGAAACATCCAAGACTTTATCAATCTTATTGTTCTGCTGAGGGTGGCAGAACTGTTCCTTGGAGGCCAGTTGACTGTAGCTCCAGGTTTGCCAGTTTCCAGAGACGAAAGTTCACCCATGCCCGTCCTTTCGCTTAACAAATTAAGAAAATGCAACTCACTACAGTGGGCCCTAGGAAAGGTCCAGCTGTCCCGTGAGGGCAGATCATCTCTGCCCTGGAGGATCATGACTCTGCACTTCTTAAGGAACAGGTTGTTTGTTTGCTTATGTGTATCTATTTATTTATATATCTTCTTTTTTTAAATTTTTTTTATTTTTTAAAAGATTTTATTTATTTATTTGACAGAGGGAGACACAGCGAGAGAGGGAACACAAGCAGGGGGAGTGGGAGAGGGAGAAGCAGGCTTCCCGCCCAGCAGGGAGCCCGATGCGGGGCTCGATCCCAGGACCCTGGGATCATGACCTGAGCCGAAGGCAGACGCTTAACGACTGAGCCACCCAGGCGCCCCTATTTATTTATATATCTTCTTTACCCCTCCTCATTTACTGGAGGAAATCTGGCTTTCTTGGTATGCAACCGGAAAGTAGATGAGGGGGAAAATGTGGCTGTTGATAGTCATCCATGACCTTGAACATATTACCAAGTTCAAGTGGATTTTTGTTGCTTTCTGTATGAAGTGACTCTCTTAGGTTAAATACAGAAATATTATATCCTTCACTGAGCAATATCACATCACTATCGTATCTAGATGAAAGTCTTTCTTTCACCTTACGGCTCATTCTCTCGTTATGAACAACCTTTTCTAACAGGACTTTCTTAGAATCACAGAATGTTAGAGCCAGAAGGGAGGTAAATGAATGAAAAAAAGAACTTTTCCACTATAAAGGTCCATTCGAACACAAAAGTCCTTACAAATGTTTATGTTAGGGAAAGAAACATCCAAATCCCCATGCTGAATTTGGAGTCTGTTTTCTGTATGTTCTGTTCTCAGTAGGGAGAACTGCTCATTACTGTCCTGGGCACGAGCCTTTTATGTACTTGAAAACCATTGCGGGCTAAACCTGTAACCCTCTCCCCTCTGAGCGGGAATTACCTTGGTTCCTTTAACCTCTCCTGATCTTTATTTCCCAGACCTCTCATCTCTTCCGTGGCTTTCTGAGAATCGACTCCGGTTTCTCACTCTCCCCCACTAACTGCAGCCCTGGGAGGGGGTGTCTGCCCAGGTGCGAGGGGCCGGGGTGGGGGGTTGGGGGGTATGTGTGTGCCAGGAACTGAGAGGTGGACAGGGCCAGCGGAATTTGCTAGTGGACAAACACCACGGAAAATGGGGGGAGGCATAGGAAGTCTTTACATGAATTAGAAGTCATACTTTCCCCTAGCACGTCACCTTCATCTCCGAATTCTCCAGACAAGGCACACACAGACCCCGGGGACCCATTTCCTCACAAAACATTTCACAAGGCTTTGCTACGGGCCCAGTACTTCCACTGGTCCCCAGGCAGGATCCTGGTCCCCAGGCAGGATCCTGCATCTGTTTTGCTCTCATAGGTTGAACATATGTTTGAACTAGTTACTGGCAACTTAGAATGAAGAGTTCTCACCTACAAATGATCTCGATTTTCAGCTTCTTTCAGGTCCTAAAGGGTGGGGCTATGAGGCTTGCACATCAGGCCTGGGACCGCGTGCTAGGGCCGAGCAGCGACCGCCCCAGATGAGCGGGGAACGCCTCCACTTTCCCTCAGTCCTATCAGGCCCCTTGTTACCGACTGAACTGTGTTCCTCTAAGTCCGTGTTTTGAGGCTCTAACTGCAATGTGACTATATGCGGAGATAGGGCCTTTAAGAAAGCAGTTAGGAGGGGCGCCTGGGGGGCTCGGTGGGTTAAGCGTCTGCTTTCGGCTCAGGTCATCATCTCAGGGTCCCGGCATCGAGCCCCGCATGGGGCTCCCTGCTCAGCGGGGAGTCTGCTTCTCCCTCTCCCTTTGTTCGCTCTCTCTCTCTCTCAAACAAATAAATAAAATCTTAAAAAAAAAAAAAAAAAAGAGGAGGAAAGCAGTTAGAGGGGTAAGGGTGTCCCTTAGGGGAACGGACACCAGAGAGCTCGCTTGCTGTCACCACGTGTCTACAGAAGAAAAGGAAAGACCCCGACGCGGGGAGCAGACGGCAGCTGTCCAGCCATGAGCGCGGCAGAGAGCCCTCGCCAGAAACCGATCCTGATGGCACCCCTACCTTGGAGTCCCAGGGTCCAGAACCGTGAGAAAGTAAGTTTCTGTTGTTTGAGGCCCCCACTCTGTGGTGTTTTGTTAGGGAAGCCCAAGCAGAGTGATACACCCGTGTACCTCACTTTGTGCCTAGCTTCTGTGGGCATTTGCGTTTGAGACCCCTGCTCTCGGTGCTTGGGAGATAAAAGAGAAAATATCCAGTCCTGGTATTTTGTCTACTGGTAGAGAAAGTTAAATGGAGCAATACCGTGTAAGACAGGACATAATCTAAGAGATGTACAAACTGATACCAAGGACAGAGCTGTCATTGGCTGGGATGGGAGGGAGAATAGAGAAGTCTCCCCTGCGGGGCCACGGCATGGAGGAAGGTTTTTGAGAGACTAGGCGGGTTTCAGCAAGTGGTGATGGAACAGAGGCCACAGCACAAGCGAGCAAGCATGAGAGTGGAGGGTGTACGACTAGGTCTGACTACAGTTCAGGGTCCATTGCAGGAGGGGGAGGTGTGATAGGAAATAAGGCCAGAAAAGGAAGGGACGGTCAGATCATGAGCCCTGAATGCCATGCCAGAGGGTTTGGTTTAATTCTGGAATGAATGACGAGTACCTGAGGGGATGGAGGAAGGAAGTGAGTGGATGAAAGGCATGGTTTAATTAATTAATTCAGCAAATATTTACTGGGAACATCCAAAGTGCCAGGTATTGCAAATGTAGTTGTGGACAAGATAGAACTAAGTCTCTGCCCTCAGGGAGCTGACATAAGTAAACTATCAGATATATAACATAATGTCAGGGAGTGATGAACGCTGTAAAGACAAATAAAGCAGTGTAAGGAGGAGTAAGAGGATAGAGTGTAATATGGCAGGTAGCTGCTTTGGATGCCCACAGTCAGGGAAGGCATGATATTTGGGCACAACCCTGAATGAAGTGAGAGAATGAATCATGTGGGTATTGGAGAATATAATTCTAGACAGACAAAACAGTAAGTACAAAGGCCCTGAGGCAGCAACACAGTTATGTTCATGGAAAAACATAGAGGCCAGTCTGGCTGGAGTAAGCAATGAGAAGAATGATGGGCGTTGAGGTTGCAGTAGCAAAGCATCAGCTCTTTTTTTAGGAAGGGAACTCCAGTGCAGTGTGAAGGACTGGTGGGGAACCAGCCTGGAGCAGGGAGACCCCTGGCAGCCCACAGGAATGAAGAGGACCAGCACCACCGTGGGGCAATTGAGTTGGAATTGTAGAGTCATACATGGTCTAGGAGAAGGGCATCTTTTGGACCAGCACACAGATGAAATCCCCAAACAGAGCTGGCCTTGGGGAAGACAGGGCTCTGGGGCCAGGATGAGATGGGGTACTTATCTCCCAATCTCTGGATTAATCATGTGCAATGGCGGCTGTCAGAGTAGGAGGAGAACCAAAAGTTCTATAGTCTGTAAGTGTCCCAAAGAAGCATGAAGGAAGAGATAGGCTTCATCTGTTTCCACAGCTCAGAAGCCCAGGCACTCTCCGTGGGTCATCAGGGAGAATGTGGCTGTTCTTCCCCTAAGAAGTACAACACTATCACTTAACACTACAGACTTCTGGCAAATGTGGTTTGGTCTAACCCTAGAATGAAATGATTTGTTTTAATGCATGGAAATAAAAAGAGTTGAAATGCAATACAGAGAGTGGGGTTAACGCAGCCCAGAATGTGGGTTGGCCGGTAGAGTGGAGTAGTTGCTCTTTGGCTTTTTTTCTTCCTTCCTTCCTTCCTTCCTCCCTCCCTCCCTTCCTTCCTTCCTTTTCCTTTTCCTTTTCCTTTTCCTTTTCCTTTTCCTTTTCCCTTTCTTTCTTTCTTTCTTTCTTTCTTTCTTTCTTTCTTTCTTTCTTTCTTTCTTTCTTTCTTTCTTCTCTTTCTCTCTTCTTTAGTGAGGAGGAGGAGGTAAATAGTCCTCTGAGAACCATATAAAGCTCTGCTTCCAGATTGCAATGGCCAGGGAGCATGGTCATCACCATTGGCATTCTTCTCTAATTTTTTACCCTTGGTGTTTTTCCTTTTCCTTGCTTGGCTGGGAGAATTATGAGCTCCTTAGGAAAGAATGCTGTGCTTTCCCTGTTGGCCCTGCTGTGGGGCAAACATTCAAAAAATGTTAACTGTAAATATCTGTGTTAAGAGTGCCCTCTTCTGGTATACCCTATTTGTCTTCAACTGCCATTTCCCTGACAATGCTGCATTTTTAGGCTTAATTATCTTTTTCATTAAATTGGCAAAGGAAGAAAGCAAAAGGTAGTGTTGGGGATAAATTAATTTTACCCAATGTTTCTAGAACTTTCTTCCACAGTCCTAATCCTTTTTTGGCCATGGTCTCTGAATCTTCTGACCCAATCTTTCTTTGGAATTTACACTTAACCTTTTATTAATTTGGAAAAAAAGGTAAAAATGGCAGCAAATCAAACATGGAAGGGGTGCTGATACAGTTCATTAGATCTCTTTTCTGCCTCTGTTTCTATGTTATTTATTGAGGGACAAGCATTTTCCTAAGACCTTCAGGATCCTAAATGAGTAAGATACAGTCCTTGCCTTTGCTGAGTTTGGTGGTAGGAAAGATGGATGAGTAAACATAAAAGTATAACACCAGGTGACCAAAAACTGGGATGTGAACAATAAAGTGGGTGGTCACAGGGGCATATGATTTAATTTCTTTGATTATTTGAACCCAAAGGTGAAAAAAATGAATGCCTCCCTGACCCAACTTATTTCTCCTAGCAATCACATTTCTCAGTGCACTGGAGCTCAAGATTCTGTAAACAAATCATGATAGGTTTACTATATGTCTATGTTACTAATCTCACAAAGTGATTTGGGATCTGAAGGGGATATATAAGTACATGCTCAGTTTTCTCCTAATTTTTTTCTTCTATGTTCAATGGAAACATTTTCCTTTTATAACTTGAATATTTGGAGAAACTCTATACCTCTAGCTTCAACAAATTAAATATTGCTTTAAATTGCAGAGTACCAGTGTACAATAAAAAAGGTTATGTGTGGGTTTTGCTAGAAAACATAGTTTTTTTTTTTTTTTTTTTAAGATTTTATTTATTTATTTGACAGAGAGAGAGACAGCGAGAGCAGGAACACAAGCAGGGGGAGTGGGAGAGGGAGAAGCAGGCTTCCCGCTGAGCCGGGAGCCCGATGTGGGACTTGATCCCAGGACCCTGGGATCATGACCTGAGCCGAAGGCAGTCGCTTAACCAACTGAGCCACCCAGGCGCCCGAAAACATAGTTTTGATAGAAATTCTTTTCCCCCATATAAAGGGAGAGTTACCTTTTTTTTTTTTTTTTAAAGATTTTATTTATTTGACACAGAGCGAGTGAGAGAGAGAGAGCATAAGCAGGGGGAGTGGCAGGCAGGCAGAGGGAGAGGCAGGCTCTGTGCTGAGCAAGGAGCCCGATGTGGGACTCGATCCCAGGATCCTGGGATCATGACCTGAGCCGAAGGCAGACGCTTAATGACTGAGCCACCCAGGCGCCCAGGAGAGTTATCTTTAATGAGACCCTCCAAAATTTGTTCTTTACAGAGGAGAGGATCGCACCCCTCCTGGTCTCCTGTGACATTTATCCATTGGCTTTAACCCACGATCTTGTATATATGGAGCTCTGAATGTTACCCAGGGTCCCAATGACTTTTACCCTTTTATTTTGATTTAGTTGGAAAATGTATTAATGTAGTTTTCCAAGTTTTTTCTATGCCCCAATTCTTCTGCATAAGAACAGCTTTAATTAAAACTGGGAGAAAGAGATGGATGAGGGTTGGAGAGAGAGACAATATATTTGTGAATTACATTAGTCCCTCAGATCTATCTCTTGGTTATAGAGGCAAATGAAACATAATGGTGATATGGTGATAATGGTGATATGAAAATCATTACAGTAATATGAAACATAATGGTGATATTTTGGGGTATACTTCTTACCAGACACAGATGGTGGTGTTTATTATTTTATTTCTATTTATTGTAACCACTTAGGATTCTTTTTGCATTTGCATAAATTTGGTCATCTTTTTCATTTCTTTCTCAATATTGGCTGTAACTTTCAATTGTGTACTAAAGAAAATGTTTCTATCCCTTACAGTCAAACTGATAATCTTCCTTTCTCATAGGACAGCGATCTCTAGGACTCTTATTTTGGGTCCCTTTGCTTCTGTCACTCATCCTGCACTCTGTCCAAAAATATCTTCTAAACTCAAGAATTCCTAAGAGGATCTTAGAGAAGTATCCACAATGTCCTTAGGTGATTGGACACCTGAGAAACACTGATTTCTGGCATCGTCTTGGTGATTTAAAATAAAAACCTCAAGTGGACTTGGAGGAATACAGAAGCTCAATGTACCTTTGAACCTGCTTGGTCCTGAGCCTGTCTCAGTGATCCATTATGGCTGGAGGCATGAGGGCTGGGCATAAACACCCATGGTAGGCAACTGAACCTTTCAATTCTGTTTACCTTTTTTTTTTTTCTTTTTGGTGGGGACAGAGGTGCTTAGTTAAAAACAGAAGTGAAACCCAATACTCAAAATGGCAGTGAGAAATAAACAGAGGTGAGGGAAGTAGCAAGACAGAGGGACAGGGTGAGGGCATTCGAGTTCCATTGGCTCTATCACTCATGGGCTATGTGTCCTAGAGCCAGCCATGTATGTGCTCAGGGCCTCATTTTCCCTACTCCAAAGTGATCAGTGCTTCTTGTAGGAGGTTCAGGGAGGATGAGGAAAAAGAGAGGGGGTGAAATACTTGGGGCTTAGGGTTCTTACCCCTGTTTCTTTCTTTCTTTTTTTTTTTTTTAAAGATTTATTTATTTGACAGAGAGAGACACAGCGAGAGAGGGAACACAAGCAGGGGGATTGGGAGAGGGAGAAGCAGGCTTCCTGCTGAGCAGGGAGCCCGATGCAGGGCTCGATCCCAGGACCCTGGGATCATGACCTGAGCCGAAGGCAGACACTTAACGACTGAGGCACCCAGGCGCCCCATCTTACCCCTGTTTCAACATGAGTAGCTCAGTTTTACTCCATTTTATGTATTTGGCTTTATCCTAAGATCTTGTGTGAAGAAGGCAAAAGTTTTTTTTTTTTTTTTAAAGATTTTATTTAGTTATTTGAGAGACAGCTAGAGAGAGAGACAGAGAGAGAGAGAGAGAGAGGGCATGAGCAGAGGGAGGGGCAGAGGGAGAGGAACAAGCAGTCTCCACGCTGAGCAGGGAGCGGAAGCAGGGCTCAATCCCAGGACCCTGAGATCATGACCTGAGCCAAAGGCAGACACTCTTAATTGACTGAGCCCCCCAGGTGCCCCAAGACAGCGAAAGATCTTTGATCCATCAAAACAAAACAAAACAAACACCTTTTGAAAAACGTTAGACTAGCTGATTTCCAAATTTCCTGCTAGCTTTAGAATTCTAGGAGAGTCATAGCGGTGGTATTTGTTGTTTTCCTGCCCAGTATCAATGACGACTTCCTTCTGATTTTCCTTCAGTCATCCTGTGACTATGATGACAAAGCCCGAAGCTGCCAAAGGCCACCACAGAGAGCTTAGGCATCAAGCCAGTCCAAAGGCAGCTAAACAGAGGTGGATCCTGGTGGCAGCCTTTAATTTCAGGATGAAGCCTCACCTGTGGCTATACTGTCTTCCAGGGTTTTCAGTTACATGAATCAATAAATTTCACCCTGCTTTGGGGTTAAGCCTTTAGAATTGAGTTTTTCTGTCACTCACAACCAAAAAAATCTAATTGGATCAGATAGCGTTTAAAAGATAGTCAACAAATGTTTATTGAAATGTCATAGAGGACCAAACCGCAAATGCTTGAGATAGAAATCAACGAACTATTTCTGTCAGCAAAAACCTTAACTTTAGCATGCTGTCCTTTGTGTATGGAAACCAGTCCTGATTTGCTATCAATAGAACATTTCCTTTGACTTGTTTACTTAACTAGTGATAAAAACTCTTAACTCAGGAAGAAATTAAGTGGATAGTTTTGGTCTCGCTAACATGTTTAGAGCATCTGAACTCATGTGGAGGTAGATAAATCTACCAAATTTGAAACCAATAAAAGCAGATAATTGCAAAATTACAAAGCACACTGAAGGAAACAGGGCTAAAATCATTCTCCTATACTGCTTTGTGACAGTGTACATTGTAACAACTTTTAAGGACAATTTGACAGTATTACCAAAAGCCTTAGAACTGTGGCCCCACTTCAATTTGGCAATCCCACTTCTGGAAATTTATCCTAAGGAACTAACTGTGGATAGACGCAAAATCTTAGATACAGAGATGTCCATTAGCGCATTGATTACGAAAGCATAAACACACACACACACACACACACACAGGCTTGAATGCATGGAAGAAAACATTCTAACGTCAAGCAGTATGGGACTAGTTAACTATGTATGGCTTATCTGCACAATGGAACCCCATTATTCCCATTTAAAATGACACAGATGAATACTGTCACAAACAACTCTTGTTGATATATTATTAGGTAAAATAGATTCTCAAACAGTATGTATAGTACACTCCTGTATTTGTAAAAAAACATCTGTGTACATATATAATGGATATTAATTTGGGCTAAGAAATGATACAGTCCTTTGTTCAGGAAAGTAAAAAATCGCTCTGCTAGCAGCTGGATCAGGATGTTGCCAAGTGGAAATTAACAATGTTTAAAGAATATAAACAAAGCTGTACAAGGCCATTCAGACCATGTTTGGAACAAGATAAAGACAAAGCCACTCTACAACCTAAAATATCTCTTCTAACACAGATGACTGCTACTTTCTTTCTTTTTAAACTGATGACAACTCTCCCCCACTTCGGTTTTTTCAAGGTGAAAATTAAGATAGTTATCACCATATTCCCTTTCTTCTTGACAGAATCCAGTCCAGATTTGACCCCTGCTGCCCTAATGTCTCCTTAAACGTATCCATAAAAAACCCAAATGCCCTAAGAAGCCCCTCTCAACTCCCTTTTTGGTGTCTCCGGCCAATGGGCTTTAACCGTTCTAAAGGAGATAAATTGGGCCCCTCCCACTCACCAGAACTGGCTGGAAACTCCATCTCAGTTGAGTTTTAACATGGTGTCCAGCAAACAGAGGGGCTACAACTGCTTAGGGCTCTGTGGGAGCCACTGGGTTGCTTACTGTCCTTTTTCTAAGATGTCAGCTTCTTTTCCTTCGCCAAGCTGGGCACAAGGATCTTATGCTATAGGATAAGGCCAAAAATCTGGTGTTCAATCCCCCTCCTGCAGAAGCCAGGTCACTATGTGAGGGCTATCTGGGGGTGGGGTGGGGCATGGGTCTTCCCCTTTTGAAGAACCCACTGCCACTGGCCTCCTCCCTAGTGAACCTCCTGTCCTGGTTCAGACATCCTCCACTCAGCACCAGCCTCCTTCCGGGTAGGTGAGGCTTCGCCTTCTAGTGCCTCCTAGCTTCCATTTCCAGCTCTGCAACTGAAGTGTGTCAAGTGCTGGGTTAGAAATGAAGAAGAATAAAGAAAGCACCCCTCATTCTTTTCTAGTACTGAGTTCAGCACACATCAATCTGTGAATAATATCCTGGCACACATTCTAGAAAGTGTTTGGAATATATATCCTAAAGGGTTAGAAATAAGTGTCTCTACAGTCGTATTATGGACCTTTCAAAATGTTTATTTATCTTACCTTGTCTTTCTAATTTTTCTTGCATGAACATTTGTTTTCAAAGTAAGAAAAAAAAGTATGTCATTTATTTTATTTTATTTTTTTTTTAAGATTTTATTTATTTGACAGAGAGACCGCGAGAGAGGGAACACAAGCAGGGGCAGTGGGAAAGGGAGAAGCAGGCTTCCCGCTGAGCAGGGAGCCCGACGTGGGGCTTGATGACCTGAGCCGAAGGCAGACACTCAACGACTGAGCCACCCAGGCGCCCTAAGTCATTTATTTTTAACTAATGAAAGGGAAAAGCAGAGAATAAGAAGAAATGAGGAGAAAGGAAGAAACCGGGGTCTGCCGCCATGAAGGTACGGGAGTGTTAACCCAGCACTAGTACAAGACGGCCCTGGAGGTTGGTGTTCTCTGGAATTCTGGAGTCAAGGCATCCACTTTTTGGCTCGGATTTGTACTTGTGAGAATATTTCAAGTGGCTTTTCTATCCTCTGTTTATCAGTGAATACAAAGTAGCCCCATGGAGGTGGTAGAGGGTAATGGGACTTCCCAGCTGGGGAGAAATGTCTTTTGAAGGGGAAATGGCATGATGGGTTCTACCCCTGGTTTTATATTAGAATGACCGATTCCTGGACCCCACCTCCAGTGATTTGTTTGGTTACTGATTAAAAGAAAGAGAGGGTGGGTGAAGAATGGAACAATACAAAATTCTCCTGTTCATAATTGTCCTCAGGGCCCTCTTTGTAAGGAAAGGTGGGACCAGAGATTCTTTCTTTCGGGCAGCTTTTTCTCAGGTATGGCAGGTGTACCCCACTGGTACACAAACTATGCATACTGCTACAGAGAAAAGCATTTTAAAATGGTTATTAATGATGTATATTTATTATATTGTGTACTAGAAAAACTACACATCAAAATCATGATTTTATAGTAGTGATAAAACTAAAAAAATGAAATCCGTTTACGCAAAAATGCAAGCCAGTTGATATACACATATTAGGTCAATTGCAGAGTAGGTGATACATGGATATGGCCGAAATCAAGATAGTATGCATGTCTTTAGACTGGGAAATACTGGCAAAAGTTGCTTTCCGAGACCTTTCTGCAAGACGTGAGCTTTGGGCAGCGATTCGGAGCAGTGCTTCCAAACATTGGACTGAAAATATGTGGGGCTGGCTGAGAGCTTGTGGAAAAAGAGATTCCAGGTCTCTGCCCGGAGATTTTAGTTCAGGAGATCTGGGATAGGGCCCAGGACTGTGTCTGTTCATGAAGCTTTCCTGGTGGTGCTGGTGAAGCCCTTTGGGGACCTTGAAGTGGGGAGCGATACCTCTTTGGGCCTGGAAGAGTGGTAGTTCTTCAAAATAATTAAACTTATTTTAAGTATTTGCTGGCTGTGAAAGCTATCCACTATCGTTGACTGTCATCAGCATGGCTTTGTAAACTTTTAATTTTTAAACTGTGCCTCTGGGTCTCTGCATTGAAAGCGTGTGTGAAAATTAAAATACACACAAGTGAGCACACTCTACCCCTGCCAAAAACACATTTTAATCTGATTTAACCAACTAAACAAACAGGAGTGAATTATGCCATTAGGCTCAACAGGGCTCCTAGAGCAAACCAACTGCATGGTGCAGACCAAGCATGGGAGTAACAAAGTGCATGTTTCTGGTGGAAAGGAGACTCTCGGGTGGGAGCTGTTTCATGGCAAATTGATGTTTACTCAGTGAGTTTCAGAGGAATCATGGTGAGGCAGCTGGGACGGAGGCACTGGGTGGGAGCACTCTGGGATGGAAACCCTGCATTGGGGCTGGCCAGGGCGGTGAGAAGGCGATGGAGAGGAGTGTGGGAGAGGAGGGGTTAAAAACTGGACCGCTGCAATCAGGCCAGGAGGGGATGAAAGACTAACAAAGCAGAGAACACTGGAGGGGCACAGAGATGTCATTGAAGGGCTGGTAAAGTCCTCCTCCTGAAGAACTGCAAATAGTTGTGGGGGTGGGGAGATGCAAAATATGATCCCAGAGGCCATTTGGGAAGTAGAATGAATTCTTTTATGAAATCATTAAAAGCAAATACACCTCAGGTGCCTGGGTGGTTCAGTCCGTTAAGTGTCTGACTCTTGATTGATTTAAGCTCAGGTCCTGATCCCAGGGTTGTGAGATCAAGCCCCTGCATCAGCTCTGGGCTCAGTGGGGTATCTGCTTGGGATTCTCTCTCCCTCTGCCCCCTCTCCCTGCTCGCACGTACGTGCTCTCTCTCTCTCTAAAATAAATATTAAAAACTGTTTTAAAAAAAGAGCCAATACACCTCTATGTCGTTACAGCAAGTGAATATCTTGGATTTCTTGTAGCAGTCCTAAGTTCAATGGCTCTGTTTTACGGTCCAACTGGGTGTTAGGTCATATGTCCTGATTTTAGGGTGAGAAAAAAATGGGAAAAGGATCTGGAGATAGAAGCTCTTCCAGATGGCCCTGCTCCAGTGTTAGTTGGGACGTATGAATTGCAGAAACTCACAGACTGGGGGCAAGAGTGGGTACCTGGACCTCAAGCAAAGGGGCCAATTGCCAGAGGCCAGGCCACTCAGCAGGGTTTCCAGAGGTAGTAGCCACTGTTTTTCACCTGCTTCCAATCCAAAAAGTCCCACTCACAGATTCCTAGTCAAATTTGAATTGTTCTCTTTGTCTAATGGAAAATTTTCATACCATGCTGAGAAACTTGGGACACAGATTTGTCTTATTTCTTTTACTGTTGCCTTTCTTATCAGTTTCTTCATACATACATACTTTTAAAACTAGTTCCAGGCTTTCAGTCCCCTTTTGCCCTTGTTCTTACAGAGCCTGATGTTACAGGATTTTGGATGCAATTTTCAAAGACATTGGCGTTAGGGCCGCTTGGTGATACTGTGGAGTAATTTTATAAACTAAATTAATTAGACTGGGGGTGGGGAGGAGATAGAAAATAGAGCTTAGCAAAGTTTTTCCACTAGGTGTCACTCTTGATCCAATTAAAACCGCTAGCGGCGTTTATAAATAGAAGTGTATCTATAAAACATCCATTTCCTTGGTTACGCAAACATGAGTAACAAAATGTCCCCACCTGTGTCTTCTGAAGTCCTTCCCTGGTGATCTGTGTCATAAAAGGCGACCATACATATGTTGTCTGGAGGACTAATTCCTATCACAGCCACTTCTGTTGTAAGACTGGCGGGGTGCAGCCTGGCCGCTGGAGTCGGAGCCTCAATTCACCGATTGTTTTTTATGTCACAGGACCCAGCCCCTTCGGGGACCACACTGGAATCTCCTGTGACTAGAGCTAATGCTTCCAAAATGCCGCATGTCTGCTTGCTGCTCCCAGAAGTGCTGTGTGCGGGTCTCCCCGGGCGGCACCTGCACCGGCTGCACCTGTCCCCCATTCCCGCGCGCGCCCGCCCGCCGCTTCCACCCTCCGCTGCGAACCGGACTCCCCAAGGGCAAGGCGAAGTTCAGGGACACGCAGCCCCGGGAGGTCGGCTCTTCCCCGGGGCCACTCTGGGGGCAGTGCTGGCAATTTTGAATTTCGGAATATGGAATTATTTCAGTTGGCTGAGTATTGGCCAAATTCGAGTCACTTCTCATTTGCACTGCCTTCGGGGATAGAAATGGACGTACAATTTAGAGTTACGAAGAAGCAACAATCTAGTTCAGAGAAGACTGTCTGGGGTTCTAATTAAAAATATATCTTACTCTTATTCAAAAATTTTTATTTTTCAAAATATAAGGAGATCACCTTCAGAGAAGAAATAGGGCACTAAACTAATATTTATATAACTCTTTCTGGTGCAGGAGGTTGTCTCAAATCCATTACCTGGTGTTATCTTCAGCATAACCTTGGGCAACGGGGATTTTTACTACTGTGTTTCTGACTGGGCCTAGAGCTGTGATGTCCTATGCTTGTCAAGCTGGAATTTTAATCCAGACCATCTGATCCCAAAAGCTATAAAGCCCCCTAACACCAGGTTCTTACCAAGGTGTACATCAAAATGTCCTGGTGATTTCAATATACGTACTCCCAGGCCCATGCTGGACATTCTGTCAGAATTCCCTGATATTGGGTTCATTCAGTAACAAAACACAAAATAGGCATGTAATATTACACCAGGTAGTGATAGATGTTTGGGGAAGAAAAAACAAAGCAGACTGAGGAAGTAGAGTGTGACAGGGGTGCTATTTTAGGAAGGATCAGTTGGGGAAGGCCAATCTCTCTAAGGAGGGGACATCTGAACTCAGGCCTGAATGAAGTGGGGCGGTGAAGTTTGCCGATGTAGGTGGGAAGGATGTTCTAGCAGAGGGAATAGCAGGTGCAAAGGCCCTGAGGCGGGAGTGTGTTTGGCGTGTGGAAAAAGAGCAAGGAGACCAGTGTGGCTGGAGTGGAGTTAATGAGGGGAGAGTGCTAGGAGATGGGTTGGGAGACAGCCTGGAGCCAGATGTTAGGCCTTCAACTGGTACTGCACAACTTTTAAAAACAGGTGCAAGCACAAGTTTTCACTCCTCTAATGATCTTTTTTCTTTTACCTTCCCAAGCAATGAAAAGGCAAAACAGGGAAGATAAAAGCACAGCTAAAATACAGCCCTGATGAGCTGCCACCATTGCAATCACCATGAAGCTGCAGTTCAGGGCTGTTAGAGAGACCAAGAAGACTGAAAATGGTTAGTGGTGAACGAGTAGCTGCTAATTTGATAATCACCATGAATCCGAGTGAAACAGATTTGTTCGCCTCACTATCTACAATTTACTTTTATTTGTGATTGAATTGTAATTTCCATTTAAAATCATTATAAGGAAACAATACGTTCCCATCACGCTCACTTAAGTGCCATCCTGGAGTTTTTAGTTTTGCTTTAACATTAAATCTGGTCATGCTGTCTCTCATCCCCACCATCACGGCTTCCTCTTAAGTAGATGCCGTTCTTTTCCTTGTTGTGTTTATCACATGGGGGCAAACTACACATGCCTGGAGAAACAATGATCATGTTTCGCTTCTAAGTACAGATTGGTTACGTTTGAAATTTTCTCTCAAGTGCATTAAATATCTCCCATAATTTTGGGAGAAAAATCTTTCATAGATGTCGTTTAAAAATATATTTATTAAAACAGGACTAGAATGCCATATCCACACAGTTTAAATCCATGATAAATACAGTTACAGCAGAGAGTACTAATGTTAATTTATTTTCCATATGCCCAGATTTATTATTTTAACTACCATTTGGAAAAGAAAATGATATGTTATGATTAGTCAGATGAGAGGGGGCGCTAGGTGAGACACGCAGGCAATTTTGCTCTGGTTTAGCACACTCATGAGCCCACACTCCGAGTGGCTGGCAAACACAGCGCAGGTGAGGAATAACTTCAGAAAACACGCACTTTTTATGTCCTCAGAATATGGCGGTAATGAAGCAGGTTGTGAAAGTGGATGCGAAATGTGATCCTTTATCTATTTATATATGCATTCCATAACGTCTAGAATGATCTTCTCACAATATTGCCAGTGGTATTCTTTTAGTGGAAGGTGGTTTCTGAGTGATTTCATCTGGATTTTGTTGCATATCCATACTTCCTAAGATGAACACATACTTGTGTAACAAAGAAAAACGTGTACAATAAAGTGTATACGCTTTTATATTATAGAAAAAAAAAACCACTAAAAGATATATTTTTTTAAAAAGTGGTGTTTGTTGCATGGTGTGAAGACCACATCCTGGTTTCCTCTCAGCCTCAGTGGTTTTTTATATCTCACCAATGAGTTATTGATTCCTACTTACATTACTTCAACACAAACTTTATCTTCCACAATAGAAAACCATAGCTCAATGTCTCTGTAAATTTTTTTCTGTTTTTATTATAATCACTCCAACTCTACATCACAGAGGAAGGGATGGTTTTTCTATGTGACTGTCCATCGTCTTCTGGAGCTAGGCCTCAGGCAGTTCTGGATTCCGGACCATACTCTCCGCTATATCCCTTCTGTCCACTAGAGGGCAGCAGATGACAGAAGGACTCAAGGTCCATTAAGGTTGGCTTCCTGTGTTGACAGCTTTCTGGGAGACAAGTGAGAAATGGTCCAGGCGTAGTTGGCTGGGTGTCACAGTGACTCTGTCATTCAGAAAGCCATATGGTTTATTTGTATTGGTGCAAATTTACAACAGAATGTTTCCCTGTCTTCCGAACTACGGAGATGCAGAAAATTAACTTCTGCCCCATTGTTAGGAGTTTCCAAAGATGCCAACGACACTAATCTACACACTTAGGAATAGGACTTACACCAAATAAGGTTTTTGTTTTTTGTTTTTTAATAAGACTTGCACACTATACACTATATATTGTTGGAGGTTCTGGTTAACTAAATTTGAGGCAAGGCTGATCTAAAGTTGAGTTATGAAACAAAGGTGAACTGTTCTTACCCTTAAGGTATAGAGAATACAAAAGCCAGAGAATATGGTACAGGAACTCCATACAATTAAGGGGGTATAAAGGAGTGCTGATGAGTAAAGACAATACTAGGGAAATATGTTTGACTCTGAGTCAGGATTTGAAGAAAGTAATGCCTGCAGATTAGAGTGCAAATGGGTTGAAAACGGGTGCCTACCGAATCCAGGCTGCCGGAAGTACTTTGAACAACCGAATACTTTAAATTTCTTAAAATTGGAATTTTATTTAGGTGGGCCATGCACTTCTTAGTTTGCTGTATTCCCACCATTCCCTTCATCGTGCACCTAGCACTTCACACATTCACCTTACCTTCCTGGCCCTCAAAGACCTTTGTGATTGCAACCCCACCTTAGAGGAACTGGGGGAGGGGGACACAGGAGGGAGGAGGCAGACATCCAGGAGCTGGGGCATGAATATGGGGCCAGAACTGGTAACAGGTAAGTTGTATAGAGAGGGTGTGCTCATGGGGCTGGTATGTATAGACCAGGTTGACTCAGACCGAGGGAGCATGTTGGAAAATAGGTTACAAGGAATTAAGGGTGGTGGTGACTCGAGGAGTGTTTAGGTCTGGTACTGCTGTAGGGAGCCCTGCAAGTGCTTGGGAATGAGAGAATCAGGAAGTCCTAGAAGAAGATGCCAGAATCCACCTGGAAATGTGCTGGCGACTCCATTTCCTGTTCACTCTGATACACGTTTTCCCCATGGGTTTAGTGACTAGAACTGCTCTGCCGAAAAGAAACAGCCAACTCTGGAGCCAAACATGATTGGCAGGTATGGATGTTGCCCCTGAACCACCACACCAGACCTCACCACTTATCAGTGTGTCTCCAGAAAGGTTGGGGGCTTGAGAGAACTCATCTCCCCCCATCTAGGACATGGGTTTCTCCTTGCAAGATCTCAGAAGCATGGTGAGGTGCCAACACGCTGCGGTGGAGTCAGTGCTGGTCCTGCTCCAGGCACTGACTTAATGGCTCACTAGGGGCATAGCAACTTAATGACTGCACTTTAGTTTTCTTATCATAATTTATAAGGGATTGCGTGAGGCAGCTTCAGAAGATTTGCTCAGCATTAGTTTCCAATGATTGGAGCTCAGATAAGAAAGGCCAAGACCCAGCTCTTATAAATAAACCACACTGTCAACCAAGCACTGTGCTCTGGAGAGTGCTGGCAGCAGTGCATTATGGGAGGGAGCGGTGGCGGAAAGGGAGGAAGAGGGACAGAGAGTGTAGAGTCTAACAAGATCAGACATGAGTTCCAATTCTAATTCCACCTTTTCCTAACCGAGTGACCGTAGGAAAGGCACTGAACTTCTCTTAGTATCAGTTTCAGTTGCAAGGTGATGACACTGGGATGTGTCTGACAGGGTTCTTTGGGAACGGAAATGAGAAGGTGTTTGTAAACGTCTGGCACATCCTCATTTCAGCCCTCATCCCCCGTGTGGAAGTCATTCCTGTGAACACCAGCATCCCGTCTGGGAGAGGGACTTTCAGGAGAGAAGGAGCAAAGTCTCAAGGACGCAGCATCCAGAGTTCATCTACATGAGAAGAACTGCACAGAGCATATGTGCTGACGTTCCTTGATTAACTCAGTTAAAACTCTGAGTGGTTAATATGCTCTTTTCAGGCAGTTTTGATTGCCAGAGCATTTTGCGGTTGCTCTGTCATCAAAAGAATTGAAGGAAGAATTGATTTCAGGATCCAGAGGCTGCTTCTAGAGGAAGTGGGGAAGGTTCTGACTGCCCCACGGTGGTGATGGGGTGGGCGCTGAAGACGAGCCACTGACCAGCGCACCGCTCTGCTCACCTGCCAGTGAGGCCTGCAGGTCTTCACCCCAGCTTGTTGCTTTGACATCGGTCATCTTGTTCTCCCCAGAGTCACTGGATTTTCTCCAGCAAAAGCCGTGCTTTTCAGTACACCTGAGGGATATGATGTACTCTTCTCTTTGAGAGAGGCCCGGCAGAGTGCATTTGTTTGTAGGGGAGAAAGAAAGTAGAGTGGGTGGAGAGAAGGAGTATCTCTGGGTGATTAAAGCAAGGCCTCAGTAGGAAATTGGGGTATTACGATTTCCTCTAGAAAAATCTCAGTCAGGAGTTTTTTCTTTTTAAAGATATTTATTTGAGAGAGAGAACGCATGCGCTGGGAAGGGGGAAGATGGGGGGGCAGCGAAGAAGGGGAGAGAGAGGAAAAGGGAAAGAATCACAAGCAGGCTCTGCACTGAGCAAGGAGCCCGACCTGGGGCTTGATCTCAGGACTCTGAGATCATGACCGGAGCCCAAACCAAGAGTCAGACGCTTAACCAACAGAGCCACCCAGGTGCCCCAGGGGTTTAAACTAATAATAAAGTAATCTAATCAATACCTAACTAGTAAGGCCCATCTTGTTAGACATTATCTTTTCCTTAGATAAAGATCTGTTTCGGATAGAATTTTGGATGGTTTCTAAGGCATGATGTCACTAAACGGGATTTCATAGTTTCACAGCATAACAAAGGAAATTTCTTTGGCTGATTTTTTTCTTCTTGAAGCAAGGTCCAGAACTACTTGTTAACCTCTAAAATTCTTGAAGGCTTGTTCAAAATTCAGCAATAGATTCCTAAGGCCAGAGCAGCTTGGTTGAGTTAGGTGGGAGTGATGCTTGGGGTGGTGTGGGAAGGTAGTGGGGGCATAGGGTGAGATTCTGACAGGAGAGGAGCCTCAGCAACTGGCTGTTAGGTAGAAGTAAGAGAAAGAGCCCTGAGATGACTTCCAGGGCCAAGGAGGGCTTGTTGTGGGAGCAGGGGGCAGGTCAGGACTAGGGTGAGGCAAGGGAGCCCCCTGGGGTGCTACATCTTAAGGAGGTGCCCACTGTCAGATTCGTGTGGGTGCAGGGTCATAGCCTGAGAGTGAGGGCCTCCTTAAATTTTTACTGTGGATGGGGGCGTGGCTTGCTCTACCCAGTCCAGGCCTCAGCAACAGAGTAGGATGGAGGGACATTCTGGTTCCTCCTGGAACTTAACTCCTATTTTGGGTACCCAGAGATTCAGATAAAAATCTAAATAGCACACCTTTCGAAAGGAAAGTCTCAGATAATTATGAAGCTTATACTGTAGTAAAGATAGAGATCGTAGACGTAGACATTTATCATTTAAGGTACAAAAAGTAAAAAAAAAAAAAAAAATCTTTCTCCAAATTAGGGTCTGTCTATATTCCAGGCACATGGCCTGGAGAGCTGAGATTTTTTTCCCTTTTTCCTTCCCTTCTTTTCCTCTAGCTTTCTTCTTTTCTCTTTCAGCTCTTTCCTTCTATTTCTTTCTCTCCTTTTCCTTCTTCTCTGTTTGACACGACTGAAGTGACTGCCCTTCTTTTTTTCTTCCCCCTTCCTTTGCTTCTGTGGCTTATAGCAGATTCTAAGGGGAAGAAAGAATCAAATATCTGTTTCACAGCCATTTCATAAACAATACTGGCTCCTTTCTTTTGGTGCCACAGGCAATGAAAAACACTGTGGGAGGACATTTGTGACAGGATAGTGATGAATTCATGACGACTTGGCAGCGTCGACTTGAAACAGGTCCACTGCGTTTCTCTGCATTTAGCCGAGACCAAACCAGAATGAATGCCCATGGGTGCGCAGCTGGATACGTGAAACAAAGAGGTTTTCTAGTTTGTGATGAAAGGAAAATTATTTGGGGTGTGTGTGTGGGGGAACGCTACCCAAACCAGAAGTTGGGTTTGTGTTTGTTTCAGCCAAACTGCTTCAGGCCCTGTCATATACTTCCGTGGACCTCAATTGTTGCAGAAATGTTTTTAAAGCCTTTCAGCTTTTGTTAAACCTCTCCAGAACTTTATTTCAAAATGAAGGGTTACTAACACAGCTTTTCCAACATTAGATCATATTCAGCATGTTTTTTACTTTTAAACAACTTGAATGTTTTGAACTAAGTTCTGTTGTAAAAAAATTGCATTTGGAAGTAGTCACATCTCAAGCGAAACAGATTTCAGAAGGATTAAAATATTCCCGTCTACCACACAGGAGGAAAGATTAACATGGTTCATACCACTCTCCTTTCTCCTGTTGTTTAAAACTTTTTATGATAAAGAATGTGCTACATACTGCGTAAAGACAAGAAAACGGTTTCAGTGGGAGCCGGAAGGCTGTGTGTGGTTGTGTAGGATGCACACTGCCCAGTGCTGGGGACTCCGTTCACACCAGAGTCATCGTAGATTTATGACACTAATTTCCTAGCAAATCGCGTGGAAATGTCTTGGGTAAGTGACCCCTCCCCTGCCCCACCCTCCAATTTGCAAAAAGGTGCCACCTGGGAAAGCAGTTGTCCTGATGCGTAGTGAATATTTGAGTGGTTGGTTTTTGCTCCTTTGGTCTTAGGCCTGAATTGAAATGATTAGTCTAGATCGGTTGGGTCCGGCTGTGCTTCAGCTTAGGACCTTCCTCCCGACTTGCTGATCATTCCAAAATAAGCAAACAAACACAAAGCATGGGGTATTTGCATTTTTGCATTCTTCAGTCCCCCTGGCTTCCATTGCTTTCTCCTGAGCCTAAAGGGCTTCTTACTGGGTTCTTCCCCTTAGTCCTTACTTTATGCCAGATGCTGTTCTAAGCTCCTGATGGATGACAGCTCATTGAGTCTTATGCTGTTAAACAACCCCCCCCCCCCCCGCTTTTTAAAAGAATGAGGCAACTAAGGCCCAGAGAAGATAAGTAATTTTCCTGTGGCCACACAACCAATCAATGGCTGAACTAGGATTTGAACCTGGGCAACCTGGCAGAGCTCCTGCTCTTAACCACTCCACTCTTCCACATCTCCTGAGTTGGTCTCTTTTCCCTGAAACCTGTGCCCCCGTAGTCCTATTTAAACTGCTCTGGCCATGCACCACCAGACAGTGGATATCCCACCGCCTTTAAAGTGCCACTCAATTAGATCTCCGCCAGGCACTGTATGCGGCACCTTGCTACACCTCCTTGAGGACTAGCCCTAATTTGGCCCAATTCCCAAAGCCCTGGTCCCCTCCAATTTCAATTTTCCCCTATTTTCTGCTGACCCACAGCTGAGGTCCCAGCATGCCTTCTGGTGCCCCCCCCCCCCGCCCCTTGTGACAGATGAGGACAGAAGGGGGCAATTGCTATTGAGGACCGTGCAATTCCTGAGCCTTGATATGCTGCTGAAGACAGGAACCCTTACTCACCGTGGCAGGCTCCTCCTTTCTAAGGGACTTATCTTTATATCCTCAGCACTTCATACGTCAGCCCAATATCCCTGCTATATAAATGGAACTTACTTCTTTATATTTCCTTTTTCCCTGCCTTATTCCAGAAAGGATGTACGAGAGGGTCTCAAGTCTATGCCTGTATAAATGCAAAATAATGAGATAAATAAAATTAAAAAAATAAGTGGATAAGGAGAGCAGGACAGAGGGAAAGTGAGAGAGTTTGAGAAGGTCAGATAAAATCAGAAGTAAGGCTGGTACATAACACATGTGCTGTAAGGCTGTGCACATTCACTAGTGACAGGGTCTGGGTGGGTGGGGCAGGGCAATGTGGAGGGAGGGAGAGAATAGGCAAAACAATGCAATCCAGGATCACTTTCTTGGCTGGACTGACACTGGTATAGATTTTAGAATGTTTAATGTAGCACTTTAAAACCATGTTCTAAGTAAAACCAGTTCCATGGAATTAATAGGGAATAAAAGGAAAGCAGGCTGATGGCTGTGGTTTGTGATTCAGTTAAGTTTGGGAAACATAGGGTTAGCAAAGTAAATACATTTCTTTACTGATTTTTCTTACTATGCTTGGGTGTACAGTAAGTCTCTAGGAAGGGAGTAAGGTTACAGTTATTTTTAGATTTTTTTGAGCACAGGGATCATTCTTTTGGAAACTTAGAGAACCACTGGACTCTGAAGAGACTTTGGGAAACAGAGTGTTGGTGGACAAGAAATGCTTTCCTGTAGGAGTTATTTTAAAAGAAATTATCAGTAGTCTTAAGTATATAAAAATTAAAAATATCCACATGGGAAAAATATTATAGAAAAAGTCAAGGGAAAATGACAAACTGAGAAAGGATGACAGACAAAACAAAAAGCTAATTTCCTTAATATATAAAAAGTTAGGACAAATCAATTTATATGGTTACAAGCCCACTAGAAAAATGGGCAAAGTGCATGAACAGGTAAAAAGAAAAAAATACTTTACAAACATGTGAAAAATATCTATCCTCACTCACAAATGGAAAAACACAAATTAAAAAAAAACCCAAAACCAAAAAACAACAACAACTGAGCTGCTGCTTTTTTACTTACCAGTGTGGTGAAACCTCAGGAGTTTGTTACTGTGTTGCATTGGCCAGTGTGTGGGGACACAGGAAGTCTCCTTTGTTGGTGGGAAGAGAAATTGCTGCAAACACTTGGAGGGGCAATTTGGCAACCTCAGTCACACACAGTCAAAATATAGCTAAACTCTGACCACATTTTAGCACTTCCACTCTTGCCATCCAGGTCTGCACCACCACCTCTGCTCCAGCCACACTGACCTATTTGCTTTTTCTTGAACATGTCAGTGATCCTTCCATTCTAGAGCCTTTGCACAGCATGTTCTCACTGCCTGGAATAGTTTTTCCCACATATAGGCAAGGCCAAATCCCTCACCTCCTTCAGGTCTTTGCTGAAATAGCACCTTCTCAATGAGGCCTTCACTGACCCCTCGATTTAAAATTGCAACCTCTTGATCCTGTTCCCTTCTGCTCTTCTTTACTTATTTCTGTAGATTTTACCATCTTCTAATGTACTATATAACTACCTTAGTTATTGTGGTTTCTAAATATTTATTGAAAAATTTTGAATTTACTGAATGCCATTTGATCCAGCAATTCTACTAGGAATTTATTCTACGACACACTTCTGTGCACAAAGCAACATAAACATTGATAGCCATTGAATGTAGTTTTTCGTAGCAAAAGACTGAGCCGTTCTCCCAAGAGACTGAACAATCTCTGAAAGGGGTTATTGAAGGGATTGGATAAAGTGTCAAACCAGAAAGGTTTAAGTTTATTCGTGTTTCACCATCCCTTAGAAGGTGGGGCTGATGTTGAAGACCAGATCAATTATAGTCAAAACAAACTACACCTCTGAGTAAAAACTTGGAATATATACATGTATATGTGGTGGTGTACTTTTCCTATTTCTCCCAAATTGGTGAATAAGGCTCAAAGTTGAGAACAAAAATGTGTTCAGGTCCCACATACTAAAGAGAGCTGTCCACAATTATGATCAGACACTTCCATTTGGGCTTACCTAGAGGTGCTGAATGAGTACTGTCACCTCAACCATCACCTCTGCCCCACATGCTTATGTAAAAAGATTAAGGATCAAATCTAGTGGTTAAGGTTCTTTCTCCCAAGATATAGTGAAGGGGCTTCAGAAGACTTATTCACAGGGATGGGGGCTGCTGGAAAAAGGTGCTGAGGGTGGCTGACATCTCCTCTCCTGGCTAGATGCAATTCCATGTGGAGGCTCACTGTGGTGTTATCATTGGAATTGAGTTTACTTCTGGAGAAAGCTTAACAGGTGCTCTGGTGGTCTGGAGGTAATCTGAACCCAGACACTACTTATCTGGAGATTTCTGCAAGGAGGCTTGCAGGGGTCACCTATTGCAGAGCCGTGAGAAGGGATGGAGGGGATTCTGCTTGGGAAGAGGGAGTGGGCAGCCCCCACTTGCAGCTCTCTATGTCCTTTGGAAAAATGGAAGATGAATTTACAGGGTACTGGATCTTCTTGTAAAAGAGCATGAAGGAGAGAACGAAGATACAGTTCATGAGGTTGTCCAGGAAACCTCTGGTCCAAGTGGATGTACAGGATTTGCAGACTGTATCAGTTTGCTAGGGCTGCCATAACAAAATACCACAGGTTGGGAGGCTTAAACAACAGAAATTAATTTTTTCTCATAGTTATGAAGGCTAGAAGTCCAAGATCAAGGTGTCAGCAACTTTGGTTTCTTCTGAGGTCTCTCTCCTTGGCTTGCAGATGGTTGCCTTTTTGTTGTGTTCTCACGTGGTTTTTCCTATGTGTGTGTGTGCAGTCGTGGTATCTCTTTGTGTGTCTAAATTTCTTTTTCTTAAAAGGACACCAGTCAGATTGGATTAAGGTCCACACTTGAGCTTCATTTTAACTTAATCTCTTCTTTAAAGACCCTATCTCCATCACATTCTGAGATACTGGAATTTTGTAATTCAATAAAGGAATTTGGGGGGACACAATTCAGCTTATAACAAGGGCCTAGATTTTTTATTGCGACTGAAAGGAGACCAGATACCACTTTCTCAAGAGACTCTCAACAATAGAGGAAGGCCTGGAGAAGCTGGGCACAATTCCAAGAAAATCATCCCACCCCTGGAAAGACCTCCCTATCTTCAGAGGCTACTAGGAGCAGGTGGAACTAGATGGAGCCAGAGCAAGACTAGGGGAGCCTCCCAAGAACCCACAGGCTGCCAGTGATGTAAGAAGGTCTCTGCTTTCAGTCCTCCCCCCAATCCACAATGCCTGACCCCCTCCTTCTCTCCCCACACAATGAAAGAGCATCTTCCCAACTCCAAGTCGTTTGAGGCAGTGCCAGATCTTCACTAGGGAGAAGTGAGGAGATGAGATTTAAACTGGATATGAGGTGGGAATTTTAAACAAATGAAAATGAAATTTAACTGACAGTGGCAAGAAAGTTCTAGGATCTGCCGAAGAAGTCATGTAAGCAAGAAAGGAGATTCTTCAGAGCTCAGTTGAATGTCGTGCTTAAAAAAAATGCTATCACAGTTTAAACTCTACCCACTCGATATTTCTCAATAAACTGGATTGCTATCTCTCTATATAAATAAAAGAGGATGTCTTGAAAAACACAACAAACTGGTTTTGTTTTTAGTAGTTATCTCAGAAAGGGGAGCTCACGATGAAGGCCAGTATGAGAAGAAAATGTACTTTTTCATTCTATACCCTTTTGAACTTTTAAAATAAATATCATGTGCATGTATTATTTAAAACAACCTCAAACAATTAAAAACTAAAGTAGTGAAAATTGTACGGTACTAATGAACAGAAGACTGAGTTCAGAAATAGCCCTGAAAGATACACGCCAATTCTGTATATGTTAAAGGAGTGTCTTGGCAGGGAGAGCAATAGATGTTGCAGGGTGAACCAGGGAAACTCATAATGGAAAGAAAGTGAGGCATGCTGGGTGGGAGGAGGAAACCTATTCTACGCATTTGGAACAAGGTCTGAAGAAGACAGAGGGGAAGAGACTTGGGCCAGAGCTCAAATGTTAGAAACCAATGTGAACGTTGCTGCTGGCTTGAAGGGAGATAAATGTTGTGACAGATGCCTGCAAAGCTTTTGGCAAGAATTGGGGTTCCATTTGGTATGATGCATTTCAAGGTTAAGCTCCTTTGTGTCATGTAGATGTGGCATGTTTTTGGCTCCAGGCTGAACCTTGGGGTTTGGGACTTATATAATTGTGAAAAACATTAAGTCAAGAGGCAAGGCACAATAATTTGGTGAATGACATTTGCTCTAATTCCTCACACTATATTGAAGCAATAGAAATCACCCCCAAAATATCAGGAAGGGATTCCAGCAAAATAGGAACAAAAGAGAGAGAGGTCATTTAAGTTGACACATGTATTAAGTTTACACATGTATCATTCATTTTCCCATACATGATTAATTCTTGGGTGTGTTGAGTAAATAAAAATTGTAAAATCATCTCAAAAACTGGCTTGAGAGTGGGATGATAACCCTATCATCTTCTTGGAACTGACTTGGGCTGGGAAGGAAGGAGCTCTGATGAAGTGAGGTGCAAAACTGGATATTGGACTGATGCAGTAAACGTAACTCATCCACACTATTGCCTGCCATAATTTTTTCCCTGCTATTTGACAAGTCAAAAGGAGGTAAAACTATAAAATGGTAATATAAACAGTAAAAGCTGCGGGTGTCTGCCTTATTTTAGAAGGAGTCTTTCCTGTTGAGGAGCACACTCCAAGGAGTCCACTGGAGCTTACAAAATACAGCTGCTGGCTTTAATTTGATGCTTGTTATTCATTGAAGCCATGGGCTCTGATGGTGTCAGGCTACTTATGTTGCATAGAGTGTCTCCTCAAGGAAGGACTCGTATTCCAACCCCTCTTGGCTCATAAACACTCTCTCTCCATTGAATTTTAAAATGGAAAATGTTTTTGTTTATTTAGAGCCTGGATGGTGTGAGATGTCAGGAAGCTGACTGGGAAGGAGAGGGGCTCTCTTTCTTCAGAAGGACCTGAATGAGGAAGGATGTCATTAATAGGTTGAAATTGTTGTAGACCTCTTGCCACCCTGTGTGTAGTGGTGGTGAAGCCTGTCCAGAATGTAGTAGCAATATAGAGTAGGCATGGAGACTAGGTCCTAAGGAAAAAAAAATTGAAATTTCTAATTTAGTTATGCCTGAAATCAAGCCTGCAATTTGATATTTTCAGGAATGTGGGTTAATATATTCCACCCTCTTCACCTAAACCTTTATTTTGCTTCAGCTATTTGAAGTGATGGCTTCTGTCCCATGCAATAGAAGAATTTTTACTTGTTACTGTAAAGTACTATGAAGAGATTACAACGAAAATTTGAGTCGTAGGAAGAAATGAAAAGAAACAATGTAATCTAAATATGACAATTAAATTGCAATAAAGACAAAGGTTAGGAGCTAAAATTATAGATGAATAGGTGGTTTAAAATGAAGATATAAACAATCAATGATTAAAAATATATCAATAACTCTCCCTAAAAAAAAGGGGTGGCTCAGTTGGTTAAGCGTCCAACTCTTGATTTCAGCTCAGGTCATGATCTCAAGGTCATGAGATTGAGCCCCATGGCAGGCTCTGGGCTCAGTGGGGAGTTTGCTTGAGAGTCTCTCTCTCCTTCTCCCTCTGCCCCTCCCCTCCTCAGGCTCGCACATGCTCTCTCTCTAATAAAAAAATAACAATAAAAGAGAGGAAAGATGAACATAAAAGACTAAAACCTATGATATAAAAGTTTAGAATATAAAAGTAGAGATTAATGATTAAGAAAAGAAATTAAAAATAATAAATACTAAAAAAAAAATAAAGCCAAAATCTTGAAGATTAGACAAAGAAAGATAGGAAGAAAAAACAAAAAACAAAACCCAGTCCAAAGTAAATCAGTGAGACTCCACAAAGTTCAAGGTGGTTGTTGAAAAAAAATGATGGGATGTCTTCCATGGGGCAAACAGCCAAGAAAGCAGAAAGCTCTTAGCTTGAGCAGTTACCTGTAAATACATAAGGATGTCTGCTAATTACTGACACAGAGCAAAACAGTGGGGGGGAAAAAAACCTAGTCTTCTCATCCTTGGGAAACTTGAAAAAGTGTTACTCGTCTTCCTCCACCAGCACACACACAATAGGTACTTGTCCAATTCTTTATTGTCTGAAAATTTGGCATATTATGCATACAGCCCATACAGCCTAGTTATAGTCAATTAGGCAATTGGCAGGAAAAGCAGAGAGTCACTGGATTCCTTTTTTCAAATGATTTCCTTTTAAAGAGAAATATATGGAGAATATGACAGCAATAAAATAGCTATAATCGCTAAACATCAGTAAAACTATGATTCCATTTGAATTTACACAAGACGGTGGATTTTAGCTTTGTGTTCAACAGTCTTTCAGTTCTTGAAATATTAGAAAAGAAAGCAAGTCTATATCCAATTTAATAAAAAATCTTTATAGTATTTTTACATAACCAACATTTTCAGTTGAGACTCAAATAAAAAAGAACTTAGTTCAAATTGAAAAAATTTATTGGGAAAAATATTGGTATGAGTGACCTTGCTAACCTCTTAGTAAAATTAGAAATAGTGGAAAGTCAATTCTCATATCGCTGAAAAGTCAGGAGACAAAAACCTGACTCAATATTGAGACTGTAGAATAATATGAAATATGAAATTTCATCAGTTTCTCCCTTTTTGTATGTAATCTAGAATGTTGCTAAAACATGTTCATTCACAAAAACTATTTTTTCTTTACTTGTCTATACTATAGAATTTATCCTGTTATATTCAGTGTCAGTATTTTTCCCCTGCCTAAAGGGTTTCCTAAAATATCTTAACTAGTTTCACATATTTTACGAAATTCCCTTGAAATATCTGTGATAGTTAATTTTTGTGTGTGTGTCAGTTTGGCTAGATCATGGTACTCAGATATTTGGCCAAACATTTATGGATGTTGCTAAAAACGTATTTTTTAGACAAGATAAATGTTTAAATTAGTAGACTTCGAGTAAAGTAGATGGGTCTCCATGATGTTGGTAGGCCTCAACCAATGAGTTGAAGGTCTTAAGAAAAAAGACAGACCTCGGGGTGCCTGGGTGGCTCAGATGGTTAAGCATCTGCCTATGGCTCTGGTAATGATCCCAAGGTCCTGGGATTGAGCCCCACGTCCAGCTCCTGGCTCAGCAGGGATCCTGCTTCTCCCTCTGCTCGTGCTCTCTCTCTCTCTCTCTCTATCTCTGTGTCTCGAATGAATAAATAAAATCTTAAAAAAAAGAAAAAAGACAGACCTCTCCGAAGAAGAGGGAATTTTGCCAGCAGACTGCCTTTGAACTCAAACTACAACATTAATTCTTCCCTGGGTATTCAGCCGGCCTGCCTACTCTAGAGATTTTGGACTTGCCAGCCTCAATAATTACATGAGCCAATTCCTTAAAATAAATCTCTCCATATATGCACACATTCTACTTGTTCTGTTTCTCTGGAGAACCCTGACTCATACAATATCCAAATTCTTTGAACAGCAGAGAATTGAAGGAAATTTATTTTATTTTTTTGTGCAATGGAAAATGTACTTGGCTCAGAAAAAATATCAATTCTGATCAATAGAGTACAATATCAAAGTGTTGTCTACAGCATCTCAGAGGAATGTAAATATCTTACCTTGTTCCTCCATTAAAAATTTCTTAAATGGAACACACCAGATTGACAGCTTTAATTATTATGAGATCTTCATAGTTTGCTAATCTCTGGGATTCACAAAAGTGAAGTCACAGCTAGTCTTCCCAACCCAGCACTACCCCATGCCATCTACCAGGAACTTCATATAGAAAGAATACATAATGTTTTTCTGATAACTGCAGGCATTTGTTTAATAACATAAATAATTATTTAAAAAATTTTCTTGACATGCATTAATTTTCAGTATCCTATATATTACTAATTCTTAAAAGATATATAAAAGAAAATTCTGTTCATTCTCTAAATACTAAAAAGTCTTTTTTAAAGGAAATTTGCAAGTCAATCCTAAACTTTATTTAAAGAGTAATAGGACAGGGCGCCTGGGTGGCTCAGTTGGTTAAGCGACTGCCTTCGGCTCGGGTCATGATCCTGGAGTCCCGGGATCGAGTCCCGCATTGGGCTCCCTGCTCGGCAGGGAGTCTGCTTCTCCCTCTGACCCTCCCCTCTCTCATGTGCTCTCTCTCATTCTCTCTCTCTCAAATAAATAAATAAAATCTTTAAGAAAAATAAATAAAGAGTAATAGGACAGGAATAGCAAAAACAATTTAAGAATATGGACTGGGGAATATCTTTAGCATATATCAAGGCTTTTTATAAAGCTGCAGTAATTAATGTGGTATGGTAATTGACATAGGAATAAACCAACAGACCAACACAACAGGATAGAGAGCTAGAAATATTGTCATGTATATATAGACGTTTGGTAAATGAAAGAGTTGACATTATAAAGCAGTGGGATAGACCCACAAAACTCAAATCATAAAGGAAAAGACTTTGCCTGATAAATTTGGTATGTAAGTTTTACATGGTAGAAGGTTTCATTAGCAAGGTGAAAAGAAAAGCCATAGACCAAGAGAAATTATTTTCAAAGCATATAACTGAAGAAGAATTAATACTTTGAATATGCAGAAAATTTCTATACGTCAGTAAGAAAAAAGAAAGCTTGGTTGGAAAATGGACAGGAGATGTGAACAAGAGATTAAGAGAATTAGAACCTGAGTAGCCAATAAGCATATGAAAAAAATGTTCAAACTCACATAATCAGGAAACCAAAAATTTAAAAATTAGGTTACTCAGAATGAACATTTCATACTCAAAAGTCTGAAAATATTCCATCAGAAAGGATGAATACCTACCATATGCATCAACATGGATGGAACTGGAGGGTATTATGCTAAGTGAAATAAGTCAAGCAGAGAAAGACAATTATCATATGGTTTCACTCATATGTGGAATATAAGGAATAGGGCAGAGGACCATAGGGGAAGGGAGGGAAAACTGAATGGGAAGAAATCAGAGAGGGAGACAAACCATGAGAGACTCTGGACTCTGGGAAACAAACTGAGGGTTACAGAAGGGAGGTAGGTAGGGGAATGGGGTAACAAGGTGATGGGCATTAAGGAGGGCACATGATCCGATGAACACTGGGTGTTATACGCAGCTAATGAATCATTTAACACTACATCAAAAACTAATGATGTACTATATGCTGGCTAATTGAACTGAATAAAAAAAAAGTCTGAAACTATTAAGTATTATTGAGGGTGAGGGGAAATAGAAACCCATACCCTGCTGATGGCAGCATAACTTGGTATACTACAGTGACAGCAACTTAACTACATCTAGTATAGCTGAAGATTCCTATACTCTTACATATATGTCCTAGAGAATGCTTACAAATATGCATAATGAGACACACAAAAATGCCTTTTGGAGTATGGCTTCTCATAGCCAAAATGTATATACAACATATTAATAGAGGAGCGAATAAAAATTGTGGTATATTGAATATATATAGCAGTTAACATGAACAAACTGTTGTGTCAATTTGAATAAATATAGAAAACATGGTACTAAATGAAAAAACAAGTTGCAGAAGGATTCATAGGCTAGACTGCTATTGAAGTAAATCTTTTTTTTTTAAAGATTTTATTTATTTATTTGACACAGAGAGAGTTACCGAGAGCAGGAACACAAGCAGGGGAGTGGGAGAGGGAGAAGCAGGCTTCCCGCCCAGCAGGGAGCCCGATGCAGGGCTGGATCCCAGGGATCATGACCTGAGCCGAAGGCAGACGCTTAACGACTGAGCCACCCAGGAGCCCCTTGAAGTAAATCTTTTAAAAACATCCCATACTCTTATATATTACTTTGGGACAAATACACACATGGTACAAGTTTAAAAATATGGACAGAAACAATAATAGACACCATATTCGGAGCAGACGAATAAGGAAGGATGAAGAATCTGCGGAGGTTGCAAGGGAGTTTTAAATAAGCCTACAGTGTCCTTTAACTTAAAACACATGTGGTGAGGATGGGTTAGAAGTGGCAGAGGAGGGAGGAGCGCTTGTTGGAAGCCTCGCTGTCCTAGAGGAGTGGTTGCTCCACTGACTGGTTGGCAGTGCCTTTCTCATTCTGAGCCAGGGCAGACAGTGGGGAGGGGCAAAGCATCTTTCCACCTTCTTTTCAGCCATCAGGTTTTCTGCAACCCAGTGCCAGCACATTCATGGATCACCAATTATATTTCTTGATCCAATTCTAAGGGCTTTACAAATAGTGACCATTTCTCCAGATTCTGGCAATTAAGTGCCAGTTCTAGTTTTCATTGCTATGAGTTCTCATCACTTATTGGGGGGTTTTTAAAGCACCTGTATTAGTCAGAGTAGGCTAGACTGTACTGTGATAATAAATAAAAATGCAAATCATAGTGGCTTAAACTAGCCCATGTTTTGTTCTAGCTCCGGCAGTATCCAACGCAGATATTCCTGGTTAGGAGGCTTCTCTGGGTGATTCTCCAAGCAGTGTACTCATGGATCTAGGCTTCTTACCTCTTATATTGTACAGCTCTGCCACCATCACCGTACGGATGGAGGAGAAAGATGGTGACAGATTGTGTAGGCTGGTCAACAGCCAGTTCTGAATGTGGTTTACTTCGCTGTTGGCTAGTACCACCAGCCAGAACTCAGTCACATAGTCCCATCTAGCCACAAGGGGTCCAGGAAATGTAGCCTTTCTCTGAGCCCGAGAGGAATATAAATGAGTTTGGTAAATTTATAAAATTGTAAATATAGGGAACAATCCACCACATTTTAATGAGAACATAAGACTCTGAGACAGAATTTAAAACCATTGTTTTTTTTTTTAATTTTACTTTTATTTACTTAGTTATCATTAATCTGATGATAAGCCCCTGCAAACCTGTTACCCTAAATATGAGCAAGGACCTTGACAAAATCCTACAACTAACTAAGTGCTCTTCCCCACCTCTATTCCCTGACGCTCTACACAAGATTACCATCATTCTGAAAGTGTATTGATGGTTCCATTGTTTTTCTTTCTTTAAAAAAATCAACCATTGTCTTGAGATAATTTGAGATTCACACACAGTTGGAAGTAATAACACAGAGATCCTTTGTGCTCTTTACCCAGATTCCCCCAGTGGCAACATCCTGAAAAATTATACTACAACATTATAGCCAGGATGTTAACATTGATACAGTCAAGATATAAAATATTTCCATCAAGGATAGGATGATTTGTGTTGCACTTGTGTAGTCACACTAATTTCCCTCTGGTCCTCAATCCCTCCTTAGCGCTGATACTCCCTAGATTGTTCCCTATATTTACAATTTTGTCATTTCAAGAATGTTATACAAATGGAACCCTTCCTTTTGGGCTTGGGAATTTTCTTGTCTCAGTGTAATTGTCTGGAAACTCATTCACACTGTTGCCTGTACCAATAGTTCATTCCTTTTAATTGCTCAGTATTTTTCCATGGTATGGATGTACTGCAGTTGTTGAACCATTTACCCAACAAACGGTAACTGGACTGTTTTTGGTCAGAGCTATACAAATAAAATTCCTATGAATATTTGTGTACAGCTTTTTTTTTTTGGAACATAAACCTTCATTTCTCTGGGATAAATGCCCAGGAATACAATTGGTGAAGTTCATGTTTTAGCTATGATAGTTGTCTTGTCTTTCCATATGAACTCTAAAATAACTTTGTCTCCATCTACAAGACATTTTGCTGGGATTTTGGTAGAAATTGTGTTGAACTTGCACATCAGTTTGGGGGGAACTGACAGCTTTACTATGTTGAATCTACTAATGCATGGACATGGTGGGACTCTCCTTTTATTTAAATATTCACTCCATTAGTGTTTTGTAGTTTGTAGTACAAGTTGTATACATGTGTTATTAGATTTACACCTGCTTTGTTCAATTTTTAATTATATATTTTTAATTTCAGTGTCCACATGTATTTATTGCTAGTGTATAGAAATTTAATTGATATTTCTGTTTATCTTATATCCTGCAACCTTACCTAATTCACTTATTAGTCCTAGGAGGTTTTTTTTTTGGAAGTTCTTTGGGATCTTCTACGTAGAAAATCATGTCCTCTGCAATAGGGACACTTTTATATCTTCCTTTCTGATCTTTAAACTTTTATTTCATTTTTTTAAAAGATTTTATTTATTTATTTATTTATTTATTTTTAAAGATTTTATTTATTTATTTGAGAGAGAGAATGAGAGAGAGAGCGCACATGAGAGGGGGGAGGGTCAGAGGGAGAAGCAGACTCCCCGCTGAGCAGGGAGCCCGATGTGGGACTTGATCCCGGGACTCGATCCCGGCACTCCAGGATCATGACCTGAGCCGAAGGCAGTCGCTTAACCAACTGAGCCACCCAGGCGCCCCTATTTATTTATTTTTTTAAAAGATTTTATTTATTTATTTGACAGAGAGAAACACAGCAAGAGAGGGAACGCAAGCAGGGGGAGTGGGAGAGGGAGAAGCAGGCTTTCCGTGGAACAGGGATTCTGATGCGGGACTCCATCCCAGGACCCTGGGATCATGACCTGAGGCTGAAGGCAGCTGCTTAACGACTGAGCCACCCAGGTGCCCCACTTTTATTTCATTTTCTCACATTATTGTACTAGCTAGGCCTTCAGTACTGTGTGGAATAAGAGTGGTGAGGGTGGATACCCTTGTCTTGTTCCTAATCTTAAGGGGAAAGCATCAGCCTTTCACCATAAATATATTAGCTGTTGGAAGGCTTTTTTGTTTTTAAGATGCTCTTTATCAGGTTGAGGGAGCTTCCCTCTCTCCTTATTTTTTTCTGAGAGCTTTTATAATGAATGAGTATTGAATTGTCAAATGTCTTTTCTGTATCCATTGATATAATCCTGGGATTTTTCTTCTGGGAATTTCTAAGGCTCAACTTGGTCATGGCATAAAATTCTTTTTATATACTATACTATTTGCTAATATTTTATTAGGGATTTTTGCATCTATGTTCATCAGGGATATTGGCCTGTAGATTTCTTTTTTTGTACTGCCTGTAGTTTTGGTATCAGGCTAATATGGCTTCATAAATGAATCGGAAAGTATCCTTTCCCTTTCTATTCTATGCCTTCTTATTAGAAGAGATATTGTAGAATTGGTATCTAAAGTTCTGTTAATTTTTTTGGTCTACTTTTTTTCCTGTTGTTTAGGTTGGTTAATTTCTGCTTATTTTATTCTATTTTTTATTTGTTCATCCATTTTGCTATTGATCCCATCCACTGAGGTTTTTATTTTGGTAAAAAAATTTTTTTGAGTTCTAAAATTTCCATTGGTTCTTCTTTTTACCTTCTTTGCTGATACTATTTTTTTTTCCATTGAGACTTTTAATTTTTCATTTGTTTCAAATGTGCTCATAATAGTGCACATGCATTTTATATTATGGCTACTTTAAAATGTTTATCAGATAATACTAACATTACTTTCATCTCTGTCTTTTCAACTATCTCTTTAATTCAGTTTTAGATCTTCATTGTTTTTGGTCTGACAAGTGATTTTTCTTTTTTTTTTTTTTAAAGATTTTATTTATTTATTTGACAGAGAGAGACACAGCGAGAGGGGAACACAAGCAGGGGGAGGGGGAGAGGGAGAAGCAGGCTTCCCGCGGAGCAGGGAGCCCGATGCGGGGCTCGATCCCAGGACCCCGAGATCATGACCTGAGCCGAAGGCAGACGCTTAACGACTGAGCCACCCAGGCACCCCGACAAGTGATTTTTCAAATAAAACCTGGACATTTTGGATATTACATTATGAGATTCTGGATTTTATAAACCTTCTGTTCTATTTGGCTTCCTCTGACATCTCTCTGGTCAAATAAGGGAGGGCCTTGCCTCATTATGACCATGTAGGTGTAGAAATCCAGGTTCCCTACCTGGTCTTTGTTGATACCTGAGGGGGGTGTTCCTCATTACTGTTGGACAGGATTGGGAGTTCTGGCTCCTTACTAGGCCTCCAGTGATACTTCTCTGGCAGAGAGGGGTATGAATACCTCATTACTGCTCCTCATGTGGTCTCCACTGTAACCATGTCGGCCTCATTACTGCTGGGTGGTGAGGAAGGGCCTGAATCTCCCCAGGGCTTCCTCTCACACCACACAGTGGAGAGGAAAGAGCACCCTATTACTCTCAGGTTGGAAAGAAAAATCCAGGTTCCCCATCTTATCTCCCCTGAACCCATAGGGGACCACATTCTTGCATAGTGCAGATGAAAGTCCTGGTTCCCCACTCTTTTGTCTTTGACACCACCCCTATTAGTGGTTTGGAGTTCTTTGTTACCGCCTGATGGGATGGTGGCGGGGAGCGGATTTTGGTAGGGGGGTGGAAGTGTAGGCTCTTCACTCAGTCTTTGCTAGCATGGGTTGGGTCACAGATTTCTGTGGTGTTTTGCTGGAATACAGCAGTTTTTGCCTACAGGTTTTCTGTCTTGCCTGGTTTTCCTGGTTCTTTGGCTAGGGAGAGTAGGCTTTTGTTGGGGCTTTTTTTCTCTGTGTCCATTTCTCTATGTTGCTGGCTTTTTTTTTCTCTGTGTCCATTTCTCTATGTTGCTGGCTTCTTCAGCTTTAGCTGTGGTATATATAAGGCAAAAATAAAACCCAGAAAACCCACCAGCCTTCGGTGGGTCCCAACATATCCCTAGATGGTCTACTTTTTTCTCTCCACTTTTCAGGTCTTCTAATGATGTCTTATTTATTTATTTATAAAGTTGAGGTGTAATTGACATGTAACATTTTTTTAGTTTCAGGCATACAACATAATGATTCTATATGTATATTGTGAAATGATCACAATATGTTTAGTTAATATCTGTCACCATACATAGTTGCAAAATTTTCTTCTTGTGAGGACTTTTAAGATCTATGCACTTGGTAACTTAAAATACGCAATACTGTATTATTGACTATAGTCACCATGTTGTATACCATGCTATACAAGCGGACCTCAGCTACCTGCACTTGAACCGCCATGGTGAGAATTTTTTTTTTTAAGTTTCAATCTATAAAGAACTATCTATCTATCTATGTACTTATCTAATATATTTATATAAATTTTAATTCCAGTGTAGTTAACATACCACTTTTTTACACCATACACAAAAATAAACTCCAAACAGATTAAGGACCTAAATATGAGACCTGAAACCATAAAAATCTTAGAAGAGAGCAGTAATTTCTCAGACATTGGCTGGAGCAATATCTTTCTAGATACGTCTCCTGAGGCAAGGGAAACAAAAGCAAAATTAAACTATTGGGACTACATGAAAATAAAAAGCTTCTGCACAGCCAAGTAAACAACCAACAAAACTAAAAGACAAACTACTCAATGGGAGAAGATATTTGCAAATGACATATCTGATAAAATATATAAAGAACTTATACAACTCAACACCCAGAAAACAAATAATCCACTTAAAAGATGGGCAGAAGACGTGAACAGACATTGTTCCAAAGAACACATAGGGATGACCAACTGACACATGAAAAGACGCTCAATGTCACTCGTCATCAGGGAAATGCAAATGAAAACCACAATGAGGGGGCGCCTGGGTGGCTCAGTTGGTTAAGCGACTGCCTTTGGCTCGGGTCATGATCCCAGGGTCCTGGGATCGAGCCCCGCATCAGGCTCCCTGCTCGGTGGGAAGCCTGCTTCTCCCTCTCCCACTCCCCCTGCTTGTGTTCCCTCTCTCGCTGTGTCTCTCTCTGTCAAATAAATAAATAAAATCTTAAAAAAAAAAGAACAAAAAAACCCACAATGAGATATCACTTCATCCCTGTTAAAATAAGAACATTTTTGAGATAGAAGGCCAGCTGCTCTGGGACCCCAACGTCCTTTTGGAGAGGGAAGTAGAGGAGTTCCTGCACCAGGCAGTGAAGTGGAGGTGGCAGGAGATCTCTGCCTCTCAATTCAGGAGGAAGAAACCATGTAAGGCGGTGCTCTTTGTGCTCGTGAAAAGCAATTTCCACACGGGAGGCAGACCCGCTGAAGCAGCCCCGGAGGATGCGGTTTAACCGGCAAAGGCGATCGCAGATGGGTACCGGGGCGAGGTGCAGCGCAGGAACTTTGCACGGGAAGAGCTTGCAGCTGATCTGGCCGCGAGGTGCGCACGCAGAGGGTCCGGAGTGTATGGAGCGCGACTGCCCGTGGAAGAAGTTGGACAGCTTCTTGCTTCTGTCGGGTCGGACCCGGCTGGACCGGAGGAAGTGCGGCGGGTCAGGGTTCACAGATGCAGACCAGGACCTGGACGTGGTGACCCCAGTGGCCCCTGCCACCCCTTCCTGCTGCCGCCGTGGGTCCCGTGGGGCAGCTGCATGCAAAGGCCCGGCCCCATCCATCCTGCAGAGGTGAAGAAAGGCCTCCCTGCTCCGCGACCCCACACATCGAGGACAGACTTGCAGACCTTTCTGATGAGTTCTGTGGCCGATTGTATTTGCAATTACAGAGAAGGGAGCCCAGCTCTGTACGAGGCGTTGCTTCATCTCTACACCTTTTGGCAGCCTCCACTGAGTGGTTACCACATTCGTCCACTGTTGTCCACCAAAAATGTTTCAGAGTGTCTCCAGGGCAGCTGTTGTAATAGACCCTGACGTCTGTTCATCATATCTCCATTCTGAAGAGGTCAGTTGCCAGGAATACCATGACATGGCACCTTGTTTACAGAGGTACAGACTTTGAAGAACCTCCATAGCCTAGAGGTTGAGAGATAGGCAACATGACTGCTGATTTACTGATGAACAAGAGCATCTATCTTTTCGGGGGTCTTGTCAATCTTTAAGCTCTTCGCAGACAGGAGGAGGTCATGTCGCGCCAGCTGACAAGCCTGAGGAAGCCCCTGACTCTGATCTTCATTCTTAACTTATATGTTGTCTCCCCATGGGGTACAATGGTGGCTTCTATGTGAGTTTAGCGACTGGATGAGCTGAAGAAACTGTGGCGGGCAAAACTAGATCTCTTGGTCTCTGGAAAAAGACATGTCTTCTTTTGCTGATTGCTTATGTAAGTAGACATGATTGAGTAGGTGAAGAGAAAATTCTCTGATAACCTCTAAGAACCAGCAGGCGGAGGCTACGGGGTGCTGCTCTGTTGGCTGGAGTCACCAATACTCCAGGCATATCCCAGGTGTGTGAAATAGGTGAAGGGGGTCAAAAGTACAAACTAACAGTTTGTAAGTCATGAGGATGTAATGTACAGCATGATGTTTGTCTTATATATTATATGCAGGATTTTTAGTTATACTTAGTGGGAGGAATAGGGAAAAATACAGCTAAGCTCCTGGAAGTGGGAGCTGCTTTCCTTTTTATATGGATAAATTGTATTTTTACTTATTATTATTTTTTTTAAGATGTATTTATTTGTTTTAGAGAGAGAGGCGCGCACCTGCTTGTGTGCGCCCACCCGTAGGAGGAGGGGCAGAGGGAGAGACTCTTCAAGAGGACACCCCTGAGCAGGCAGACAGTTGGGGCTCCATCTCACATGAGGTCATGATCTCAGCCAAAACCAAGAGTTGGAAGCTTAACCACGGAGCCACCCAGGCGCCCCTCCTTTTACTTATTCTAATGTAGCCTTTAATTATTTTTAACTTTACAAAAAGTATCATGTTCAACCTATTCTTTAGGTACTTTTTTTCACATTACTACTGTATTGATAGGAGTTATCCTTATGGCAACAAGTCCCTGTGTAGTTAATTAGTTCTGCCTGCTATGTATATATAGCATGGTTCATTCATCCAAGTTACTGTGGATAGATACTTGTGATGTTTTCAGATTTTTGCTATTGTGAACGGCGCTGGTATGAGCAATGTTTTACGCATATCCTGTCCTGCACGTGCTAGAATTTCTTTTGATATATACCTAGGAGTGGAATGAATTGCTAGGCTACAGGCTATGTAAATCTTCAACTATAGAATATAATGCTAAATTCTTTAACAAAGTGGTTGCACTAATTTACATCCCCGCTAGCAGTGTGTTACAGATACAACAGATCTTTACTGAGGTGAAGTCTGAAAACTCTCCCAGGCAGTAAGGTGCTGGGTGATTGTGGGGCTCCCCTCAAATTTCCTGTCTCTCTGGCATCACTTACTGTCAATTGTTGTGTAATGATCAATATCTCAAAACTACTGTTCCATTTATTTTGGCTTTTTTTTTTTTTAGTTGTTTCTGGCAGATGAGTCAATCTGGTCCCTGATTCTGTCTTGTTTGGAAGTAGAAGTCTTTTAAAATCATTTTAACTCCTATTTTTCCTGAAATAATTGTCTCTTTTTATTTATAAAATCATCTGTGTTTCTTCTCTACATATCTTGATTAATTTTGCCAAAGTTTATTTTGTTAGTTTTCCCAAATAGTCATATTTTGGCATTTTATCTTTGTTAGTCTTCTCTATTCTTTGTTTTCTTATCTCTTATCTTGTATTTTCCTTAGTTTTATCCTGTTTTTCCTTTTCCCATCTCTTAAGATGGACAATTAATTCATTAATTTTGAAGCTTTCAATTTTTTCCCTCAATAGTCCTGTTTAAGGCTATAAATTTCCCTCCAATCACTGCTTTTCTTGCATCACATAAATTTTTATATATATTTAAAAAATTTTAAATCAGTTCTCTCATTGAACACCACATCAAAAACTAATGATGTACTATATGTTGTTAATTGAACTTAATAAAAAAATAATAAAAAAGTAGACTTATCATGGATAGAACTAGACAGTATTATGCTAAGTGAATTCAGTCAATCAGAGAAAGACAAATACCATATTTCACTCATATGTGGAATTTAAGAAACAAAATGATGAACATAGAAAGAAAAAGAGACAAAACAGAAAACAGACTCTTAACTATAGAGAACAAACTGATGGTTATCAGAGGGAGGTGGTTGGGGGGATGGGTTAAATAGGGGATGGGGATTAAGGAGAGCACTTGTGATGAGTACTGGGTGTTGTATATAAGTGATGAATCACCAAATCCTTCACCATAAACTAATATTACACTGTATGTTACCTAAATAGATTTTAATAAAAACTTGGAAGAAAAAAAAAATGAAAAAAATAAAAAAAACCTCTATTCAATAAAATGTGTTTGAGATTATTCGGCTAAAAAAAGATAATAAATAAAATAAAATAAAATAAAATTTTTTAAATCAGTTCTAGATATTTTAAAATTTCCATTATGACCTTATTTTAATCCATGAGTCATTTATTAGGGTTTTGAAAAATAAATTTTGAGTAAGTGGGAATTAAAAATTTATATTTGTAGTATTAATGTCTAATTTAATTGCATACTTTTTTGGGTAAGATTGTTGAGGCTTTATGGCCTAATTCATGATAAATTTTTATAGTCATCTGTACTTGAGAATATTTTTATTCAAAGTGTCAGATGTTCCTTAGGTTACATTTTTTAGTTATGTCATCCAGATCTTGTATATCTTGGCTGTTTTTTTTTCTCTATTTGACTTCTCAATAATTGAGAGAGGTGTGCTAAAATCCCTCGCTATGATGCTGGATTTATTACTCTGTCCTTGCAGTTCCTATAAAATTTACTTCATGTACTTTCAGGCAATTTTATTAGTAACCACATATTTAAAACTACTTTATCTTCTTGGATAATTGCATTAAGTAGTGAATTGAATTCTCTATCTTAATAATATGTTTTACTATGCTATTCATTTTATATATTGTTAGTAATAGCTGTAGCAACTTTGTTTTGGTTATATTTGCTGCATATTTGATTTTCTATCATTTTATTTTTAACTTTTGTGTGTTCTTATGCCTTAGGAATATCTTTTATAAATAGCATATTTTAGATTTTATAAAATCTAAGCTGTGACTTTATCTCTTAAAATCTAGTTAATATTTATGCTAACTATTAATATATTTGGACCAGTTCAAAATACCTCAACTTATTATTTCTGTGTTTTTTTCCCTCTATTTCTGTTTATTTTCACCCACTTCATCTCCTTCTCTCCTTTAAATTAATAGCTGTGTCTACTCAAAATGCTCATCTGGGAATTGTTACTTATCCATAATGAGATAAGGACTTCCCGCTAGAATTTATTTATTTATTTATAAAAGATTTTATTTATTTATTTAATTGACAGAGAGAGAGAGCGCGTGAGAGGGAACACAAGCAGGGGGAGTGGGAGAGGGAGAAGCAGGCTTCCCGCTGAGCAGGGAGCCCGATGCGGGGCTCGATCCCAGGACCCTGGGATCATGACCTGAGCCGAAGGCAGTCACTGTAACCAGCTGAGCCACCCAGGCGCCCCTCCTGCTAGAATTTAAAATAAGCATCATTCCCTTCATTGAGAAAGTCTTTATGTAAAAATCATGTTACCTGAACTAAGCAGTGTTTTTAGTGACTTGATTGATACACACTTTGGTGCAAGAAACTTGTTAAGAACTGACAAACAGTTTATAGACCAGCAAGCTTGCTGGACCACAGTTTGAGTTCTTTCATACCTGTGAGAACCTAACTCTCGAAGTACTAAGCTTTTAAATAGGGTTATTATATTTCCTCTTTTATTTTGATAATAGATTTCTTTCTCTCCCTCTCTTTAATATAGCAACCAACTTTAGCATAGCAACCAAGGTACTTAATCTCTTTTTATTCACATATCACTTGCAGCATCTTGTTTGTCCTTTTATTTATGCATCCTTCCCCCACCCCCCTTGTCATCATTGATTTTTGCATGGTAAATCTTCTGAGGCCTTATATTCCTGAAAATGTGTTTATCAAACTTTGAGATTTGATTTATATTTGGGCTGGATATACAGTTCTAAATTTAAGTTCTTTTCCTTCAATACTTTTGAAATTCTACTTCCATAGTCTTTAGGGCAGTGTTGCTTCTGAATAATTTGATTCTTATTTCTTTGATGTGATATGCTTTTTCTCTTTTTGTTAACTTTTAGAATTTTTTTCTTTATCTTTCTTATTCTTAAATTTTAATATTATGTGGTGTGGATTTTTCTTTCTTTCTCTTTCTTGCCACTCTACAGACTCTTTCCGTTATCTTTAAAAAAAATCGAACATTTATCTGCATTACTTCTTCAAATATTTACCTCTCTTCAAATTTTTTCTCTTTCTGTGATTTGGATTTTAGCACTTCTCTTTCTATTCCTTATGCCTATTGAATTTTTTTTTTTATTTCTCATTTCTTTACCCTTCTTTTCTGAGCAATGTTCTTTTTGAAGCGTATCATTTTTGTGTTCCTTATTTCAACTATTATAATCTTGTCTTTAAAATATCTGCTTCACTCTTTTAAATAAATTTTTAATCCTATTGATGCATTCTTTCCTTTAAAAAATACTCTGAGAAACAAACAGGGTTTTGGGGGGGGGATTGGTTAGCCCAGTGATGGGTATTAAGGAGGGCACGTACTGCATGGAGCACTGGGTGTTATACGAAAACAATGGATACTGGATCACCACATCAAAAACTAATGATGTATTGTATGGTGATTAACATAACACAATAAAATTAAAAAAATTAAAAAAAAAGTAACAGCCAAAAAAAAATTTCATTAAACTGATCTAAAGTTATTGGTGTGTGTATTTTTGCTTCTAATGGAATCTAAAAATCCAGATAGTTGTACTCCTTAAATACCCTATCCTATTGATTTATGGGTCTCTTTTTCCTGGGGTTATTCTGTCAAGCAGAGCATATAGGGGAAGGTCAGACCCCTGCCTCTGTCACCTTAAGTAGCTTAGGGGGTGGGAGTGGGGTATATGCATGAGCCCTTGTGTCCAGAGGCTGAGACAGTGAAAAACTGAGTCAATCTCTCCTCACCCTAAAAAAAGAACTTAATGTAGGGCTTTGCTCTTTGCCCCTCAGGAAAGAGCAGCTTTAGGTGGGGGATCTTTCTTAAACATAGCAACTTAACTGGAGTCATTACTTTGCTTTTCACACCATGTCACAGTAGCTCCTGCCATTGATTTTCCTTTGTTTTTGAGATCACTTGGACCAAGTCTGAGTTGCTGTGGGTGTAGGGTGGATATTCTTCATCCCAACGGTACCTTTTCTATTTTATTCTATTTTTCTATCCTCTGTACACTCTACCAGGCTTCCTCTTGTGTTCCCTGAAGCCAGTCTTTTCCTCTCACATCAGTTCAAAATAGCCCTCTGTCTTCATCGCAGGGATTTCTCATACCTTTCTTGGTGTTTTTGGTTGGTCTTGGGAGAGAAAGTCAAGAACAATCGCCAATTCACCCTTCCTAGCCTAATAGGATCTGGAAATGGATCCACCTACCCTTTGCTACTATTTTTAGGGACCATGATTTTTTTTTTTCCAGCACAAAGTAACATATAGTTTTTCTAATGGTTTTATTTTTACAAAAGGTGTTTAGAATATAAATAAAAATGTAGAATGTAAAATATTTTACCCAAACTCTTTGTGTTCTCTTTCCAAACTTTTGCCACATGCAATCACATTTTTTTTATGATGCAGGTTTTTTTTTTTTTTACCATACATTATTTTGAGTGTAGTTATTTTGATTTGTTCTTCTTGTTGATTTTTATGGTTCTACAGTATTTTTAACATATTGCATAATATTCTTAAAAATCACATACCAAAATTTACCAAGGCTCTCTTAGGTTTAGGTTATTTTTACTTTTCACTATTAGAGGTGAATATAACATCTTTATAAATATATCTTTTGTCTTTTGATTTACTGGTTTAGATTTGTTTTAAGAATGAGATTACAAGGTCCATGGATATAAAAACTTTATGGCTCTTGATAAGTATTGCCAAATTGCCCTTCAAAGAATGCTGCTATTCTTTGAATGGTTTTCTGTATACTTATTCTGATGTATACTTAATTGTATATGCGCAAACTTGTTGTATATCACTTAAGACAAATCCTCTTCTGTCTTTTTACACTACTCTGATTACATTTTTTAAGGATACATTAAATTAAAATGGTGATAGACCATCTCCTTTTTTTTAAAACCACTATTACTTCCAAATAGCCCTGTAAAATCCTCTTAATTCTAATTCTAATTCTAATTTAAGTAATTAGGAATATAAATATAAATTAAGACAATGGGTGACATTTACTCCCTTAGATTCTAGCAATATAGAGAGCATGTATTACTTATACAGTTTGAAGTCTTAGGTGTCCCAGAAAGGTACAAAATATTTTTTGAAATCCATTTACTTCCACAAGTTGTCTGAAAGTCTGGCCCTCCCCCTCTGTTTGGAACCATATAAATCCTGGGGGTTTTATATCATGCAAGAAAGGGATGGGGGATGGAAAAAGGAGAGCTATTAGACTTGTTGCCAACCCTAATGTCTAGTGCTCAAACTAGATATTATTATTATTATTATTATTTAAATTTTATTTATTTTTGACAGAGAGAGAGCACAAGCAGAGGAAGCCACAGATAGAGGCAGAGAAGCAGGCTCCCCGCTGAGCAGGGAGCCCGACATGGGGCTCCATCCCAGGACCCTGAGATCATGACCTGAGCCGAAGGCAGATGCTTAACCGTCTGAGCCACCCAGGCGCCCCTCAAACTAGATATAATTTGATATAGAAAATGTAAAAATGTAACATTTTTTACATTTTGAAGCCTCGCTATTCATACCTGCTATTATCTTTAAACAAAAACTCTGAATACATTGCTTACATATATTGCTTACATCATGCTATATAATTTACAAGATTCCTGAAATAATTATGGTTAATATGTGCCAAGCACTGTTTTAGATGTATATTTAATTCTTGCAGTAATTTTTGCTACATAATAAATAATGTCAAAATCTTGGGGGTTTACAATAATAGACACTCATTTTCTCCCTCATAGGTCTGTGGGTTGTCTGTGGCTCAGCTGGGCTCCAAGATTGCCTGGTCTTGGCTCTGGGCTGTGGGTTGGGTTCCTGTCTGCTTCTCCAGTGCCAGTGGCTGTCTGGGGCATGGTCTTCCTATTACAGACAACTGAAGTGTAAGTAGGCAGGCTAAACCACACAAACATATTTAAAACTCCTGTTTGAATCACATCTACTAAAATTCCATTGTCTCATGCAAATCACATGGCTAAGTGCAGGGGCAGTAGGTTGGGATATATGTACTTTACCCATAGTGGGAGGCACTGCAAAGTCATGTGGGAAAGAGTGTAGATGTGTAACTTTATAAGGAGTGAGTGAAGAACTGAGAACAATAATCTTATGTATCATAATTCTCAGAGCAATTATGCAGATTGTCTCTTGTTAACTCACCATCATCCCCATCCCCTATATGATATTAGAGGTGCTGACTGCACTTCATTTTAGGAGAGAAGCCTAATGTATTAGCTTGGCTGCCATAACAAAATCTCACAGACTGGGTGGCTTAAACAACAGAAATTTATTTCTCACAAGTTGTGGAGGCTAGGAGCTCAGACTAGAGTGCCGGCATGCTTGGGTTCCGGTGAGAGCTCTCTGTCTGGCTTGCCGCTTTCTCACCGTGCCCTCATGTGACAGGCAGAGAGAAGGAACCAGCTCTCTAGTGCCTTCTTATAAGAGCACATTATGGCATGGGGTCCACTCTGCCTGTCAGCGGGTAGGCAGGTAAAGGGCAATGGCAGACATGAGCTTTACTTTGAGTTGTGGGCATTCTTTATATAGAATCACTTGCTTTGGTGCTGCCAGTAGCTGAGATCATCATCAGACGTTTTCTGTGATTCCTTAAACCTTCTGATCTCTGAAAGCCAGTGGTGGTTTTCCCTTACCTTGGCTTCCCCAGAATTTTGTAAGCACTTGTCATATTTTATGGAATTTAAGATGCCATCAATTGTGTCACTGAGAAAGGAAAAAGAGCTACTAATTAGATTAAAATTTCTTTATCCCTAAGATTTTTGTTCCATACTTTTAGAAAAGGCTATTTTAGACTTAATTAGATAGGTTTTAAAACACCTGCACATACAATTGTACATACATAAAAATGTAAATATGAGCACAATAAATCCACTGTTATTTCTGAAATCACTTCATATTCAGAATTTTGCTCTTCTGAATCATTTTTTCCACTTAAGAGTTCTCAGTGTGAGTTTTTCCACTCATCAGGAGGCATTGGGAGCATTGGTAATGGGTCATTTCTTAAAAGAGTACTCCATCATTACCTACTGTCTTTTCTTCCAAGCTTTCTGCCAGTTTGGCTCGAGTTGTCTTTTTTTTTTTTTTTTTTAAAGATTTTATTTATTTATTTGAGACAGAGAGAATGAGAGACAGAGAGCATGAGAGGGAGGAGGATCAGAGGGAGAAGCAGACTCCCTGCTGAGCAGGGAGCCCGATGCGGGACTCGATCCCGGGACTCCAGGATCATGACCTGAGTCGAAGGCAGTCGCTTAACCAACTGAGCCACCCAGGCGCCCAAGTTGTCTTAATTTTATGCCAATTCCTATTCCATTCACAAAGAGTACTTAAATAGTTTGTGGATTCAGTGTGTAAGGATTTACCGTGGTTGAGTCGTGCCAGTGGGAATGACCATGAGGTTCTGCACTTCTCTATGAGCTTATTCTTTATTCTTCTTGATACACATTTCTGTGATGCATCCAGAATTGATCAGTGGGTTGTGTTAGGGCTCCTAGGTATCTATTCCGAAGACTTCTAGCTGGCTCAGTGGGTATCTATCTGTTTTCTGAGTACATACTATGATATCTTGGGGGTAAGATCTCATTTTTGTATGCCATTTTGCAATTTAAAATTAAATCTAAACCCCATGGAATGTACAACAGCAAGAGTGAAAGTTAATGTGTATATGGACTTTGAGTGATAGAGATGTGTCAGTGTTGATTCATTGATTGCAATAAATATACCACCATGGTGTGAGATATTGGTGGGGGAGGCTGTGCATGTGTGGGGCAAGGGGTATGTGGGCACTCTCTTTTCTGCTCAGTTTTGCTGTGAACCTAAAATCATTCTAAAAAATCTAAAAAAGTCTATTAAAATATTAAATATAAAAATAATCTTGTTATTGGTAATTATTCATAGCTTTACAGAGTTAGGCTACTTTTTATCACCTGTGTCATGATGGTGTTATCTTTAGCATCTTTAGCAGTGACAGTGTTGGCACTGGAGTTTTTTTAGCATTTTCCATTTGACCAAACAAACGGTTTTATTAATTTACTCAATTGAGTCACAGGTTACTGGCAATTAAGTAACTTCTATTCATAGTCAGCAAAAAGTTTCTGACAAATTGATACTTAGGGCCTTAAGGATAATCTTGGATGGTACATAAATTATTCATAAAAACCTCTTTTTCAGCTCTTCTGGATGACTTGGCAATTTCTCCTGTCTTGATTGCCCTCTTAGTTTGGTTTCCTCTAAAAGCAGAGCCTGAGATAAGGATGTGGGTACATAGAGAGCATATTTAAAAAGTGCTCTCTGGGGGAGCCTAGGTGGCTCAGTCGGTTAAGTGTCCAAGTCTTAATTTTGACTTAGGTCATGATCTCAGGGTCATGATCTCAGGGTCATGAGATCAAGTCCCACTTCAGGCTCTGAGCTCAGCGGGGAGTTTGCTGGAGATTCTCTCTCTCCCTCTCCCTCTGCTCCTCCCTGTTTGCTCTCTCTCTAAAATAAATAAATAAATCTTAAAAAAAAGGGGTGCCTGGGTGGCTTAGTCAGTTAAGCATCTGACTCTTGGTTTCAGCTCAGGTCATGATCTCAGGGTTGTGAGATCGAGCCCTGCATCTTGGGCTCAGTGCGGAGTCTGCTTGACCTTCTCTCTCTTTCTCCCTCTCTCTTTGCCCCTCCCCATTCTCATGTGTGCACTTTCTCTCGCTCTCAAATAAAATAAATACATAAAATCTTAAAAAAAAGGGAAGTGCTCTCTGAAAGCACTTGACCCTCTAGGGCCATTAACTTCACCCTTGGGCCATTTACTGCCCCCACACCCCAATTGCCAGGCTTCTCTGAGATAGAAGAGCAGAGACACCTTATTGTTTTGAGTAAAGAGAAAGAGCAGTGATGAAAACTGAGAGTTGACTACTGGGAAGCATATGCTAGTTTTGTTTTTTCCGTATTACTTGCTAGTTCAAAATGCATAAAGTTGAGACATAGTGTGATCTTATGACATTTATTCTCCCAGCCTGTTTGCATTTCTGCCTCTTTAACAGCTGCTTGGGATGGATGCTGTGTACCCCAAGTATATCTCCTGTGCTTTCTCTGTTTCCTTCCAAACCCCTATTAGGCCATGGTAGATGAATATGTTGGCAATCTTATTTGGAAGTCAGACCCTAGTGTATCTGTTGACATGTGTTCATTTAACAGAGCTTGTTTACTCCTCATCACATTTCTGTACATCAGATTCTGCACTGTGGTCACTCCACCTAGGCGTTGCCATCCCAGGGGACCCTGCTGAAGCAGCCTGCCAGGATTGGTTTTATCCTTTACTATGTCATAGATGTGTTAGGTGCTGTGGGGAATAAATAAGAAGTCCATGCAATAGTGGCTGATTCTGGGGAGTATAGATGCATGCTCAGAATCGCCTTCCACAGGGGGAAGTTTACCAAGGTGGTAATTCAGACTCGAAGGAGTTGAGACAGAGAAGAGCTTGCATGGACTGGAACCTTTTGGAAAGGCCCCACGAGGGGGCCAGGTCTGAGTAATAAATTTGAATTGGGGGGGCAATTTTGATAAGGGCTCTTAGGACATGTTCTTTCTGGAGGCTGGACTCCCCAAGCAAATGTCATTTTATTTTTTTAGAATTTTTTTATTATGTTAATCCCCATACATTACATCATTAGTTTTAGATGTAGTGTTCCATGATTCATTGTTTGTGCATAACACCCAGTACTCCATGCAGAACGTGCCCTCTTTAATACCCATCACCAGGCTAACCCATCCTCCCAACCCCCTCCCCTCTAGAACCCTCAGTTTGTTTTTCAGAGTCCATCGTCTCTCATGGTTTGTCTACCCCCTCGATTTCCCCCCTTCATTCTTCCCCTCCCGCTATCTTCTTCTTTTTTTTTCTTAACATATATTGCATTATTTGTTTCAGAGGTACAGATCTGAGATTCAACAGTCTTGCACAATTCACAGCGCTTACCAGAGCACATACCCTCCCCAGTGTCTATCACCCAGTCACCCCATCCCTCCCACCCCACCCCCCACTCCAGCAACCCTCAGTTTGTTTCCTGAGATTGAGAATTCCTCATATCAGTGAGGTCATGTGATACATGTCTTTCTCTGTTTGACTTATTTCGCTCAGCATAATACCCTCCAGTTCCATCCACGTCGTTGCAAATGGCAAGATCTTATTCCTTCAGATGGCTGCATAATATTCCATTGTATATATATACCACATCTTCTTTATCCATTCATCTGTCGATGGACATCTTGGCTCTTTCCACAGTTTGGCTATTGTGGACATTGCTGCTATAAACATTGGGGTGCATGTACCCTTTCGGATCCCTACTTTTGTATCTTTGGGGTAAATACCCAGTAGTGCAATTGCTGGATCGTATGGTAGCTCTATTTTCAACTTTTTGAGGAACCTCCATACTGTTTTCCAGAGTGGCTGCACCAACTTGCATTCCCACCGACAGTATAGGAGGGTTCCCCTTTCTCCCCATCCCCGCCAACATCTGTCATTTCCTGACTTGTTAATTTTAGCCATTCTGACTGGTGTGAGGTGGTATCTCATTGACGTTTTGATTTGGATTTCCCTGATGCCGAGCGATGTTGAGCACTTTTTCATGTGTCTGTTGGCCATTTGGATGTCTTCTTTGGAAAAATGTCTGTTCATGTCTTCTGCCCATTTCTTGATTGGATTCTTTGTTCTTTGGGTGTTGAGTTTGATAAGTTCTTTATAGATTTTGGATACTAGCCCTTTATCTGATATGTTATTTGCAAATATCTTCTCCCATTCTGTTGGTTGTCCTTTGGTTTTGTTGACTGTTCCCTTTGCTTTGCAAAAGCTTTTTATCTTGATGAAGTCCCAATAGTTCATTTTTGCCTTTGCTTCCCTTGCCTTTGGCGATGTTTCTAGGAAGAAGTTGCTGCGGCTGAGGTTGAAGAGGTTGCTGCCTGTGTTCTCCTTTAGGATTTTGATGGACTCCTGTCTCATATTTAGGTCTTTCAACCATTTGGAGTCTATTTTTGTGTGTGGTGTAAGGAAATGGTGCAGTTTCATTTTCCTGCATGTGGCTGTCCAATTTTCCCAACACCATTTGTTGAAGAGACTGTCTTTTTTCCATTGGACATTCTTCCCTGCTTTGTCGAAGATGAGTTGACCATAGAGTTGAGGGTCCATTTCTGGGCTCTCTATTCTGTTCCATCGATCTATGTGTCTGTTTTTGTGCCAGTACCATACTGTCTTGATGATGACAGCTTTGTAATAGAGCTTGAAGTCCGGAATTGTGATGCCGCCAGCTTTGCTTTTCTTTTTCAACATTCCTCTGGCTATTCGGGGTCTTTTCTGGTTCCATACAAATTTTAGGATTATTTGTTCCATTTCTTTGAAAAAAGTGGATGGTATTTTGATGGGGATTGCATTGAATGTGTAGATTGCTCTAGGTAGCATTGACATCTTCACAATATTTGTTCTTCCAATCCATGAGCATGGAACGTTTTTCCATTTCTTTGTGTCTTCCTCAATTTCTTTCATGAGTATTCTATAGTTTTCTGAGTACAGATCCTTTGCCTCTGGTTAGATTTATTCCTAGGTATCTTATGGTTTTGGGTGCAATTGTAAATGGGATCGACTCCTTAATTTCTCTTTCTTCTGTCTTGTTGTTGGTGTATAGGAATGCCACTGACTTCTGTGCATTGATTTTCTATCCTGCCACTTTACTGAATTCCTGTATGAGTTCTAGCAGTTTTGGGGTGGAGTCTTTGGGGTTTTCCACATAAAGTATCATATCATCTGCAAAGAATGAGAGTTTGACTTCTTCTTTGCCAATTTGGATGCCTTTTATTTCTTTTTGTTGTCTGATTGCTGTGGCTAGGACTTCTAATACTATGTTGAATAGCAGTGGTGATAGTGGACATCCCTGCCACATTCCTGACCTTAGGAGGAAAGCTCTCAGTTTTTCTCCATTGAGAATGATATTTGCTGTAGGTTTTTCATAGATGGCTTTTATGATATTGAGGTATATACCCTCTGTGCCTATACTCTGAAGAGTTTTGATCAAGAAAGGATGCTGTACTTTGTCAAATGCTTTTTCCGCATCTATTGAGAGGATCCTATGATTCTTGTTCTTTCTTTTGTTAATGTATTGTATCACGTTGATTGATTTGCGGATGTTGAACCAACCTTGCAGCCCAGGGATAAATCCCACTTGGTCGTGGTGAATAATCCTTTTAATGTACTGTTGGATCCTATTGGCTAGTATTTTGTGAGAATTTTTTTTTTTTTTAAAGATTTTATTTATTTTTTAGAGAGCCAGCGAGAGAGAAACAGCATGAGAGGGGAGAGGGTCAGAGGGAGAAGCAGGCTCCCCGCTGAGCCGGGAGCCCGATGTGGGACTCGATCCCAGGACCCCGGGATCATGACCTGAGCTGAAGGCAGACACTAAACCATCTGAGCCACCCAGGTGCCCCTTTTGTGAGAATTTTTGCATCCATGTTCATCAGGGATATTGGTCTGTAATTCTCCTTTTTGATGGGGTCTTTGTCTGGTTTTGGGATCAAGGTAATGCTGGCCTCATAAAATGAGTTTGGAAGTTTTCCTTCCATTTCTATTTTTTGGAACAGTTTCAGAAGAATAGGTATTAATTCTTCTTGAAATGTTTGGTAGAATTCCCCTGGGAAGCCATCTGGCCCTGGGCTTTTGTTTGTTGGGAGATTTCCGATGACTGCTTCAATTTCCTTAGTGGTTATAGGTCTGTTCAGGTTTTCTATTTCTTCCTGGTTCAGTTTTGGTAGTTGATACATCTCTAGGAATGCATCCATTTCTTCCAGGTTATCTAATTTGCTGGCATAGAGTTGCTCATAATATGTTCTTATAATTGTTTGTATTTCTTTGGTGTTAGTTGTGATCTCTCCTCTTTCATTCATGATTTTGTTGATTTGGGTCATTTCTCTTTTCTTTTTGATGAGTCTGGCCAGGGGTTTATCAATCTTGTTAATTCTTTCAAAGAACCAGCTCCTAGTTTCGTTGATCTGTTCTACTGTTCTTTTAGTTTCTATTTCATTGCTTTCTGCTCTGATCTTTATTATTTCTCTTCTCCTGCTGGGTTTAGGCTTTCTTTGCTGTTCTTTCTCCAGCTCCTTTAGGTGGAGGGTTAGGTTGTGTACTTGAGACCTTTCTTGTTTCTTGAGAAAAGCTTGTATTGCTATATACTTTCCTCTTAGGACTGCCTTTGTTGCATTCCAAAGATTTTGAATAGTTGTGTTTTCATTTTCATTGGTTTCCATGAATTTTTTTAAAATTCTTCTTTAATTTCCTGGTTGACCCATTCATTCTTTAGTAGGATGCTCTTTAGCTTCCATGTATTTGAGTTCTTTCTGACTTTCCTCTCATGATTGAGTTCTAGTTTCAAAGCATTGTGGTCTGAAAATAGGCAGGGAATGATCCCAATCTTTTGGTACCGGTTGAGACCTGATTTATGACCTAGGATGTGATCGATTCTAGAGAATGTTCCATGGGCACTAGAGAAGAATGTGTATCCTGTTGCTCTGGGATGGAAATGTTCTGAAGAGGTCTGTGAAGTCCATTTGGTCCAGTGTGTCATTTAAAGTCTTTATTTCCTTGTTGATCTTTTGCTTAGATGATCTGTCCATTTCAGTGAGGGGGGTGTTAAAGTCCCCCACTATTATTGTATTGTTGTCGATGTGTTTCTTTGCTTTTGTTATTAATTGCCTTATATAATTGGCTGCTCCCATGTTAGGGGCATAGATATTTACAACTGTTAGATCTTCTTGTTGGATAGACCCTTTAAGTAGGATATAGTGTCCTTCCTCATCTCTTATTACAGTCTTTGGTTTAAAATCTAACTTGTCTGATATAAGGATTGCCACCCCAGCTTTCTTTTGGTGTCCATTAGCATTGTAAATGGTTTTCCACCCCCTCACTTTCAATCTGGGGGTGTCTTTGGTTCTAAAATGAGTCTCTTGCAGACAGCATATCAATGGGTCTTGTTTTTTAATCCAATCTGATAGCCTGTGTCTTTTGATTGGGGCATTTAGCCCATTTACATTCAGGGTAACTATTGAAAGATAGGAATTTAGTGCCATTGTATTGCCTGTAAGGTGACTGTTACTGTATATTGTCTGTGTTCCTTTCCTGTCTATGTTGCTTTTAGGGTCTCTCTTTGCTTAGAGGACCCCTTTCAAGATTTCCTGTAGGGCTGGTTTTGTGTTTGCAAATTCCTTTAGTTTTTGTTTGTCCTGGAAGCTTTTTCTCTCTCCTTCTATTTTCAATGACAGCCTAGCTGGATATAGTATTCTTGGCTGCATATTTTTCTCATTTAGTGCTCTGAATATATCCTGTCAGTCCTTTCTGGCCTTCCAGGTCTCTGTGGATAGGTCTGTTGCCAATCTAATGTTTCTACTGTTGTAGGTTACATATGTCTTGTCCCGAGCTGCTTTCAGGATTTTCTCTTTGTCTCTGGGACTCGTAAGTTTTACTATTAGATGTCGGGGTGTTGACCTATTTTTATTGATTTTGAGAGGGGTTCTCTGTGCTTCCTGGATTTTGATGCCTGTTTCTTTCCCAAAGTAGGGAAGTTCTCTGCTATAATTTGCTCCATTATAACTTCTGCCCCTCTCTCTCTTTCTTCTTCTTCTGGGATCCCAATTATTCTAATTTTGTTTCATCTTATGGTATTGTTTATCTCTCGAATTCTGCCCTCATGATCCAGTAGTTGTTCATCTCTCTTTTTCTCAGCTTCTTTATTTTCCATCATTTGGTCTTCTATATCACTGATTCTCTCTTCTTCCTCATTTATCCTGCAGTTAGCGCCCGCATTTTTGATTGCATCTCATTAATAGCCTTTTTGATTTCTACTTGGTTAGATTTTAGCTCTTTTACTTCTCCAGAAAGTGTTTCTCTAATAACTTCCATGCTTTTTTCAAGCCCAGCTAGTATCTTTAAAGTGATGATTCTGAACTCTAGATCCGACATCATACTAATGTCCATATTGAGTAGGTCCCTGGCAGTGGGTACTACCTCTTGTTCTTTTTGTTGAGGTGATTTTTTCCATCTTGTCATTTTGTGCAGAGGAGAATAGATTAGTGAGAGAACAAAATGCTAACAGGGTAACAACGTCCCCAGAAAATATACTCTAAACAAATCAGAAAAGACCTGAAGCAGTGGAAAAAGAAACGGAAAGAGAGGAAAAGAAAAAGAAAAAAAAAAAAAAAGAAAATGAAAAAGATAAAAACAAACAAAAACAGAAGAAAACAAAAAAAAACAGAACATGATCAAATATGCTCAGGCTGGTATATAGATCAGTGCCACACACTAGATTTGGGGTGTATTTTGGTCTTTTAGAAGAAGGTGCCTCCCAAAATTTTAAAGAAAGAAAAACTTATATATGTACAAAAATAATAGTTGATATGATGAAGGGATGGAATGTGACTCTAAAGATGGAAATTATAAAAAATTTTATAAAAGGAATTGATAAGAAGTTGTTTGAAAAAAGAAAGAAGAGGATTTAAAAAAAAAAGAGGGAGAGAATGTGATCAGGCAGGGGAGTAGAAAAAAACCATACACTAGAGATTTAGGGTATATTTTGATCTGTTAGAAGAAACTATCTCAAAATTTTAAAGAGAGAACAACTTATATATATATATATGCCAAAAATACGGATAACTACTATGAAGGGATTGAATATGACTCTAAAAATGAAAAATAAAAATGTTTTTTTAAAAAAGGGATTGATTAGATGTTGGTTGAAAAAGGGAAAAAGAAAAATTAAAAAAAAAACAGTTAAAAAAAATTAACTTTGAAGGACTACAGAATCATGGTAAAAAAGCCATGAATTCTATGTGCAGTAGTCCCCTAGCGCTGGAGTTCTGCCGTTCTCATTGATCGGTAAACTTGGTCTTGGCTGGCTGTTCTCGCTGATCTTCTGGGGGAGGGGCCTGTTGCCGTGGTTTCCAAATGTCTCTGCCGGAGGCGGAATTGCCCTGCCCTTGCCGGTCCGGGCTAAGTAATCTGCTCGGGTTTGCTCTCGGCAGCTTTTGTTCCCTGGAAGCTTTCCGTACAGCTTTGGAGGCGGAGAGTGAAAATGGCGGCCTCCCAATCTCCGTCCCATAGAAGCTGAGAACTCAGGGCCCCACTCTTCAGTGAGCCCCCAGAGAAAAGCCATCAGTCACTCCCATCTCCCCGGTCTCCGGCTGCACTCTGTGCTCACCCGGCCTGTAACCGCGCGTTTCTATCTCTGACACCCGACCCCGGGTGGAGTCTCCAAACCCAGCAGATCCCTGTGGTGCGCTCCTGCACCTCTCCTCCCGGGAGAGGAAGGGGAGTCTCCCCGGATCTGCTGCTTGTTGGGTCCCTGCTGGAGGAGCAGTGGCCCGACTCTGCCCTGGATCACAGTTTATGACAACCCCGAGCTGAGAGCCCGCGCCTGGGCTCCGCCTCTGCAGCCGGCTTCCCAGCTCCGATCCCTGGGAGCTCTGCCGCACTCAGGCACCCTCGGTCTTTCTGTGACCCCGAGGGTCCTGAGACCACATTGTCCCGCGAGGGTTCCACCCCCAGCTTAGCCACCGGAGTGACGTCCCTCAGCGGAGCAGACTTTTAAACGTTCGGATTTTGTGCTCCGCGGCTCTATCACTTGCCAGAAGCGGCCGACGGAGGCCCCTCCCCTGCCGTCTATCCTCCCGAATATCGCCTCGGATTCACTTCTCTGCACGTCCTACCTTCCAGAAAGTGGTCGCTTTTCTGTTTAGAGAGTTGTTGCTATTCTTTTCTTCGATCTCCTGTTGAGTTTGTAGGTGTTCAGAATGGTTTGATCCTTATCCAGCTGAATTCCTGAGACCAGACGAAATCCAGGTCTCCTACTCCTCCGCCATCTTGCTCCGCCCCCCCCCGCAAATATCATTTTAAAATGTGATCTTATTCCTCTTTGATCACCAAATGTCTGAGAAGTTGGTTGAAATCTATAAACCCTAAAAGAGGCAACTTGATTGCGGCATTGAGGTTGAATGTAGGTTCAAATGCTATGTTTGCCAAAGAGGTGGGTGACTGACATTTAGCAGTGTCCTTGAAGAGGCTTGCTGGCTTACTTGTGTATGGAAAGGACAGTTTCTGGAATGCCTAGCACCTCTGCATAAGAGCCACAGATGCAGTGGAATCCATAAAGAGGAAAACCTCATGGCTTGCTCTTTGGGGCATCCAGACATACTTAGTTAGGTCCATGCACTTGGGTCCAAGCCATTGTATCATCTGTGCTGGGGAATTGCTGGAGGGAGATTGCTATCCCTGGCTTGTTGGATGATGCTGACCGACTCCTAGGTGGACTTGCACTTTGAAGAACCATTGCACACCTCCCCTAACACCTTTTATCACTAGGGAAGACTTGTGCCATTTACTTTGGTTACATTTTACCATGGGCTATGGTGGCTTGGAGATAGGGGTCTAAGGTGGCTGTGTGGAATATTAAATCTTCCTTTTGTCTTTTCATTCCTTGTGAGTCTATGCTGTCCCTAAACTGTCAGGTGTTAGATAGGAAACAGTTTACTTTCAGCTCTAGAGGGCTTGAATGATGTACCACCAGGACTTATGGTTGCCTTTGGGAAGCATTGTGCTTGAGTCTCAGACCTGGGTTCAAATCCTGATGCAGCCCCTCTGGTGATTCTCTTAGATTCTTTGAGTCTTGGTTTCCTCCTTTATATGGTGGTTAATTATACTTGTTGCATAGCATCATTGGGAGATTAAATAAAATAATGATGAAAGTTCCTGGCATGGAGCTTTAGAAATATAGTTTCCTTCTAATATAGCCTAATATGTCAGTTGTGATACCTGAAGCTAAAGCCTTAAGGAATTAATTTAAATTTAATGAAAAAATAATATATGCATTATTTAAAAAAAAGTGAGAAAAATCTTTAGATTTAAACTGAGGGATTTTGAAGGTAGAATTATGGTCTTATTTCCTAAATGCATTTGTTTCCAGTGACTATTTTATTCACTTTATATGGAAAAAATTATTTCATATAGAAGAGATAGCCTTGGTATAAAGGCATCTGATGAAATGCAGCTAATTAAACACATAATTTGGTACAGACTGTGTACCCAACATATTTTGGCACATAAAATATTTACTCTGATAGACTGAAGCTGTTATTTTGAACTGGGTCTCAGTTGTTATTGAGACTGAGTGTTTTTAATCTAGCAAATGATAATGACTTCATCACTTCTGACTTTGTGTGTCTGGTTTCAGCCGGGAATGAGATTTTATTGCTGTGCTTTTAGCTTTCGGTAAGAGTGCTTGATAGACTATCACTGCTAAGATCTTGTTTTTGAAAAGAACATTAAATACTTGTTAATTTATATTTATATTCAAAACTCTAAATCTGTGCGAAACATAAGTAAGTCTCCTAATTATGAATTTTCCTCCTATTTTCAGTTTTATGTGAAATCCAGGAACTTGAACAGCACAAAAAGTAGATCAGCTCAAAGTTTCTTTCAAAATGCTTTGATATTTTGGTCTCTGCCCTTCCTGCTTTGTGATGCATTTGTATTAGAAAAAAAGGATAGTCTTGGTTGTGTTCTAAGCAGGTATATTTTGAAGAAAACCCCCTAAACCTGTGCTATAAGAAAGCACTGTTTGAGTTTCAGTTTCAAATTTACTTAGTGTGTTTAAATTTACTTCTAGAGATGCAAGTTCTACTTTAGTTCAACTTTAGTTTCCTTCACTAAGTCTCAGGTGATGCTGAGGTTGCTGATCTGAGTACCACACTGAGTAGAAAGAGCTGTGTGCACATTTGAAAATCTGACTGCTTGGGTTTGAATGCCTGCTCTACTCTTTATTACCCCTATGACCTTGTTGTGTAGGACCTTTAGCTGCTCTGTGTCTCTGTTTTGGCATCTGTCAACATGGGAATGATTAAAATGGCATTTGGCTCTAAGAGTTCATTTAAAGAAAAACTGATATAACCCACATGAAGTATTTAACACCTAACAGCAAAGTGATAACTACTAATAAATTTTAATATATATTTTATCTGGTGATAATGGCTTTCAGAGAATTGGAAGGGGAGAGGGGGCGTCCTAATATTCATTTATTTTTGCTTGAGAAACATTTTAGTGCAACTCAGTGACCAATTGTCCCAGTTTTCCCAGGACTGGGTTTTTCAGTGGTTTTAGTCCTGAAAGTCTCTTGTCCTGGGAAACCCCTCATTTCTGAGCAAACCAGAAGAGTTGGTCACCCTTATATTTAAGGACTTAGGGTCTTTTTAAGTCTTCACAGTAATCTTATGACATGGGTATCATTAACTGAATTTCCCAGATAGGCCATGACTAGTAAGTGGTGAAGCCTCTATTCAACTCTGCCTTTGAGTGGCTTCATAGTCCTTAGATGCTCCATTACATCTGTTGTACAATCAAATGTTATTGCTGTATTCTTATGTAGTTTTTCAAAATGCATATCAGAAGCATATTTGGTTTAGATTAAGATAAAATAATACAAGATATTCAACCCCCATAAAGTTCATAAAAAATAGGTAAATAGGAATATACTGGACATGCAAGAATCATGAGGCTGCCCTGTTCTAAGGTCTGAGGAAAGGTGACTCATCTAGAAGACTTGCTGTCTCATCTCAGAGTCTGCTTTTTGTAGACTAAATGAAGTGGACAGATTAAGATGAAGCTTAGTGGCAGAATATTTATATAATTCTAGTAGAGGATGGGAATTTGTGGAAGGGGCTAGGGAAAATCTGATTTTATTACTTTTTTTTTCTCGACCCTTTTCTTTCTAGTCTTCTGCCAAAACAACCAGACAGGTGTTCCTTACCTTTCTTCATTTCTCTGCCTTTGTAAAAAATTAGTTGGTGTGGACACAAGTGCACTTTGTCAAGTGACAACATCAAGGGATGCCTGAACATAAGAAAGTCCTCATATTATCCCATTACCCTGTCTAAGCTTTTTATGTGACAGCCAGAGAACCATATCAGCTGGAATCCTTCCTTTAGTCTTCATGAAACAAATGCTCTTAGCTCCAAAAATACTTCTACAAATACTTCTCACAGAATTTGCTCAGCTCAGTTTTACTATTAAGAAAGCTACTGCTTATTGCCAAAGGAATACTTAACAGTGGTTTCCAAACCAGAGTTTCCTTAGTTGGATGTAGCCCTAGTGAACCTGGGCCTCAGGGGAAGTCACATTTTTTTTTTGTTGTTCTAAAAATGGACTTGGATATGACATTTAACATAAGAACTAAAAACATTTAAAAATTCAATACATTGATATAAAATATAAATATAAATAATACAAAATAAATCAGTGCTAGTTATCTTAAAATCTGTAGAATCAACAAAATTTTAAAGTAGGGACCCTTTATTATACTTATTTATTTATGTATATATTGTAAAACTGCATTTTAATGTGTAATGGATTTGAAATGTGTAAGTGTATTCAAATGCTTGATTTTGCTATTTACAAAAATTTTTATAGAAGATAAGAATTGAAATGGAAATATCCCAATTTCATCTGTTTGGTTTGCCTACAATTTTATTTATTTATTTATTTATTAAAATTTTATTTTATTATGTTATGTTAGTCACCATTCATTACATCGTTAGTTTTTGATTTAGTGTTCCATGATTCATTGTTTGCATATAACACCCAGTGCTCCATTTAATACGTGCCCTCCTTAATACCCATCACCGGGCTAACCCATCCCTCCACCCCTCTGATTTGCCTACAATTTTAATTGAAGATAAAACCCATGAGTAAATTACTTTTGCAAATAAACTGCACAGTTCAATAAAGATCACTAAAATTATTGAAAAAAATCTCAATCATTGAAAAATAGAAGGGAAGTTTAGAATTATTCTTTATCAGTTTCTCAAAGTGTGGCTTCTGGACCAGCAATATCAGCATTACTTGAGAACTTGCTAAAAATGAAAATTGTTCTCTTCCACTCCAAACCTATTGTTTCAGAAACTCTGGTGGAGGGGCCCAGCAGTCTATACTTTAATCTTCCTTAGGTGATTCCTGTTCACGTTCAAGTGTGAGAATCTCTGGTCCAGACCATCCAGAAGAGTGTCCAGTGGGTCATTAGGAGTTTGAGAATTAGAACCTAAATTGATGACTCAGAAATTAGATAACCTCTTTTTCTCTTTGCCTTCGAGAGAAGTGATGACCATTGGACAGTGTGGTGTAATGAAAAGAATTTGAATTTTGAAGTGTGAAGATCTGGTTTCAGTTTGCAACTTTATATATGCAAATCACTTAAGTACTTTGAGCCATGGTTTCTAATATATAAAATGGGGATAATGATAGCCTCAGTCTCATAGAGTTGCTGTGATCAAATGCAGACATGCTTGTGAGGGCAATTTTTAAATTATCCAGTGCTGTGCAAATGTTACTTTTCATACGATCATTACTGCCAGTATGATTGCAGTTCTCAAAACTTACCCTTCTCACTTCCCCTGTCTTTGCCCCATTACAATTTAATTGCCTCGTGAAATTTAAGTTTTGCAAAGCAGAGATTTTAAAAAAAAGAAATTGGAGACTTTTTAGACAAGAAAAAAACCCAGAGTTCTTGCAATTTCTTTTATATATGAAATGATACATATGGATTTTTTCCTTTGTTTCATGAATAGTCTTTTAAGCCTTTAATCCACAACGTAAAATGAATTAATAGCACATTTCAGTGATACCACAGCAATAATAATGCATTTGGAACATTAAGTGTCAAATTTCCCTCACATATTTCAAAAATTGTTTTACATTTTTTTCTGGTTTAACCTCTCTTGACACCAGTGAACTTAAGGCTTGTAATTGAAGGATAAGTGAGCAAAAAAGCAGTTCAAGTGATAATATATCCATTTCAATTCCTATTTTCTGGACGGAGACCTTTTATGCTAAGTTCATGTGAGAATAAATTTTTATGGCAAAATTATAACCCTCAGATCGATGTTACTCAGGCAGGCTGAGATCTGTCCTGATATAATGGATTTTGTGACAATGAAATGCAAGAGAGTCTCCCAAAAGCTTTGCCTAAGGAATTTCTGACAGTAGCCTACATGCTACCAAAATTTTCAAGATGCTATTATGACTCATTTCTACTCATTACAGAAAAATGGCTTGGTATTTTAATCATGAAAATACAGTTGTGTCGAAGAGGAGAAAAGTGTAAAGACATAATCTTTGAAATATTGCCATGTATTCATATTAGCTGCACCATTTAGTAAATGTTGTTGCTTTTATTGTGGTTTTTATTTTTTTATTTTTAAAAAAGATTTATTTACTTGAGAGAGAGAGAAGGAATGAACAGAGGAAGGGGCAGAAGAAGAGGGAGAGAGTGTTTTAAGCATACTCCGTGCAGATGTGGAGCCCAATGCGGGGCTCAATCTCATGACCTTGAGATCGCGACCTGAGTCATAACCAAGAGTGGGATGCTTAACCGACTGCACAACCCAAGTCCCCTTGCTGTGGTTTTTAATTTGGAAGGTTGCATATATTTGTTACGCCTAATTTGACTTCTAATCATAATTTTCTGCATGTCACTAGTTGAATGAAAAGAGGTGTCTTCTGTAATTAGAGGTAATCTGAACTTCATATAATTTCCTGTAAGTTCTTTCCTCCCTAAGCGATATTGCTTCTTCTCCCATTTCAGTGGGGTCATTTTTTTCAGGGAGAATATGTAAAGATGCCTCAAAATATTGTAACACTGCAGTTGAAAATATCACAGCATCTATAAGGGCCTCATAGTTTTTTTCTTTTTATCCCCCTCAGTTTTATTCAGTTGTAATAACATAAACATTGTGTAAGTTTAAGGCGTACACCCTGCTGATCTGATACATGTATATATTGTGAAATGATTACAATAGAGTTAGTTAATACCTCTATCACCTCACCTAATTACCTTTTTTTTTTTTTGGTGGTGAGAACATTTAAGATTTACTCTCTTAGCAACTTTCAAGTATATGATACAGTGTTGTTAACTATTGTCATCATGTTCTATATTAGATCCCCAGAATTTATTCATCTTTCAGCTGGAAGTTGTACCTTTTGACCAACATCTCCCCATCTCCCCCACCCTGAGCCTGGCAGCAACTATTCTGCTGTTTCTGTGAGTTTGGCTTTTTTAGATTCCACATGGAAGTAATATCGTACAGTGTTTGTCTCTCTCTGTCTGACTTATTTCACTTAGCGTAATGCCCTCAAGGTCACCTGCGTTGTCACAAATAGTGATTGCCTTTTTTCTCAAGGCTGAATGATATCCCAGTGTATATGTATGTATGTATGTGAATATCATTCCAATGATATTCATGTGTTACATGCATATATACACATACCTATATACATGTATGTTACACACATATATACACACATATGTATATTATACACACACCCACATTATATGTATCTCACGTCTTCTTTATCTGTTCATCCATAAATGGACACTTAGGTTGTATCCATGTCTTAGCTATTGTGAATAATGCTGCAGTGAACATGGGACTACAGATATCTCTTTGAGATCTTGGTTTCATTTCCTTTGGATATATACCAAGAAGTGGGATTACTGGATTATGTGGTAGCTCTGTTTTTATTTTTTTGAGGCCTCTATACTATTCTCCATAGTGGCTGCACCAATTTCCATGAGTAGTGCCCAAGGATTCCCCTTTTTCCATATCCTTGCCAACCCTTGTTATCTTTTGTCTTTTTGATAGTAGACATTGTAATAGGTATGAAGTAATATGTCACTGTGGTTTCAGTTTGCATTTCCCTGATGATTGGTGATCCTGAACATCTTTTCATTTAGTAGTTAGCCATTTGTATGTCTTTGGAAAATGTCTATTCAGGTTCTCAGTCTAATTGGATTGCTTTTTTTTTTTTTGCTATTAGTGTATGAGTTCCTTATATATTTGGTTATTAACCCCTTATCAAATAGGTGGTTTGTAAATATTTCCTCCCATTCTATAGGTTGTCTTTTCATTTTGTTGATTATTCCTTTTCCTTTACCTACAGAAGTTTTCTAGTTTGATGTAGTCCCACCTTACTTATTTTGCTTTTGTTGCTGTGCTTTTGATGTCATATCCAAAAAATCATTGCCAAGACCAATGTCAGGGAGCCTTTACTTTATAGTAAACTCCTTTCTTCCAGGAGTTTTATGGTTGCGGGTCTTATGTTTAAGTTGTTAATCCATTTTGAGTTAAATGGTTTCCATTTGCATGGAATAACTGTGTCCATTCCTTTACTTTGAACCTGTGTGTGTCCTTAAAGCTGAGGTGAGTCTCTTATAGGTTAATTTTGTTCTTGTTTTTTGTTTTTGTCTATTCTGTGTCTTTCGATTGGAGACTTTACTTCATTTACATTTAGAGTAATTATTGATAGGTAAGTATTTACCAATGCCATCTTATTGGTTTTTTTTTTTTTTTTTTTGGCTGTATTATAGTTTCCTTGTTCCTTTCTTCCTCTCTTGCTGTTTTCCTTTGCAAATTCATGATTTTCCATAGTGGTGTGCCTTGATTCTCTTTATCTCTCATGCATACTGAAGGATTTTGCTTTGTGGTTACCAGGAAGATTACATAAAATATCTTATAAATATAACAGTCTCTTTTACAGTGATAATGTAAATTCAATAGCATACAAAAGCTCTACTTCCTTTCTCCATCTTATATGTTTTTGATGTCACAATTTGCCTTTTTATATTGTATATTCATTAACAAATAACTGTAGTTGTAATTGTTTTTAATACTTTTGTCTTTAACCTTTTTTTATTTTTTATTTTTTAAATTTTTTTTAAAGATTTTATTCATTTATTTGACAGAGAGAGACACAGCGAGAGAGAGAGCACAAGCAAGGGGAGTGGGAGAGGGAGAAGCAGGCTTCCTGCTGAGCAGGGAGCCTGATGTGGGGCTCGATCCCAGGACCCTGGGATCATGGCCTGAGCCAAAGGCAGACGCTTAACGACTGAGCCACCCAGGAGCCCCTTTAACCTTTTTTTAAAAACCAGAGTTAAGTGGTTAATATAACACCATATTAGAGTATTATGAATTTGATTTTACCAGTGTGTTATATATTTTTTTATGTTTTCATATTACTGATAGAGTCCTTTCATGTCACCTTCAAGAATCCTTTCAGCATTTTTTTTTTAAAGATTTTATTTATTTATTCGAGAGAGAGAATGAGATAGAGAGAGCATGAGAGGGGGGAGGGTCAGAGGGAGAAGCAGACTCCCCGCTGAGCAGGGAGCCCGATGCGGGACTCGATCCTGGGACTCCAGGATCATGACCTGAGCCGAAGGCAGTCGCCTAACCAACTGAGCCACCCAGGCGCCCCCCTTTCAGCATTTCTTATAAGGCAGATCTAGTGGTGATGAACTCCCTCAGCTTTTGTTTTTCTGGGGAAATTTTTTTTTTTTAAAGACTTTATTTATTTATATGACAGAGAGAGACAGCGAGAACAGGAACACAAGCAGGGAGAGTGGGAGAGGGAGAAGCAGGCTTACCGCTGAGCAGGGAGAGCCCGATGCGGGACTCGATCCCAGGACCCTGGGATCATGACCTGAGCCCAAGGCAGACGCCTAACGACTGAGCCACCCAGGCGCCCTATGGGGAAATTTTTATCTCTTCTTCATTTCTGAAGGAAAACTTAATTGGATAAATTTGGTTGGCAGTTTTTTCTTTCAGCATTTTGAATATATCATCCTATTCTCTCCTGGTCTGTAAGTTTTCTGTAGATAGATCTGCTGATAGACTTAGGGGGATTCCCTTATAATGATAAGCTTCTTTCCTCTTGCTACTTTTTAGATTCTATGTTTGTCTTTGATTTCTGCCAGTTTTATTGTAATGTGTCTTGGAGAAGATCTTTAGAGTTGAATTTATTTGGGGACCTATGAGCTGACCATGAACTTGGATGGGTAAATCTCTCCCCAGATTTGGGATGTTCTGAGGCATTATTTCTTTAAATAAGCTTTCTGCCTCTTTCTCCCTTCTTCTGTGACTCCAGTAATTTGCAAATTGCTTCTCTTGGTGGTATCCCATAATTCACATTGGTTTTCTTCACTCTTTTCATTCATTAAAAAATCTTTTTCCTCTGCCTAGATAATTTCAAAGTTCTTGTCTTTTATTTTGTGGATTTTTCCTTCTGCTTGATCCATTCTATTGATGCTCTCTATTGCATTTTTCATTTCATTCATTGTTTTCTTCAGCTCCAGAATTTCTGTTAGGTTCTGTTTTTATGATTTCTATCTCTTTGTTAAACTTCTCATTTTGTTCATGTAGTGTTTTCCTGGTTTTTTTTTTTGGGGGGGGGAAATTATCTTCCTGCATTTTCTAATAGCTCATTGAGCTTCCTTAAAATAGCTATTTTGAATTATTGAGTAAATTGCAGGTCTCCATGTCTTTGGGGTCAGCTACTGGAAAATTATTGTTACCCTTTGGTAATGTCATGTTTGTTTGATTTTTCATGTTTCTTGAAGTCTTATGTTTCTGTCTTCACATCTGAAGTAGCAATCACTTCCTCCAGTCTCTATTGACTGACTTTGGGGAAGAAATACCTTCTTTCAGTCCTGCTGGAGATTCTGAGGTTTTCAGACCTTCTGTGGATATGCTTGTTCCACACTTCTTGCTCCCTCTTGTGGCAGAATTCTTAAGCTTGTATGCCTTGTGTTGATCTTGCAATGCACCAGGCTGGGTGCTGTTAGCCTCCCTTTTACTTTTCCAAGGGCAGAGCTAAATGTTCAAGTTTGTGGTTTCTCCTTGGCCAGCAGATTCAGGCCAGCTTTTGGCACATGTTCACTATCTGTCTGCCAACGCTTGTTCTCACTGCTTTTGGGAGCACGCACGGGGAGCCGGCCATGGGGTGTGGGTGTTTGTGTGTGATGAGCATTTAGCACTGTGGTGCTTGTGGCTAGATAGGAGATATGCGGGTGAGGTGTCTCAGTGACTCACCGGTGGGCCTTATGATGGAGTTCCTGATAAGGTTAGTAGCATCCATGTCCCTTAGATATGTTCCAAACCCTGGCTGCTGTCCTCCCAACTGCTGATTGCTTTCCAGCCATGCAGCTCATGACTCAGTACTCTGGAGGCAAGAGATAAATTGGCCTCTTCAGCAGCATCCCACACAGCTGTGGAAGCCAGGTGCTCATACACAATCTCTCCCTTTCCTCTGTGGGAAAAAATTACAGGCCAAGAGAGCCCTGTTGGGTTGAGCTGTGCCACCTTGCAGGAGAGGTGATGTGGGTAAAGTAAAATTGTTCCTCTTACCCTCTCCAATGTGTCCAGACTCAAATATTTTTGCTCCAGTGGTGTTCTGGAACTTCTCCACTAGGCTCCTGGACTTCCCCATAACAAATAAACTGGCAAGCTTTAATAATTTTGTTAAATTTTAGCATATTTAATTTTCTTGGTTTTGGTAATTAGAAATGTAATAGATATTTTATATATTTTTTCTGAATATTGCTAAGCAAACAGAGAAAAAATCCATAGTAACAACAACAAAAAGAAGCAAATTACTACACAAACTCTGACTTCCCTGAGTTGGAGTTAATACTTACTTTGATGTATGCAAATATTTTTTCAAATTATGTTGGATTTTGTTTTCTATTGTTTTTAAACATTTGAGGATCTGTGACCCTTAGACTGTAAAAATTTGTTGAAAGCTTTGCATACAGGAAAATGTACATATGCACATGCGCATGTCACTTTGCTTCCCATCATAGCAGAGCCTTGGGGAAGAACCACGCTTGAGAGCAGCAGTTGGGCCATTGGTTTTGTGCCACCCAACGCCTACCTCAATTAGAAACCACCTGACCCAGTTCTCTTTAAGATAAGTGTGCTTTGGGGACGCCTGGGTGGCTCAGTCGTTAAGCGTCTGCCTTCGGCTCAGGTCAAGATCCCGGGGTCCTGGGATCGAGCCCCGCATCAGGCTCCCTGCTCAGTGGGGAGTCTGCTTCTCCCTCTCCCTCTAACCCTCCCTCCTACTGGTGCTCTTGCTCTCTCTGATGAATAAATAAAAAATCTTAAAAAAAAGAATATGTGTAGGGCACCTGGGTGGCTCAGTCGTTAAGTGTCTGCCTTCGGCTCAGGTCATGATCCCAGGGTCCTGGGATCGAGCCCCGCATCGGGCTCCCTGCTCAGCCGGAAGCCTGCTTCTCCGTCTCTCACTCGCCCTGCTTGTGTTCCCTCTCACGCTCTCTCTCTTTCTGTCAATTAAATAAATAAAATCTTAAAAAAAAAAAGATAAGTGTGCTTTGTCCCAAAAAGAAACAAAATGGAAATTAGTGGCTTACCTTGGTGAGCATTTATTATTTCAGATACTAACAAAAATCTAGAAGATAAGCAGGTCAGACAAGGGTGACTGTGTCTTACTGGATATCAGTTGGTGGTAGATTCAGGATTCTAACCCAAACTCTTTCTGATTTCTAGTCCTGTAATTTTATATAACACATTACTCTCCAAGGATTTCCACCCAGGACACATCTGGAACTGCTGTGCTAATTGTCATGAGCATAGGCTTCTACTATCATATTTTTTTGCTTCAGTTCTTGAGAGCATTTTATGGTTCAAGATGATTGCTTAGCATCAGCTATCACAATTCTATTTCAGTCTGAAAGAAAGAGGGATGGGGAGGAAGGACCAAAGTGAATATGCCACAGGTCTTTGAAGTCAGTTGCCTAGATTTTGCCGCATGATGTTTGTTCTTCCAACTCACTGGCCAGAACAGTTCAAGAGCCACCTCGTTTTGAAAGGGAAGTTTTGAATTTGAGACTTTGAGTGGCCATGTACCAGTTCAGAATTAGGAGACCTATTACTAGGGAAGAAGGAAGAATAGATTTTAGAGGACAACTAGAAGTTTTTAAAGTCAGGCACAGTTTCTGAACCCCATTGTTTCTTATAGATGCTCAAATAAATGAGTGTTCAACTGAGATTGCTTACTGCTACTGCTTTGTATTATTTGTATCTTGGGAAACCAACATCAGTTTAATACTACCACGTTTCATTGCAGATTTTTGGAACCAATACATATTCTTTTTTAGAAAAACTCCCATTTACCTTTTCTATATTAATGGTAAAAGATTAGTTTATACTACCGAGAGAACCATGTGGTGGAATCAAGAAGAGTTCTCTGTCCATGATCTTTTCCCATGTCCAGGAAAGCCCAACATTTTTTTTTTTATAAGAGGCAATGTAATCTCATAACCACTGTTTTGCCTTTTACTTTCTTGACTCTGTCACCTTTCCCCCCTGTACCTGTAAAGCAGTCTTGTGAGTTTATATTGGTTTCCTCTAGACAATTTTGCATGGGAAACTTTTACCTACCTCATAACTATCAGAAATACTCATCACCTTGTAGATTTGATGGCATTCTTTCTTTTATGGACCCCTAAAGGATTAATGAGGAATGTCCCAGATTATTTGTTTTCCTGGTTTCTCAGGATCTTTGAGGATCTTCAAAAATTTTGTCCAGTGTTATGAGAAGTCAGTTTATAGGAAGTCAAGGAACTCTTTACTTGTCCCTCAAATTCTGGTCAGGCATCTGTGTTCTGGATTTCTAGAATGTAGGCACTGCTGTAGTCACATGATGAGGCATTGAAAAATCATGGTGCTGGGGGCAGGGTGAGGGGAGATATTTTGTAACTCTGTCTTAAGCAATAGGATTATAAGCAGTATAAAAGTTTAAGTTACTCTGTCCTTGGTCAACATGACTTTCTCTCTTACACTTGTACTACATTTCCAGACTTTTTCCCCCATCTATTATGAGGGCAGGGCTCACATCTGACCAGACTGTCTTGGCTGTGTCAGTAACTACCAAGAGATGTTTTGGCAGGTAGTTTTCTTGGGTTATGGCATGTTAAATTAAACTATTTTGAATTTAATGTATGTTATGTTGATGAGAACTGGATTGATTGTTTGAGGCACTGAGATTCATCTCTGTATGAACCACTTTATTTCCTGCTAGGACATCCTTTTGCTATTGTGAAGATATAAACAATGTCTGCTTCTATTAAAAATAAATATATATGCAGGCAAAATATGTTTTTGAATTGAAGATATTATTTCTTATTAACCGACTGCATGAGACACATTAATGCTTGATTATTAACACTAATAGAGAAATATAGAGAGTATAGTTTATAAAAAAACAGAAGATGCATTTTGGAATACAATTTATTTTATTATATTATTACATGAAATGCTGCAGCCACATGGAAAATCTGATTCTGGAGAAGGTTCTCATTTCTTTTCTGTGACCCACTGTATATCATGTTTCAGAATACTCAAAATATACTTTTTGCTGGGTTCGAACTTTATTTGGAGCAAAGAAAGATAGTTGAAAGCTTTCACTTAAAGCTATTTGTTAAGGTGCTATTAAGAGTAAATAAAAGCAAAAAGAATTAATGTAGGACTTAAGTGAGCAAGAGAGGGACCTAATCATGTAATGTGGAAGTTATATCTCGGGATAATTGAAGATTGACTTTCTGGTAAAAGGCACAAAGAAGGATTAATTGGCTTATTCCAAACTGAGGCCACTTCTTTAGGAAGTATGCTTGAGGATATACTTGGCAATAAACTTAACAGCTAGCAAGGTCTCTTTACAGGTTGGCTTTATCAGAGATTCTGGAAGGAGAAAACCAAATTTGCCTTTATCTCGGAGTTCAAAGGCAAATGTGTGTTTGATGCCCAGGTTGTAAGCCCAGTCTAAAGAAGAACCTGATGTTGGGTCTGTAAAACACAAACAATAAATATTTAATTAGAAACAAATGCTAATGTTTTTCTTGAAATGGAAATTCACTGGTGTAAAATTAGCAGTAAAACATAATTATGTGTACAGTTAATTGCAGTAATTAATGGCAGTAGTGATCTACATAGTATAGAGTGTAGAGTACAACATAATCATGGTTTTGGGATCCACCACAAATTTTAAATATGTGCTGCATTTTCAAAATTACATTTTGCTTGGGTCAGTACTCTAAATTGATTTTGTTTCCTGGGCACACAGTGTTGCAGATGGAGGTGGTCTGGGCAAGTGCAAGCAGCTGTGGAAACCAACTGAGGCGGGGCCTCTGGTCACTGAAAACTCGACAAAAAAATCATGCATACAGGCTAGGCAAAAGTACGTTCTTTCTAATAGTTCAGGTCTCTTTCTATTCACGTTGCTTGGTTAAATGATTTTTATAGTTAAAAGACCAAGAAAGCTTAAATAAGTTATTTTAAGGATGTATTTAGACCTTTAATCCAACTTTTCAATGTCAATTTTTATGAGATTTTACTAAGAATGTTATTTGAAAATCTAAACAGAATCTATAAATTATGTACATATAAGGTTTATACAAGTACATATATGTATATACTATAAATGCATTTATGTATATTCTGCTTTGCATAATAAGAAACCTACTTTCTTGTACATAGAATCATTTATGTTCTAGGACAGGTAATGAGTTTAATATTAATGTTTTAGGTTTGAATGATGAAAATTCAAAGCTGTGATGCAGAAAGAGGGAAGAAATATTTTGGTAGAAGGAGGGTTGGCTTTTAAACTATTCAACAAACTATAGAAATGATCCCTGAAAGTATAGTCTACAAATATTTATTAAAGCTTTAATATGCACAGTGCACTTTACTTGGCACTGTGGAGGGTGGCTGTGCAGGGTACAAAGATAAAGATGATATTGGTGTCTTTGGGAACTTACTGTTTAGGGGAGAGAATTCAAAGACACAAATCAATAGAGACAGGGTAGCATATGTAAGTACCATAAGAAAGGTACATTCTCTTATGAAGATTTAAAAAAAACATTATGTATGTCTGGTGAGGATGATGACATTTCATGCTCAATGCCTACTAAGTACCACCTTCATGATGTAGAGCCTTGAAAGGTATTTTTCCAGATGGACATGGAAGAAGGGCATTCTGGTCAGTGAGCTACAAAGATGGAAAAGCATGGAGGCCTTTTTAGGGACCAGTGAGATCCAGCTAGACTGGAACAAATGGAGCAGTGACAGTTTGTGGGCAAAGCTCAGAAAACCTGATAAATCAGGACAGGTATTTTGTTTGGGAGGCAATAATAATTATTTTAGTGTTGCACTTAGGACAGTTAACCTGAACTGGAATGAGTAGAGACCAGTGAGGAGGTATTGTGAGATGAAAGCCTGAACTTGTGTAGGGTCACCACAGTGGGAATATCTTTGGGGGCTTTATGTCAGAAATGCTGGAATGGAAGAGTCACAAAATCTGATAAAAATGATTGAGATTTCAGTCTGGGTAGCTGAAAACAATCTACACATTATTAACAGAAATAGAAACTCAGAGAGGGTAGTGATGGTGAAAAGAAGGGATAAAGGAGGGAAGACAAAAGGATGTTTAGCATCAGCCACATTTAGGAAGGAGCTTGTCAAAATGAATTTTGAAGGTATTGGCAGAAATATTATAGGTGAAATTGGCTTGCACACATTCAGGATCATTATATTTTCTTGGTGGATTGATCCTTTTATCTTTATTAATGTCCCTCTTTGTTTCTAGCAAATTTTTTTGGTCTGAAATTTACTTTATCTGATATTTAATATGACCACTTCTCCTTGATTAACATTCACATGGTATATCTCTTTCAGGCCTTTCCATTTCAACCCATCTTATATTTAAAATGAGTTTATTGCAGACAGTGTATTATTCAGTTGTATTTTTTTAAATCCACTCTGCCAATCTGTCTTTATTTAATATCTTTAGGTAAATTATTGATATGACTTAAATCTGCCATCTTATTGTTTGATTTTTATTTGTTCCATCTGTTTTTCATTCTTCTATTTCTCTTTTATTTACTTTTTCTGGTTAAATGTACGTTTTAAGGATGCCATTTTGATGTATTGATTTATTTTTATTTTATTTTATTTTTAAAAATATTTTATTTATTTATTTGACAGAGAGCACAAGCAGGGGGAGCTGCAGAGAGAGAGGGAGAAGCAGGCTCCCCACTGAGCAGGGAGCTGGACATGGGGCTTGATCCCAGGACCCTGGGATCATGACTTGAGCCAAAGGCAGATGCTTAACCAACTGAGCCACCCAGGTGCCCCAGTTTTGATGTATTTATAATAACATTTTTGAGTCTATCACTTTGTGGAGTTTTCTTAGTGGTTGCTCCAGATATTACAATATACATATATAATTTACCATCACCTGCTGATATCTGTTTTACCATGTCAAGTGACATATAGAAATCTTACTTGCATTTAGGTTCTTTTTATCTTCCTACTTTTTAAATATAATTGTCTTGAGTACTTCTGTACATGCATTGAAGATCACATCAAATGGAGTTATATTTTGTGACTTCACCATCTTGAAGAGATAGTTGTTCATTCATTCATTCATTCATTCATTCATTCATTCATTCATTATCTAATCCATTGTTCTTGCTTCCTTTCTACAGTTTTAAGGCTTCTCCTGTTATATTTCTTTCTTATTTGGAGAGCCTCCTTTAGCCATTTTTAAAGGGTAGATCTTTGGGTGATGAATTCTCTTAAAGTTTTCCATTATCTGAGAAGGTCTTCATTTCCTCTTCACTTATGAAGGATATTTTTGCTGAATATAGAATTTAGGGTTGGTAGTTCTTTTCTTTTAGCACTTGAAAAATATTCTCATTTCCTTTTGGTTTTCCATGGTTTCAATAAGAAATCTGTCCTTTGAATTGTTTTTCCCCTCTAGATTGTTTCTCTCTGGTTGCTTTCAAGAGTTTTTTCTTTGTCTTTAGTTTTCAGAATTTTAATTATGAGGTACTTGATGTGAATTTCTTTGAGTTTATCCTGTTTGGCATTCACTTAGCTCTTTGGTATGTGGGTTTATGTTTTTAGGAAATTTTATAAATTTCAGTCTTTATTTTTTCATATATTTTTTCCATTCTCACTCTCCTTCTCCTCTTCTGAGACTTTGATGATATGAATGTTGGATCTTTTGTTACTACACCTCAGGTCCGTGAAGCTTTGCTTATCTTTTTTTCAATTGGTTTTCTCTCTTCAGATTGACTGAATTCTTATTCTGTCTTTAAGTTAATTGATTCTTCTGTCCATCATATTCATTCTGCTATTGAGCCCTTCCAGTGAGTTTTTAAGAATCAAGTTATTGTATTTTCTAGTTCTGTGACTTCTATTTGGTTCCTTTTATATCTTGCATTTTTTTGGTGAAATTTTCTGTGTTTTCACTTGTTTCAAGGCTATCTAATTACTTGTTGAAGCATTTTTTATGACGGTGACTTCAAAATTCTTATCAGATAATTCCAACATGTAAATCATCTCAGTGTTGGTATCTGTTGATTGTCTTTTCTCATTCATGCTGTGATTTTCCTCATTTTTGTTGTGACAAGTGATTTTTCCTTTTATCCTGGACATTTTGTCCATTATGTTAAATTTTAAATCTTAACTGAAATCTACTTTAGCAGTCATTCATCCTGTTTAGATTTAGCATGCAGGCCCTGATCTTCTTTTGTGACTTATGGTTCCAGTGACAATATGGTTTTCAAAATCTTTGCATGGCTATTTTGGTCTGGTTGGTTCCCCTAGTGCGGCTGGTTTCCCATTGATTGCTGCAGGTAACTATTGCGTGGGTGGAAGGTGGTCCCCCTAGCTTGGCCACCTGGTGCCCCTAGGTGGCAAATGAGGGCTCTAGTCTGCAGGATAGAGAGTGCTTCCCTGATGAGGAAGAAGCAGTTCTCTCTGAAGAGAGAACTCTGTGTGGTATGTGTGTAGTGTACCTGTGTTTTTTGAAAATGTCTACTTTTAGAAGCAGTCAGCAGAGACAGAGTAGAAAAGAAGAAGGAGGTGGCAATCCAAGAGTTCATTGTTAAGGAAGGCAAAGGAATGGCAAGAAGAAGGGATATTAACAGGGTCCAGTGTTGTAGGGAGTTTGTGGAACCTGTGAGCTGAGGTAAGTGTATTGGCTTTAGTGATCAAGAAGGCTGTCATTTTTAGTTAGAGTTGGGTTTAAGTTCATTAGAAAAAGGCACATAAAGTAAGAGTTTGGTAGCAACAGAGGTAGGGTAAGTAGGAATTACGTCTTATATGGTGATTTAGAGTGTACTAGGCATTTTAATAAACTTGGCCAATTTCTAGCTGTACTAGCTCCCCATTTGCAGTTAAGTATAACTATTGTGATTTAAAAGAGTTAAAGAGTGTGGCTATTTCACTTTGACAAATTTGCTTTATGTGAAATTTCTCATTAAGATTAATAGTGGTTGTTGAGAATATATACAATTTGTGGTTCTTCATAATTGTGTGATGTTATTGAGTGTAATACATTTTCTTTTTTCTTTTTTTTTTAAAGATTTTATTTATTTATTTATTTGACAGAGAGAGAGACACAGCAAGAGAGGGAACACAAGCAGGGGGAGTGGGAGAGGGAGAAGTAGGTTTCCCGCTGAGCAAGGAGCCAGATGCAGGACTTGATCCCAGGACCCCGGGATCATGACCTGAGCTGAAGGCCGATGCTTAACCATCTGAGCCACCCAGGTGCCCCTACATTTTCTTTTTTGATACCACTTTTTGTATCTTCAAAACCTTAACTTTGCAAACAAAAACTATATAAGGCATAAAATAAATGCAACACTGAAAGCTTTTTACTTGTAAGAATACATGTTTATAGAACTTAATATTTTGAACATGATACTTAGCCTTCTATTTATCTACATCTAAACCTACTAAAATATGTGTATATATTTATAAAATATAACCACTTGCTAAATACCAGGTACCCTTTTAAGTGCTTCATGTATATTAACTCATTTCATAAATTCCTATCACGACCTTAGGATTTAAGCACCAATTGCTGTTTTACAGAAGAGGAAATTTAGGCCCAGAGGGATTGAACAGTTTGCTCAAAGACACTAGCTAAGTACATGGTTGAGTCAGGAATCAAACCCAGGCTGCATGTCTTTAGAGTTTGTGTTATTAACCATTGTACTATACTACCTACTGTATGTCAATCTATAGTCCTCCCAGTAAAAAGTCTTCTTTGAGTTCTACAAGATAATTTTTTGTTGTCGACAACATTTTCTTAATATGTTGTCATTAAAAAAAATTCTTCACCTTTCAAGGCACATTAGGTGCAAGGAACTTACTGTAATACAATCAAAACAAGTCAAAATAAAACTGAACCAAACTGGGAATCCGGTTTCAGCCCACAGGAATCTACATAACATAATGCTGGTGGCTTAACATGTGTTTTTCAAAAAAAGCATTATTGACATGCATTAAACATAATGATCGGCACTTTTATGTCAATACTAAGTGAAAGTTTTATTTGAAGCAAGAGCTAAGCTAGAGGTGTGTGGGCATAAATTGAAATATTTTCTCTGCATTTTTGTTGTGCCTTAATATAATCTCAGCTTGAATGTCTTAGTAGATAGAGATTGGGTGTTGTGAGCTACAAATGTGAGGTCTTGATTTTCTGTTTTTCAAAATGCAGAAGTGGTACAGAGTGTGGAAAAGAGTACCAGGTTGAGATACAGGAGCAGATCTAGCAATTTGGTGTGTGGAGAAGGCAACAAGAAAGGCACTTTGAGGGACGCCTGGGTGGCTCAGTCGGTTAAGCGTCTGCCTTCGGCTCAGGTCATGATCCCAGGGTCCTGGGATCGAGTCCCGCATCGGGCTCCCCGCTCCACGGGGAGCCTGCTGCTCCCTCTGCCTCTGTCTCTCTCTGTCTCTCATGAATAAATAAATAAAAAAAATCTTTAAAAAAAAAAAAAAGAAAGGCACTTTGAAAGTAACTCCCCCCCCTTCATTTTTCCCTTCCTGCTATCTTTTTTTTTTTTTTTTAACATATAATGTATTATTTGTTTCAGAGGGGGAAATTGGAGGGGGAGATGAACCATGAGAGACGATGGACTCTGAGGAACAAACTGAGGGTTCTAGAGGGGAGGGGGTGGGGGGATGGGTTAGCCTGGTGATGGGTATTAAAGAGGGCACGTACTGCACGGAGCACTGGGTGTTATACGCAAACAATGAATTATGGAACACTACATCAAAAACTAATGATGTAATGTATGGTGATTAACATAACATAATAAAAAAAAAGCAAAAAAAGTAGCTTTTTAATTTATGATGTGACTCACAGAGGGATGATATTAATGATGCAAGCAATCTGTTCCTATCAATTCAGTGAAGTGTTCTTACTAACCAGATACTATATTCAGTTATTTCTAAGATGATAAGGATTGGATAGGTCATCAATATACAAATGTAAACATTTCACAATCTTTTACATCAGTTTCTGTGCCATCTAAATATTGCTGCTTTGTGACAAAGTAGTTGGTATACCATTTGATTCTGGTCTGGAACGCTGATCTTTGTTCCTGTTTTTCTCCAAATTGATAAAATCTTTCTGTATCTTATTTTTGTAGTCTATAAATGAGGGATTAAGCTTAGACCAGTGGTTCTCAAACCTAGTTTCATCTTTGAATTACTTTGGGTACTTTAAAAAAATGCAAGTGACTGACCCCCACCACAAACTAATGAAATCAGAATTTCTGTGGGTGGGGCTTAATCATCCACATATTTTAAAAGCTCAGATGATTCTGATGGGAAGTCAGGCTTGAGAACCAGGAATTAGATCGTCTCCTAGATTTCCTCCTGGTTTCAAATTTTATGATTTTTATTTATTTGCTATATTTGCTTCTTATGTTCAAATTGCATACTTGTTTTTTCTGGAGGTCAGAGCTCTCTCCATAATTTGGCTTTAAAAATGTTCCCTCAGCCTTTTCTTTGGTCTCCATCAAATCAAAGGGAGAAAACCACTAGCAAATGCTATAGATGCTTTCCCTGCGTCCTGGGACTTGTTAAGCGACAACCAGGGTGTTGGAATGACTAAACTTTAATTGTGGGGTGCCCTTACTTTCTGTTCTTACCCAGTCAGCAACACTTTGTTACCCCCTGCTTCTCATGAGTGTTTGATTCAATCAGATGTTTTATTAAAGCATTCACTCCTAAAAATTTTAAACATCTATCAAGCTGCTGCAGCCCTGTCTGGAAGAGGCAATTCTTTCTAAATCTGCATTTCTTTAAGAAAATCTTTTAATATAATTTAAAAAATTTAAGATACTGCTACAAAGTTGTACGGAATAGTAATTCCTCTTCACCCTGTCCTCCCACTTTGAAAGTGATACATGGTGGCTTCCAGCCATGGTATTTTTGGCTATCTCTTTCTCCCAGTTAGAATGTAACTTCTTGAGAGCAGTTATTATGTCTTAATTCTTCTAACCTACCTCTCAAAACTCCAAAGTTCTGGGCTATGATGGAGGCATTCCATAAATTCTTGCTCATTAAATTGACTGTGATACAATGCCATGCATAGCTTTAGTGTGCTCATAATTTGCATATATATGTAAATATACATTGCATATATATGTGTGTAAAGTGTGAGAACAATAATCCTTTGATGTTCTAGTTGCCATTTGCAAAGTGTGTTCCTGTTTGGAACCCTTTGTTCTTTGCTGCCAAGAGTATCTAGCTTGTCTGGTCCTGCAATTTCTCAATATCCACTAAGTAGGCTGCCATTTTAAATTGCTGTTCTAGTCTGTCCTCTCGTTCTTTGCTCACTTTTGGTCCACTTACATAGTTGAGTATATCATCTTTTTAGAAAGCTCATTTTCATCCACTTTGTGTAATGAATCTCTAGCATGGCTATGTTGCAGCAAGAGATCTGTTTGGATACACGCAATTGATTGTGTCACTATACTTTCTCTTCAGCCTTTTAACAAAGATTGGTTGATAGGTGATTGCTGATGAATGTTCTCTGGGAATGGGACTTGTCTGGTTTTTTGGTCATTTTTCTAATTCCACCAAAGGAGCTTCCAATAAGTTGGCTCTGGAAGTTGTATGTGATGATTTTGGCATTTTTGAATTCCATAGCAATTAGCAATTATTGAGGGTATAGACTTTAGTTCCAAGTTAATACTTTTAGCTTGGGTTGAGGAAGTAGTTTATAAGGTGTGGCCAGGTAGAATTATTGCAAGGATCCGTGGATTCACACATACATATTTCTTTTTTTCAATCCACAAATTTAAAAAGCATAATGGAAATAAGTATATGTGTTTGGTGGTGGTGGGTTGTTCATCAGAAGTTTAAAGGTTAGGGGCGCTTGGGTGGCTCGGTCAGTTAAGTGTCTGCCTTTGGCTCAGGTCATGATCCTAGAGTCCTGGGGATTGAGCCCCACATCAGGCTCCCTGCGCAGCAGGGAGTCTGCTTCTCCCCCTGTCCCTCACCCCACTCATGCTCTCTCTCTCTCACTCTCTATCTGAAATAAATAAATAAAATCTTTAAACAAATGTTTAAAAATATTGGATGTCATGGCTCTAGAGAGTGATGCAGGCTAGGTCAAGTCTAGTCTTGTGTTTTCAATCCATATTCACTGTTTTTGGATCAGTCAGGGTGCTATTTTAATTGAGCACGTTTATGGGAATTAATTCTGCTGTTGTTCCATGCCCTGCACTGGGCTATATATTTTGTGGTCTGAGAAGAGATCTGAAGTGTAATCCATGCTTTTGAGGAATTAAGTTTTGTTAGAAGTTAAAGTTTTGTAAGCAGTTCATTGGGAATTTTCCATTCTTCAATTCTAAGAATTGAAGCGATTTGGAGAAAAGGCAATTTTTAGTGAAGTATTTCTAAACTAACATCAGTGGGATCTTGCTATAAGGGAAAAAATGATTTCACTTCCCAAGGTCTGAATTAATGGTCTTTGGTGAAAAATCAAATGAATTTCTTTTCATTGCTTAAAAATAGAAAAACCTGGTTATTTTAGCTGCAGAAACCAAATGAGAAAGCATTATGTACAGTGGTCAAGATCATGGGTTTTGGTTTTGTTGAACTAAATCCCAGGTTAGCCAGTTACAAGTATAGCCTACCTCATAGGATGTTGTGAGATTAATTGAGATTGTGAAATCAAGGGCCAAGCACAGTGCCTGACTTGTCAGAAATCTGTCAGTAATTAAAAAAATGCACAAAGAAAGTCTAAAAATAGTGAAGAGTAAGAAGTGGTATTTAGACACTAAAACAAAAGCAACAGAACTAGAACCTTTACATCCTCTTTCTTAATCTGCCACACACATTTTAGTTTAACACAATAGGAAGGGGCTGGTGAGAAGGACATGAAACTGGTTTTACATGACCTAAGTGGCTGAAACTTTTGGCCTGCCCATTTTCCTACCAGGAGCTAGGGAAAACTGTCCAATTCAACACCACCACCACTACCAACAAAAACTGTTGAGTCGCTCCAACTAATTCTTGTTAGTTCCCGTGAGGATAAATGTTGGTGGGGAACAGGAAGGTGGATGAATTAAACCAAAACTTCATCTTTTTTTTTTTTTTAAAGATTTTATTTATTTATTTGACAGAGAGAGAGATAGCGAGAGCAGGAACACAAGCAGCGGGAGTGGGAGAGGGAGAGCAGGCTTCCCACCGAGGAGGGAACCCGATGTAGGACTCGATCCCAGGACCCTGGGATCATGACCTGAGCCGAAGGCAGACGCTTAACGACTGAGCCACCCAGGAGCCCCCAAAACTTCATCTTGATTCAACAATTTCTACTGACCTTGTAACCTTGTATAATTTGTTTCTAGAAAAATCTTATCCCCCAAGAGGGCAAAATGTATCCCCTAGATTCACATGTAATTCAGAATCATCCATTAAAACTGAAGTTTAAGTTAGCAATTCTACATGTTCTAATCCTAATTTACAAATCCTGAAATTTCTTTAATATTTATAAAAAGAATTAGGGAAAATAACACAGTAAATACTAGGAAAAACTTACAGATTGTTGATGCTATTGGGCCATAGATGTAGTGGGTTTCATATTGAGTTGCTAGAACATCAGTGCCGATCTTTGCAACTTTGGCCTGGAAAAAAAGGGAAATTAGAGTTGGAATGATATGAAACTGTGTAAATGTTATTAATTTGTTGGGAATCAAATAAAGGAAATTTTACTGGTTATTTGACAACTGAAGATCAAAATAAAATCAATGGTTAAATGAGAAATTTATTTTTGGTAAGATATATTGTCATTGTGAAGAATTCTAAATGTGAAATCAGTTATAAATAGTAATGCCATATCTCATTTTGGATTCTATTCTTTCTTTTCTCTCTCTTCTTTCTTCCTCCCTCATTTTTCTCCCCGCCCCACCCACTTCCCTGCTTTCTTCCTTTTGTCCGTCCTTCTAAAAAACGTATTCTTTCTACTTCCTCTCATATACTTTTTGGCTGCAGATACTTGTCTCTTCCAAAATCAGTTTCTTCCATGTTCCTGCTTCCTTTGTTTTATGGGCGCCACATTGCCAAAGAACTTTTTCCACATTGGATTTTAGCATGCTGAGGGAAGAAATGTGGTTGACTCTTCTTTAAAATAGTTGTTAAATTAGAGTTTATCTTCCAGGGTGAATGCATTTCATGACCTTTAATACACATTAGTGTTTCATGCTATGAGAATGATTATTGGAATGAATTTTAATGGAATATAGTCACTAACATATTTGTTCCCTCGAAGATTTTTAGTTTGTACGTGTAATGTATATAACAAAAAGATAACTTTTTTCTTAAATAATTTAGTGGCTGTGTAAGAACTCTTTACTCAGAATGGTTTGTTGTGTGTATTTGTATTTTTAATCCATAATACCATTTTCCTAAGGGCAGACTGAAATTGCATTGCTGTAGCTTTTCATGAACTAATCAAACTCATGGGTTCAGAGTCTTAGCTATATCGGCTAAATAAATGACTATGGGCCACATATTGCTTGTATATTTTCTTTGTTGTATATATACAGGTTTTTTTTTTTTTTTTAAAGATTTTATTTATTTATTTGACAGAGAGATAGAGAGGGAGAACAAGTAGGCAGAGGCCGAGCAGGGAGCCCGATGCGGGGCTCGATCCCAGGACCCTGGGATCATGACCTGAGCCGAAGGCAGCTGCTTAACCAACTGAGCCACCCAGGCGTCCCTACAGATGGTTTTAATGACTGGTTCACATCTCTGCTGCAACTGAAATTAAATGCTATCATGCTGAATACAATGGATGGAAATCAAAATGACAATTGTGACTTCTTTTTAAAAAAATATGTTTAAAAATAAGAGGCAGTACTGGAACCATAGTTTTTACTGAATGTATTGTATTTATCAGCCCCTCATGGGATCTCGGACACTGAACTTTATCTGCTTTATTTCTTGTCTTTTACAACAATTAAAAATATCCCTTTTTAATGGATATTCACACTGGGGGTTCTTGTGATGCACTGGAACCCATATGCAGAGGTTTTGTTTGTTTTAATCCAACATGATCAAATTAGTTTTCATACAAAGGAAAAAGGATGCATAGTGGATCTTAGTTCTTGAAAGACAGTGTGTTCTCAGTGAGGAAGCTTCATAAACATTCATAATGTTCTTTCTTTGGATAGTAACAGAATTAATATTGCTTCCAAATTGATGAGGAGGATAAAAATACTGTGGATCTTCTTAAAAATGGTGTTTTAGGGACAGAAATAGATATCTTTGCTGTTCTATTAGACTTTTGCTGCATGTGGTTTTACAGGTATGTCTATGGTAAATGTTGATATAACAATCTGTGTAGTAATGGAATTCTAGTCTGGATGGCCTAGATATTGTTTCCTACTGGCTTTATCTTAGAATCACATTGAAAGATTTTATCTTTTTATCACATGAAAAATTAATCTAGGAATTATGACTTTTAAGTCTAAGATAAACCTTAAGGTAAACTTTATGAATTCTTTCCTTTGGTATTAAAATGTGAAATTCTTTCAACATTATGCAGCTGTTCATAAAGAACAGTTGTTCATGAAAGTCAATGGCGCAGTCAGTGCATAACCGTAGGTTTTTTTCTACATACCAGGTTCTCATGGTTCCGTGGCAGTTTTGATGTATATCCATAGGGAAACAGTAGCATCTGGGAATAGGAGTGGAAGGTGATATAGGCCTTGATTGATTTCAGGTGGCTTCTAATGAAGTCAGTGACAGCTTTGGTCTCTTTCTCGGACTCTGGTTCTGGGCCTTGATAGGTATCTGCACATGGATTCTTGGTGTTTGGAAAAGCTGCAGTGGACATGGATGGATGAGATCATAGTCTGCTCCGCATCAGAAAAGCTCCTGCCTCTTCTGACATGGACTCACAAAATGTTTTAAACATTTTCATCTCCCAGGTTTACAGTGCTGCCTCAGTGTTTCTGGTGTCAAAGTCGTTGCAGACCAACTTTGTATACACAACTCAGAATGTGACAGACCCAGCCCACTAGAATGTTCTTAGCTTTGTTTATTTTGCCTCTGTTTCCCAGGATTACAGGAATAATACACCAGAAGCAGCCCAGGGCCTGGAGCCAGATAGACCCCAGTTCTAGTTCAGCTCCACTCCAACTTGTTGGGGACTGGTGTGAATTACCCTTTTTGAGTTTGAGTTTCTTCAACCCATTTCATCAGGCAGCTCTCACTTAGGGGTAGCTGATATTATCATAATTACTATGGTAGAATAAAATTAAAAGCTGAGGTGGTATTTTCAACCAAGTTAAGTAAAGAAAAAATTTATGAATTGGGATAGTGGTAATTTCTCCTTGAATGTATGTAATGAGGAAGTCAAATTTGTGTAGCAACTACAGTGTCATCTGATGTAGCAGGCCTCTGCTTGTCATTGCATTTCCATTAAACCTTTTCACTTTCTTTGCCCCAGCTGTTTCTTTTCACTAAACATCTGAGGAACTATCTGTATGCTGGTTTTAACCACTGGTACTTCTCAGCTTTTATCAGACCAGGAAGAGGAGGGACCTGAGACCTCTCTTCAGATTATCTGAATTTTTGTACATCTGGATTATGCCTGAGTTTTAGCAAGCTAGATATATTAAGTAAGAGATGGTTTGATAAACAACCCCACTTCCTCCCATATAACAAAACATTCATAATATTTCTAAGTAGGGATGATTATCTTTTATTTTTTAGATTAGAAAATTAACACTCAGGAGATACGTATTTTTACTGAAATAAGTCAGTGGTTTAATCTGAACACTCTTTTATAGCTATTTTCCTTGAGATCAAGTGTACTACTCACAGTTCCACGAGACATTAAAATTCCTGTTGAGGTCAGTGCCGATGCATTTGGAGTTTTGGTTCTTGGAACGATTTTTTCTCCACATGCGGTTCTGCAGGATTGAATGATGGAAGTGTTTACACCAGATCAGTTTGCATTTTTCAATTTGATCTTTTCAGACCCTCTCTGCAGTGTCTACAGCTTTATTTGAAATCTACCTAGTTAACCTGAGGCTCCTTTTTATAAAGAAAAATATATTGTTTTCCTAGAACTTGTAATATTTTCAGAAACATTGTGTTTTACATTAATATTCTAAGACCTTGATAAAATAATTTAGTTAGCTTTAAAAACTGTTGATTAGTTCTCGGTACTGGAAAATGATCAATAATGTTCTGAAATTACCTATAATTTAAATTATAACTTCATTACATCCTTCACCATTTATAGATTTCAGATATAAAACAGGCCAAATTGTGACTGTTGGAGCATAATTTTCAGAAAAGAACTGAATGTGATAGTATCTGTCTGAAAGTTCAGTATTAATCTTATTTAGCAACAATGGGTCAGTAATGCATCCAGTTAAAGGACAGATAGACAGGTAACTGTCACTCTTTTATTTATTTATTTTTTGATACATTTATTCCACATCAAATTCTATTACAGATAGATTGAAATATAGTGCCTTTTGCTTTGACATCAGTGTTCAGAATGTCTTTAATTGACTTTTATTTTTAGGTAGAATGTGTTTTTGCCATACTATATAACATACATTTCTTTTATAATTATTGCTCTATTTCATTTTTTTCATTACTAGCTTCAGCAGCAGAAATTTCATATTATTTCAAGGACACCTGCGCAACCAGGAAATCATGCTTACCTTAGTTTGAAATTGAGATTCTTAAAATTACATTTTTCTGAATTAGAATTAACTGGTTACTCAAACCTTAAACTTAATGCATAACAATCAATGTGCATTAAAGTCAGTAAATACTGTATTGTCCAAATGCAAACAAGAGACTATGGTCTCTTACCCGTGTCCATGACCAAATATATCCATCAACATTGAATACAGGAAGAACATAAAAATTCATTCGGTCCAGGAGTTTGGTCATAATTTTATTTTTTCCGTAAGTTTTGGCTGCCTGTAGGAGTAGGAAAAAATTAAGCTAGTGGTGTAAAGTTCATCACCATGTGGCAAGCTGTGGCTATAATGGTAATAACTACCATTCCTTTGGTCATTTGCCCAAGATCACATGATTTCAAAGTATTTCCCCTAAATAGCATAAAAATAAGTGACCCATATAAAAGTCACTTTTTCAGACTAGTGAAATTTATTGAACTGACCATTCTTTAAAGGATCATTTAATTGTCAAGACTGTAGCATTCCACATATAGCATGCAAGATATGTTTTATAGGAAGAATGGAGGCCAAGTGAAAAATTAGCTGTACACGTTGCTTTAAATGGATTCGTTCCCTCACATCCTTTAGGTAAATATAGATAGGAATATGTAAATATTGGAGAGGATTCATAAATTAATTATAAATAAGATTAAAGAAAAATGCTCTATTATTAAAAAACTCAAGCATTAGATTGACCAATCAACTCCTTTTCTCCCATCAGATTGAATTTTCTGTAATTATCTATACTTCCTATGGCTACCTAAAATCTCTCTCATTCTTGGAAAATCTCTTCCAGGTACATCTGTTCCAGAGCCAAGGGATTTCTTGTAGTCCTGTCACATGTATTCCTTTATAGGTTGAGTAAGGGGAGCTCTTGGCCCTCAGCTGGAAGAGCTAAAACAATTGCAGGGATAAATCAGTTCTACTGGCAGATTCATTCCTAGTTAAAGCATCCATGCCCAGAAAGGCATTGTCATGCATATTACATCAGCATGTTGTATGCAAAAGCTGGCAGAAAAGAGAAAGTTAAAAGATGGTAGGAGTCAGAATAGGATAGAATGAGAGGAACAACAACTCATAAGCTGGATTTACCTTTAAAAAAACTGAGTTATTTTTCCCTTGGAAAAGAAATGAAGTATGAAAATCCAAGTGCATCATTGGCCAATTAGAGATCTAAACAGGAACTCAAGGTCTGTGCTTTGGGCTCACTGAAGAAAGGCCAAGATTATAGGTTGTAATATGAAGATAGTTTCAGATTGTCCATACTTCACTATAGGAGAAATGATATCATAGCCCCCAAAAATTCTTTTAGTTTTATAAACTGTCAGCTGGAATTCAAGAAGTTTGAAGGAAGGTGTCAATTTTATAAAAACCCCAATGATGAGTAAAATCCAGAGCATTTATTTCCTGACAGCACCAAATGTGGGCCCTTCTAGTTAAGTGGAACTGCACTCATTTGGAAAGGGGTGTTGCCACTCAGTTAAGTGCTGGAGATTTGACAATCAAAGGAGAATTGTATGAGTGTTCCGATTCACTTACCTGATAGACAAACCACTGGCAGAATGCTGGGGAGATCCATTCTCGTGCATGAATGCCACAATCCATAAAAATAGCCTTTCTTTTTTCATCCCTTTTCCCAATCTATTTAAAAATAAACTTGAGATATTATTTTGCATGAGCTCACACGTTGATCCTTTGTTGTCCAATAACTCATTCCTATGCTCAAAGCAATTCTTACCCTGTCTTCTGTTGAACAACTGCATATGCACATATTGTTCTCAGGGAGGACCATGGTACATATCCTTAAATGTCTATACATAATTCATAATATATTACATAGTCTATTTTTAAAAAAGATTTTCCTAGTGTCAGAGTTGCTTTTAGGGTTTTTAAAAAAAATCACAATATATTGTTTTTCTTATTTTATTGTTAACATCCTTTGGTCTGAGAAATAGATTATATGCTGTTTCTGTTTCTGCCATTTCCTTCTGTTTTTCTGGCTTCATAAATGGGATGTTTAGCTTCAGGTGGAAAAGATTTTGTAGTTGTGTTTGCAGTGGGGAGGAGGAACAGTGGCTGGATATTTGAAGGGCTGTCATTTTGAAGAGAATTTAGATTTGTTCTGGGTAGTTGGAGAGAATGAATGGATGGGAATTCAGGGTAAGGAAGGACTTCCCAGTTATTAAGGGCATGCTTTAGGGAACAATGTATTTGGATGTAGAAAAATCCAGCAGCAGCTGAACGGTAATTGTCAGGTCCATTATAGAAGGGAATTCCCCATCAACATAGGGTTGAAATGCTTCATGTACTGTTCCAGGATCCTGTGATTCTGTGATACTTAAACTTCTCTTTTCTTCATGACATTTAGTCACCAACTTCCCTGAATTTTAATGGGTGGAAAACTGTTTTATACACCAGGGACTTCATAAACTCTTCAAATAAAGATATGGGATAAGATATTTGTCTGAGTTTGTCCATTGTGTCCCACAAATGGTTAGTTCAGGGACTTTCTTGGTTCCACCTAAAACCACCTGTCACTTCTATTTTTGAATGGACATTTGGAGCTTATATGTTCTTCAAAAAGATTATAAGATTTTTATTGTCTCAAAATTCACTAGTTGTGTCACAAAGTAACTTTTAAATTCATATTTTTCCAAAATAATAACAATTAGTAGTTCTTGAATTATTATTACCTTGAGAACATATAGTGGATTATCTTCAATAGTGGTTCCAATTTTAATACGAGAGACCATTTTGGGATGCTTATGCACCATTTTTTCAGTCCAAGCAACAATCTTAAGAACAAAACCAATTTTGAGGAATTAGAATAAAAGAAACTAAATGAGAACAAATGTTAAGGGTTATAGTTTTTTTTTTGAAGTACAGGCACTTCATACTGTACCTTGTCCCAGTTGTTGTATTTTGCATAGCTGTGCCTGCCTGGGATATCTTCTTTAACATCAAACTGTTTCTCAATCTCTTCTTGTAGATCATGAATCAAGATTCTATTTGACAGGGGAATGATAAAATACACATTTACTGGAGGAAAAAACCCCACAGTTATCTTTCATTTACAGAAATTTTCTTTTCTTCTCTATCTTAGATCAAGTTTGCCCTGTATCATCGTTATTCTCCAACCATCTCTTTTAGAAATGTCATGTGTCTGGCTTCAAATCTTCCCATTTATCTAGAGCTGTGCTGTTCAGTATGGTAGTCCAGCCACACATGGCTATAGAGCATTTAAAATAGGGGCTGTCCAAAAAAGAGGTTGCTGTTATGTCAAGTATACACTACATTATGAAGACTTTGTATAAAAAATTATGTAGAACATCTCACTAATGAGTTTTATATTAACTACATGTTGAAATAATATTTTGAAGTCATAATATTGGGTTGAATAAAATATATTGCTAAAATTAATTTGCCTGTTGCTTTTTAACTTTTTTAATGTGGCTACTAGAATCTTTAAAATTTCACATGGGGCTTGCATTATACTGCTGTTGGTCAGCATTGATCTATAGTCATTCTCTAACTTTCTTCAGACACACACACATTCACATACACATAACACGGGCAATAGTGGATATTCTTACGCACAGATTTACTGACCATCCCATATCACTTCATACTTTGAGAGCTGGGAGAAACTTGAATAACAGTAATAGTAGGCACTTACTTAGTACTCACCATGTCCCAGTCATTGATCTAAACCACCTTATGTACATTAACTCATTTAATCTTCACATGAAATTATTATCCTCATTTTATAGATGAGAAAACTGAGACACAAAGTGTTTAAATAACTTGTTTGTAGTTACAGAGCTAGAAAATGCTTAGGCTGATTTGGAGAGGGTGAAATAAGAGGCAGGAAGAATTGTTAGGAGGCTAATTGGGGACCCAGAGCTCTTATGCCTCTACCCTCTTCTCTATTTTCATCTCTATTCCTGAGTTACCGCATCTCATCTCATTGAATTCCATGGCTCTAATGGTTGCCCACATTTGTATTTCCAGTTCTGTACTCTCCCTGAACCTCCCACGGCCCTAGTTCTTCACCTACTTCTCCCATGGCTTGTTCATCCAGCAGCCTACCTGACATTTTCACTTGAACATCCATTTGTTTCATATGGGCCAGGTCCTGCTTTACATACCTTATTTTATTTTCATCTTGTTAATATTATCACCATTTTACAGATGGGGACATTGTTGCTTAGAAAGTTTAAATGCCCATAATTAGTGTGTGTTGGGGTTGGGAGTTTGAATGCAACCTTGCTTGACTTTAAGATTTATGTTTTGGAAATGCCATTGTCCTCTTATATGTACTCAAATATTTTTGTATATTCTGTCTGTTTGGGGATTTTCTGTTGTGCTCCACTGATCTGTTTTCCTACTCTTGTGTAAGAAGCAAACCATATTTAATTATAGTTTTAATATTTAATGTACTGTCTCCTTATTCTTGCTTCCAAATTTTTGAGTAATTTTACCTGTTCTTAATAAATGTTTGGTCAGAATCATTTTTAGAAATTATGAGAATTATTAGAAAAATATAGGCTTTTCATTAGAATTGTACTAAATTAGGAATAAATTTGAGAAGAACCTTATTAATAATGGACCATAATAAAGCTTTTTGATTCTTCAGTAAAATTTTGTATATTTTGTTTATTCATATATTTTTATTAGTATTGTGAGTGGCTTTTTTTCTCCCTGGGCATTTGAACTGGTTATTCATATATTTAAAAAACTTATTGCTTTGGTTACACTTATCTATTAGCCATCTTATTAGTTAAAAAATGATCTTTTCACGTCTAAGAATTTTTTAGTTATGCCTTTAGGGGTTTTTTTGGGGGGTTTTAGGGTAGTTATTTCTTCTGTAAAAAATTATACTTTCTACTTTTTTTCCAATAACTATTTTTTCCCCTTGCTTTATTGCATTGGTTAAACTCTCTGAACAATGGAAAATAATAGTGTTGAAAGAGGGCATTCTATTTTTTTTCTGCTTTTAATAAGAAAACCTGTCTTTCACCACTACATATAATGTTGATTGTCATTTGAGATTAATATGGTGGTATCTATCGATATGATCAAATTATTATTGTCCATTGGTGTCTAGTTGCATTGAATTTTATTTATAGATTCCTTAATATGTTAAATATAATGTTGCAGCCATCGGAGATTAACAAACACCCTCACAAAAAGCTTCATTCATCATAGGGAATACATTGGACATAGGTAAAATGACTTGTAAAAAAGCAAGCATGCTATCAGTAGGTGGTAGCTAACAGCAAAAAAAAGGAAAATAAACTACATCGACAGAAGGATTTAGCAAACACAGGGGTCATGTGACCCAGCATATTTTAATAATGTGAATAGCCCTTAAGGATATCCTTCTTTTATAGCACAGTGTGAAAATTCGTGTTGGTCATAGTAATTCCTCAACCAAATTAAACCCTAGTATTCACTATACTTTATTTTTCAGGATAGAGATCAATGGCTTATAATAGAAATATTTCAGTGAAATATTTAAAATCAAGAATTGTTTGAAGTTGTATTTGAATAGTTTCCTTATTTGGATTATCATAGTTCCAATTGACTTCTTATAAAAAAAGGCATTACTATCATTGATGAAATGCATATGTATTTTCCTTCTGTTAGCGGTAAGTCCTATGTAGGAAGATGCTGTCTATTTTTTATCATGCATTCTAATCATTTAGGACAGTATCATGTACTCTTTCACCTCCATGAACCCAATCATAAAAGGAAGTAGTGACCTGGTGGGAAGAGACTCTGTGGCCATTCTTGGATTCCAGCCCCATTTTGTCTTAATACTTTATGTGATCTTGGATGGATTAACTGTCTCTCTGAGCCTCAGTTTACTCACTTTTACAGTGGAACCAAACATGTCAGCCAGGATTTTGGTGAGGATGAAATGAATTGAAATGTGGGAAGTGATTGGCAAGCCATAGGTACCCAGTGAAGCTCAGTATGACAGTGAAGTTGAGTCACAAAATTGACAACCACTTCACAGACTTAACACGTCTTTAACCCAGGCTGGGGAGGTATGTAGTTGTTTGATTCTGATATCTTCAATTTCTTACGATAATGAACTGTGACACTGTAGCACCCACTCTACTTGTCGGTTTTTTCTTGCTGATTGACTGACTGATCTGAGTTTGGAGACAGAAGATAAATGAGGTATACTTCTAATTAGAGTTTATTTAGCACATGACACCAAGCACTACTCATGAATATTGATTCCCATTAACATTACTGACAAACACATTATTATGCACATTATATCTAATTCACTGTATGCTTGGCTTTTTGATTTATAATGAATCTGTGATTTCTCAGAAGAAAAGTTATGACACCAGATTTGGAATCAGGTGTGGGCATGTTGCACTAAAACTCACGAAGCCTGAGAGGATTAGAAATTATATTTTGGGTGGTCACTATAGACATAATGAATTGCTTTAATTAATTGTTTTAAGTTCTAAAGAGGGTATGAAGCTTTTGCTCTACGTGCATTTATAGAAGAACCAAGCAAAAAAGAAATTTTATGGTCCCGGAGGTTGATTTGTAAAATAAGGCAGTATTAATTAGTCACAGGAAGCTTGTATCTAAGAATATTTTTAGACTTACACATATCAATTTAGCTCTTGTGATAATAGCAGCAAAAGAAAATTGTGTGAGCTAAAATACGACCTTTCCATAAAGCAGCTGCATGAGGACATCAGAATGGTGTCAGATTGTTGCTGATAGGGACTAGAAATTAAGCCTAAGGCTGGAAATTAAGAACTAGGGCCAGATGTTATTTTTTTTTTTTAAAGATTTTATTTATTTATTTGACAGAGAGAGAGGCAGCAAGAGAGGGAACACAAGCAAGGGGAGTGTGAGAGGGAGAAGCAGGCTTCCTGCGGAGCAGGGAGCCCGATGCGGGGCTCAATCCCAGGACCCCGGGATCACGACCTGAGCCGAAGGCAGACGCTTAACGACTGAGCCACCCAGGCGCCCCTAGGGCCAGATGTTATTTTCATGAGCCCTTCCACTAACCAGCAGCCAGGCTTAAGCAGATGAAACCAAATTACTTTCTTCCAAATATTATTTTAGCGCTCCAAGATATGCTTAATTTGTTAAAGAAATTCCTAAATGTAGATGAAAGGATAAATAATTATCATTGAAGATTTAATGATATAAATGGCTAATGTTTATTGAACCTTTCTTATGTACCAGGCATTCAGCTCAGCATGGTATTTACATTTTATCACTTAATCTTCACATCATCACTATTAATTGGGTACCGTTATCACCCCCAAAGGTTAGGTAGAGGTTGCCAAAGTTGACACAACTGTAAAAATGCAGAAGGTGGGATTTGAACCTAGAGGTGTCTGACTTCAGTTTTCCAGCTGTGAGCCATTATACAACAGTGCTTCCAGTGACAAGGAGTGAAACCCTTGGGTATTGCCCTCAGACCGGTCGTCTTCTTAGTCTACTGAGTATTGTGCAAAGTTCGCCCAGTTGACCAGCTCTCCTAGAAGGCTGTGTCCCAAGGTCAGGAAGTAGATAAGAAGTTCAGAGAAGAGACAAGATGAATCCTTTTCTGACAATTTCAGGGCTCCCTCCATCTGTTGCTTTAAAGAGTAACAAATGGAGAATGGAGGCCAATGTATGTGACTGCCATAGGCTCTGGGGTGTGTGTGTGTGTGTTTGTGTGTGTGTGTGTGTGAGAGAGAGAGAGAGAGAGAGAGAGAGAGAGAGAGATGGGGAAGCATATCCCAGGGATGCGGAATCATTGTTATGGTGTCTTATAAACTAGAGGTCTGGATTGCCTCCCCTCTTCTATGCCCACATTCCAGCAGGATAGGGGCTACTCAAAAAGCATGATTTCAACTTTCCACAAGATCCCATTTGTCTCCAGTAACTCCCTAATTGGGTTACTGTGTATGCAACTTGGCATTTACTGACATGGATTTCCCAACATCTGAGGCACACCTCTGTGTTGGATAATAAACTTTAAGGCACTAATTTATTCACTAAGAGGGGAAGGGAGCATCTAGTGATAGCCCCTAGTTATCCTCTGTTGTAGAGTGTGTATGTGTTCATATGTGTGTGTGCACTCATGTAAACACACGTATAAGTGGTCTTTCCCTCGCTTGCACTAGTAGAAGTAAAGGAACCAGGCAAAGGGCGATTTTATGGTCCCAGTCAATCTTCATGAAACCTCTATGAAACACCCTTTAGAGATGAAGAAAATGAGGTGAAGAGAAGTTAAGTAAATTGTCAATGTTTAAATACCTAACATGTAGTTTAAACGGGACTGGACCCAGACAGCCTCACTGAGAATCCACATTCTTATTTACCACACTTGTCTGCTTTCCACCATGACCAGCATCTCTTTGCAGTTTGTAGCAGGTTATCAGCATACCTGTTTTACTCTTGGGCAAGTAATATATAAAAATGTAGAGCAAAAGGAAAAATGAATGGGACAAGACATTAGAATGATTTATTTGATTGGAATACTTATCTGATAGGACTGTGTGTACACTTGGAATATGAATTTGTGTCTGATCACTATTAGGTAATTAGACATTAATATGAAGTGTCGAGGAGTTGGTTTGGTATAGACTGGTCAGTTTGGTATAGATTTCTTTTGTACTTCCCATATAATCTTATGTGCATCTTACTAAGATTTCACTTAATTGTATCATTTGTTTTGCTTTATTAGTGTTATACCATATATATTAGTAGTTGTTTTCTGAATTACCTTTCATTAATAATTCTTTATTTTCTGATTTTAACTTTTGATCAAAGAAAAGATAATCTAAAATATATCTGAAATACAAATATCTAAAATGTAAAAAATTTAGTAAAAACACTAGGGTTTTTAACTACTGAATCTAAATATGGTGTCTGCTCCTATAGACTCAGTCCAATAGGTGTGCTTTTCTTTCTTTCTTCCTTCCTTCCTTCCTTCCTTTCTTTTTCTTCTTCCTTTCTTTCTTTCTTTCTTTCTTTCTTTCTTTCTTTCTTTCTTTCTTTCTTTCTTTCTTTCTTTCGATTTTATTTATTTATTTGACAAGGAGAGCGAGTGAGCACAAGCAGGGGGAGCAGCAGGCAGAGGGATAGGGAGAAACAGGCTCCCCAGAGAGCAGGGGGAGCCCGATGCGGAGCTCAATGTCAGGACCCCGGGATCATGACCAGAGTGAAGGCAGTCACCTAACCAACTGAGCCACCCAGGCATCCCTTGGGTGTGCTTTTCTTTAGACATTTATTCATCAGTCTGTTCAGGTTTGTTGGTATGTAGGTGTTATTTGTTTTTCAGACTTGGTCTTTTATGATTTTGTAAAAGAGTAAATAAAAATGGAGCAAACATGCTACTTTAAAATCAAATCTTAGTAATTTAATTTTCTAAAAATTAAAAAAAAGTCACACACAGATACTTTAAACTAAATAGTGGTTTATATGTAGTGTCTAATGAAGGGTGTCTAAGTAAATCAATGTGTCAAACCAGCCTCTTAATGTGGTTTTGTTCAGACTGGTGCCTGGGTCCACCAGATGTTTCTGTTCTTAGAACACTCTTCTACTACTGACTGACACCAAGTAACACATATAATTAATATGCAAATAAAATTATCTATATAATTAGTACTTGGAGACAAGATTTAAATAGTCCTTGTCTGCACAGATCACTTTACATATTTATATTTCTGAGGAAGGTAACTATCTAATTACGTGGCTTTCCCACAACGTGGCTAATTTGGACCAATTTCTAGAAATCATGTCCTAATTAGATAAAACTAATTTTTATTTGTATTTTAACACTTCTTGATGTAGGTAACAAGGAAGTATTTTGGCATAAGACAAAGTGAAAAACACACTGTATTTGTGAAGTTCTGGATTTACACCTCTGTTTGAGTCAGAATTGTTTCAGCCTAAGAGAGACCTAGAGGTCCAAAGAGGAGAGAGAGGTGCCACCTGCCTAGATATCTTCTGTCACAGTGATTAATTCCATTGTCCACACTCATGTCAAGCAACTAGCTTTTTGTCTACATTACCAGGATATTAAGGAAAACTTAATACTTTATTTTTCTGTTGCTGTTCAGATCAAATTAAACAAAATTGACCAGCTAAAATTTATTTTAGCTTGGGCTGGATACTTTGTAAGAATTAGTTGATCACAGGAATTTGGGTCAGGTCTATACTAATGACGTAAAATAAAGAGTATAATACTTGAGGCACACATTTAAGAAGACTGGCTGTGAAGAGAATCAAGAGACACAGGCACCAGAGGATATATAGGGGGAGGAGTGAGTTCTTTTAGGTGAAAGAATCAAGACCATCTGAACCTTAGTGTAAGTAGAGAATCTCTAATGCACTCTAGTTTCTGAGATCTTGGAGGTCCATTTATAAAGTGTCTTTCTAATTTTAATAATACAATTTGTAAGAACATAGAAAAGCACATATTGATATATTAATTAGAAATGGTTAAATCTTGATAGAAATTAATTTTGAATATGTGCTCCTCAATTATTAATTTCTACATTTGTTTCACAACCCTCTTGAAATGACAGCAAAAACAAAGACAATCATTAACAACAATCACAAGTAATAGCCTGCTACTTTTTAAGCCATTAAGTCACGAATAAGAATTTTTTTACTTCTCTTATATTTGTCTTTCCTTAATTTCAATAGAGTTTATATTTATAAAGGATATTGTAGCAATAAGAACACAATCAAGTCGTGACAAGCAGCAGTAAATCCTGCTCTGCAACATGACATGATATGTTTCAGGCAGAATACGAAGGCTTTTTTAGTTGTCACTCTATGTTGGGTAGCAGAGGCATGAAATAGCAAGTCAGAAAGAAAGAACTAGTGCTTAGCAGTGTTTTGAATGGTGAAGGTCTCAGTAAAGGGTATTGCTGGAATGACAAGGGGTGGTAGAGTTAAAACAGGACCCCTCAGTACATCAAACACATTTTGTTTTCTATGTTATGTGTGGATTTGTGATATTCATCACTGGGCTCCCTTGTTCACTGCCCCAGGGCCCAGACTGTGCATGGCCCATGGTTGGTACTCAGTGAGTTCTAATTTTCCCTTATTTCTCTGTGGGACCACAATGACTCATTTCTCCATCTTTGGCCATTTGAGAATTCTCTTCTGTTGGATTTAAGTCTTACTCTATTGCATTGCTTTTGCTTTCTCTGAGGAAGAATTTCTTTCATAAAGAATTATTTATTATATATCTTATATTCCCACATCTCTGACTCAAGATGAGCACAGTTATTTGGGTCTCCTTTTATGCAGCAGGAGAATTCAAATTCTCAAGAACTTGGTGCTAGTAGCCACCAGTAGTTCTTGAGCTCTGTGGTGATTATCTGTCAGAGGTGATGAGTGTGGCTAAATTATCCCTGCCTGCACAAGTGCACAATGTCCTTCCTAGGAGCTGATTTTTGGAGAGGGCAGCATGCGTGATTGCCCTTCTTGCAGATCAGAACAAAAAGAGATGGAGTTGAGTAGCTCAGTTTGATCTCATCACCCCTGTAAGCAGGCCTCAATAGCCTATTCGAAAGTAACTGTAAATGTTTATCTCATAGAGCTTTCATTTTTTTGGCCCAATTAAAGAATAGTACTTCCCTCTCAATTTCAAGATACTCCAAACTTTGAGTGTCTAACACATTTGAATATTTCATAGGACTTACTCATAGTGCATTTTATTTTGATCCAAGGTAGACTGGATGAACTGGGATTCCTTTTCACTAACTCGGAAATCTGTCGTCCTATTGACAGCTACGTGGTGGATGGCATCTGGATACCAGAAGTCAAGCTGCGGAGATGAGTTCAATGTTAGTCACAGTTATTTGTTCACCCAACACATATTTCTTAAGAAACACATGTGTCATACACTACAAAAGGAATTTGGGGTTCAATGTAGTTAAGGTATGGACCCTTCTCTCAATAAGCTTATGAGAGTGTGCAAATATACTGTTGAATATTAGGGAGTGGGAGAGATCATTTGTACTGATCACTCTTTCAGGACATAGATAGTATCTATAAATGCAAAAAAAAAAGTAGTTTTTAGTTAATCTGTTTGCTTCTACCATCTTGGGGTTGATTGGGGCTGTTTCACAATTCATTTAGCCATAGACTCTGTCTCTAATTGGGAATATAGATTACAAATATGGTTCCCCTCACCCTGCCCCTGAGTCAGGCCTCAAAACCAGTTTCCCCTGTAAACTCTGGAATTCCTGGAAGGTTTGTGTCCAACAGAAGGCATAATAATCTCCAGCCCTATTATTTTTCTAGTAGTATGTCCTTGGGCGATACTAAAACTCCTTGAGTTTTAGTCCTTTTCCCTAAGGTATAGGGTTAAGAGGACTCCATTTGGAGTGTTGTAAAGAATGTGAAATGGATATGAACTCTGGGACCTGCAGGCATTTAAAGCTGCTGATTCCCTTCTCTTTTTCTTCCTCTAGCTGAGAATTTCAGAAATTTGGTGAATGGGTCTAGAAGGATAGCATTCAGGTTAAAATAACTTTTAGAAGATTCCAATTCTTGTTGTTCTTCAAAATCATACTCCATCGTGAAATCAAATGAAGTAGTTCCCCAACCTGGGAAATGTGAAGGAAATGCTCAATTCCTACCTACCATTCCAAGCTTGTAGACATGTGTAAGTCCACCTGGGTATTTTGTAGTTGAATCCCACTCTACCTCTGGGTCAGTCCGTTATGTGCTTATATGAGGCTGCTGTGAGCCAACCAATATTTATTGGTTTATTTTGATCAGAAAGCTACAGCATAAATTGGACATATGAGAGATGTAATGTGATTTAAAGACGTTTTGGTGCTCATGGAGCTTGAACAGTGAGAGAGAGGTTTGGACGAGTGGGAGACAGTAGAGATTGGCAGCTCGGCAGATCATGAAGGACTTCAAATGTCACTCCAATACCAATAGAAAACACTTCTACAGTGCTTATTACGGCCAGGCCTCCTTCTGAGCGTCACCCAATTACTAGCTTACTTAGTCTTTATAACAACCTTAGGAAGTAGGTATGATTATTATGCTCACTTTACAGAGGAGGAAACAGATCCAGAGAGGTTACGTAACTTGCCTAAGGCCACAGAGCTAGTTAGAGCTAGTATTTGAAACTTTGAAGACCATGCTCTTTCCATACCAGGCTGCCTGTCACTAAAAACCTTCACATGGAGGAATATGATCATCAGGCTTTAGAGCAGCCAGGCTGTAGTGCAGACCTGGCTTTGTGGGAGGCAGGACTAGAACCTGAACCTTGGATAAGGGGCTACTGAAATAGTCCTGGCACAAGGTAGGGCAGACATAATTTTGGCAGTGGCACGGGAATGAAGAGGAAAGCATGGATTTGAAAAACATTTGGGAAATTAGAAGAGCAGAGCTTTCAATTAGTTTGATGTGATGCGGGGGTGCGTGACTAGAATAAATCTTAGATTCAGTTCTGGATTTAAGTCTGCTGTGTCATCTTGGTCATTTAATTTACTGTCTTGGAACTTTGATTCTTTTGTTTTAAGTGGGTTTAATTATGCCACTCACCCTGAAAATCTGTTGGAGAGTTTGATATGATACCTATAAGGTGGCTGACACAGTGTGCCTTGTGTATGGGAGCAGCTGAATAAATGATAAAATGATTACATTAGCTCACTGGGTTTTAAAAGAGTGATCAAACTTCAAGAGTTTCCTTTTAAAATGGACCTACTCTTGGGAAGGGTCACATCTTGGTATTATAAACCATTACTTTGATGTTACCAGTTAACCAATACCTTGATGTTATTGTAATTTTAAGAGAAACTATGCCACTGGTGGAGATCTGGGTGGGAGAGAGGAGAATGGAGCAGGCAAGGCACTAGCAGGGAGGGGAAAGAGGCCCCCAGAAAGGTGTCAAGAAAGCCCACTTCCTTATTTCACAATTTCCCATAGAAAAAGCTGTTGTTTGCAAAGCTTTTGGGAGGGAAAACAGGAGTGGTAATTTGGGGAAAAAAAATAAACAAAAACAAGGGAAGCCCTATAGTGGCGATTGGCTGATTTACCCAAGTAGCTTCTGCCACTTGCCCCTTCTTTGTCTTTGGAAGCTCCGCGTGCATTAAAAGTAAAATTCATAAGAGGCAGCTTTTAGAGAACAGAAAGAAAAGATAAAATAACCGTCTAAGTGCTTTACCTGGTTGGTTTTGGCCAAGTCCTTTATGATGTTTGCTTGTTTTTCATCCTGGGGCTTCACGCGGAGCACCTTCTCCCTTTAAGAATGTAAAAAGATGAAACATGTGAACTGTAAAGAAGCATGCCTTCATCCTCTTTCTGTACAGAGACTGGAACGCAGGGTGGTGAGGCTTACCTGTCAAAGCGGACAGGAGCCACGGCAAGGGTGGTAGCGATCAAACCCAAAGGCAGGATGAACCGCATGGTTCTTCTCTGCCTGCCCCAAGACCTCTGCCAGCCTTATGCCTCAGCTCTTATCTGGAGGAGCAGCTGATTTCCTCTTAGGGTTCTGGTGGACGAAATGTTTTGCTAGTTGGGGTGGGAGGGGTAGGATGGCAACACTAACACTGAATGCCCATTTTGTGGCAGATCCAACCTCACGCTACCCTTTTGCAATTGGGAATACCCATTTTACAGATGCCAGGCAAACTCATTTTTTAGGAAATAACTTGCCCAAGGTAGCAGAGCTAGTATGTTCACAGAGTTGAGATCTGAGCCCAGTTCTTTGTCCTAAAACGCAGCTTTGGGCGCCTGGGTGGCTCAGTCGTTAAGCATCTGCCTTCGGCTCAGGTCATGATCCCAGGGTCCTGGCATCGAGTCCCACATCGGGCTCCCTGCTCGGTGGGAAGCCCGCTTCTCCCTCTCCCACTCCCCCTGCTTGTGTTCCTGCTCTCACTATCTCTGTGTCAAATAAATAAATAAAAAATCTTAAAAAAAAAAAAATAAAACGCAGCTTTTCCATATGTTTGAATTGAATGATGGAAGAAATCACTTTAAATTTGCGCTTGGAACCGGAGATGAATTTGGGTATCTGACTACAGAACCTTGATGGGTGGTCCTTAATAACGTAAAATATGTTTTTGAAGCTACATTGTAACTTAGTAAATTACAAAATATTTTGGATATGCTAAAAATACTGTAATCACAAAAATATTGATGTATTTACTACCTAGATTTTATACTTTTGCCATATTTTCTCTATACCTCTCTGTAAAGAAGTTACAGAATGTTACAGAAAGAGCTAAAGCAATCACATCCCCACTCCTTTCTCCTTCTCCTGCCTCTGTTCTCGGAGATAACCCCTATTTCTAAAGCAAGTTGAGGACTCCTAGAAGGCACAATTTTATGGTTGCTCAAGTGTTTGTTCATTGGCTGTTCTCTTTAGGGTCTGGATGCAGGGTTCAGTAAATGCTTTCAGAAAGTTGAATTAATGAAAGTCATTGATAGAGCATTCTAAATAGTCTCTTGAGGGGTCTTTAATTTTGAACATGGATCATTTGGGAGAAGGCATCACCTCTACTCAGAATTAAGGTAATCTAACAGAGTGAGTAAGTTTAGCTAATCAGATAACTTACTAGAATTTCCTTTTAAAAACTACTTCTTCATATTGACAAATGTATATAGATCGTCCCATAGGAAGCTTCTCAGAGTCATGGTTATATATTTTTATTATCAAAATAATAGTGTTGGGGAGATGCCCATGTTACATGTACAGCAGCAATAGCTTCATTCCTCTCTCTGTGTTTCGTGTGCACTAGAACATATCCCAAGGGGCTCCCCTTACCCCGACCCTGCAGGTAAGGGAGAGGAGGGTTTTACAAATGCCTTCATGTTCTTGACATTGGATAAGCTCATCAGCACTAGAAACTCCCTAAGCAAATGTTTGCTCCACTCCTTCTGAGGATGTATTTGGTAGAGGTACAGAGGAAAAGGAAGAGCTTGACGTTGCAGTTAGAAAAACATGTAACCTTAGAGTGGCTCCTTCACCCTAAGCAGGCTGCTTAGTCATTCTGGGCCTTGGTTTCCTCATCTGAAAAATGGAGATGCAAATTGAACTCTGGCAAGTGCTGTGAGGGCTAAATGAGATAGCATATGTGAAGGACTTGGTGGATGGTAGGTGCTAAAATACATGCTCATGCCCTCTAAGCACTTAATAAAATTGCCAGGTTCTGTAAACAGACTTATAGTTGACCACTGTCAACTGGAGTATCAGCATGTATCATGTGGTAGATTAAAGCAGTGGCTGTGGGGGTGCCTAGGTAGCTCAGTCTGTTAAGTGTCTGCCTTCGGCTCGGGTCATGATCCCAGAGTCCTGGGATGGAGGCCCGCATCAGGCTGCTTGCTCAGCGGGGAGTCTGCTTCTCCCTCTGCCTCTGCCCCACCCCCTTCATGTGCCTGCTCATTCTCTCTTTCTTTCTCTGACAAATAAATAAAGTGGTGGCTGTATCCTTTAGGGATGAAATATCTTTCTGTATTTGTTTCAATGTGGACTACTTCAGGAAAAATTTTTTGTGTTACAGCTTTTCTTTTTGGAGTTTTATTTTCTGATTCTTCAAGTAATAAATGCCTACTGGAAATAATTTAGCAAAAACAAAATTTGAAAGAAGAAAATAGAAATCACCTTTAATTCTAACATTCTTATATGTTTTCTTAAAGCCTTTTTCTGTGTGACTAGTTTTAAAACTGTGGAGAAGTCTTGTATGTCTATTTTTCAGGTCAAGTATGAAGGACACTTCTGTTTTATTTGGGGATCTAGGTAAATGTGTGAGATCCTGGTATCTCTCAGGGATAAGACTCTGATTATAAATAATCTTGGACTTCTTAATATCTGTTACATATTTCAGTTCCCTGTTTCTGGAATAGGATATCAACATGGGATGCTTTTAAGACTTCCTACTCCTCCCCAATTTATTTAGCCTCTGAAGAACAGATACAATAAATGGATTTCAAGAGTATTCTGAAACTTTTTCTCAGAACAAATGGTTTCTTGGCAGGCATAGTTCTGAGCCATCTTATATTATTGCATCAGAATTTATAAAAGGGCGCCTGGGTGGCTCAGTTGGTTAAGCGACTGCCTTCGGCTCAGGTCATGATCCTGGAGTCCCGGGATCGAGTCCCACGTCGGGCTCCCTTCTCAGCAGGGAGTCTGCTTCTCTCTCTGACCCTCCCCCCTCTCATGCTCTCTATCTCATGCTCTCTCTCAAATAAATAAATAAAATCTTAAAAAAAAAAGAATTTATAAAAGATCTTGGCATATGTATAGAATAGGATGAATGGCTATTGAACAACATATCATTTTAGGATTGACTTTGTAAGGTGGTGTGGTATTTCATAGGTCAAATTAATCTCTTTAAAAAGAAATTTAAAGTTGAATGCCTCACACAACAATAATTTTCCATCCTTCTGAATCTTTGTACTCCTAGGAGTTTTGTAGTAGTATATGTCTAGCCACAGTTTAAAATATTGCTTTAGGGGTATCTGGGTGGCTCAGTTAGTTGGGCATCTGCCTTGGGCTCAGGTCATTATCTCAGGGTCCTGGGATTGAGTCCCTCATTGGGCTCCCTGCTCAATGTGGAGTCTGCTTCTCTCTCTCACTCTGCCCCTTCCCCATGTTCATGCTCTCTCTCGCAAATAAATAAATAAAATCTTCAGAAAAATAAAATAAAATATTGCTTTATTTTTAAACTATATTTTTATGCATATTTTCAAACATTATCACTATAAAAGAGATACCTTAGAAAATGAAAGTGAAAGTTCTCTTGTGATTTTACTAGGCTCTTTCAAATACTTCTCCATCTTCAACTCAAATCCAATAAGCTTCTGGAATACCTTTAGGTATCTCATAAAGGGTATGTTGAAAGAAAAATTTGTTGCCTTTAGTTGTGGATATTGGATTCTTATCATTGAAATGAAGCTGCCCTGCAAAATGCTGCAGGAAACTTGTCTTCATTATTTGAAGAAAGGTGGCATTTCTGGACAAAGATGTGGGTGTGTGGTTCAGGCAGTGTCAGACCTGGCTAGAGGGCGAGTGACTACCTGCTCAAATGAGAAGACCTAAGAGGATCATCAAGACCCCATTTGGCCCCCAAATAACCTCATTAGCTGTCATGGTTCCTTCTGTTTTTCTTCTGTGCCTGAAATTTTCTTTGAGCAGTTCATATATGTTAGTTGGCAAAAGCAGGTGAATACATGGGATGTTATTCTAGATATGAAGAACTCCCTTATTCCAGACTGGAAAACCAGTCTTGCTATGTTGTAGCAACACCGTTTTGAGATAGGAAAAATTCAGGGAGCCATTTCTGTGCTGTTGGTTAATTACTGTTTGGGAAATGAGAGCTTGGGACTGAGGAAGGGCTCAGAGCCTGTCCTGGGATCTCAGTGAGGGAGTAATTTAAAGGAGGGAGGAAGAGAGAGGTGCCCTTACAGTCAGAGGCTCCTGGGTGGGCAAGCCTGGGCAGGAAAACTTGGCAGTCCCTGGTCTGCCTGGCAGGAGGTCATATGGTATTATTGCCCTGGGAAGGACTAAAGCAGACATCTCTCTGTTTTAGCTCAGTTCAGCTCAGGCAAGTGGCACTCCTAGCCAGCTAGCTGTTGACTTTGAGTTGACCAGAGATATATCAAAAATGTTTCTGGTGCAAGAATTCTTGGATAGAAGGGATTTTAAATGAGAATATTTACATACTTACTATCCTGGTCCTTATCTTTTTTGAAAAAATTCCTTGGAATTTTTGAACATTTCTAATTTCTAATTTAAAGCACTCAATTTAGAGACATAGTTCTTTATGGTTTACACACATGACTTTTGAACTTTGGGTCACACATAGCATTTCTTAGAGGTCAATGTTATCTGCTAGAGGTGGAGTATGGGAGTCTTGTGGAACTATCTATGGATTGAATGATATACGTCCAGCAAGATAACTTCACTCAGGTAACTTTGGTTGAGTTAGCTCTCCAATTCCCAACATGGGTATAATTTAAATAAAACGGGGTAAGATAATTTAGCTAAATTACATCTATTTTTTTTTTAAAGATTTTATTTATTTATTTGACAGAGAGAGACACAGAGAGAGAGGGAACACAAGCAGAGGGAGTGAGAGAGGGAGAAGCAGGCTCCCGGCAGAGCAGGGAGCCCGATGCGGGGCTCAATCCCAGGACCCTGGGATCATGACCTGAGCTGAAGGCGGATGCTTAACGACTGAGCCACCCAGGCGCCCCTACATCTATTTTTTTATTATCATCAATACTGGTTGAGAATTCATGGGAATTTCTTTTTTTGCTCTTAAGTGTCTATTTAAATGATGTATTACTAAATTATTTTGAAGATGATTACTTGACAAATTGTAGCAGCTGCACTGCTACCATCTAGTGGACAATTAATGCAATTAATCATTCTTTGGCTTGACAACTTCCAAACCACTGTGACTTCAAAGGATTCTTCTTTTGAATAGAACACTGTCATAGATATTTTAACATGTTTTGCTAGATATGGAATCCTATTTTCCTTGGATCCACACAGAAAACAATGAGCTCATATTTTAAAGTAAATAGAATAGTAAAGTAGATTTTAAATTAAGAGATGTTCCCAAATTGTAACTAAATACCTATTATTATATTTTAAAATTTGAACTTTGCATAATAGTCTCTGACATTAGCATGTTCAGTTATAATTCTGGGAAACTTCAAGTCATGGAGTAATTTTTGCCTCTTTTGTTTAAGGCCTAACACCCTTTTGTTTTACCTCCAATCTGCTTTGTATCACCCTCCTGTAACAGGTCTCCTTGTTAACACCCTTCTGACACCCTCTTGTTTGACCTCAGTCTGCTTTCCATCTTAGCTGGTTGATGTTTTAAAAACTCTGATTAGGTCATTTGCAACTGAATGTTTTCCATGTCTTCCCATTGTTCTTAGACCCATGTTCCAAAACCTTAAGCTCTAAGCTCTGCTTAATAGTCCCTCCTACCTTCCTCAGTCCCTGTACATGCTTTCTTTCCTCAACTGTCTAGGTTCCTTCCTCTCTGGCTTTCTTCCTACGGGTTCTGCATCAGGGCTTGGAAGGGGCACTCCCTTTATCCAGATAATTGTGACTTATTCTTCAGGTTCCAGCATTCCCTGAGAGAGCCTTCTCCCCCACATCAGGGAGGTAGACCTGGTGTATGTTCTTTTCATGTAATTTGTCTAGCACTTACTTGCTTAATGTAAATTAAATCATGACTTATTAAATAATTAGTGAAATAGCTAATTATTTATTTCATGTCTGTCTTCCCAAATGCCCTTTGAAGGCAGAACTGTCTTTCTTTTTCATTGCTCTGTCCCTAATTGCTTAGCAAAGTGTTTGGCATGTAGTAGACAGTTCATAAAATAAATGAGCTGAGATGAAAGCTAAAGCAAGATGGGGTCTTTTCACCTATATCACAATTTGCTAAATTTCCCCTTATATGTCTTCTTCCTCATAAGCCCCCATTAGAACCTGTACATCTCTGCACTCTGCCAGTGTTGGCAAGTACCCTGAGGACTTTATCTCCTATATCGTTGATCCACATCGTTACTTGTGGATGGCTTGCTTAGTCACTGATTCACATCATTTTTTTCCCCAAAGAAGTAGACAATCTGTCAGGTTTCTAATTACAATGATTCATTTTTATTATGATCAGTATTAAAAGATCCAAGTAGTTTAATAGACTAGTGGCTTAAAAGAAAGATTGGATCTAGAAAATATCCAGGCAGACAAAAATAAGAATTTAGGATAGAAAAGAAACTTTGACATAAGGCTGTCAGGATTCTCTACTAGTACAGATGTTTCAGGACGTATCTGGCAAGGTGCTTGATGGCCAGCATTGTCTCCTCACAGGTTGGCTGAATCTGGGATTCAGGGAGGGCAAAGCCATATCTGCCTTTGTCCCGGAGTTCAAAGGTAAAGGAATATTTGATTCCTTGGTCATAAGCCCAGTCATCAGAGCCCCCAGCAGCAGGATCTGAAATGTGCAAAGAGCAGAAAAAAAATGAACAAACCCCCAAAACACTAAATCCAGGAAGGAAATTAAAAAAAAGAAAAAAGCCAGCTTTCTTTTATAATTACCACTGTTGCATTGGGCAAAATATTATAGGTAGGCCAATTTTCTTTCTTTTTTTTTTTTTTAAAGATTTTATTTATTTATTTGACAGAGAGAGAGATAGAGAGAGCAGGAACACAAGCAGGGGGAGTGGGAGAAGCAGGCTTCCTGCCAAGCAGGGAGCATGATGTGGGGCTCGACCCCAGGACCCTGGGATCATGACCTGAGCCGAAGGCAGACGCTTAACGACTGAGCCACCCAGGCGCCTGGCAGGCCAATTTTCTAGAAAACTGGATTATAAAAGATATGGAGGGCAGTTTTAAAAAATCAGTCCAATCTTACCTCTAAGCCTAATTAGTGGCAATGATGTGTTTACTACCCCAGGAAGTATGTAATTTATAACATAACCTTCTCACTGTGCTTGTATGCTGTGGTAAACTATATCATATGTAATTTGTTTACAAAATAAAGATAATTTCTGGGGAAGGCTGCATGATGACTGGTGATAGGAGCGAACTCCAAACCCCAAGGAAACAGTGCTGATGAAATCAGAGCACCTTGAGGGCAGGGCTGGGACTTTATTTGTGTTTCCTCAGGGCCTAGCAGATGGTCTGGCCGAGGTTAGGCATTTGTTCAGTTCTTCAGTCAGTAACTGTTACTATGTCACTGCCTTGTAGATTTTCTATATGTTAAGTCACTAGGTCATTTTTTCGTTCATTCATTCATTCATTCTTTCATCTATTTATTCAGTCAACGGTTGTACAGCCCTCACTGAGCAGTGGGCCGTGGGCTCTCCTCTGGAGATGCCGGAATAAAGGAAAGACGTGACTTCTGTCCTCCAAGGGTTTACAGTATAATGAAAAAAGAATCCTCACTGAACTAGTCTGCATAAAACATATAAGAACTTCACAGTATATGAATAGGTGGGCTACTTCTGCTAGAACCCCCTTAGGAAAACACTGTACCCTATATGATTCAGAGCAGGTTAAAAAAGGACAAGAGTATAGAAAACCATATTCTACATAAAACTTAAAACCAAAACCCAGGATTGGACCCTCTCCAACTGCATGGGAGGCCCTGTGATAACAGGACTGGGCCTTTTCCCTTGTATTTCTAGTCCTTTCAGATCTGGGGCAAAAAGAAATCATACAAAGGCAAAGGAAAATATAAGTAGAAATTTAAAATGGGGCCTGCATAATGTGCCTTCCCAGTGAAATTTAAACTCTGTAGCATCTAAGTGAAATCTGGGGCCTAGCCCCTACCTAACTCTCTTGCTGTGTGTCTCTTGCCACTTGGCTCGAACACACCGAGTGACTGGTCAGAGGGGCTGACATCTACCCCTGGAAAGTGGCTTGAGCCTGAATTAGCCCTCGCACCTGCAGTCTGTTTAGTCAGGAAGACACTCCTTCTTATACTTGTCTTCAGCAATTGTCTTTCCAGGTAAAGCTTCTGGGTCATTATCCTGGGCAGTCATCCCCGATGCTGTGGGATGGGCTGGTTGGTGCTGGAGTGTGCTCTTTCCTTGTGCATCCTCTATCATAACATCTAGCACCCCTATATTTAGTTTTCCTGCTGCCTTTCTGTGGATTCTTCGAAGACTGTGCTGGTTCCCCAACTTCCCTTTCTCCTTTTCTCTTGCCTTCTCTCCATCCGCCCTTCCTTTCTTTCCTAGTACCTAGTGAGGACCTGGCACATAGTGGTGGCTGCTCAATGGATGTTTACCGAGCGCAAGTGTTTTCTTGGGTTGGAGGGGATACTTTTTCTGAACAGAAAACTAATGACATGTCATATAAAAAATCCACTGTCAGGCAAAAGCCACATGCTTTAAATGATCTGAAAGGAAAGGCTCTGGGAACCATTTGTTGCCCTTTTAGGTGTGTGGTCTCGTTGCACAGTTCTGAAGCCAAGACTCACAGATTGTTGTAGCTCCTGGGCCATATGTGTACTTGGTGCCATGCAGGGTGGCAAGTTCTTCTACGGTAGCTTTTGCCAGGGCATTCTGCAAAAGAACCAGCAGTTCGTGAGTAAATACATAAAAGCACACACTGACAAACAAACAAACATCTGTACCTTATTTATTTATTTATTCTTATGTTAATCCCCATACATTACATCATTAGTTTTAGATGTAGTGTTCCATGATTCATTGTTTGTGCATAACACCCAGTGCTCCATGCAGAATGTGCCCTCCTCAATACCCACCACCAGGCTAACCCATCCTCCCACGCCCCTCCCCTCTAGAACCCTCAGTTTGTTTTTCAGAGTCCATCGTCTCTCATGGTTCATCTACCCCTCCGATTTCCCCTGCTTCATTCTTCCCCTCCTGCTACCTTCTTCTTCTTTTTTTTTCTTAACATATATTGCATTATTTGTTTCAGAGGTACAGATCTGAGATTCAACAGTCTCGCACAATTCACAGCGCTTACCAGAGCACATACCCTCCCCAGTGTCTATCACCCAGTCACCCCATCCCTCCCACGCCACCCCCCACTCCAGCAACTCTCAGTTTGTTTCCTGCGATTAAGAATTCCTCATATCAGTGAGGTCATATGATACATGTCTTTCTCTTTTTGACTTATTTCGCTCAGCATAATACCCTCCAGTTCCATCCACATCGTTGCAAATGGCAAGATCTCATTCCTTTTGATGGCTGCATAATATTCCATTGTATATATATACCACATCTTCTTTATCCATTCATCTGTCGATGGACATCTTGGCTATTTCCACAGTTTGGCTATTGTGGACATTGCTGCTATAAACATCGGGGTGCACATACCCTTTCGGATCCCTACTTTTGTATCTTTGGGGTAAATACCCAGTAGTGCAATTGCTGGATCATATGGTAGCTCTATTTTCAACTTTTTGAGGAACCTCCATACTGTTTTCCAGAGTGGCTGCACCAACTTGCATTCCCACCGACAGTGTAGGAGGGTTCCCCTTTCTCCCCATCCCCGCCAACATCTGTCGTTTCCTGACTTGTTAATTTTAGCCATTCTGACTGGTGTGAGGTGGTATCTCATTGAGGTTTTGATTTGGATTTCCCTGATGCCGAGCGATATTGAACACTTTTTCATGTGTCTGTTGGCCATTTGGATGTCTTCTTTGGAAAAATGTCTGTTCATGTCTTCTGCCCATTTCTTGATTGGATTCTTTGTTCTTTGGGTGTTGAGTTTGATGAGTTCTTTATAGATTTTGGATACTAGCCCTTTATCTGATATGTCATTTGCAAATATCTTCTCCCATTCTGTCAGTTGTCTTTTGGTTTTGTTGACTGTTTCCTTTGCTTTGCAAAAGCTTTTTATCTTGATGAAGTCCCAATAGTTCATTTTTGCCCTTGCTTCCCTTGCCTTTGGCAATGTTTCTAGGAAGAATTTGCTGCGGCTGAGGTCGAAGAGGTTGCTGCCTGTGTTCTCCTTTAGGATTTTGATGGACTCCTGTCTCATATTTAGGTCTTTCAACCATTTGGAGTCTATTTTTGTGTGTGGTGTAAGGAAATGGTCCAGTTTCATTCTTCTGCATGTGGCTATCCAATTTTCCCAACACCATTTGTTGAAAAGACTGTCTTTGTTCCATTGGACATTCTTCCCTGCTTTGTCGAAGATGAGTTGACCATAGAGTTGAGGGTCCATTTCTGGGCTCTCTATTCTGTTCCATCGATCTATGTGTCTGTTTTTGTGCCAGTTCCATACTGTCTTGATGATGACAGCTTTGTAATAGAGCTTGAAGTCCAGAATTGTGATGCCGCCAGCTTTGCTTTTCTTTTTCAACATGCCTCTGGCTATTCGCGGTCTTTTCTGGTTCCATACAAATTTTAGGATTATTTGTTCCATTTCTTTGAAAAAAGTGGATGGTATTTTGATGGGGATTGCATTGAATGTGTAGATTGCTCTAGGTAGCATTGACATCTTCACAATATTTGTTCTTCTAATCCATGAGCATGGAACGTTTTTCCATTTCTTTGTGTCTTCCTCAATTTCTTTCATAAGTATTTTATAGTTTTCTGAGTACAGATCCTTTGTCTCTTTGGTTAGATTTATTCCTAGGTATCTTATGGTTTTGGGTGCAATTGTAAATGGGATCGACCCCTTAATTTCTCTTTCTTCTGTCTTGTTGTTGGTGTATAGGAATGCCACTGATTTCTGTGCATTGATTTTCTATCCTGCCACCTTACTGAATTCCTGTATGAGTTCTAGCAGTTTTGGGGTGGAGTCTTTGGGGTTTTCCACATAAAGTATCATATCATCTGCAAAGAGTGAGAGTTTGACTTCTTCTTTGCCGATTTGGATGCCTTTTATTTCTTTTTGTTGCCTGATTGCTGTGGCTAGGACTTCCAATACTATGTTGAATAGCAGTGGTGATAGTGGACATCCCTGCTGTGTTCCTGACCTTAAGTGGAAAGCTGTCAGTTTTTCCCCATTGAGAATGATATTCGCTGTAGGTTTTTCATAGATGGCTTTTATGATCTTGAGGTATGTACCCTCTATGCCTATACTCTGAAGAGTTTTGATCAAGAAAGGATGCTGTACTTTGTCAAAAGCTTTTTCTGCATCTATTGAGAGGATCCTATGATTCTTGTTCTTTCTTTTGTTAATGTATTGTATCACGTTGATTGATTTGCGGATGTTGAACCAACCTTGCAGCCCAGGGATAAATCCCACTTGGTCGTGGTGAATAGTCTTTTTAATGTATTGTTGGATCCTATTGGCTAGTATTTTGGTGAGAATTTTTGTATTCATGTTCATCAGGGATATTGGTCTGTAATTCTCCTTTTTGATGGGTCTTTGTCTGGTTTTGGGATCAAGGTAATGCTGGCCTCATAAAATGAGTTTGGAAGTTTTCTTTCCATTTCTATTTTTTGGAACAGTTTCAGAAGAATAGGTATTCTTCTTGAAATGTTTGGTAGAATTCCCCTGGGAAGCCATCTGGCCCTAGGCTTTTGTTTGTTGGGAGATTTCTGATGACTGCTTCAATTTCCTTAGTGGTTATAGGTCTGTTCAGGTTTTCTATTTCTTCCTGGTTCAGTTTTGGTAGTTGATACATCTCTAGGAATGCATCCATTTCTCCCAGGTTATCTAATTTGCTGGCATAGAGTTGCTCATAATATGTTCTTATAATTGTTTGTATTTCTTTGGTGTTAGTTGTGATCTCTCCTCTTTCATTCATGATTTTGTTGATTTGGGTCATTTCTCTTTTCTTTTTGATGAGTCTGGCCAGGGGTTTATCAATCTTGTTAATTCTTTCAAAGAACCAGCTCCTAGTTTCGTTGATCTGTTCTACTGTTCTTTTAGTTTCTATTTCATTGCTTTCTGCTCTGATCTTTATTATTTCTCTTCTCCTGCTGGGTTTAGGCTTTCTTTGCTGTTCTTTCTCCAGCTCCTTTAGGTGGAGGGTTAGGTTGTGTACTTGAGACCTTTCTTGTTTCTTGAGAAAAGCTTGTATTGCTATATACTTTCCTCTTCGGACTGCCTTTGCTGCATCCCAAAGATTTTGAACAGTTGTGTTTTCATTTTCATTGGTTTCCATGTATTTTTTTAATTCTTCTTTAATTTCCTGGTTGACCCATTCATTCTTCAGTAGGATGCTCTTTAGCCTCCATGTATTTGAGTTCTTTCTGACTTTCCTCTTGTGATTGAGTTTTAGTTTCAAAGCATTTTGGTCTGAAAATAGGCAGGGAATGATCCCAATCTTTTGGTACCGGTTGAGACCTGATTTATGACCTAGGATGTGATCTATTCTGAAGAATGTTCCATGGGCACTAGAGAAGAATGTGTATTCCGTTGCTTTGGGATGGAATGTTCTGAATAGGTCTGTGAAGTTCATTTGGTCCAGTGTGTCATTTAAAGTCTTTATTTCCTTGTTGATCTTTTGCTTAGACGATCTGTCCATTTCAGTGAGGGGGGTGTTAAAGTCCCCCACTATTATTGTATTGTTGTCGATGTGTTTCTTTGCTTTTGTTATTAATTGCCTTATATAATTGGCTGCTCCCATGTTAGGGGCATAGATATTTACAATTGTTAGATCTTCTTTTTGGATAGACCCTTTAAGTAGGATATAATGTCCTTCCTCATCTCTTATTACAGTCTTTGGTTTAAAATCTAATTTGTCTGATATAAGGATTGCCACCCCAGCTTTCTTTTGATGTCCATTAGCATGGTAAATGGTTTTCCACCCCCTCACTTTCAATCTGGGGGTGTCTTTGGGTCTAAAATGAGTCTCTTGCAGACAGCATATTGATGGGTCTTGTTTTTTAATCCAGTCTGATAGCCTGTGTCTTTTGATTGGGGCATTTAGCCCATTTACATTCAGGGTAACTATTGAAAGATAGGAATTTAGTGCCATTGTATTGCCTGTAAGGTGACTGTTACCGTATATTGTCTGTGTTCCTTTCTGGTCTATGTTGCTTTTAGGGTCTCTCTTTGCTTAGAGGACCCCTTTCAAGATTTCTTGTAGGGCTGGTTTTGTGTTTGCAAATTCCTTTAGTTTTTGTTTGTCCTGGAAGCTTTTTCTCTCTCCTTCAATTTTCAATGACAGCCTAGCTGGATAGAGTATTCTTGGCTGCATATTTTTCTCATTTAGTGCTCTGAATATATCCTGCCAGTCCTTTCTGGCCTGCCAGGTCTCTGTGGATAGGTCTGTTGCCAATCTAATGTTTCTACCATTGTAGGTTACATATCTCTTCTCCCGAGCTGCTGTCAGGATTTTCTCTTTGTCTCTGGGACTCGTAAGTTTTACTATTAGATGTCGGGGTGTTGACCTATTTTTATTGATTTTGAGGGGGGTTCTCTGTGCTTCCTGGATTTTGATGCCTATTTCCTTCCCCAAATTAGGGAAGTTCTCTGCTATAATTTGCTCCATTATGCCTTCTGCCCCTCTCTCTCTTTCTTCTTCTTCTGGGATCCCAATTATTCTAATGTTGTTTCGTCTTATGGTATCACTTATCTCTCGAATTCTGCCCTCATGATCCAGTAGTTGTTTATCTCTCTTTTTCTCAGCTTCTTTATTTTCCATCATTTGGTCTTCTATATTACTGATTCTCTCTTCTGCCTCATTTATCCTAGCCATTAGCGCCCCCATTTTTGATTGCACCTCATTAATAGCCTTTTTGATTTCTACTTGGTTAGATTTTAGCTCTTTTACTTCTCCAGAAAGGGTTTCTCTAATAACTTCCATATGTTTTTCAAGCCCAGCTAGTATCTTTAAAGTGATGATTCTGAACTCTAGATCTGACATTGTACTAATGTCCGTATTGAGTAGGTCCCTGGCAGTCGGTACTACCTCTTGTTCTTTTTGTTGAGGTGATTTTTTCCATCTTGTCATTTTGTGCAGAGGAGAATAGATTAATGAGAGAACAAAATGCTCTCAGAGTAACCACATCCCCAGAAAATATACTCTAAACAAATCAGAAAAGACCTGAAGCAGTGGAAAAAGAAACGGAAAGAGAGAAAAAAGAAAAAGAAAAAAAATATAAAGATAAAAACAAACAAAAACAAACAAAACAAAACAACAACAACAAAAAAAACCAGAATGTGATCAAATATGATCAGGCTGGTATATAGATCAGTGCCACACACTAGATTTGGGGTGTATTTTGGTCTTTTAGAAGAAAGTGCCTCCCAAAATTTTAAAGAAAGAAAAACTTATATATGTACAAAAATAAGGGTTGATATGATGAAGGGATGGAATATGACTGTAAAGATGGAAATTATAAAAAATTTTATAAAAGGAATTGATAAGAAGTTGTTTGAAAAAAGAAAGAAGAGGATTTAAAAAAAGAAAAAAGAAAAAAAAAAGGGAGAGAATGTGATCAGGCAGGGGAGTAGAAAAAACCATATACTAGAGATTTAGGGTATATTTTAATCTGTTAGAAGAAACTATCTCAAAATTTTAAAGAGAGAACAACTTATATATATATATATGCCAAAAATATGGGTAACTACTATGAAGGGATAGAATATGAGTCTAAAAATGAAAAATAAAAATGTGTTTTTAAAAAAGGGATTGATAAGATGTTGGTTGAAAAAGGGAAAAAGAAAAATTAAAAAAAACAAAAACAAAACAGTTAAAAAAAAAAAAACTTTAAAAGACTAAAGAATCATGGTAAAAAAGCCATGAATTCTATGTGCAGTAGTCCCCTGGCGCTGGAGTTCTGCCGTTCTCATTGATCGGTAAACTTGGTCTTGGCTGGCTGTTCTCGCTGATCTTCTGGGGGAGGGGCCTGTTGCCGTGGTTTCCAAATGTCTTTGCCGGAGGCGGAATTGCCCTGCCCTTGCCCCTCCGGGCTAAGTAATCTGCTCGGGTTTGCTCTCGGCAGCTTTTGTTCCCTGGAAGCTTTCCGTACAGCTTTGGAGGCGGAGAGTGAAAATGGCGGCCTCCCAATCTCCGCCCCGGAGGAGCCGAGAACTCGGGGCCCCGCTCCTCAGTGCGACCCCAGAGAAAAGCCGTCAGTCACTCTCGTCTCCCCGGTCTCCGGCTGCACTCCGTGCTCACCTGGCCTTGACCACGCGTTTCTATCTCTGGCACCCGACCCCGGGTGGAGTCTCCAAACCTAGCAGATCCCTGCGGTGCACTCCCACGTGGCTCCTCCCGGGGGAGGAAGGTGAGTCTCCCCGGATCGGCCGCTTGTTGGGTCCCTGCTGGAGGAGCAGGGGCCCGACTGTGCCGCGGATCACGGTTTATGGCCACCCCGAGCTGAGAGCCCGCGCCTGGGCTCCGCCTCTGCAGCCGGCTTCCCCGCTCCGATACCTGGGAGCTCTGCCGCACTCAGGCACCCCCGGTCTTTCTGTGACCCCGAGGGTCCCGAGACCACACTGTCCCGGAGGGTTCCACCCCCCGCTTAGCCACTAGAGTGACGTCCCTCAGCGGAGCAGACTTTTAAAAGTTCCGATTTTGTGCTCCGTGGTTCTATCACTTGCCAGAAGTGGCCGACGGAGGCCCCTCCCCCGCCGTCTATCCTCCCGAATATCGCCTCGGATTCACTTCTCCGCACGTCCTACCTTCCAGAAAGTGGTCGCTTTTCTGATGAGAGAGTTGTTGCTCTTCTTTTCTTCGGTCTCCTGTTGAGTTTGTAGGTGTTCAGAATGGTTTGATCCCTATCCAGCTGAATTCCTGAGAGGAGACGAAATCCAGGTCTCCTACTCCTCCGCCATCTTGCTCCACCCCCCCATCTGTACCTTATTTTTAAGACATTGAAGAGGCATAAGACACAGTTTGGGTTAGTTTTATTCCTGCTCAGTGCGCATCCAATTTTTCTCTCTAACCTGGTCATAGGATCCAAGCGATTCTTATGAAAATACGTCTTCCCTAAATGCCCTCTGCAAGCACTCACTCTGAGCTTCCCTCTGAATGTGTCATACTGTGGCAACACCGTTTGCTGGCCTCTGAGTTCTCAGTGACTTTTTCTGTCTTTTATCTCCATGTCTTCAGGGTCCAGGCCAAGGCTTACCACTTAGTAGTTGTCCAGGAACTATTTGTTGGAACTCTGAAGATAACTAGCATCTTACCCTCTTATTTGAGAATTAGGTCTTTACATTCATTTTAAATAATTATTGCAGTAAAGTATGGGTCCTAGCAGTAACTTCTATTTTAGTCAGAGGACAATCTTTTACTTTTTTTTCTTTTTTATTTACATAGAACTTAGTGTGTCTTTTTTTCCCAGGTATTCTTCCTTAGGCTTGTCAAACATTTGTTTTTTTAAATTTTAAAATCAAACATTTTGTTTTTTTACATTTTCTACTATTCTATGATTTGCTTAGTTTAGGCTAGAGAAATGAGGCTACAGCAACCTGTAACTGTCCCAGATATCACATTCATTGATTTAGTAAAATGTCACTGTGTATTAGGAATTAGGTTATGTGTAAGGATTAGTTTGGCAAATCTATATTGTCTCTGGAGCTTGTAAGAGAAAAGCAGGAGACAAGGAGGTCTTTGTGGTTGAGGTTTTCTACCTAATACAGGTAAACAAAAATCAAATACATACAAAATAACCCCCAACAAAACAAAACAAAAACTACCTGGAAATGTGGCAGGTTATAAAGTGAGGATAAGATAGAATTGTATGAGCTGGGGCAGGAGTATTAAAAGCTACACATAGGAATGATTGGATACTCAATACAGTGTTCTGCCAACATAGAAATACTAAGGAATTGGCAGTTCCAGGGATGAGGGTGGTTCCAGCTTGGAAGATTTTTAGACTGAAGAATTAGACAACATCTACTCTATTTCAAAATGAAGAACATTTGAATTCCAGAATTTCAAAAAAGTGGCAAGTATTAGCTTATGTGTATTTTTTTCTTTAAGAAGCAGCTTCATTTTCTCAAAAGACCCATTGCTTTTCTGCCTCCCTGACCCCCAACTCTTCAAGGGCAAGGGCTCTGTACCCCCAGGCCCCCTGTGCTGTAAACTTCCTAACATCCACTGACATACTGCGTATTTAAATGAATCACTCGAAAAGTAAGGCCTGACTTGGCCTGTCTTGGGAATACAGATTTGAAAATCTGATTGTTTACCACGGGAGAATTAGCCATAATTCATTCTGGTTATGAAACTAGCTATATTTCATACTTTGGCATCATAATTATGTCTTGTACATATGCTTGGAAAGCGATGAGGTTGGTGATGAAATCAAAATACTCCTAGTTTTACAAAGTAGTAACTTCCCTTAGTCCTTGTTCTAATATCAAAACCAGTTTAGTAGCGTCTTATGTTAAATTGACAAGGGCATGTCTACAAAACTTCAAAGTTCCAGTTCCCAAATTGTTAATGCTTCACTAACCAAGTGGTAAATTAGAAAATTTAAAAAATAATTATAAAATATAAGTCATGATATTGTGGTCCACTGAAATGGTGTAATCAGTTTCTTTGAACTAATTTATTTTTCTCAGAGTTTTGGAACAGTAACTTGAAAATTTTAGGGTTTTACTTCCCTTTTTTTTCCCATCTGGTAAACTAATATATGCTTTCTCTTACTGCATGGAATCTTTACTGTTGTGATCTAAATGTATAGTTCCTGTTGTTTAATCTTATTCTAACCAACCCACTAGAGCTAAGTCTTCTCTCTACCCTTTAATATAAGGCCTATTGCAGATGGAAATGAGAAAAATCAATTAACAATTGCATAGTGTGCAGAATAGATTTAAAACCATCTTGTGGAGATGTGAATCGTGGTGAGGTGCTAATTTTTTTGGTAAGTAAATAGTACATTTTCTACTATTCTATAATTTGCTTAACTTGCCATTCATCTGAGGACATCTGTAGTTATTTTTCTGTAAGGCAGAACCTCCGATTCTAAATAACTCTTGTTCCTTCCCTAGTTACCATTCAGAGGCTTTTCATCTGTTCTGGTTTCCCCACCTCCCCCTTTAAGCCTTGAATTATTACTTCTAGTTAGAAATACAATTCTAATAAGTTCTGGGGATCTAAGGTACAGCATTATGACTATGATTAGCAGTACTATACTATATACTTAAAGGTTGCTTTGAGAGTAGAGCTTTAATGTTCTCACAATAACAGAACATTAACAGAACAACAAATAACAGAACAACAAATAACAGAACAACAAAACAGCAATAACAACAAAATGATACTTATGTGAGGTAAAGGATGTGTTAACTAATGTGTTGAACATTTCCCTATATATATGTGCATCAAATCATCACATTGTACCCCTTAACCTCACACAGTGTTATATGTCAATTATATCTCAATAAAGCTGGGGAAAAAAAAGATGATTCTGCAATATTAGTTCCAAACATGAGCAGTTATGAAGACTAGAAAAGATTTAAGACAAGAAGATCATTGAAGTTATCTATTAAACTCCTGTGTCTGTTGACCTTCAAGTCTCTTAATGTGTTTATTGGTGTGACATAATATATGAGTTATCTGACAAAACTGAAGGGGCCTGCTTGTGATCTGTTATCTCTTTTGACTTATCAACTTACCATTTTAGTCTTAACTACCGTTAGGGCCACACAAAAAGGTTCAGTTTGCCTTTCTCAAAGTGATACCCAAGCGCTTTCTAAGACTTCCTAGGCATCTTCTGGCAGCAACTGTTCTGCCTTTGGTGCTGACCGCAATATTTAAGATTAATGTTAGTTTAAAAAGGACGTTAATATGTTGCTGCCACTGGTGCACATTGCAGGAACATTTAGTTTGTGTCAGTTTTTACTCTTCTTGTCCTCAGTTGCTCTATCCTCTTGATGTCTACCTCATCACTCATCTTCTGAGTGTCACCTCATCACCACATCTTTCAGTGGCTTTCTCACCTTCTCTTGAAGTCCAGCTTCCTTTCTTGGCCTAAGGGTGTGAGCTAGCCCCTCCCTTCTCTTTCAGTCTGCATCACTTGCTGTGCATTCCGTGTTCCTTCTGAGCTAGGTTTCCCTGAACTTCTTCCCTATACACCTGTTCCTGCCTCTCCTTACCTCCCTCACTTTGGGTATCCTTCTCCCTTTGTTGGAATCCTCTTCTCATCTTTGTTCACTTGGAGATTTACTGTTGTTCTTCCAGATTCAGGTTTCGTGTCACCTTCTTTGTGAAGCTGCCCCTAAATCTCTTGGGGAGCATCGATGTCCCCTCCTTTGTGAAGGCTAACACCACTCTCAGAGTTCCTGTCACTCTGTTCTGTAATCCATTGTTTTTGCATCCATTTGCCTCCCAGGTGAGCTCCTTGTGGGAAGGGATTCTTGGCTGTTTATTTTGTATTCTCAACAGATTGTATAGCATCTAGCACATGGTTGGTTGATTGAGTCTTATCCTAGGACTGGGGCATTATAGATGGCCTGATTTTGGTGGGTGTGCGGGATGCTGAGCTCTGCAAAGGCTGTGACATATGTGAGTGGCGATAGGGGATGTTTGTGGGGAAGGTGGTGGTACCATGTAGTGATGGTTGATGGGTTGCCACATTTACACAATGACTTATGCTGTGCATTTTACTTATTTCCATTAATTTTTTAAAAAATGAAGTCTGTGGCCCCTTTCTCTCTGCCCCTCTGAGGCCAAGAGACAAAAAAATCAGAATAGACATTAATTGACCAAAATATCATATTTTAAATTCCAATGATCTTAACAAAAATCCCTGGAATCAGTGTGGGTCTTTTCTTTTGAAGAGTTCAAATACTTTCACAAATGTTACTCATTTATCTTTCCAGCACTATCTGTCCACATTTCATCGGCATAGAATTTTCTCGCAGAATGGAATGCCACGTGGGGCAGCATGCTCAGTGGGAATGTTCCAACCAAACTGGGTGACTGACCCCAGCCAGGAATGGTAAAAGAGAGATAATTCCTGCATTTGCTAAAATGTTAGAGTGGTAACTCCTTTCCCTTGTACATTTCTGTAAAAAGGGACTAAGACAGCTGACGAAAGACCCGCAGAAGCAATAGCACATCAGAAAGCATGATCCACATCTTGAAACTCCAATTACAGACACTTTCTTTACAACCTGTCATTTGAGGGACATCTTACATCCTTGCTCAATGGGTTCAAAATAAGAACTAACATTTACATAAAACCTTAGACTTTACAAAGAGCTCTTGATAAGAGCTAGATATTTTTATCCCCATTTTACGGATAAAAGAACTGAAACTCAGAGAGGATAAAAGAACTTTCCCAAGGGCATGCAGCCCCATAAGTGGCTGACTTGAGCTAGGTTCTTCTTGCTTTAAATCCTGTGCTCTTTTTCACTTCTCCTTGTGGCCTTCGAATACTTCAAAAGAAGTGTTGCTGGAGCTGGTTTTACCAATTGTAAAGAACAGAAGGAAGCTAAATATAAATCAGCCTCAGAGAAAACTTTGCTTTCAGTCAAGGCCAAACATGGCCAGCCTTTATTAATCCTTAGATATGAGTTTCCTACCATGTCTTATGCATGTTCTCTTTTGTCACCTGTTTTCTTAAAAAGAGGCCTTGGTCATAGAGCAAAAGACGGAGAGAGTCTAAAATGTCACATCTAACTCAAAGCCCAAGAGACAAAAGACCAACTAGTGTAATGTTTCCCAGGCTCTGAGCTCCAGGGGGCTAGTAAGATGAATAAGGCGAGGGTGTTCTTTCCACTGACCTGCCTTCCCAGGTAACATGTGATCAGGAAGCCCCTGTCTCATGGCTGTGCTCATGGTCCTCATTGCAAGCCAGCGTCATGGGAGTTGGGGGGCTGCCTCTTCTAATCTTCCACTGGTCCATTATTACAGTACAAGAAAACAAAAATTCCAAACTGACTCTGTGGTCTAAGCCAGTTCGAAGAAATTTTCTCCAGAACTTTGTTTCTAACTTGAAGTTCTGAGTTTAATTACTCCTCTGGGTGAATACATGTGATAATGGAAGCATCAAAATGATCTTAACTGCGGTTTCCTTCCTTCTGTTCTGTGATGATGGGTAACTTACACCAAGGGACCAATGAGGAATTTAACTTTTATAATTTTGATGCGAGAGGAGAAGCCTGCCAGGCCTACAAGCAGGCCCTGAGGAGAAAACCTTTGGGATTTGAAAAAACAAATATGTTTCTGAGAAAAACAGGAGGGTAAACAAGCATGGGCTCTGGTTGCAAAGCCCGAGATTCGAGAAAGGCAAGGAGTTAGGGAAAGGCTTGGCCTGGGAGAGCAGGGCCTGCCCGTCTTGGCAGAGCCCATGGGGATGTGGGAATGCTTTCGCGGATGTAAAGCAGTTTTTTTCTTTGGCTGATCTGCATGCATATTTTTAGGCTCTTGAAAATTCAAGGAGAATGTGAAACATGAGTCAGCTGAAGTTGCAAAGTCTAGAGCATTTTTATGTGTGCGCGTGTGTGGAGGTGGTACTTCTTCAAAATAAATATTAAAAATATTAAAAATAAATGCTATATAATGGGAATGTACTGGATCTCTTGCATGTCAGATTTGTAGAACATTGTAAACTGTTTATGAGGAGGGTGAAAGCCAGGGGCCTTTAGCCAGGAATGTGACTCAGCTCTTATCTTAGCTTAAAGCAGGGTTTTTCAACCTTGGCACTCTTGACATGTGGGCTGGAGAATTCTTTGTCGTGGGGGCTGTCCTGTGCATTGTAGAATGTTTATCAGCATCCTCTGGCCTCTACCCACTAACTAGATGCCTGTAGTACTCCCACAGTTACAACAACCAAAAATGTCTCTCTAACATTGCCAAATGTCTCCTAGGTGTAGGGGAGAGGGCAAAATGAGTTTGAAAGAAATGAGGTAAAAGACATAATTAGGGTAAACATGAGTGTATTTTGGAGAAAGAATTAAAAAGGAAGACAACTCATTTCGAAGGTGCTCTGAATGCCTATCTTCTTTGCTGATGATAGTGCAAGTGTCTCTTAAACACTGCTGTTAGGTCAATGCTGCTAAAATACCCTCTACCAGCAGGGTTGCCAGACTTCGCCAAAAATACAGCATACCTAGTTAAATGTAAATTTCAGATAAACAGTGAATACTTTTTCAGTATAAGTCTGCAATATTTGGAAAATAGTTACACACTAAATATTATTTATTGTTTATCTGAAATTCACATCTAACTGGGAGTCCTATATTTGCAATCCCATTTACCAGGTTTCTGGCTCCAGGGCCTGCTATGACACAGGACTCATTGTGACATTTAAGTCTCTCGGTAATCTCATTACCTCACTTCCACTCTTTCTTCACAAGGAACACTGGAAACAGGCTATTTTTCAATCCTATTGTTGGACATTTGTTGACTCTTTTCTCTGCCTAAAATGCACTCTTCTGTCCTCTGTTGCCCAAATCCTGCCCATCCTTCAAGGCCCGGAATAAATGAGGTTTCTTCTTTCTATAACCTTCACTGACTAGCCTCGTTACATATTACCATTTTCCTGCCCTAAATTCCTACTACTGTGCTTAGTTTGAAACTCTAAATTCTGTACTTCTCTTCTATGGTTTCTGATATCTGAGTCTTACCATTTCAAGAAGATCCTATCTTAATAGCAAAAACCATGGTTTGTGCTGAGCACTTAATAGGTACTCAGTGAAATTTCTGGTAATTGTCCGATGAGCTGTGTTCTGACCAGGCCTCTGTAGGAGAATTTTAACAGGCCAAGAAGTCTCTTAAAATGTATAGTGATAAATCAACAACCAGTTTCTCTAATTAAATAAATTCTGCAGTTGCCATCTGATTTTTTTTAATATTATAAGTGAAATTTAAAAATTCTGAGAAAATACCTGTCGTGGCTATTTTGTGCCTCAGGTCCTATCTACCCTAGCTGCTGGTAGCCTGCTTGACAGCGGGCCTGTGGCCTTGTTATTCTTGTTATTAGGCAGGGACATGGGGACAGCTGTGATTGGGTGTGCACATGGCCCTGCAATTATCCACCTTCTAATCACAACGTTTCTTCCCTCTGATTTTTATGTTTCTCTCTAATCATGGTCTTGCTTTATGCTCACATGCTTGGGTGAAGCAGTGGATTTCTATCTTGGTGGCTCATTAACTCAAATTTTAATTAAGAGGTAGGGAAGTGCCACTGGACTGGAAGGTGTTAGGTTTTAGAAATGGATTCTTATCTTTTGGTCAAGTTTAATAATTTTTCAGGAAGACTGTCATCTTTCTCCTGGTTAGTGAATATATGGCCATGAAAGCATAGGGCCAGAATCATGAAGACTGGGTATTACCTGAGAAGTTAGGCATCTCAGCTGACCAGAGCAAATCCTTAGCAATGTCCAGGGACAGAGGTAGTAAGGTATTTGTGGGATGAAAGACTATTTGATGAATGTTCTGCAGAACGGCTACATGGGGTACCAGCATAGAACATGGCCACACAAATATGTGTGGGTGTCTTTGGAAATTGGGGCAGTCTAGGAAATTCTTCAGGATCCAATAGGTCTGGGCCCAAGGCTGCCTGTATTACTGTGTTGGCTTAGCCAAGCCTTCATTGTTTCAGCTGGAAAATGAGAAAGGAGAACCAGAGAAATTCCAAGATTTCCAGCTGTAAAGTTCTGTGCTTCTAATGTAGAAATGTGGTGTGAGTGGAATGCATATCAGCTTCCAATTTGGTCAGTCTGGGGGATGGGTCAAGATACTTAGTTGACCAGTTATTATTCTGCATTCTTGCTTTTGGACTTAGAAATGGTATTATGATAATAATAATAATTATTATTATTAACAGTACCATGTAGGCCTTTTTTGGGGGAAGGCAGACCAAAGATTTGGACCTTCTTCCATGCTCAGTAAATGTGAAGATATGGCTAGGTTTGGGAACCTTTTCAATTAAGTCGCTTTAATAAGAGGAGACTTACTCTGACCATAAAGAGGTCATATAATGAAATATTGAATTATATGAATTTTGAAAATGTAAAGTATATTCTTTTTGTGGGCCTTAAAACTTCCTGTGAAGATAGTGATAGCTTCATACTGAAGAAGTCAACACTGAGGAACTAGAAGGCGTTTGAAGCCTTGGAAACTCACAGTATACTTTGTATTCTTTCTTTAAATAATATAGTATGTGTAAAAGCAGTTAGCAAACTGTAAAGCATTATTTTTGTAAGGTATTTTTATGATCTTTCATACTTTTTACTGATCTGCTGTAGATATATTTTTTGGTAGCTTTCTTTATAATCCATGCTATTACTTCTCCTGTTCTTTAACTTCATTGGTCTTTTGCATTCTCATCTCTGCCTTTCTTCCCACTAAAGGTTGTCTCATGATATGAATAATTTCAGGCAATCTACATGTAAGATCTTTCAGAAATGAAGCCACATATATTTTTATCATGACTCAGATATCAAAGATTGCTATGTACGTCCTAAATTTGGTCTGAGAATGCTAATAGAAGTACAGAATCATTTCCTTCAGTTTAGAGTCTTAGTCTCCTTGAAGCATTTTTTTTTTTTGCTACAAATATAATCTTACAAGTTTTGTAAGTGTAAAGATAAATAAGAATCGTATCTACATCTATGCCCTGAATTCTGGGTAAGACAAAGCCCACTTAGCATTACTTCAAGAAATTCTGAGTTATCCATAATGTGGTATGCCAAGAATGCATCTTATAAATCTTTTCCTACCTTTAGTTTTTTACAGCAGGGTCACATTTTTCTAGTTGAAAATTCATATAGAAGCATTAGATTTGGATGGAACATTTATCATGCCTAGATCAAGACTTTTACTTTTTTTTTCTTAATATTCTCATTACAAATAAAAACCATGAAAAGCCAATATTTTTCTTTATGAGAGACTCAAATTCTCTTTTGGATATATATATATATTAACACTACAGTTATGAATTGTTCCAGCAAAATGTGCTTAGGAAGTAAGTGAATTGGAATTATGCAAAATAAAAAGATTGAAAGGATCTCTAGTTATTCAAAAGATTTAAGTTGCTTTGGGGTGCTGAACTAAATTCAGATTCCCAATGAATCGACTAATCAAATTAATATTCACCTTAGACTTCACTAGTGGGATTTAAATATTTCTTTTAAGATGTTAAGCAAAAGCTTAATCATAGGAAAAAATTATTGGAAATTAAAGTAACTTTTAAATCAATTAATGTGATATAAGTGCAATTAAATTTTGCAGTTTAGCCACCTATTTTATGCTTGGAAAGGATAAGAAGTAGCATGTACTTCTTGAATTTATTAGTTTTGTGAATACAAAATTAAACATCCAAGATAAGATTATTTTATGGTTTGTGCTTTTGTTGAGAATAGATTATGAATATTTTATTGTGATATAATTCTGTTTATTCCACTTCTTTGTTAATTAGAATTAACTTATTCCCCAAATAGGAAAAGGTATTGAAACTTTGTGAAGCAGCTCATTTCCAGACAACACTTTGTTTTTCTGTTAGCTTTTGTCTTTTAGAATTTGTTTTAAACTAGTTATATTAAGCAAACTGTATATATTATTGTTACACTTAATATGGTTTATAATCTTAGTTTTAATATTTTACTTATTAACTCATTAGTGCTTAGTTATTATGGCTTTGTCTTTTTCTTTTCTGATGTGGTACAATTTAAACACATTCACATGAATAAAGCAAACAACATAGCTCCACCTTCTCTCCTCTGGGACTGAAATCTGGGATTGAAATGAGGAGCTGACCACACCCATCTCTGGGATGGCTGGACTGTGAGCACCCACTGGGAACATTTAACAGATGGAGCATAATTGGAAAACTGAAATAGTTAAAGGTTCCAACTAATGATGTTTTCCTTTGTTTTTTTTGGCTCTGGATAAGGAAAATGGGAAGCAATAGCATTTTTTTTTTTTTTTAAATGAGAAGGACCTGGCTAACTATTAGATATCAATTTTCTAAGAGGCTGAGTTATTTTTCTGTTTTGCTCTTCACAAAATATTTATAGCATTACACGTTTTATTTGGTCTCTGAAAGACTGAAAGTATAAAACAACAATTTCCAGTTGTTAAAGTTACTGGGTCTTCAAATTTATGCACTTAGGTAAGCCAAATATCTATGTCATTGTCTAAGTGGGACACTTTTTTTTTTTTTTTTGGCATAACTCAAATGCTTTAAATCTTACACTTGTTCTTTTAGATCACTGATCCCAACTTCTGGCAGCCAGATGTATCATAAGTTAGAAAAAAAAATATTGTTTGAAGGGTTCAAACCTACTGATTTAAAAAAATTATGATTGATATGTGGTATTTGTTAATTTGAATGTCATAAAACTCTTATTTTATTTAACTTTTCATGTGATTATATCATGATTCTCTAACAAGATTGGTAGTTTTTTTAGTCATGGATACTTAAATTTTTTTGCATTGTATCTAGTAAGGACCCATTCATATAATTTGTTCATTGATTGCTTTATTTCTGTGTCTCACCTAATCAAATAGTGAAATAAGCAATTTTAGGATCTTATCACTTAACCCAGTATCAACCAAATGGGCCAAATTCCTAATGACATCTGCCATGCTTCTGCCTATGTCAAATCCAGCTCAAGGCAACTTGACAAAATTGACTTTCTAATTGTGTGTGAGATGAAGCTACTTTGTTGATTATCCCTGATGTATCTGAAATCATCATGTGAGTTAGTATTGTGGTGAAGCAGGAATAAGTGTACCTATTGTCATTTTGAAGATTAGTGACTAAACCAGTTTAACATGTTGGGAACGGTTTCTTGTGTCAAAATCCTATCTCTTTTAAAAAGCTAATTTATCTAGCCAACTCCAGATTCCTTGTAAGTCTGTAGTAAGTTTTTTTTTGCTTCTACTATCAAAAATTAATAATGGAATCTTTAGAAATTGTTATTATAATTTTTTCTCAGAAATAGGATTTAAAAATTCTCACCAGTGAAATACCATATTTACTACCATGACTACTTACCAACTCAGCATTGTTCTCTGTGAGTTTATAATCATAGGAGTAAGGGTAGAGCATCATTTGGGAGTATGAGTGGATCGTCAGATATGCTTTGATGGAAGAGAGGTTGCTGCGGATGAAATTAGCCAGAGCCTTTGTCTCTCTTTCGGATTCTGCAGCAGGTCCACAGTAAGTTTCATCACAGGGGCTTCGAGAAGCTCCCATTTCTAGAAAAACAGGTCGTTAATGGAATGGTCACCTCCTGAAGTTATCACAAGGCATGTTTCAAACTTTCAAATTAGAAAGTTAAAAATAAGCTGTTTTCACAGGAGTCCTTATGATAATGTATGTATATATTATAAAGCATGCATGCATTTAGTCACAAGATTAGGGTGGTATGTTTTGAAGCTAATGGGGTAAAAGTCATCAGTGTGTCCCTGTGTAGTAATATACAATGAGATCAATATAGTGTAAAATGATTAATAAGTAGGGGACAAATAAATATCCGTGAGAAATTTCCTTATTATTGTAATCATTTTCTGAGAGTTGAATCACAAAATTAGAATTATATCACCATTTCATTTAAATAATTGTTTAATGACTGTGTCCTCTGGATTATACATTTTGAAGTAGGAGGATTATGTCTGGATCACTCAGTCTTGTGTGTCTAGCATCTAACACAGCTGAGAGCACAATAGAGCACACAATACATTTTTTTGAGTGAATAAATAAACTGTTTATTGTCTGTGCTTTCAGAAAGTTAGAATTCTAAAATATAAAACTTTACATTTTTTCTTGTTTTGGGCACTGTTGTGTTTTCCTGTGTTATTTCTCCTCCTGTGCTTTTCAACAGATGCTTGCAAAATGGTCAGCCAGATACTTACTGCACCAACCAGCATCAAAATTTCTATTGGGGTCTGTGCCAGTGCAGGTAGTTCCAGCCTGGGTGGAGCGCGTCTTTCTCCACATTCGGTTCTGAAAGTGGATTACGTGGTTAGGCCAAGTATAAAAGAAAGTGGGTTGGTTTTAATTTCATCAACCTCTCTCAATATTGGTTCATATACCGGGGCGCCTGGGTGGCTCAGTTGGTTAAGCGACTGCCTTCGGCTCAGGTCATGATCCTGGAGTCCCGGGATCGAGTCCCGCATCGGGCTCCCTGCTCGGCGGGGAGTCTGCTTCTCCCTCTGATCCTCCCCCTCTCATGCTCTCTGTCTCTCATTCTCTCTCCGTCAAATAAATAAATAAAATATTAAAAAAAAAATTGGTTCATATACCTTGGTCCAGGTGTAGACGTAGCCATCGATATTGAGCACAGGCAAGACATAAAAGTCTAACTTGTTGAGAAGTTCTGTCATGTGGATCTCATGTCCATAGGTGCGAATAGCCTATGTATGAATTAGGAAGAGAATGTCATGGAAAAATAGAATGCGTGATGCTACTTAAATTTACATAAACTGGATGAATATTGACTTGGTAATGAAAGCCATGTCCCCTATTGAGGTAGACATTATTAATATTTAAAAGGCAGTTAGCAAAATATTACCCATAGTTTTGGTTAAAATAGTTGTTTTTAATTCTTCTCTATTTCCAGGATATTCTATTATATCCATATATAACTCACATAATTATTTATTTAACTTTTTACTTTAAAGATGAACAAAGATTTAATAAAATTATAGACTTTTAAGAAACATACATATATTCACTTATTTTGCAATAGTACTGCAATAATTGTTTTTCAAAGTAAGTAGGATATGAGGGTAAGACCTATTCTTAGTAAGTAAGGAATATCTATGGATGGCTGTGCATGTTTCTAATATCATCTAGAAATTTATTTAAGTTTTGTGAAGCCGCCTATAGATGGTCTCACTAGAGAGACTGTCCAATAAGGAAAAAGAATGAGAAAGCCTCCCATTATGAAGTGAGCTCGCACTGATAGATTTTGGGTGGCTCTCACCAAGGCTCCAGGCTGCATAATGTGAAAGTATCTTTCTTACTCCTCTGTTGAGTAGGGAACCCTGTTAAGAGACCAGTTCTCCCTACTAAGTATTGTGGACATTTCTCTATGAATGAAGGACTTCATGCTCATTTATTATGTTCTCTTAGTCATAGTTCCTCAGCCCCAGGATCATATTAAACGTAAATTCAACTCTTTCCTAGGCTTTTTTGAATAGATTTTAAAATATTTAAGTCTTCTATGTATTAATAGTTTTTATATACTTTTTGTGACATGTATATTTATTATAATAATACATGATAAAATAAGTGATTTTTAGGCTGGGGGAGCTATAGAACCATTAGACCATGGTCTAATCTTGGAGATAACCAAAGTAGTGATAAAAGTTTTTTCCTGGGGTGCCTGGGTGACTCAGTCGTTAAACGTCTGCCTTCGGCTCAGGTCATGATCCCAGGGTCCTGGGATCGAGCCCCACATCGGGCTCCCTGCCTGGCGGGAAGCCTGCTTCTCCCTCTCCCACTCCCCCTGCTTGTGTTCCTGCTCTCACTATCTCTCTCTGTCAAATAAATAAATAAAATCTTAAAAAAAAAAAAAAGTTTTTTCCTTCTAGAGGGCAGATGGTGAGATATCCATTGAAGTTAAATGGTTATAATTGGATACATAATGTGTCTAGAAACCAAGACCATGACAAAGAGATACAGAAGTGTTTCACACAAAATACAGTATATTGTATATAATAATGTGCTTATATTTTAAAAGTACCTCAATATTTTAAACTTCTAATTTTGCAGTAATTTTAGACTTAGAGAAGAGTTGCAAATACAAGGAGTTCCTATATATTCTTCACTTAGCTTCCCCTAATGTTATCATCTTACTTAGCCATGGTACAGTGATCAAAGTGAAGGAATTAACACTGGTACAATAATATAAGTTAAACTATAGGTTTTATTTAGAGTTCACCAGTTTTTCCACTATTATCCTTTTTCTGTTCTAGGATTCAGTACACAATCCCACATTGCACTGGTTGTCATGTCTCCTTAGTCTCCTCTTATCTATGAGAGTTCCTCAGTCTTTCCTTGTCTCTTATGACTTTGACACAATTGAAGAATACTGGTCTGGTTACTTTGCAGAAGGTCCCTCAATTTGGGTTTGTCTCAATATTTTTTTTTATGATTAGAGGAAGGTTATGAATTTTGAGGAAAAATACCATACAGACGGTGTGTCTTTTTAGTACATAATATCAGGGGGTACATGATACTGATTATGTCCTAATGCTGGTGATGTTACCAGTGATGTTAACCTTGATCACTTGGTTAAGTAGTTTCTGCTAAGTTTCTCCACTGTAAACTTTGCCTTTGTTAAGTAATACATTTTTTTTTTGGGGGGGGGGATACTTTGAGACTGCAAATATTCGATTTGTCTTTAAACTTTTACTCAATATTTGCATACATACATAGGTTTTTGTGAAATGATTATTACTGTGGTGTTCTACTGATAATTTTCTAGTTTGTTCATTCTTTGTACATCCATTAGTTGTAATTCTTTAAGAAAGAGTTGTTCCTTCTCACCTTTTTATTTATTAATTGAATAATTTATCTATATCAATATGGGCTCATGGATATTTAAAAACTTCAGCTAAAGGGCTTTCACATTTATCATTAGAATTATAAGGAATGAAAAACAGTATCATTTACAGTAGGGACTGCTATGTATTGTTTTCTTTTTTTTCTGAGGTATACAATGATTATTTTTTAGGAGATAATGATCAAGCTAGTGGCTTATCCACAATCTTTAACTTTTAAATGATCTATCATTTATACTGCTGGTTAGCCTCTCCACCGAAGGTGGGTGATAAAGTTCAGATGAGTCAAATATAAATAAATACAATTTGGTAACTGTTTTAAAATCTTACCTCATAAAGGTCTCTTGGGGAAAGTTGAAATTAATACCCAAAAATGGGAACTTGGGGAATTACGAGGTTTTTTTGTGTTGTTATTCTCTTTTATTATAGCTAGATTATAAGAAATTGATTTAAATAAAATGCTTTCTGCTTCCCTTGGCCAAAAATGATTCTACATACTGACCTCTCTCACAAACCACTGGCAAAATGCAGGGGAAATCCATTCTCTGGCATGGAAACCACAATCCATGAAAATGGCAGGCTTATTTGGTCCAGCTTTGCCAACCTATTGCAAACAAAAGGAAAAGGGAAATTGTGATTCATCACAGTCAGGGGTTAACATTCACTACCCGTCTGGGTGTTGGATTCAACAGGTGAAACTTGACAGCAGCAAGAGATATATCCCATGATTAAATTAAAACATAAGACTAGCACAGTATGTTCTTGCCTCTAGACACAATGTTTGAGATGAAGGCTTACATGGCTGTTTATTATTTTTATTAAGCTTGACAAGCTCATATTTTCAGAAGATGCTGATTACCCTGCTTAATTGTACTCACGTGGAGGTTATTTTCAGCTGCTATTATTAGGTGACATGACCAAGACAACTGGATGAGTAATTAGAAGTAATCATGATTGTTGCTAATCTTGTAAGAATTTTTCCTTCTCTCCCACTTACTCCTTGTCTTTTTATTTTCTTCATTAGAATTACATGACAAAAATGGCATTAGAGGATGACAGAAACAAATCATTGATACGCTCTGTAATGTTGTCTGATAGACGTGAAGTTTATGAACCTCTTTAGGAAATGGATTTGCAAACAACATCTGGGAGAGAAGAATTTCATCAAGGTAGGTGATCATTTACATTGCTTACAGGAATGTGGTTAAATTTATAGGACTTCTCTTACTTTACTGCATTTTCCTTTTGAATAAATCAAAATAATGATTTAAAAATCCACATATGATAAAAGAAGCTGGGGAATCTGTTTGATTCCCTGGGGCATATAGGCAGGGAAAGAGTTATAACAATGTTTGGGATGAGCATGTCTGTGAAACAGATGTTAATGTGTTAGAATTCATTGATTTAAAGCCCTCAGACATGGCAAGGTCGTGGGTAAAAAGGATTACCTTGAGGAGGTACATAGTGCGTCCTTCAAATGTGCTTCCGATGGCACTGCGAGAGATGAGGCCTGGATTCTCACTGGTGACTTGTTGAGTCCACGCCTCTATCTACCAATGCAACCATTTGTGGATTAATGTGCTGTTCTTAGTTCAGTTCCCACAGCAATGTCTGTCTAAGTCATGTGCACATCATACCGTTTCCCAATTGTTGTACTTCTTGTAACTGTGTCCAGTTGCACGGACCTGGCTGTCAAACTGACCTTCCAGCACAGATCTCAGGTTGCTTATCAATACCCTGTAATAAACCAAAGGAAGTGCTCCTGTGAACGTACGAGTATTTCCCAGTGAACATATGCAAAAAACCAGAGTCACTGCTTCAGTAAATCCTGCAATACATTCTCCATGGAATCACATGTGTCCTCTGAGTGTTCCTGATGCCCTTCAACCTGAGCTGCTCATCACAAAGAGTGAATATATCATTGGAGAGTGCAAGCAAGGCAGGCCCTTTCTCAGCCTAAACTTGACATATTTAAGTGTCCTTGGACCCTAAATTCAGAAAATGGTTTCCTCTGGTACCTGGGGCATTCTGGAACAGGGCCTTGGGCCTTGGGCTACCACACAAAGTATGCACTTGAGCCCTATCTGTGGACTTTCTTCCTCAGGACTTTCCTGGTTTTAGCACTAAATGTCCCATGACATGTCTCATGTTCCAGGAACCAGTCAGTCCCAGGTAAACTGGGACAGTTGGTCATTTGAGGGCCTTTATCTAGGTTTTGAGAAAAATATCTTGAAAGGTGGAAATTCAGAAATATTAATAAATTAAACATTCATTAGGCAAAAAATGCTGGGTTTAAAGAACTAGTTTCTGCTTGCTTGTCTTTTGGCTGGTTTAAAGTAATCAAAGAATGGTTCTGAAGCAAGGCAGTATGAAAATTGGTGACAGACCTTTGAGGCCTGCTTATTTCCATAAGTGATTGTTCAGGTGAAAGTTTCTATTATAAAAGGCAGGCCAGAAGGTGTGGACATGTGTGACTTCATTTGTCTTTGCTACTGTTGAGTGGAAAGTATGTTCTGAAAGGACAAAATTTTATGAACATTAATGTCCTTGATCACAGCATTGTGAATATTATGGACAGAAGCTAGTTTTCAGAAACTTCTATTATCCACAGTCAAGCCTTGAAATGTTTTTATCTGCACACAGAGAATTGCAGCCACACATCAAAAAGTCTACTTCTCCTGTGGCTGCCCCAAGGGCATTCTGATGAAGTATGTCAGGGACATCCTCTGAACCTCCCTCCTGGTCTCTCCTTCATTTGGTTAACTTGGGAACGAACTTGTGTCTGTTTATGGAAAATGCAATAAATTAATACTAAATGATATTTTCTTCCTAGCAAGAGGCAAATACTATCTTAAGGTCTTAACTGACTTAAGGTGGTATTAAAAATGAAGGAAAAAGGAGCAGATTAAAAAATTTAGCTTGTGGAAAGAAAATTTCTCCTTGAGCAGCCATTAGTACTTTGTTGGTGTATTCGTTTCTATGGCTGCTGTAAATTACCACAAATGTGGTGGTGTAAAACAACATGAATTTATTATTTTACAATTCTGTAGGTTAGAAGTCCAACACGGGTCTCAGTGGGCTAAAATCAGGGTGTCAACAGGGATGTGCTTCTTTCTAGAAGCTCTAGGGGAGAATCTGATTCCCTGCCCTTTCCTGCTCCTAGAGGCTTCCCACATTCCTTGGCTCTTTGCCTGTCTCTTTTGACTTTGAAGCCGGCAACAGCAGCTTAAGTCCTTTGCATGTCACATCACTCTGACCCTATCTTCTGCCTCCCTCTACCACTTGTAAGGACCCTGTGATCATGTTGGACCTATGGACAATCTAGGATAATCTACCTATCTACCTACCTACCTATCAGCTGTTTAGCAACCTTAATTCCATCTTTAAACCTAACTCCTCTTTGCCATGCAACATGCCATATTCAGGTATTCTGGGGATTGGGATGTAGACATTTTGGGCAGGACCACCATTCTGCCTGCTTCAGTTAGCATTGTTACTATAACAATGATTATAGTAAGTGCTATAATTATATTCAACACCCTAACTGGATTGTTAGGGGATAGGACAGAAGAAGAAATCCAGAATTAGGAATCAAAAGGTCAGGGGCCATAGTTTTGCCTAACTTGTAAACTGGCTTCAGAAAAATCATTTAATCTCTGGGCCTTACTTTTGTAATTTTTAGAATGGAGCATTTGATTAGCTGGTATTAAATGTCCTTTTCAGTTCTAAAATGCAGTGACTTGACTCAAATCTGTAGGCCTTGGTCATAGTTGTCTTTCAAGGTTTATGAAAAAAATTTAAACTGAAATTTCTGGTGACCATAAACTTCATAAACTCCAGGAAACACCTAAAATAGATAGTTTAGAAAAATGATTTTCAAATATATCATTCATAAAAACTAAAAACAAAAAAAACTAAAGCAAAATAAGCAAAACAAAAACGTAAAAACAAAAAAAATCGACTGGTCAAAATCTTTTTTTAAAAAAAATTTTATTATGTTATGTTAATCACCATACATTACATCATTAGCTTTTGATGTAGTGTTCCATGATTCATTGTTTGCATATAGCACTCAGTGCTCCATTCAATACGTGCCCTCTTTAATACCCATCACCAGGCTAATCCATCCCCCCACCCCCCTCCTCTCTAGAACCCTCAGTTTGTTTCTCAGAGTCCATAGTCTCTCATGGTTCATCTTCCCCTCCGATTTCTCCCCCTTCATTTTAGCCTTCCTACTATCTTCTTCTTCTTTTTTTTTTTTTTAACATATAATGTATTATTTGTTTCAAAGGTACAGGTCTGTGATTCAACAGTCTTACACAATTCACAGTGCTCACCATAGCACATACCCTCCCCAATGTCTATCACCCAGCCCCCCCATCCCTCCCACCCCCAACCACTCCAGCAACCCTCAGTTTGTTTCCTGAGATTAAGAATTCTTCATATCAGTGAGATCATATGATACATGTCTTTCTCTGATTGACTTATTTCGCTCAGCATAATACCCTCCTGTTCCATTCACGTCGTTGTAAATTTGGCCAAAATCTTAAACAAAACAGCTATATTCCAAAATCATCAATTTGAAAGAACAAATGCTGTGTAACAAGGATGAACTTTTCTGGCTGAACTTTTCTTGAACTAGAACTCCAAGAGAAAATGGTAAATGACATCTACTTTCTCTTTAATAAGATTTTTCATTGTCAGTGAGCAAGTACAATATCACCTAGGTCACATGGCTTGTTAGTGGGTCCCCAGAGAAAAGAAATCATCACTTAAATGCTCCCAGGCATTCCACAGCTTCAAGACCTTCGATAGACAACTGGATCTAAGACCATAACCATGGGAAGCTCTGATCTATCAGGAACAGGCTCTGAATAGAGGGGGCAATAGACCGTCCACAGAATATTGCTATCCTTTCTCTGCACCTAATACTCAAATTCACATAATTTAGGAGAATCAGTGACTATGTACGGATTAGTGTTTTGTTTGGTAGTTAGATGAGACATTCTGTTAGAGTTATTACTATGTTAACTATTAAACCTTTACATCAATAATTAGGACAAAGAAGCATAAAAAAAACCTGTTAAATTTAAGATGACACCCAGGAGTAAAAGTACCCTCTAGTAAGTTGCAAAAGAGCATCAGAATGAGGTTGAATGGAGCACTGGGTGTTATACACAAACAATGAATCATGGAACACTACATCAAAAACTAATGATGTCATGTATGGTGATTAACATAATAAAAAACTAATGAGGTCATGTATGGTGATTAACATAACATAATAAAATAAAATTAAAAAAAAAAAGAATGTGGTTGAAATGTGGTGCTGACTTTTGCCTGAAGGTGGGGGATTGACCTCAAATGATCCTTTCTAGCCTTGTGATTATTTGATTTTATTAGATTTAGGATAAAGCACTACTTTAGCTATATTACAAATATTATTACTAAATAATGAGCTTCTATTCTAGGAGATTAAAACAATGCCTCTTAATGTAATAGGGACTGCATTACAGCTCCAAAATACAGAAGCGTGTACACTATTTTATACTTTTATATGTTCCTTTTAATAGTGCTCCCCAACTTCTTTTTTATAAAAATGCAGGCGAATTAGATAACAGGGACTCCCAACAAAATAACGAAGAGAATGTCTGAGAAGGAGAGGCATGACTTACTTTTTCCCCCCTTATAGATTGTTGAACAAGGAGTATTTGGTTAGTTCCTCTACTACATGACCATTGCTAGTGAAGAAGACTGTTATGTACCCATTGCTATCCAAGGACACGTTCCTGTCTTAATTTGAAATACACAGAAAAATAATGTTATAGGAAGTTATATTAGTAACAATCAGTCTCTCCCTGGATTGCATAGGGCAAAGACAACCTTCCTGCAATTTGTAGGAAGGTATTCTGTGAAAGCCTGTCTACCAAAAAGGTCTGTTAACGGCTTCAGAACAGTAAGTTGGAGATTTACACCATCCAGTTCCTAGTCTTTCTGTATCTAAGGGTGCAGCATAAGCATAAAAATACAGTTATTTTTCTTGGTGCACACATTCTGAATTTTTCCCCATGGTAACTCAGAAACTGGTTAAAGCTGCCAAAGTGATACAAGTCTTGGTGAAGAGGGATGGAACCATGGAAAAATCTGCAAAGCTATTTTGGTGGAACTTGTGCAGTAGATGGTTCCTGTTGGATATAAACACTACTACAAATTCTTGCTGGCAGGAAACTGTCTAAATACAAATTAGCTACCATATGAGGTAATAGTGGGATGCACAGGGACTGCTTACAGCCCCAGCAAGGATATTGTTAGTGTGCTTCTCCAGGATTTCTAGGGACTTATTATTATTTAATATTTAGAAAATTGTAGGCTACATGTGTGCTGAGCAGTGAACAGAGAAGCAAAAATTAGCAAGAGCTTAGCTCTCAGGGAATATCCTATGTTCTAGATGAGACTACATTCATACCCAATTCCCAAAAAGTTTATCCACTAAAAAAGGATGTTAATTTTCCACCTGATAAAGGGAGATTGATATGCGATTAGAAGCCAGTTTACTGCTTTACGATATAGGTAGAATTAGGACATCATTTAAGTAGCTAGGGTTAGCTTATGGTCTCTGATCATCCTTTTATTTTTCTCCAAGAATTATAAAGTAACTATCATTAAAAAAATATTACTGAAGGCTCTTAAAGGCTAGGATTTTAGAAGTTCTTCCTAGTGTAAAAAGGAGAGCAAAAAGTCACAGACATGAATCTTAATCAAATTTTGAAACTTAACTGTGTTATATCTTTGCTTTAAAAAGACAGTCAATTCTTGGGGCGCCTGGGTGGCTCAGATGGTTAAGCATCTGCCTTCGGCTCAGGTCATGATCCCAGGGTCCTGGGATCGAGTCCCACATCGGGCTCCCGGTTCAGTGGGGAGCCTGCTTCTCCCTCTGACCCTCTCCCCTCTCATGCTGTTTCTCTCTCGCTCGCTCTCTAAAAAATAAATAAAATCTTAAAAAAAAAAAAAAAAAGACAGTCAATTCTTAAGGTCACATTTTGACACTTCCCTCAGGCAGAAGCAGATAGCTAAGCTATATGAAACATGATAATGGGGTTAAAAAAATAATTGCTGTTGACCTTTAAGAAATGTATCATTTCCCTCTTTGTACAATAGTAGACCATAGCAGTAGTAATATCAGTTGCAATTTATTTACATATTGTTTTAGTTCATCTTCACAGTCCTTTGAGAGAGGCATTATATATTAATATTATGGATAAGGAAACTGAGGTTCAGAAAAATTAAGCAAATTATCTAAGGTCACACATTTAGGAAGTTGCAGAGCCAGGATTTGAATCTGGCCTGTTTTTTTCCCAGAGCATTTACTTGTTGTGTTATGTTGTACCACTTCTCCTGATGAGGTACAGACTTTATAGGTAACAATTCTGACATCTTCACTAGCATAAATACTATTTGTTATTTTTAAGATGTGAAAAACAAGAGAAAATTTCTGTTAAAAATTTTTAAGTTACATTTACTCAAAATATAATGAAGACTTGAGCTTGTGGTGGGGTGTTGTTGGATAAACATTTGAATGTTCAGCACTGGAGCTTGACACTGCCTCTTTGCTTCTTACTGATCCACTCCCTGGAGGAAGAACTCTGTTTTGAAAGAAAAACCTCATTTCTTTCTTACCTCTAGTGCAAATGCCTCCAGGTTAGCATGGTCTCTCCTAGTTCTAAGCTTACCATATAGTCTGTTCTCTGCCTAGAGTATGATTTTTTTCTTTTCTTTGGCTAATGCTGGCTCATCTTTAAGTTCTCAGCTGAAGCCTCATTTCCTCCGGCGGCCTTCCCTGATTGCCTAGAGCTGGTCAATTCCCCTGTACCTCTAGCTCTTTACTCTTCTTGACATCTGTTACACAGTTTTGCAATTCTTTGTTTAAAGGCTGTTTTCCTCTGAAGGGATTGGGGCCATATCTATCTTTTTTGGTGCTTGGTATATGTAGGCACTTATTATCTATTTGTTGGATCAACAATGGACAACTGCTTCTACTTAGGAAGACACTCTCATCTGAAAAGGCTTACATGGACCAGTGTGGTATTTGGGGAGAGGAGACATGGGGTGATCAGCTTAGCCAATTCTGTTCTAGGCCTTTGGGGAATCACTTTCCTTTCTTTTAGTCCTTCTCTCCATGACTTCTACCATTAGAAATAGTGGTGGGGCTGTGGGGGGTAAAAAAAACAGAAGAACCATTCAGTCTGACCCTAATCTTGTCCTTAATCTAAAGGAGTATGAGGAAGAAAAACAAAACTGGAAGTATCACAATTCCAGATTTCAAGTTATATTAAAACATTATGGTACTGGCATAAAAATAGACACATAGATCAATGGGTTATAACAGAAAACCTAGAAATAAACCCACAATTATATGGTCAATTAATCTTTGACAAAAGAGGAATGGATATACAATGGGAAAAAACAGTCTCTTCAACAAATGGTATTGGGAAAACTGGACAGCTAATGCAAAAGAATGAAACTAGATCATTTTCTTTCACCATACACAAGAATAAACTCAAAATGCATTAAAGATCTAGTATGAGACCCAAAAGCATAGAAATCCTGGAGGAGAGCTTAGGCAGTAATCTCTCTGACATCAGCTGTAGCAACATTTTTCTAGCTATATCTCCTGAGGCAAGGGAAATAAAAACAAAAATAAACTATTGGGACTATATCAAAATCAAAAGTTTCTGCACAGTGAAGGAAATAACAAAACTAAAGGCAGCCTATGGAATGGGAGAAGATATTTGCAAATGACATATCCGATAAAGGGCTAGTATCCAAAGTATATAAAGAACTCTGATACAACTGAATACTGAAAAAGCAAATAATCCAATTAAAAGATGGGCAGAAGACATGAACAGACATTTCTCCAAAGAAGATATCTAGATGGACAACAGACACATGAAAAAATGTTCAACATCACTCATCATCAGGGAAATGCAATCAAAACTACAATGAGATATCACTTAACATCTATCAGAATGGCTAAAATCAAAAACATAAGAAACAATAAGTATTGGTGAGGATGTGGAGAAAAAGGAACCCACTTGCACTGTTGGTGGGAATGCAAATTGGTGCAGCCATTGTGGAAAACAGTATGGAGGTTCTTCAAAAAATTAAAAATAGAACTACTCTATGATTCAGGAATTACACTACTGGGTATTTACCCCCAAAATACAAAAACACTAGTTCAAAGGGATACATGTACCTCTACATTTATTGCAGCATTATTTAAAATAGCCAGATTATGCAAACAGCCGAAGTGTCCATCCATAGATGAATGGATATAGAAGATGTGGCATATATATACAATGGAATATTAGTCAGCCATAAAAAAGAATAAAAGTTTGCCATTTGCAACAACATGGATAGAGTATGAGAGTATAATGCTAAGCAAAATAAGTCAGTCAGAGAAAGACAAGTACCGTATGTGGAATTTAAGAAACAAAACAAACAAACAAAGGAAAAAAGAGAGAGAGAGAGACAACCCAAAAAACAGACTCTTAACTATAGAGAACAAACTGATGGTTACCAGAGGGAAGGTAGGTGGGGGAGTGGAGGAAATAAGGGATGGAGATTTAAGAGTGCACTTATCATGATGAAAAAAAATCAAATGATAAGAAAATATATGAATAATTGGTTAAGTTGAAATAAATACTGATTGAGTCTGGTGTGCACACACAAAAAATTAGGAGCATGAGGAGTCCTTATAGCTCATAATAGGTCTGGCTGCTCACTTGGAAAGAAGACTTGATATTATTTGGGACTAAAACTGTGTCTAGCTGATAACAGAGTGTTCATTGGTTTGGCTTATAGTCTATATATCATTTGTAAACCAGTAGCAGGTCAGATATCTTGCTGAATTGGGGTTCAAGAACGAGTCAAAACCAATTTTTTATTGGAATAAGAACCAAACAAAATACCTACCAGGCTTAAAGTCTTAAGATTTGGAATCTAGGGCCAGTTTTGCCATGACCTATTTGTGGGGCTTTAGGGAAGCCATGGTCTTGGTCTTACTTTTACTTTCCCAGGGTTATTCAGAGGCTCAGATGAGAGCATATATGGGAGAGAATTTTAATAGCTATAAAACATAAACTTACTCATATTGTAGTTCATTCCGCTCCAGAAAATCTTCCACAGTGAAAATATCTTCTGCTTTTACACGAAAGTCAACTGTACTGTGAGGTTTGATTTGTGTGACAGAATCTGGTTTCCAGAAGTCAATCTGAATAAGGAGTAAGATATATTGTATTTGACACCTATAATTCAGTGGGTAAATTATCATCAGCAAGCACACTATTACTCTACTCCATTGAGTTATTTTCAAACTCAAATTATCCATGAAATCTCTTAAAAATGTCTCCTTTGAGTGAACAAGAGTTGGGACCAAGCAGTTAGATGTCAATAAAAGTGTTTACACATACATACATGGCCTTAATTGATTATCATCAAGCATGAAGAACATATAATTATTTCCCATAATGCTAGTTAATTGCAGTATTCTATAATGGTTCTTTTTCTACTTATTGATTTTCTGGAGCAATTGCTTATTGTGATAGCAGTGTTTGTGGTAATGGATAAATGTGCTGAATGAATGATGATGAATTAACTAGAGCCACAAAATTTAATAGAAAGAAACTGAGCTTTCCTTTTTACCTTTTAATTGATTTATTTTATTAATTTGTACTTGGAACTCAGCACTCACAGTAATGTGAAGAACCAGGATCTACATCTCTGACCTGTGGAAGATATATTGGAAAGGAAGATACATCTTTCCCCAGTGGTCATCTTGGCATCATGGCCAGAAACAAAATGCTCTCAAAGATCCAGACATTTTCACTTGTTCAGTTATTCATCAGCTGTTATTAAGGACCTACTATGTGCTAGGCTTTATGCCTGAGACTAGGAATACACTAGTGAGTGAATCAAACATAGCTTCTGTCCTTATGGGGGAGATTTTGGAGAAAATTATGCACAAAGATAACAGAATAACATATTTGATAATTCTAATGTTTTTCTTTATGGATGTGTGATTTCAAATCTCCTTTTTCCATGGAAAAACATTAACCAAGGATGTGTTGCCTCTCTCAGGTTTCTGATTTCTTGTTTCTTCCTTGAGCAGAGGAAAGTCCTACAAGCTTGAGGTGAGCCTGACAGTGGGTCTTTCTCTGCTCCTGTGTCTCACCCATTCCCTGTGTAGGTGTTTATGAGCTAGTCTCAGGCTGGAGGTGTGACAGGTGATATTTAGGACCATTGCTTGGAAACTTAGAAGGGAGTTTAGGCAAGATTTAGAGGTCGTTTAATAGAAACTAGTTAGGTAAGATATTAAGATGACTCAATTTCAGGTACACTTGCCTGTGGAGAATCCAATAACCTGTATCTTGTCCTGGTAATCTTCAGACCACTGTAGATGTCTGGTGGGTGCTGAGTCATGAGTCAGGACCATAGGGAATGTCAGGGCAGTAGGACGCAGGGACATTGGGACAATATCAGAAGGAATTCCAGAAGAAAAATGTGAGCTTGGTTGTCGCTAAGGTGTTGAAAGGAGATAGTATTGATGATTTAATAAGGATTGGCTACACATTGTGATCTAGTGAATCATAGATGAGCGGATAAAGATGAAAGGTTAAAAGTTAGTGGGGGAAATATAAAGACATGTCATGATAAGAACAGAGAAAGTGAGGGGCTGGTGATCAATTCTAGTTAGCCAACATTGTAAAGAGAAGGACACTGAAGACAAGCACGTTATGGGAGAAAGCATATTTTTAAAAGTTAACTCTGAATTTGTGTATCTAATAAATACTTATCATTCCAAGGTGGGATGGGACAGGGATGTGTATCTTTATTATAGAGACAGAGGTTTAGAGTTGGTAAAGCACATAAAGTCCTCCAAGCATCTGTAGGCAACTTGACAGTGACCCACCCATACATAATGCTGGGACCTTTCAGTGTACTCAGGGGACTCCCCACTGCCAAGATCTGCGTCTCTGTGTTTGAAAGCTCTTTCCCCTAGAACTGTAAAAAGCCAAGCCAACAGCTTGCAGCAGGCAGGAGGTGGCAAAGAAAACTCTTTCCAGAGAAGTGCTCAACCAGTGAGCCTGGAAAGTGGATGTCTAAATACTCCAATTCCCTCATTTCTCAGGTGGGATATTTCTAAGGTGTGTGATTTGCCCCTTTCCTAGAGTTCTCTGTAGGATTAAGCTCTAGTCACTCTGTGGTAGCTGTCTTAATAGTGTCCCCTTTGTTGGCTGCCTTCCCTTCTCTACATCACTCCTCACTTCTCTGCCAGTGTTCCCTGTACTTCCCAAACAGAATCTTTGCCCTCAAATCTTTGTCTAAGATTCTGCTTTGAAGAATCTATATTAAGATGCTAGCTTTTCACTTAGAGCAGCATATACCTGTGTAATGTCTTGGTGATGGTTCTAATACAATCTTGGGTACATCTAGTACGACTTCAGAATAGCCTAATTGCTTTATGAATGGGCTTTCTTTGCTATATTAAGTTGAAAGTTGCCTTTTCTAACCTCTTATTTATTTTATTTTATTTTTTTAATTATGTTAGTCACCATACAGTACATCATTAGTGTTTTTTTAATTTTTTAAATTAACATAAAATGTATTATTATTTGTTTCAGGGGTACAGGTCTGTGATTCATCAGTGTTACACAATTCCTAACCTCTTATTTCTTGCTTATTGGTCTCGGCTCTCCTAAATATTGGGAGATCGATTTCTTTCTTTCTCTATATTTATCTGCATATCTACATACATATCTACATATACATCTCTCTCTCTATATATGTAGATATATACTGAATATATATATGCATATATATATAGAGAGAGAGAGGGAGAGACAGAGAGAGACTGAGAGAGAGGGACACACACAGAGAGAGACTTTTAAGATTCTGCAGTGAGAATGATGGATTCTTTAAAATGGGGTAGAGTCTCATAGCTGTGAATAAAAAATGTTCCTAGTTAAAAAAAAATGGGGTAGAGAAATCTCATGAAAATGTTTGACAGAAAACTTGTAGACCTAACCTGAAGTACCTTAAGATTTTAGTTTGACATGGAGAAGATTGGTCAGCAAATATACCAACATCCAACACTATGAAGTTTTACAAGTATGATGCAGACTTACTATATTGTGGAGTTAGTTCCCAGTGCTTCTTAGGAGAAATGGAGCCAAAAAGCAGGCACAACTCTATAGCCTCATAGGTGTTTACCAGTGCATCAAGTATGGATACAAATAATAAACTCAAAATATTATCACAAGGAGATAAATATACATTTCAGTAATTACCAAGACCTTGTGAATGAGATCTATATCTGAAATATGGAAATAGAGCAAAACATGATATGAGATATGGGGAATTGCATTATATGTTAATACTCTGTAAAACTGAGGTTATAAAATCGTAATTCCAGGAAGCTGAGTTATAAAAAATCATAAAGAATGTTTGTTGGAAGATAAAGGAATATCTTTATGTAATAGCACTGTGGGAATGTCAACTTAATCAGCCAGCTGGCTAAAAACTAAAGAGTCTTTCTTAAAATATATTAAGAAACCAGCACAAAAGCAAGATAAAATAGTGTATCCACTATACATTCTTTTGGGCTTATAAGAGTATAAATATTGGTATTGGGGATCTTTGGCTCTTTACAAATTTACACAAATTTGTTTCTTCACATTGCATTTGACTATAAGTTGAACATCTGATAGACTCTTCATTTATCTAATGGAATTTTCTTTTCCTCTTGGAAGAAGAAATGACTTCTAATTGAGGATTAGTTCCAGACAGCAGGGAGGAACTTAGTAGTAAAGTATAGTGGGAGTGATGGGAACACTGGAAGACTGTAACCATGTTACTCTGGGCATAGCTGAACATGCACTTTACCATAGAGAAACAGAGTTCAAGAAAGTACAGAGAAAAGAGAATAGGTTTTATGGTTAATGTCTCCAATAAAGGAACAAGTGCAACTCTGATTGCAAGGAGACGAAATAAAACCCCTACTATATAATTACAGATGAAAAGGGGAGGCTGCCAGAGTCCCATGTGGTCACAGCTCTCCAGTACATTCAGCTTGTAAAAAGATATGTTCAAAAGCTGGGAGGAAGGACTCATGGCCAAGGATGAATACAAAGACTAGATGCCCTTGTAATGATCTTATCAGGAAGGCTACAGTCCAGAATATGCTGCACTTGCAAGATTGCTAAGGAGAATAAAAATCCTTTCATTCATGTTGGAAATAAAATGAATAAAGAAGAAACATGCAGTCCCATTGCTTGGAGCTAAAGCATGATGTTTGTAGCTGGAAGAGAGAAAGTCACTCTATTTAACTGTTGTTTGACGTTTGCCTTTTCTGAGGGGGTACACTATCTCTTGTTTCTTCTTCTATTAAGAGGTGAAATTACCATAAGTAAAACATTTTTCACATGTTAGGATTTTTAGCAGAAATACCTTCTTTGGAAAGAGAACATTGAGGCCTAAGATAGAAGAGGAGAGAAGGGATTATACTGGCCATGTAAATTGCATTCAAAATTCCAGTTCTAAAGATGGTAATAGTAACAAATACTTATATAGGTCTCATTACATAAGTTCTTTCTAAGTGATTTACCTATATTAAGTTTTTTAAAATCTCACAACAATCCTATAAGGTAAATACTATTCTTCTCATTGGACAAATGAGAAAGTTGAGACCCAGAGAGGTGTCCAAGGTCCAGCTAGCAAGTGGTACAGCCAGGAATTGAATCCAGGAGTCTGAGTCCAGATTCTCTGCTGTATTGTAAAATGCTGAATTTAGGTATCTAAAAAAATAACTGCACATGTGATTGCAGAACTCTCTCAGCACTCTTGGAGGAATCAGAGCTTGAAGGAATCACTAAGAAGTGTAGGGGTAAACCTTGGATTTCATAAATAGGAAAACAGGTGAATTCCAGAAGCAGGAGCTCCTGGGGCCTGGCATGGATTCTGGCAAAGCTGCAGAGTAAACTGGAAGCAGATGGATTGTGAATGCTCAGAAAAGGAAGCTGTGATCCCTGGGAGCCAGCATGGTTTAATGCAAGAGTAAGTCAGGCCTAATTAACTTCATCTTATTATTGAAAGAGACCACTAGCCTGATAGAATGCTGAATCTGAATCTTAGCAAAACATTTGACCAAGTCTCTGCATTTGTTCTTCTTTATAAGCTGGAAAGCACAGTGTTAACTACAGCTAACAGTAATGTGGATACTTGAGCAAACTTACCTGAGGATAGTTGGTTAATGCATCACTTTCAGTACTTAACACACTGGAAGCTCATGATAAATGTGTATTGAATGAATGAACCATGAAGGAGGCCTCTAATTCTGTGGTGACCCCCGATTAATTTAATATTTTTATCAGTGACAAAGATAAAAGTGGGGAAAGCATGCTTGTCAAACTTGCTGGTGATACAAAGTTAGGGGGATGAATTATTTCCCTGGATGACTAAATTCATTTTTAGAATGATCTCAACATGCTGAAAACAGGCTATAAAGATACATTTTAACAGGGTAGATCTAAAATCCTGCATTTAGGTTAAAAAATAAATTAGGCAAGAAGAAATAATACCTTGTTTGAGGGTGATTCATGTGAAAAAAGAATAACCTAATGGTTTCGATTGGCCGATATGTTTGTTATAACCTAAGATTATTCTATAACTGTTCAAGAATATTGCAAAGACTCTCAGGCCCCATTAATAAATGTCTGCTTTACAGATGAAGACAGGCAATGGTCCTGTAGTATCTATTAATCAGAGCAAACCTAGAGGTCCATTGTCATTTCAGAAAGGTACATTTTAAAAAAGAAATATAGACAGAAAAATTGAGCTATATCCAGAGGTGACCAGAATGATCAGGTGTCTATAAACCCATGCTAAGAGAAATTATAGAAGGCCTGGAAGAAATAAATCTTAGAGGTGAGACAGTATTTGGCTCAGCTAGGTCCAGTGGACTAAAGTTAGAGAAAGTAGCTTTTAGCTTAACGTAACAATTGGAATGACTTGTAAGGCAAATGGACTACTCTGAAAAGCAGTATTCCTGCCATCCCTGGAGGTACTCAAACAGGTTTGATTAGGGCTAGCAACCAGGGATGGTGTTTCTATGGAGGAAATTCCAGATTTGAGTGGAAGGCTGGAATCAATGACTTTTTATTTTCTTTCAATTCTAGACTTCCGAATCTGTTTCAGATTATGATACTGTATCTTCTTTTTTCCCCCCATACCTTAAAAGCTAAAAGAAAAAAAACCTATAAAAAGATAGGTAGATAGATAGATAGATAGGTAGATAGATAGATAGATATAGACAGATGGATATTTGGGGGCTAGAAAATTATTTTGGTTTATATTTCATGAAGAAACAGGTTTGGCCCAAGTGAACGATTTGTGGTCAGCAATAGCTTCCTGCTATGTACATATATAATTAAAATTATCAGTTCTCATCCCATGTACAGTGGATTTTTTTAAGTAGCATAGAGATTTTGGTTTCTTGAAAGTAAAAAAAATATGGAAATCATTCATGGCTTTTTACCTCCTTTGCCCCCCACCCCTTCATGTCATGTCATATCATTAAGAGGGCCTGAATCAAGGTCATGAAAACTCAAGCTGTTTGATTTGGAATGAAAGAAAATCAAAGGGAACAGATGATACATGGGATGTGGAAATGAATTTCAAGTTGGACAGAAGCCCAGTTTTTCAGTAATATCCAAGTTGATCATTTTTCACTTTTGCCTTAGAAGGGAAGTGACTATACATTAGATGTTCTGTGACCTTTGTGACAGTTCCATCTCATCCAGTTGTCATGTCCTGTCAGCTCCTTAAAAAGTTATCATGGATTTATAATACTATAGGGCTATGGCAGTCTAATTTAGGCAGAAAAAGAAGGTATTGTGGCATTAAATGTTTTTCAAGTTATTTCTTGCTATGGTTAAAATTTTAGTCATTCTTCCTTTGATGGAATCACAGTGCATTCTACGATTTTAAAGTAAGTGTAAAGCAAACCTATATTACGGGATTATTATTTACCTGGGTGGTGCTGGCCAACTCACGGAGTAAGTTGATGTGATTTTCATCTTCAACATTGACACGGAACACCTTCTCACTGAATGGTGAGATAGCAGAAAAAGAAGAGAAAATTTAAAATTGGGTAATGCATTCAAACCTGGGGGATAGCAAGGAAGAGGACTTGCTCATTTAAGGAGTTGCTTACTTACCCTTCAAAGTGCTCACCAGAATGGTGAGCAGATGCTAGGGCCAAAGTCACAAGAAGCAAGAACACCAACATTGTGACTGATTAGGTCCTTTGGGTGTGTTTCACCTGCTTTTATAGTCCAAGGTGTTATTTTCTTCTTCTGATTGCAGATAGGCACTATCAAGTTTTGATTAATGGTTTTCCTAGTGTTGTTGCCTTGGTAGCTGTGTAACGTCTGGGAGGATATCTCTCTCAACACCTGTGGATACAGAGCAAATAATCTCAATTTGGATGTCAGACCTTGAATAGTTTGGAGCTATATGAGTTTTAAATAAAATCCATTTTGTAGTCTTTTTTTGGTAGTTTTTTTTTCATTTTGAATTGAGAATTACATACAATGAATTATATATAGATTTAAGTGTAACAGTTGATGAGTTTTGACAAATGCATACACTCATGTAACAAAGATCCCAGTCAAGGTATAGAACATTTTCATCCCCCTAAGAAGTTCTTTGAGTACCTTTCCAGTCTCTTTCTGTATTTCTCATAGGCAATCACTATTTGGATCTCTAGCTTCATATATTAATTTTGCCTGTACTTCAGGCAAAACTTCATGTAAATAAGGTCATACCATAAATATCCCTTTATGTTTGGCTTCTTTCATTCAAGATAATGTTTTTGAGATATATTAGTATTTTTGTTTGCATTATTAGCTTGTTCTTCTCTAATATTAAGTAATGTTTCATTGTATGAATATACCACAATTTGTTTATCCATTTTCCTGTTGATGGATATTTGTGTTGTTTCCAATTTTGTGTTATTATGAATAAAACTGCAGTAAACATTTTTGTACAGAACTTTTTGTTGACATATGTTTTCACTTTGGGGGAGGTAAATATCTAAGAGTGGAATTGTTAAATATCAATGTAGGTGAGGGTATAACATTGTAAGATTCTGCCAAACATTTTCCCACAGTAGTTGTTCCATTTTAAGCTTCTGCCAGTATCCAGTAACTCTCCATTTTCTCCAACACTTTGGTATTATTAGTCTTTAATTTTGACAATCCTAGTGAGTATGCAGTGGTATCTGTGCTTTTAATTTGTATTTCCCTGATAATAATGATGTTGAATATCTTTTCAGGTATTTATTGACCATTTGTAAATCCTTTTTTGTGAAGGATCTATTGCAGTCCCTTGCCTTTTTAAAGAAATTGGTTATTTGGCTTTATTATTGCTTTGTAGCAGTTCTTTATATATTCTGATTATAAGTCCTTTATTAGAAATATATATCACAAATATTTCTTCTCAGTATGTGGGTTTCATTTTCATTTTCTCAATTTTATCTTTTGATGAACAGAAGTTTTAAATTTTGATGGAGTTTCAGTTTATCCATGTTTTTCTTTTATAGTTCATGCCTTTTACATTCTTTTCAAGAAATCTTTGCCTATCCCAGGGTCTCAAACATATTTGCCTACATTTTCTTATAAGAGCTTTGTCATTTGGGTCTTATGTATGGTGTAAGGTAGGGTTCAATAAAACTTTTAAAATATGGATATCTGGTAGATCCAGTACTATATGTAGAGAAGTCTTCTTTACCCATTTAATTACTTTCGTTTCTCTGTCAAAATTTATTTGGCCATATATGTGTGGTGTACTTTTGGGCTTTCTATTAAGTCCCATTGATCTATTTGTCTAGTTTTATACAACTATTATAATGTCTTGATTATTATACTTTATAGTAAGTCTTAAGGTCAAATAATATGTAAATCCCCCAACTTCATTCTTTTCCAAGTTTGATTCCAGATACTTTACATTTCCATTTATATTTTAGTATTAACTAAACAAACAAACAAACAAAAATCTTGCTGGAATTTTGATTGGGATCGCACTGAATCTACAATCAATTTGGGGAGAACTGGGAGAATTACAGTATTTAGTCTTTCAAGTCATACACATGCTATCTCTATATATTCATCTGGGTGTTTGTCAAAAAATGGAAGGGTCTGAGATTTTATCCTAACTAGAAGATACAAAGTTATCCTTCCACAGTTTCATAGATGCTGGCAGAAGACATGAAACTTCTGGGTCAGAATCAAAGGGCTTTATTATGCATGGCGTAGCAGGCAACATAGACTTTATGTTTGTTTCAGTCCTTTAATTTCCCCATCCCATGGAGGATGATATGAAGTTGTCCCAGCTGGATACTGGGTACAGAGGTTTGTGTCAGTTGAGGTATACCGAGTTTAGGAAACTCTCAGTCTCATGAGGGGGCTGCTAGCAAATGTATGTATATACATACAAATATGTGTGTGTGTGTGTCTATATATATCAGACCCTTCCATTTTTTGACAAATCTGCTCATTGCCTTAGGGGAGACATTAGCTTTATTGTCCTGGAGGGCAAACAGAACTTTCCTTTGCTCCAAAGGGAGATGTTATTTCTATCTTCCAAGATGTTTGCTATATAAACGTTTTTGGAAAGTCAAGAATAAAAGCTGTCACAGGATGTGCAGAAACAGAGGGATCTATGGAGAATTCTCTCAACAATACCTACCCTTTTCTATATGCTCTTGACTTCTGGTGAATTTTCTTATGAGTATGCTACTCTTTTTTTTTTTTTTTTTTTTTTTAATTTTTTTATTCTTATGTTAATCCCCTTACATTACAACATTAGTTTTAGATGAAGTGTTCCATGATTCATTGTTTGTGCATAACACCCAGTGCTCCATGCAGAATGTGCCCTCCTACATACCCACCACCAGGCTAACCCATCCTCCCACCCCCCTCCCCTCTAGAACCCTGTTTGTTTTTCAGAGTCCATCGTCTCTCATGGTTCGTCTACCCCTCCGATTTCCCCCGCTTCATTCTTCCCCTCCCGCTACCTTCTTCTTCTTCTTCTTTTTTTTTTTTCTTAACATATATTGCATTATTTGTTTCAGAGGTACAGATCTGAGATTCAACAGTCTTGCACAATTCACAGCGCTTACCAGAGCACATACACTCCCCAGTGTCTATCACCCAGTCCCCCCATCCCTCCCACCCCACCCCCCACTCCAACAACACTCAGTTTGTTTCCTGCGATTAAGAATTCCTCATATCAGTGAGATCATATGATACATGTCTTTCTCTGTTTGACTTATTTCACTCAACATAATACCCTCCAGTTCCATCCACGTCGTTGCAAATGGCAAGATCTCATTCCTTTTGATGGCTGCATAATATTCCATTGAATATATATACCACATCTTCTTTATCCATTCATCTGTCGATGGACATCTTGGCTCTTTCCACAGTTTGGCTATTGTGGACATTGCTGCTATAAACATCGGGGTGCACGTAGCCCTTCGGATCCCTACTTTTGTATCTTTGGGGTAAATACCCAGTAGTGCAATTGCTGGATCATATGGTAGCTCTATTTTCAACTTTTTGAGGAACCTCCATACAGTTTTCCAGAGTGGCTGCACCAGCTTGCATTCCCACCAACAGTGGAGGAGGGTTCCCCTTTCTCCGCATCCCCGCCAACATCTGTCGTTTCCTGACTTGTTAATTTTAGCCATTCTGACTGGTGTGAGGTGATATCTCATTGAGGTTTTGATTTGGATTTCCCTGATGCCGAGCGATATTGAGCACTTTTTCATGTGTCTGTTGGCCATTTGGATGTCTTCTTTGGAAAAATGTCTGTTCATGTCTTCTGCCCATTTCTTAATTGGATTCTTTGTTCTTTGGGTGTTGAGTTTGATGAGTTCTTTATAGATTTTGGATACTAGCCCTTTATCTGATATGTCATTTGCAAATATCTTCTCCCATTCTGTCGGTTGTCTTTTGGTTTTGTTAACTGTTTCCTTTGCTTTGCAAAAGCTTCTTATCTTGATGAAGTCCCAATAGTTCATTTTTGCCCTTGCTTCCCTTGCCTTTGGCGATGTTTCTAGGAAGAAGTTGCTTCGGCTGAGGTCAAAGAGGTTGTTGCCTGTGTTCTCCTTTAGGATTTTGATGGACTCCTGTCTCACATTGAGGTCTTTCAACCATTTGGAGTCTATTTTTGTGTGTGGTGTAAGGAAGTGGTCCAGTTTCATTCTTCTGCATGTGTCTATCCAATTTTCCCAACACCATTTGTTGAAGAGACTGTCTTTGTTCCATTGGACATTCTTTCCTGCTTTGTCGAAGATTAGTTGACCATAGAGTTGAGGGTCCATTTCTGGGCTCTCTATTCTGTTCCATTGATCGATGTGTCTGTTTTTGTGCCAGTACCATGCTGTCTTGATGATGACAGCTTTGTAATAGAGCTTGAAGTCCGGAATTGTGATGCCACCGGCTTTGCTTTTCTTTTTCAATATTCCTCTGGCTATGCGGGGTCTTTTCTGGTTCCATACAAATTTTAGGATTATTTGTTCCATTTCTTTGAAAAAAGTGGGTGGTATTTTGATGGGGATTGCATTGAATGTGTAGATTGCTCTAGGTAGCATTGACATCTTCACAATATTTGTTCTTCCAATCCATGAGCATGGAACGTTTTTCCATTTCTTTGTGTCTTCCTCAATTTCTTTCATGAGTATTTTATAGTTTTCTGAGTACAGATCCTTTGTCTCTTTGGTTAGATTTATTCCTAGGTATCTTATGGTTTTGGGTGCAATTGTAAATGGGATCGACTCCTTAATTTCTCTTTCTTCTGTCTTGTTGTTGGTGTATAGGAATGCCACTGACTTCTGTGCATTGATTTTATATCCTGCCACTTTACTGAATTCCTGTATGAGTTCTAGCAGTTTTGGGGTGGAGTCTTTTGGGTTTTCCACATAAAGTATCATATCATCTGCAAAGAGTGAGAGTTTGACTTCTTCTTTGCCAATTTGGATGCCTTTGATTTCTTTTTGTTGTCTGATTGCTGTGGCTAGGACTTCCAATACTATGTTGAATAGCAGTGGTGATAGTGGACATCCCTGCCGCGTTCCTGACCTTAGGGGGAAAGCTCTCAGTTTTTCCCCATTGAGAATAATATTTGCTGTAGGTTTTTCATAGATGGCTTTTATGATATTGAGGTATGTACCCTCTATCCCTATACTCTGAAGAGTTTTGATCAAGAAAGGATGCTGTACTTTGTCAAAAGCTTTTTCGGCATCTATCGAGAGGATCATATGATTCTTGTTCTTTCCTTTGTTAATGTACTGTATCACATTGATTGATTTGCGGATGTTGAACCAACCTTGCAGCCCAGGGATAAATCCCACTTGGTCATGGTGAATAATCCTTTTAATGTACTGTTGGATCCTATTGGCTAGTATTTTGGTGAGAATTTTTGCATCCATGTTCATCAGGGATATTGGTCTGTAATTCTCCTTTTTGATGGGGTCTTTGTCTGGTTTGGGGATCAAGGTAATGCTGGCCTCATAAAATGAGTTTGGAAGTTTTCCTTCCGTTTCAATTTTTTGGAACAGTTTCAGAAGAATAGGTATTAATTCTTCTTGAAATGTTTGGTAGAATTCCCCTGGGAAGCCATCTGGCCCTGGGCTTTTGTTTTTTGGGAGATTTTTGATGACTGCTTCAATTTCCTTAGTGGTTATAGGTCTGTTCAGGTTTTCTATTTCATCCTGGTTCAGTTTTGGTAGTTGATACATCTCTAGGAATGCATCCATCTCTTCCAGGTTATCTAATTTGCTGGCATAGAGTTGCTCATAATATGTTCTTATAATTGTTTGTATTTCTTTGGTGTTGGTTGTGATCTCTCCTCTTTCATTCATGATTTTGTTGATTTGGGTCATTTCTCTTCTCTTTTTGATAAGTCTGGCCAGGGGTTTATCAATCTTGTTAATTCTTTCAAAGAACCAGCTCCTAGTTTCGTTGATCTGTTCTACTGTTCTTTTAGTTTCTATTTCATTGATTTCTGCTCTGATCTTTATGATTTCTCTTCTCCTGCTGGGTTTAGGCTTTATTTGCTGTTCTTTCTCCAGCTCCTTTAGGTGTAGGGTTAGGTTGTGTACTTGAGACCTTTCTTGTTTCTTGAGAAAGGCTTGTATTGCTATATACTTTCCTCTTAGGACTGCCTTTGCTGCATCCCAAAGATTTTGAACAGTTGTGTTTTCATTTTCATTAGTTTCCATGTATTTTTTTAATTCTTCTTTAATTTCCTGGTTGACCCATTCATTCTTCAGTAGGATGCTCTTTAGCCTCCATGTATTTGGGTTCTTTCCGACTTTCCTCTTGGGATTGAGTTCTAGTTTCAAAGCATTGTGGTCTGAAAATAGGCAGGGAATGATCCCAATCTTTTGGTACCGGTTGAGACCTGATTTATGACCTAGGATGTGGTCGATTCTGGAGAATGTTCCATGGGCAGTAGAGAAGAATGTGTATTCCGTTGCTTTGGGGTGGAATGTTCTGAATATGTCTGTGAAGTCCATTTGGTCCAGTGTGTCATTTAAAGTCTTTATTTCCTTGTTGATCTTTTGCTTAGATGATCTGTCCATTTCAGTGAGGGGGATGTTAAAGTCCCCCACTATTATTGTATTGTTGTTGATGTGTTTCTTTGCTTTTGTTATTAATTGCCTTATATAATTGGCTGCTCCCATGTTAGGGGCATAGATATTTACAATTGTTAGATCTTCTTGTTGGATAGATCCTTTAAGTATGATATAGTGTCCTTCCTCATCTCTTATTACAGTCTTTGGTTTAAAATCTAATTTGTCTGATATAAGGATTGCCACCCCAGCTTTCTTTTGGTGTCCATTAGCATGGTAAATGGTTTTCCACCCCCTCACTTTCAATCTGGGGGTGTCTTTGGGTCTAAAATGAGTCTCTTGCAGACAGCATATCGATGGATCTTGTTTTTTAATCCAGTCTGTTAGCCTGTGTCTTTTGATTGGGGCATTTAGCCCATTTACATTCAAGGTAACTATTGAAAGATAGGAATTTAGTGCCATTATATTGCCTGTAAGGTGACTGTTACCATATATTGTCTGTGTTCCTTTCTGGTCTATGTTGCTTTTAGGGTCTCTCTTTGCTTAGAGGACCCCTTTCAAGATTTCCTGTAGGGCTGGTTTTGTGTTTGCAAATTCCTTTAGTTTTTTTTTGTCCTGGAAACTTTTTATCTCTCCTTCAATTTTCAATGACAGCCTAGCTGGATAGAGTATTCTTGGCTGCATATTTTTCTCATTTAGTGCTCTGAATATATCCTGCCAGTCCTTTCTGGCCTGCCAGGTCTCTGTGGATAGGTCTGTTGCCAATCTAATGTTTCTACCATTGTAGGTTACATATCTCTTCTCCCGAGCTGCTTTCAGGATTTTCTCTTTGTCTGTGAGACTTGTAAGTTTTACTATTAGATGTCGGGGAGTTGACCTATTTTTATTGATTTTGAGAGGGGTTCTCTGTGCTTCCTGGATTTTCATGCCTGTTTCTTTCCCCAAATTAGGGAAGTTCTCTGCTATAATTTGCTCCATTATACCTTCTGCCCCCCTCTCTCTTTCTTCTTCTTCTGGGATCCCAATTATTCTAATGTTGTTTCGTCTTATGGTATCACTTATCTCTCGAATTCTGCCCTCATGATCCAGTAGTTGTTTATCTCTCTTTTTCTCAGCTTCTTTATTTTCCATCATTTGGTCTTCTATATTACTGATTCTCTCTTCTGCCTCATTTATTCTAGCAGTTAGTGCCCCCATTTTTGATTGCACCTCATTAATAGCCTTTTTGATTTCTACTTGGTTGGATTTTAGCTCTTTTACTTCTCCAGAAAGAGTTTCTCTAATAACTTCCATATTTTTTTCAAGCCCAGCTAGTATCTTTAAAGTGATGATTCTGAACTCTAGATCTGACATCGTACTAATGTCCGTATTGAGTAGGTCCCTGGCAGTCGGTACTGCCTCTTGTTCTTTTTGTTGAGGTGATTTTTTCCGTCTCGTCATTTTGTGCAGAGGAGAATAGATTAATGAGAGAACAAAATGCTAGCAGAGTAACCACGTCCCCAGAAAATATACTCTAAACAAATCAGAAAAGACCTGAAGCAGTGGGATAAGAAGGGGAAAGAGAGAAAAAAAAAAAAAGAAAAAAAAAAAGAAAAAGATAAAGATAAAAACAACAACAAACAAAACAAAAGAACAACAACAAAAGAAAAACCAGAATGTGATCAAATATGATCTATATGGTATATAGATCAGTGCCACACACTAGATTTGGGGTGTGTTTTGGTCTTTTAGAAGAAAGTGTCTCCCAAAATTTTAAAGAAAGAAAAACTTATATATGTACAAAAATAAGGGTTGATATGATGAAGGGATGGAAAATGACTGTAAAAATGGAAATTATAAAAAATTTTATAAAAGGAATTGATAAGAAGTTGTTTGAAAAAAGAAAGAGGATTTAAAAAAAGAAAAAAGAAAAAGAAAAAAAAAGGGAGAGGATGTGATCAGGCAGGGGAATAGAGAACACCATATACTAGAGATTTAGGGTATATTTTAATCTGTTAGAAGAAACTATCTCAAAATTTTAAAGAGAGAACAACTTATATATATAAGCCAAAAATATGGGTAACTACTATGAAGGGATAGAATATGACTCTAAAAATGAAAAATAAAAATGTTTTTTTTTAAAAAAGGGATTGATAAGATGTTGTTTGAAAAAGGGAAAAAGAAAAATTCAAAAAGAAATAAAAAGACAAAAAGACAGTTAAAAAAAAAAAATTAACTTTAAAAGACTAAGGAATCATGGTAAAAAAGCCGTGAATTCTATGTGCAGCATTCCCCTAGCGCTGGAGTTCTGCCGTTCTCATTGATCGGTAAACTTGGTCTTGGCTGCCTGTTCTCGCTGATCTTCTGGGGAGGGGCCTGTTGCCGTGGTTTCCAAATGTCTCTGCCGGAGGCGGAATGGCCCCGCCCTTGCCCCCTCCCGGCTAAGTAATCTGCTCGGGTTTGCTCTCCGGGGCTTTTGTTCCCTGCGAGCTTTCCGTACAGCTTTGGAGGCGGAGAGTGAAAATGGCGGCCTCCCAATCTCCGCCCCGGAGGAGCCGAGAACTCGGGCCCGCTCCTCAGTGAGCCCCCAGAGAAAAGCCGTCAGTCACTCCCGTCTCCCCGGTCTGCAGCTGCACTCCGTGCTCAACCGGCCTGTGACCACGCGTTTCTATCTCTGGCACCGGACCCGGTCTGGAGTCTCCAAACCCAGCAGATCCCTGCGGTGCACTCCCGCGCGGCTCCTCCCGGCGGAGGAAGGTGAGTCTCCCCGGATCGGCCGCTTGTTGGGTCCCTGCTGGAGGAGCAGGGGCCCGACTGGGCCGCGGATCGCGGTTAATGGCAACCCCAGCTGAGAGCCCGCGCCTGGGCTCCGCCTCTGCAGCCGGCTTCCCTGCTCCGATACCTGGGAGCCCTGCTGCCCTCAGGCACCCCCGGTCTTTCTGTGACCCCGAGGGTCCTGAGACCACACTGTCCCGGAGGGTTCCACCCCCCGCTGAGCCACCAGAGTGACGTCCCTCGGCGGAGCAGACTTTTAAAAGTTCCGATTTTGTGCTCCGTGCTTCTATCACTTGCCAGAAGCGGCCGACGGAGGCCCCTCCCCCGCCGTCTATCCTCCCGAATATCGCCTCGGATTCACTTCTCCGCACGTCCTACCTTCCAGAAAGTGGTCGCTTTTCTGCTGAGACAGTTGTTGCTCTTCTTTTCTTGGATCTCCTGTTGAGTTTGTAGGTGTTCAGAATGGTTTGATCCCTATCCAGCTGAATTCCTGAGAGGAGACGAAATCCAGGTCTCCTACTCCTCCGCCATCTTGCTCCGCCCCCGAGTATGCTACTCTTTTGGTCACTCTGATTAATCTTACTGACAGGGGCTAGGACCAAACTCATTCAATTTATCTAGTGTGCTATTTAATTAAGGTTAGTATCAATAGGACTCTAAGCAGCACGATGCAACCAATCTGTAACACTGACCTCAGCCATTCCTCTCCAGGGTACCAGACTCAACCAGCTGAACAGATTCCATACACCATCAGTGTCTGCTTTAGAAAGCCAGGTAGCTTTCTTCTTCAACTTCAGTATTGACTGTTTCACTTTCCCTGAGGCAATAATACAGTTAAAACAGGATCTATTAGCTACTGCACAAACTCTACCATGGCCTGCAAGGAGAGAGTCTATGGCAATTCTATCATGCATAACAACCCTGGTCTAAACTAGCTGAATGAAAGAGAAAACTCATTATTCATGCAGCTGAAGTGCTCAGCAATAGTGCTGGCTTCACAAGTTCAGTTGATGATATTTATATTTTTACATATATATACATACATATACATATATACACATACATTTTTATATATGTACATACATTTATATATATATACACATATCTATATATATGCATACATATATATACATATACATACATATATGTGTGTGTGTGTGTCTATATATATCTATTGGAAAGATAGCTTCTTCTCAAAAATTTAACTCAGATCTTCAAATTAAATCCTAGTGGACTGACTTGGCACATGCACCTCTCTATCCTTGAGGCAATTCTATAGTCAGGATGATGGGATGTACTGATTGGCCAAGCCTAAGTCATTTGACCACCCCCTAGAACCTTAGCATATACCCCATGCAAAATATCTAATTAGCTATTACTGCTGCTATTGTCACCCTTCCCAGGATGAATCTTGAGCAGTCCTCACTTGTATATGTCACTAGCTCCCAAGTGAAGGTCAAGATCTTAGGTCAGTGCTGGGAGAGTGGGAAAGTGGAATTTCGAATTTTAACTTTCAAAGTGGGAGCCTTGTATTGCTCTTTAGCTAGAACATTTCCCAAACTTAGAGAAGGGGTTCAAATTTGGCCGGTTAAAAAGAAAGACAAATATACACTAAAGGGGGACATCATTATTTATGGATGATGTGCGGTCTTGTACCTGGAACTTTAAACATAGTAAACAGTTTATTTTAGTTGATGCTTTGTGACTGCAAGAGGAAGGCAATTAGGATTTTCAGTTAGTAATTAAAATTTGTTTTTGTTAATTGTAATACTTTTTCCATAAATATTGAAATTTCTGCTTCCCATCTCATGATTATATATTTAAATTCTTCTTTTTTATCTACAACTTGGTGATTAATAAGCCCAGAGTCTTATTAATAAACACATGTCTGTGTTTCATGTAACAGCGTGAGATTTTGGGGAGTCTGTAAACTGCCCCATGGTGTTATAATTCATCCTATATGATGTCTCAGTTTCTGGAAATACATTTCTCCAAACACCTTCCATAGTGTTAAAAAAGAAGGGGTTCTGAGGTCAAATGTGTTTGCTTTACACTAAAACAAACTCCTTTAGTGTAGGGCTTTTTAGAGTCTTTAATAGGTATGATAAATCATCAAAAAGAGACTCTGACAGCATTTCCCAAATGTATCTCACAGTAGAGTGCCAGGTTGGTTAAGTCTAGGTAAAATTAGAAGACGGAAGACTTAGGACCATTGCTACATTCCAATATGTTTGGCTGTGAAACATATTTCTTCAACAGCATCAATTAGGACCAATGATTTTAGGAACACATTTTGGGAAACTCTAGACTGAGTTCACAAATGGAATAACATTAACTTAAAAGTTTGGTTCTGTGGATTCTTGGTCTGTTTTGTTCAAGGCCAAAGAGTTTATTGTGACTTCAATGTTAAGGTCACTGGGTTAAGTGCTGTGGAGTACCCAGGGGTGAAAAGGACTTGGTTTTTGCTCTTCAAGCCCTGCTGTGCCAGGCATGCAAGTGGTTAGGTATAAATATTAAAGGAATAGTTTTCTTTTTTTTTTTTTTAAAGATTTATTTATTTATTTGAGAGAGAGAGAATGAGAGAGAGCGAGTACATGAGAGGGGGGAGGGTCAGAGGGAGAAGCAGACTCCCCGCTGAGCAGAGAGCCCGATGCGGGACTCGATCCAGGGACTCCAGGATCATGACCTGAGCCGAAGGCAGTCGCTTAACCAACTGAGCCACCCAGGCGCCCCAAGGAATAGTTTTCTTGACATCTTCCTTCTTTGTTTTAAAGTGTGGGTTTAACAATTGGGTCAATTGATGATTCTGGGTAAACCATTCTCTCAACTTGTGAGCTATATAGAACCAGTGGATGAGGGCTCTTCTTCACTGTTAAAGGACTGAATGATATATGGGAAGAGAGAAAAATTAGGGAATGTGTAATTTCTGTTAAGTCAGAGAAAACAATTTTAATGAGTTGGAGGAGTTTGAGTACTTTGTACATGTATTTGTGTCTGTTGATATTAAATAGGAGAAATTTTATATAAAAATTATTTTTTCAAAAATCTTGTATCATCATCATCATCATCACTGTCATCATTATCATCATATTCTGTCATCATTGCTAGACCATTTACTATGAAAGGAGAACTTTGGTGCCTCAATTCTGATGTTACAAGCACAATAGGATTTTAGGTGACAGAGGGAAAGCTTTTGTTTTTGTTTGCATCTAATTAAGACAACTGATTAGTTCAGTCAATTCAGGGAAAATTCTGCTCAGATTCTTATCTTAACTGAACTGTCCAGTTGTTTGTGAGGCAGCCAGAATTTCCCTGTAACTTGATGGGTATAACTGATTGATGACCTGATCTGTTGGTATTGCTCCAAGGAGGGCAAAAACAACCAGAAAATGTTATCCAGGTGCACCAATGGCCTGTTAGCTTTGTGTAATTATATTTTATATTCCAATAAACTTCTTTTTTATGGATATGAAGAGGAAGGCTAGTAAACATTTTCTTGGCAGGCTTTTCTCTCTGGCATCTATGATGTTGATATATATTTATATATATGTTTTTAAACATGATCATCATCATTAATGGGTATAGTCTGCATTATCTCTGGGGAGAATGTTGTTTGTTACTGAATTGCAGACCAGTATTTTTTGAAAACTGGAAGATAAACAGGACTACTTCATCCCATAAATCTCACCACCTGACTCATCAGTTTGAGGTTCCTATTGAAACAAGGAAAACATCTTTAATCAAGCAAATATTTGGAAACTACAAACAAACTCTATTTGGAATTTGGGAGATAATTAAAATGGACAGGTTATGATTGATTAAGTCTTGAAGAATGGGTTGGTTCAAAGGCAGTTGGTTTTCTTTCTATCCTTATATCAACACTCTATCAACAGGAATTAAGGGAACAGCATAACTAGGCTCCAGCTCCTTGCTGAAGGCAATTAATCAGGACAGAAGAGTGGGGAGGTAAATTGGAATGGTGCCAAATAAATCAACCTGTTTTTGTACCTACATTTATCTTTGTTAATTCTTATAGACCATCTTAATATTTTGATATTTGTGTATTAGATTATATATTTTAGGAAGAAATTCCAAGGTATTTCCAATTATTACATGAATAAATTAAATGTTATATTTCCATATTAATGTCTTTACTTTATTGGAGATAAACTTGTAGGAAGATGTACATTTCTACCTTTAATTCAAATACAAGAAATGTTTGTTTCATGCTATTTGTAAGGTAGTGGGGAATTATCTTTATTCTTATAATGCTGTGAGTTCCTTAAAACCTTTTGAGGAAAGGACAGGGTTTTAATAAATAAAATGTTAATAATATAAAATGCTGTATGGGTAGAGAAATAAAAGCATAAGATCAATTCAAAAAAGAAAACGTCGATATTTTCTGACAGCCTGTTTAATATTTACCTGATATGAATCTTCGAAAAGGTCTGTGTTCTACTTTGCATGGCTCCAGTTCAATTTCAGTTTATTCTTAAAATTAGTTTGGAAGGGCAACCTCCAGGCACACAGATAATGTAGCCGATGCTGTCATTTGGCGGTCTGGTTCTAACTACCAGATTGTTTTTTCTGTTCCCAGATTCTAACTCACTGAGACTCTTGTGTTTCTATTATTTTACTATGAAGTCATTTGATAGGCTAACCCTATGACAACAAGTCTGGTTAACATTTGAGGGTAACAGGTTGACAACAGATTCTCCTGGAGTCATTAGAAAAAAATTGACATTTAAGTGCTTAGAAAGATAATCAGTACAATGGATATTCGCACTTGGATTTTCACGCTTTAGGAGGGATATGTTTTAATGTTGGAATGTTCTACCGTCCCTTTGAAGAACTAGATATCTTATCACCATGCTTTAAAGTAATAAAATCCTTCCAAAGAATTTTGAGAATTAAATACCTAAATTGATACCTTGATTGAGATTTAAAAAAAAGATTCAGAATCTTTAATTGTTCAGTTTCCTTTTACCTCAGAAGTTTTGGTCTCCAAATGCAAGGAGGGTTGAGGTTGCTTCACAATTAATGACCTAATTTTGTAGCACTGCATGCTGTTCCCCAACACTGGTCTGACTTGGAGGCAGGTCTGTTAAACATGATGTCAGCAGGAATTATTTTGACAGCTGCCAGAAGCAGTAACATAAGGCTCAAGAAGTTTTCATTTTAGAATGTGGTAGCCTAGAATATTGATCTGTATACATATTAATGGGCAATCAAAGATGGTAGCACAGTATTCAAGAGAAGAACCCACAAGGAAAAGTGATCCCATTAATCAAACAAAACACCAGTTTTCTCGGGAAACATTGGAAGGTAAGGTTGAAACACAAGAAATATCCCCGCTAATTTCAAATTAGACCAGCAGAATCAAAAACACTCTCTTCCTTTTGATGGTGGCTGATACTGCTATACTGCCGCGAGGAGTGATTCCAAACTGCATGAAATGGCATCCCTGATACATGGAATATTGGCTGTTGACAGGTCTCCCTTAATCTGAGGAGAGTGCCTCTGTGGATGGGCTACAGTTTTCATTTTCAGGATTGATGACCCAGCATCAGATTATATGATAAACTTCCTCAAAGCATGGTCTTGCGTTTTCTGACACTGTTAGAAAACATTCAGTGTCTGCATTTCAGAATGGTAACACAAGGATAAATCAAATAGCAAATTAAATTTAGGTATGCCATCTGCTGCCTTTGTTTTATGAATTCCAGCCCATAGGACATTGACTGGGCATGAATGTGTAAGCCATTGTCTTTTATTGTCGGACTTACTACAAATATTGGACAAATGTTCATCCATGCTGTCAGTCTTCTTGGAAAGAGTAAAATTCAACAAAAGTGAATTTTTTTTTTTTAGTTGTGAGTTTTTTGTTTTAATAAAAATGAACCACAACAGAAGAAAAAACAGCATGTATTCGTTTCTCCGAGTGCAACATCTCAGCAGGCTTTAGGAACTCATCCACAAGGGGTAAATTGTCTAATGCGTAATTGTAAGCAGAACTGTAAAAAGCCATATTAGGCTTCCATGGTTTTATTCTCTTCTTTTGGTAAAAGGTCATTACTTCTCCCTGGGCCCCTAATGGTTAAGCCTTTTACAACTTTTTCATTTCCAAGAAAGTTCTTGATTTCTTCTGGTGGTGACTCTTATGCCATGTCTTTACTTCATAGTGGTTTCTGTAAGACATTGTCTTTCCAATGTTTCTGAGGAAATTTTCGTAATATTCCTTTAAAACTTAATTTTAAAAAGTCTCCACTTTTGGAGGCCCAGCAGATAGATTTTCTCTGAGCAGTTTAATGTAAAGTATGAATTTATAGATATGAAATTACATTTTGGTGCTATCATTTAGAAGCATTTTAAACTTTTGATATCTGTTACTAGTCTGGTTCTTTAGCAGCATTTGCTGAGATGCAGTGGTTACCAGGACCAGTAAGAGCTGCTTTTCAAGGACTTTCATAGATTTTTAGCTAACACCATAAAATGAGTTCTCTATTTCTGAGGCTAATAAAAGTCTTAATGATATGTGCATCCAACAGATGGGACAGAGGGCTATTTTGGCAGTGGGCAGTTGAAATCTGCCCTCAGTTGTTTGTATAAGGCTCTCACTAAAGTCAATAAAAGGTAATTTTCACACACAATTTAATTCAGAGTATAAAATGTGGGGAAGAGTAGCTGGTTTAAGTCCAATGGGCATAAGGGTAGCATTTGGTAAAAGTTTTGTTTGATGGCAAATTTTAACTGACAGATAAGTTGATCACGAGAAATACAGGATCAGGTCACCAATTGTGGACAATGGCAGGGCTTCAGAGTCAGAGCAAGGACACAGCTGAAGTAATCCCCAACATGTCTGGTATAAGCCTTGATGATTAAAACACACACACACACACACACATACACACACACAACCTCCTTCTCTCTCTTTTTGTTCCCAGTTTTCTTCCTTTTTCACTCTCTCACTTATACATGTTTTTTTTAAACCATGTATCTGCTCATGTTTCTCCTTAGCATGTTATCCAACAAACAAAATGTTCACATAAATCAGTACCACAGCGAGGGAGCATCATGATGGGCATTAGGCAGATCCAGAATATATACTCCAGCCATGTAAGGTCAGGCATGTGGCTCAGATCTCCTGATATGAGAGACTCCGTATATTCTTCCTGGTTATGGTGAGGGGATATCATGTTTAATGCTGATAAAGCTTAAATGGGGCCAACAAACAATCTGGAGACAGATTCATAAATGAAAATTATGCATAGAAACCATTAGTTATTCCTTTTTCATAAACTTATTAAATGATTTGTTAATGATTTATTCATCTTAATAGCTTACATGTATTTTGGGAATAATATTAAAAAAGTCAGCAATGTTTTTAACATGCATTATTTTATCTGATGGCTGGTGATCTCTGAACATGGTTTAAATGTATGCATGGCAGGTATGCAGAACAGGTTTGTATTCTGGCTCATTTTATTGTTTAATCTTTGAAGGCAGGTACTGTAACTCTATACACCAAGAATACATGTCAAATGGGAATGACTTTATAGTCATGGAATTAGTAACATTTTGTTAGACTACTGCAGGTTTTCTCAGTCTTATCACTGCTGACATTTTGGGCTGGATAATTCTGTTTGCAGGCTGTCCTGTGCATTGTAGGATGTTCAGTACTATTTCCTGAGAGTACCGATTAGATGCCAGCAGTAATCTCCCTTACTCCCTCTAAGTTGTGGCAACCAAAAATGTCTTTAGACATTGCCTAATGTCTCCTCAGGGCTAAGTTTCTCCTGTTGAGAACCACTGGCCCACTGATAGGATTAGCTTGCTTCCAAGTCCTGCTAAGGCTTCCTTGAAGTTTAGTAAGATTGGAGACATAGGTGGAGAGACAAATCAGGAAACAGTTATATGTGTAGTATGTTTAGATTAGACATTGGTCGTGGCTATTTGATGGCTCCATCAGCATAATAAAAACCTATTAAAGCATTAAATCACAAGACAGTATCAGCAACAGTGAGGTACTTACATGCTAGCAGGAAAATTATGCTTGCTCCAATATGTTATTTGGAACTGTGCAGAACAGAGCGAGAGAGAGAGGTAGGCAGCCTCGTAGGTGGCTGTGGTTTTGTGAGATGAAATGGAACAACCCAGGGCAAAAGAAATCCTTAAGCATGGCTTGAAGAGTGGAAGCTCAGATGTGACAAGTTGCCTACAAAGAAGGCAGCAGTTACTGAGTGGGAGGCTTTTCTTGAATAGAGTTTTTTGATTTCTTTAACGTTCCATGCATTCATTCCTTCTGAAGATCTCCAAGTGCTTCCAGTCCCTCAGGGAAATTGAATTCCTTGCACAGTCCCGCTGAGCCTAGAGGCTGTGACCATAGTAAATAGATTGGATACTTCTTACTATTCATTATCTTTCTTGGGCTGGATTCCTTCTACCCTTTCTAGGTGAAGACGAGCTGGGACAGGAGCAACTAGGACCTGTGTACTTATGTCTACTTCCTTTCTTTTGTTTAGTTATGATACTATCTCCCAAAAGTGAAGTGAAGAAGATGGACCCATTTCTTGCTAGTTCTTGTCACTTTATGATCCAAGTAAATGATTTTTGTTGTCCTTGACATTTTCCCATTGATTGTAGAACATTCTGGACTTTGGCCTGCTTAATACTGTTAGTTAAAATCTGTGCAAACACTAGACATTCTTCCTTGTTTATGTGCTTTTTTTTCTTTCATTCTTAACACATATTTTTAAAAGAAAACTATTTAGAATTTTAAAGAACTAATGTAATTTGCTTATTTCTGAGTTACAGAATTCTTTTTTTTTTTTTTTAAAGATTTTTATTTATTTATTTGAGACAGAGAGAATGAGAGAGAGAGAGCACATGAGAGGGGGGAGGGTCAGAGGGAGAAGCAGACTCCCTGCCGAGCAGGGAGCCCGATGCGGGACTCGATCCAGGGACTCCAGTATCATGACCTGAGCCGAAAGCAGTTGCTCAACCAACTGAGCCACCCAGGCGCCCCAGAATTCTTTTTTTAAAAAAAAATTTTTTTTTAAAGATTTATTTATTCAATTGAGAGAGTGAGAATGAGAGAGAGTACATGAGAGGGGGGAGGGTCAGAGGGAGAAGCAGACTCCCCGCTGAGCAGAGAGCCCGATGCGGGACTCGATCCAGGGACTCCAGGATCATGACCTGAGCCGAAGGCAGTTGCTTAACCAACTGAGCCACCCAGGCGCCCTTGAGTTACAGAATTCTTAAAAATGTGTAACTGCTCACTAGGTGATTTTAAAAGAGGGTAGTTTCAAGACTGAAGTGAATGGTACATTTTCATTTGAAATGAGACTGTGCTTTAGTGAGTGTTTGAATGTGGATGCTGACATACGTTTCAGAGGTAGGAGATTATGGATAGTTGTTGAAAGCCTGCTTAAGTGTTTAGATCTTTTTGATAATAGATCTGTTTCAAGTTGCCTTTGGTCATTCCAGATGCCATAGTCGTCTAAACAGACCCAGCATTTTTAAACATCCGTGCCTCTGTTCATGCTCTGGCAGCTGCTTGAAATACTTTGACCTCCTTACTGGAAGTCACTGAACTCAGAGCACAATGTTCCCTGCAAACCCCTTCCCCCCCTCCCCCCAGTTTTAATATGTCTCAATTAGCTGTGGTTCTTAAAATGAATACCATGTCATAATTGAGTTGGTGACTTTTTTCTCACTGTATATAAAATAATGATTTATTTTATAAATGATGGTGATTTTGATTTGATGAAATACAGTATATGAATGTAAACTGCCAGTGTGTTATCCAAATGGAAATGTGCAGTAAGTAGTTGGAAGTGATGGGGTCTTTGGAGAAGTGAAGGTGCAAAATACATTCACCCATCTCAACATCCCCCCAAATCTCAATGCATTATAGCATCAACCCTAAGGCCCAAACTACTGAGAGGTCATGTAAACTAAGAATTGATGAAGAAGTAAATTTACAAAGTTGGGTAGCTATCACCAAAATTCAATTTTAGAACCTTTCTATTACCCTAGATAGATCTCTCAGGCCCCTTTGAAGGCAATCCCTGCTCTCACCCTCAAGTTCCAGGTAATCACTGATCCACTTTCTATCTCTTAGGTTTTTATTTTCTGGGTTTTTCAAATAAGTAGAATAATAGAAAATGGGTCTTTTGCCCCTGGCTTCTTTCATCTAGCATAATGTTTTTGAGGTTCATCTATATTGTAGCATCTATCAGTAGTTCATAACTTTTTTTTGCTGAATAATATTTCATTGTCTGGATGGGCCACATTTTGTTTATCCATTCACTAGTTCATGGGCAGTTGGATTGCTTCTACTTTTTGTTATTATTATGAGCAATGCTACTAAGAACATGCACATTTAAATCTTTGTGTGATATTTGTTTTCATTTCTCTTGGGTAGAGAGAGAATAATTTCTTGATCAAACTATGGATTTTTGTCTCAAGAGCAAGATGTTGTTCTATAGACATCTTTGAAATTTTCTTTTTACATGGGGTTGTTTTGAGACTTTGAGTTATACACCTAAAAATTAAAATACTAATGAGTGTGTGAATATGAGAAGTGCAGCTAAAAGGCTGTTAAAATTTACTTGGCATCTGGTACAATTTACTGTCATTCACTGGTAACTACCTCCAGTCTTCCTGTCTGGAATAAAAATGACATATACATTATATTTACTACTCTGCTAATACCATCAAAAAGCCTAGCAATTGTCATTTCCAGACTGTCTGCTGTGAGGTGATGTAGCAATCTAATTCTTTAAAACTGTGTCCTTGAGTGTATCATTTCATTCCCTCCCTTTTTGTCCTTTTATGGTTGAAGGGCATTTCACATTTGAAAACTGGGATTTAGATTGATTCTTAAAGGGACCAAGAGGAAAAAGTAATTTGTTTTAAAACCTTTCTAAATCCAGAAAAACATGCAGGATAGTTTATTAATTTACCAGGGAAGTTAAGAGATTGGAAAGTTTTCCCCATCTTGATTTGCTCTGTTTTGTGACCTCTTACACTGCAGAGCAATGTGGAGCCTAATTCTACATTTGCACATTTTTGACAGCATGAATAGGGAAAATGCTTTGATGACGAATGTTAAAATAACATTAACAACAACACTTCTCAGGACATTTCTGCTATAAATTGCTAGCAATCGATTAAAATTCAGAATATGGTATTCACTCATCCATTACTAAACTAGCCTTTTATTACTTCCAAAGATATTTATGTAGCCTCTTCCATGTGCAAGGCACCAAACTAGGTACCTAGATGACAAATGTGAACAAAGAAAGAAGCTGTTTGGCAGATGATTTTCCCAACTAATTTAAAGAAACTTAATTTGCCTTAGGAGAAGAAATTTGTAACTTTTGGTTACTTGATTTAAAGATCTTTGGGGCTTCCCTTTGCCTCTTTGGTGGAATAACTTGGTGGGCATTTTTCCTGAATAACCTGTGGCTTTGGTATTTAGCAGCTTCTAAGACCAGGAAAAACATGACTGAGAATAAGAAGAATCGTTCTCTAGGGCGAAAGTTCCAACACCTCCAAGATGAGCTCTTTTGAACTCTATATCTCTTGTTGAAACCTAAGAAGAAACATATAAATATTGCTCAAAAATAAAAATATGAGGTTAATTACAAACACTTCATACAGAATAAAAAATATTGTGCTGTGTCCTACATATTTAAAATTCTTGCACATTTTCTCACACTATTGATACTGTACAAGATGTTTAGTGTTTGCTTCAGTTGAATATGACACAATAGATCTTGAGTTAAAAATGGCTACTCACTTGGGTACCAGATTCCCAGATGAAGCATAATTTAATTTTAAAATTTAGACTTTGCTGAATCACAACAAGCACTCATCAGGTGACAACTATGGAGTGAAATTTCTTATAAATTAGAGAAAATGCTAGTCTAAGTGTTGAGAAGAAAGCCTAGAAACTAATGATGCTATTATCTAAGAGAAAAGCCATTTTCAACATAGGTATATATCAAGTTACACTTCAGACTTACCAAATTCTAATTTAAAGGGGTATGGAGTTGTCCAGTCACCTTACAAAGATAAATCTTACCATAGTACAATATCTATATTTTCCAAAGTGTGGACATACATAATCCTGGTGGAGCCACACCAAGATCACTACTGTTTTTTCCTAGACTTTTCTTATATAATATTAACAAACATTGATCCATATTGTAATTCTGTGATTTATAATAAGAAATATATATTTGATCTTTGTCCCTGTTCCTGGCACAGAACTCCTAAACCCTTGGAATTTGCTAAATGCTAAGAGTGATAAAGATGTCTTGATACTCAAAACAAGCCCCTTTCAACCACATCTGAGTTACCCTTGGAATTTCCTAGTGATGAGAGTGATAAAGATGTCTTGATACCCAAAACAAGCCCCTTTCAACCACATCTGAGTTTTGACTAATGAGGTGACTTTTGGAATGCACCTAAGGATGGGGATGGGTTGCCAGGGCCTTGACTAGGGGGTTGGAACTTTCAGTCCCACCTCTCTGACCTCCTTGGAGGGGGTAGGGGGTAGAGGTTGAATCAATGTCCAGTGGCCAATGATTTAATCAGTTATGCCTATGTAGTGAAACCTTCATAAAAGCCCAAAAGGTTACGGTTTGGAGAACTTCTGGGTTGATGTATGTGTGGAGATTCAGGGAGAATGGCATGCTCAGAGAGCATGGAAGCTCTGACCCCCTTCTCACTTACCTGGCCCTATGCATCTCTTCCTTCTGGCTGTTCCTGAGTTACATCCTTTTATAACAAACCGGTAATTGAATATGTATACTGTTTCTCTGAGTTCTGTGAGCCACTCTAGCAAATTAATGGAACCCAAGGAGGGGGGCTATGGGAACTCTGGTCTATAGCCAGTTGGCCAAAAGTGCAAGTGACAACGTGGACTTAGAATTGGTGTGGGGCAGTCTTGTGGGACTGACCCCTTAACCTAGCCATTAGCCTTAGAACCATATTGGGATCTGATGCTATCTCCAGGTAGTGTCAGAATTGAGTTAAATTGTAGGACACCCAGCTGGTGTCACAGAAAATTGCTTGGGTGGTGTTAACAACACTCACCACCCACCCCCGCACACACACACACACACACACACACATCAGAAATATCAACCAATGCCAAATTAGTAAGTGCATTTTAAAGATTTCATTATTTGTCAGTTTAGCTTTTAAATAGAAAAAACTGCATTTGGTACTGAAATATTAGAATAAAAATACAGCTATGTTCATCATCTGCCGGGATTAGGATCAGAGAGATCTGAGTTGCATAAATACACCTCCACAACTGCAGGCCCACTGGAGGAAGTGGGGGTTTTGAATACCAAAGGAAACAGGCCCTAAGGAACACTCAGCCTCCTGTTTTCTCCTGGTGCTATGCATATGCTGATGGTGGCCAGGTGGAGGATTTGGCTAGCCCAACTAATTGCTTCTATCTAGAGGAATAAGCAAATAGTGCAGTAATAGTGCACTACCCCTAGATACAAATTAAACAGCACTAAAGTGCACTTAGAAGAAATTAACAAAGCTCCAGAATGGAAAGTGACTTTAAAAAATTCATTCTCTTTTTATTTCAATTTTACGATTAATGGGAAATGAATAAATGAAAAGACCAAGGAGAGAGAGGAAATAGTAAGGGATTATTACCACAACACAAAGCCTTTATAGATATTATGTTTGAATGGGCTGAATAAAGGAGATGGAATTTTAATCATTTTCCTAGTTTTAAAGATTACTATTACTTTAAAAAATTATTAGTTTGGAAATCCTCAGGCTAAGCCAATATACTTTGTATTTCAAATACAGAAATCACAAAATTTAATTTATTCTTTTTTTATTATGTTATGTTAATCACCATACATGACATCATTAGTTTTTGATGTAGTGTTCCATGATTCATTGCTTGCGTATAACACCCAGTGCTCCATTCAATATGTGCCCTCTTTACAAAATCTAATTTATTCTAACAGAAACAATGGAATAGCTGTTCTCTCTCCAGGTGGATGTGATTTTTTTTTTTTTTTTAAGATTTTATTTATTCATTTAAGAGAGAGAGAGACCGAGAGAGCACAAGCAGGGGGAGAGGCAGAGGGAGAGGGAGAAGCAGACTCCCCGCTGAGTTGGGAGCCTGATGCGGGGCTCAATCCCAGGACCTGGAGATCATGACCTGAGCCGAAGGCAGACACTTAACCATCTGAGCCACCCAGGCGCCCCGATGTGATTTTTTTTATGTTGTATCAAGGCAGGTGATACAGTCCTAGGCACAATAAGAGGTGCTTACACTTGAAGTTAAAATCATACTTCTACCAACTTTGATGTGTGAAAAATGGCACAGGATTGGCACACCATTGGTATATATTTCACCAAATACAAGGGGAACAGAATAGATTTCTATACAGGTAAAAGGCATGCCACATTAAACCAAATTCAGTTCTGCTTCCTTTTCATAGTTTGAAAATATTATCTGCTCAGTTGAGTGGGTCAGCTAAAGACTATCACTGTATTATTTATTGAGAACTTACTCTGTACCAGGTGCAGAACTAACAACTCAATGTGGACTGTTTATATTGATTTTCATAATTGCCCCTTGAATTTCAACTCCTATATTATATTTGAAGAAACTGGGACTTAGGAAAAAGTAACTGCTTAAGGTCACACAACTGAGGAGCCAAGATTTGAATCAGAGACACCATGTTTATTTGTACTTGAAACAACAAGCAGGGAGACTTACGTAGTCTGGAAAGGGATGAGTCATATGAGAAAAAAGTGTGCAGATTTAGGTGTGACTTTGACACAGATGCTTCTACCTCCCTACTGATTGGCTCTTCTTCATGAGAAATTATGAACAAAATAATGCAAAAAGCTTCATGTCAGAGCATTGAAGTAATTGGAATAGTTCTCATTTTCTTTGGCTAAATGGCATGGTATTAAGTTCTTTTCCCCAATTGGCATTCTTATAAATTATTGTTATTTTTTTCAGTTTTCTGCCCAGGTGGCTGAGTTTTTTTGTTGCAAGATTAGTTCAGATGCTCTTACACAAAATTACATGAAATGTTGTTACACATGCTTTATTGAAATGAAATATTTCACATTTAATGAATTCCCTTGCCTCATTGGTAAGTCTAATCTATTCAGTACAATTTAAAAATAAATTTCATTCATGAGCCTCTTGTTTTCCTATTGTTTCCATATTTATTCGGTATTTTTCTTTAACTACTTATTGGGGGACTTAATGGTTTTCTGGATTACTCAGCAGTGGTCCAGAACACCGACCAGAAAATTCAGTGGCCTCTAAGAGAATAAGCATATAAGATATTTCTAGAATATTATTTGAGGAGGAGGGTGGTAATTGTGTATGTGAAGTATGATTACATTTCTGAGTGCCAGTAATATGGTTGTGTATTTGAGGTATGTGGATAATAATTTTAAGTGTTTGAAGTTCCTGAGAGTCTTTTTGACTGTCCAGAAGTATTTTTATTTTTGCTAGTATTAATTTTGATTATGATATGGGATTAACTAATGAAACCTTAATTTCTATAGGAAGAATTTGATATTTAAAATTATACCTGTAATTATTCTACTTTAGAGTTTGGATAACTTTACTGATTATATATTGACTAAAATGAGCAGATAATTGCCCATTTTCTTTCTGAGCCGTGGAAGCTGCTTTCTTTCTTTTGCTTATGATGAAGAGGCCTGGCCTGGAGCAAGCTACATCCATCTCATACTTTGGCTACATGTCAGGGTGTATTTCCCTTTTTGCCCAAACTTCATCTATTCGCCATGAACAGACCAGTTCAAGGGCCTGCTCCTGATGATCATGTGCTGAGTGTACTGAGAAGTAGATTATGGAAAATGAGAAAAGAAAATGAAGTGAGGGAAGAGAATGGGAGGAGGAAGTAAGGAAAGACAAATACAGAGAAGAAATAGAAACTGCAGGAAAAGGGGACAGAGAAGGGGAATAAGAGATTCAGGACAAGTCTGGGGAAAGGGAGGAATAGACAGAAACAGAGAAGACTCTTCTATAGCTTTCTTCTTCTAAGGCAGGATTCTCAACCTGGGATCCACAGAGAAAATTCAAGGGGTCCATGAGTTGGGATTTGAAAAAATTACATCCTCATTTTCTCTCACTTCTAAAAGAAATTTGGCATTTCCCTCAACTGTGAATATAAGCCACAAATCACTGTAGTATTAGCAACATCGATGGCTTTGTCTTTAATAGAAATAACAAATATTTTCATATCACAATGGAATTATTATAGATACCTTGAAATATTACTTACACTCTTAATTACTTTGAAATTATGGTTGTTACTAGACTTGCCACTAGATCTTCTTTTTTAATGCTTTAATAGAAAAGCACATATACTATATCATACTTTTGGTTTTAAATATTTTATAACTATTTCAATATAATCAATTTCCTATTCAATGCTATGAATTTTATTTTATGTACTTAAAAAATATTATTCTGAGAAAGTTTCTATAGGCAGCACTAGATGCTAAAGGGGTCTGTGGCACAAAAAAGTTTAAGAACCTCTGCTGGACAGCAGAGCTTCCCACATGAATAGTTTGCAGTATGCCTGAGATATTTATTCTCTCAGTCTCCAGCATGGCAGGGCCTCAAACAGCCTTGCCTGTGCAAACATTAACTTTATGTATACTAGGATATGAGAAAAGTTGGGGAGCACTGATTTAAGTCACTAGGGATTTCACTCTTAATGCTCTGGGGCTCCAAAGACATCTCACTTGTTCAAATTATATCATACATGGTGCTGGTGTGGGTGACTGTTGAGCACAGACGGCCAATTATCAATGTAATCTGTGTATCTCATAGAGCATAATGCTAACGGTGTCTTTAAATGTAGGAAGCTATAAAAGGGGGTAACTTCTTATTATTGCTCAAAGCTTTTTGTGAGAGGTTTGACTGGTGACTTTCTCTTCATGTAGTTCTTTTCCCTCTTTTTATGTAATATGTAAGGTCAAATTTTAAGAAATCCATAGTCACACTTCAGATGTCATTTGGTTGTCTCTAGTCTATAATATGTTTGCAGACAGTGCCCCCTCAATTTTTGAATAATGAAATTGTAGTTGATAATGAATTATAGTTGATTGGATTGTTGTTTTTTTTATGGGCTCCTGAATTTTTCTCTGTGTCACTTGGTGTCCAAGTCCCCAACTTTGCAGTAAAAAGCTTCAGAGAAAATGGACTCTTTTCTCTTTAACCAACAATGATAGTCCAAGGACTGTACTGAAAGTGTCACACTCAGATGAGCAGTACTGAAGTATAGAATGAGATCACTAACTGGCCATCAATGACATATCTTGTTTCTTGGTATCTAGGAGACTGAAAATCATTTGGTTTTCTTTATCTAGGCCACAGCTGTCTTGGGCCTGATTCCAATCATTTTGATCTGGTGAGGATTCTTGTTGGCAACATAAATGCAGTTGAAGAGGGGCTGTAATGACATGGTAGTGACAGCTGAAATGCATTTCCTCATTTTGATCTACGTGAATGTTCTCAGTAGTATTGCTGGAGACCATATGCTTATTCCTCTCATACATCTAGGAGAAGATTTTCTTTTAAAGGAACCAAAAGGTATTTTTTTTCTTCATTAAACTCTGGACAAAGAGCAATTGTGAGCCAGTGTTGGCTAATTCATCATATTATAAAGTCTGAAAATCAGTAACTAGAAAAATACAAAATACCCCTCTGTGCCTCCCCTCCCCCATCTCCAAGGAATTCATTCATCAGGAGAGGGAGCATCACAGCAGATTTGTTAGCCTAATTATGATGTATTTTCTTTTAACCAGTTTGTATGCAATGATTGATCAAAAATCTTCATAACAGGCTTCCCAGAGCAATTCATTAGTTCAGTAAAACAATGTGAAAAATAATTGGAACACACTTGCTTCATAATCATTTTGTTAGAAAAAAAAACAACAACACAGCAGCTGTAGTTCAGTGTAGATGGCCATCAGAAACAGTTGATTTATCAAAATGAATTGATCTTGGCAGTTTCCATTCTGGGGCTTAGATAGAGCAACACAATTAGAGTTCAGTGCTGCTCACATAGCCAGAACAAAGTAATGTTGGCTCATTTTCCACTAACATTATGGGTTACACCATAGATTGAAAATTCAGAATTTACCCAGCTGTACAGATTAAGCCACAGAACTAAGTGATCAATAAATGGAGTAAAAGCATTTCCTGCTCCCCCTCCATAGGAAAATGGCAGGTCAATACCTTTTTTAAAACCTGGACCTGCTATCTTATCCCAAAGCACAGAGCATCAATAGTAATATAACACATTCCGGCATACCAGGAAAACAATGGGCCTAGAGAGTTAAAGCTGAATTTGCATAATTACTCCCCACAACATTCCTCCCCCCCGCCACCCGGAAATAGATTATTGCTCTGACCCTCCATAGGATAGGGTTGCATTTTGAGAAACCCTTAATCAATTAGTCCATAAAATCCTGATTTTTAACCATAGATCATAGCCCTATACAGTTGCATGCATCTATAACTTCTGTCCTTTTCCAATCCACATTCTCTCTCTTCTTAAAAACTATGGCTTGATTCATTTGGTTTAGCAGCTGCCTCCTTACAGCACTTGCCTCCCAGATACACAGATTACATTGATAACCGGCCATCTGTGCTCGACAGTCACCCACACCAGCTCCAAATCTTTTTGGCTTCTATTTCCAAGCTGTCAGTGGGATACTTGACCCTCAGGTACTGGGAAGCAGTCAGAGATGCAAAGAGCTTTGGATTACACACAAGGGATGCAGAGCTGAATGGCTCCATGAAAGTGGCCTATTTGGGAGTGTGATCCCCCCTCCCCCGCTCTTATTAAATGCAGATAGATTCAGCAAATACATAAAACTTATTTTCATATTACCTACCTTGTCTTGCCTGAGAGGAAGTGGATTTTCCAGGCCAGTGCTCATTTTTTGTTGCCACTAAGTTTTACCATCCAAATCAGGCTCTCGTTCACACTGCCAGGAAGAATGCTCAGCTGAATATATTATCTGCTTCCAATATTTCCTTGTTCTGGAGACTTTGTGGTCTGCCTAACTGTGTTGCCTTGGGTGCCAAGTCTGTTCTGTGGGGACCAATTGGGGAACTTAGCAGAGAGACAGTGAACTTGTTCACATGCTAAGAAAGTCATGGTCAGAGGGCTAAGGGAAAACAAACCAAACTCCCAAATCCCCCTGTGAAAAGTCTGTGGCTTGCTGCTGAAGGCAGGAGTGAAAGGGCCATGCTTGGACTATACTTAGAGGACGGTGTCACTGAAAGGAATTTCTTGAAGGTCCAAGTCTGTTCAGTAGTCCTAGGCCCTGCCTTGACATCCGTTCTACTCTAGGTTAAGCAGCATTAACTCCTCAGAGCTGCTAAGTTCTTATGATCAAATGTATTCATGAACCACAGTGCAATGGAAAGAAGTTAGTGTCTGGGATAAACAGAGTAAAGACTAGAGATTTGATTTGTATGCTTTTACTTTGTTTTCTATACGAACTAGCCGTTAGGGGTGCCTGGGTGGCTCAGTAAGCTTCCAAGCACATATATCAGGTCCACATTAGTGTTTGTAAATATAAACTACACACGTTAGCACCAACATGGTATAAATAGAAAATAAGTAGTATATCTTGCACACACTTAAAAAAGTCAGTTTACTTCCTTTCATCCCCTCTCCCATTCTATTTCAGTTTATAGTTTTGCTGTTCCTCAGGAATCTTGAGGATGTTATTTAATATTATCACAAATGGGACATAACTGGCCATTTTATGGTATAGTTGTCTTTAGCGGTTTATGAGAAGGGATGTCCCCAGCGATGTGCTTCTGGTGTTGCATTCTCGTGGGTGCAGGGCTTCTCCTCACCTCATCTGTTGCCTTCTCCCCAGAGCCTGGTGTCAGAGGCACTGCATGCTTAAGTAGGCTCTGTCAGGAAATCTTGTGGTGACCCTGGAAACGCTATTTAACCTTTCCATGGATCAGCATCCAAATTGCAAAGCAAAAATGACAGAAGCTGCCTCTTTCACAAGTTTAGGAGGTATGACTAAGAAAAGGGATTGTAAAACACCCTGAAAATCCAAAGTGCTACACTCACATCTGGTAATGTTAATAATTCATCGGCTCATGCCTGGCAGCCATCACCAGACCCTTAAAGCCAGTTGCTTTGCGGAAGAGGTCATTTCCAACTGGAAATGGCAAAAATATGAATGACAAAAGCTTTCCCTAGTATTAGCTGATTGTTAACAGGAAAACTGTGGACATTCTGAAGTTCCTGTGAGGTATATTAGTGCTATAAGAAAGTGTTTCTCCTTGGTTTATGGTCAGGTCACAAAGACTGTTAGTGTGGCTTTTTTCACCTGCACTAATTTCACAAAAGTCCCTTTATAACAAGGTGTTTTTTTTAAGGAGAAGAAAACATATTTTGCATAAGTTATATGGCAGTCACAATGAGGCTTTCTTATGTATGAAAGACATTGACAATCAGTCTCACAGGGTTTATGTAATTTGAGAATGTAGTTTTAAAAATCATATTACAGAGGGCAGTACTTAAGATTAATACAGAGGTCATTTACCTTTATTACATGTTTTATTAGCACTTAGCAAATGGATTTATGAAAGAAAAAAGTTAAATATAGTGTGTCAAAAGAGAGGGACTTTGCTGTAAAAATTAACATAAGAAGGTAACACTACATTCCTCAGTTTTAGGAGAGAAAGTTGTGGAAAGTTTTCTGCAGAGTGTAGCTGACCATCTGGGAGGTGATCTTCCAAGAGAGGCTACCTAAAGAAGAATTAAGAGAGGACTCCTCTGGGAAGGTGGTGATTGTGGGAAGGCCAAAGGGAGCATGTTTATATTGGGGTGTGGGGAAAAGTGGGACACCAGTGTAGACAGAGGGAACAGCATATGCAAAGGCCTTAGACAAGAAAAAGGTGGGCATGTTGTGGGAGCTGGTCGAATAGTGTGGCTGGCGCATCATCAATAGGGTGGAGCATGGTAAAGTGGAGTTTAAGAGATATGCAGTTAAAAATTAAAAAAAACAATTTGTAAAGTAAAACCTTAGTTTACTTGTTCATGAATCAAAAGTTATTATGTCTATAATGAAATTGTCTACATAAATTTTAGCAGTTATTCCATTTCTAAGGATTTAAGGACATGATTTTATATACATACATACACACACACATATATAGTATTTTATATCTAAGGATGTTTATGATGGTGTTGCTAACTTTTATTTTTTAAATAAAAAATAAAACTTATTCAGTTTTTATGGCTTTATTCTTTATCCAGCTTTCTATAAGATTGATCATGTTTTTGTTACTCTTCACTTTTTCCTCTACTAATTTGAAAGTTTTTTATTCTTTTTCTACTTTGTTACCTTTCAATATTTATGTGCCTTTTAAATTCTAAACAACACATCCATCCTCCTCTGAGCCAATATCAAATCCTTAACTCTGAAATCTGCCCCCCATTTTCTTTGTTTTGTCCTATATTTTAGTCCCCTTGTTTTAAAATAATTTCTGTTCTAGGTTCCAAATGATTAATTCACTATTAGTTGTGCCTGTTCTACTGTTTAACATTTCATTTTTTTATTGTTATGTTAATCCCCATACATTACATCATTAGTTTTGGATGTAGTGTTCCATGATTCATTGTTTGTGCATAACACCCAGTGCTCCATGCAGAACATGCCCTCTTTAATACCCATCACCAGGCTAACCCATCCCCCCACCCCCCTCCCCTCTAGAACCCTCAGTTTGTTTTTCAGAGTCCATAGTCTCTCATGGTTCGTCTACCCCTCCGATTTCCCCCCCTTCATTCTTCCCCTCCTGCTATCAAACTCAACACCCAAAGAACAAAGAATCCAATCAAGAAATGGGCAGAAGACATGAACAGACATTTTTCCAAAGAAGACATCCAAATGGCCAACAGACACATGAAAAAGTGCTCAACATCGCTTGGCATCAGGGAAATCCAAATCAAAACCTCAATGAGATACCATCTCACACCAGTCAGAATGGCTAAAATTAACAAGTCAGGAAATGACAGATGTTGGCGGGGATGCGGAGAAAGGGGAACCCTCCTACACTGTCGGTGGGAATGCAAGTTGGTGCAGCCACTCTGGAAAACAGTATGGAGGTTCCTCAAAAAGTTGAAAATAGAGCTACCATACGATCCAGCAATTGCACTACCGGGTATTTACCCCAAAGATACAAAAGTAGGGATCTGAAAGGGTACGTGCACCCCGATGTTTATAGCAGCAATGTCCACAATAGCCAAACTGTGGAAAGAGCCAAGATGTCCATCGACAGATGAATGGATAAAGAAGGTGTGGTATATATATACAATGGAATATTATGCAGCCATCTGAAGGAATAAGATCTTGCCATTTGCAACGACGTGGATGGAACTGGAGGGTATTATGTTGAGCGAAATAAGTCAAACAGAGAAAGACATGTATCATATGACCTCACTGATATGAGGAATTCTTAATCTCAGGAAACAAACTGAGGGTTGCTGGAGTGGGGGGTGGGGTGGGAGGGATGGGGTGACTGAGTGATAGACACTGGGGAGGGTATGTGCTCTGGTAAGCGCTGTGAATTGTGCAAGACTGTTGAATCTCAGATCTGTACCTATGAAACAAATAATGCAATATATGTTAACATTTCATTTTTTTAAAAAGGTTTATTTATTTGGGAGAGAGAGCAAGTGTGGGAGGGAGGAGCAGAGAGAGGGGGAGAGAGAATCCCAAGTGGACTCCACGCTGAGTGGAGAACCTGATGTAGGGCTTGATCTCAGGACCCAGAGATCACGACATGAGCCGAAACCAAGAGTCAGATGCTTAACTGACTATGCCACCCAGGTGCCCCTAACATTTCAATTTTTTTAAATAAGAAATAATTTCAACCTAGAGAAAACTTGTAAGAATAAGATAAAGAACTTTTTTTTTTGTGACACATTTAAGAGTAAGTGATGCCCTATCACTTACAATTATTTCAGTGTGTAATTCTTGCAAACAAAGAAATTCTACTCCATAACCACAAGCAACCATCAAAATCAGGAAATTAACATAGATACATAACTACCATCTAATCAGACTCGATTCCAGTTTTTCCAGTTATCTCAGTAATGCCCTTTGTAGCAAAGAGTGGAGCATGGAATCATGCACTGCATATGGTTTTCAGATCTCTTTTTCTTGAGTCTGGAACAGTTCCTCAGTCTTCCTTGACTTTCATGTTGAAACTTTTGAAGATTATAGCCCAGTTATTTTGTGTAATGTCCTTCAGTTTTTATCATGGCTAGACTCACATTATATATTTTGATAGGGATATCACAGAAGTCATACCATATTCTTCTCATTGCATTCTATCAGGTGGCACATGATTTTGATTTGTCCCATTATTGATGATCATATCATGATTAAGGTAATATCTATCAGGATTTTCCACTGTAAAGGTACCCTTTATCTCTTTGTAATTAATAAGGATTTTGTGGAGAAATAGTTTGAAGCTATATAAATATACCATTGTTCATTAAACTTTTACCAAGTAGCTTTATCCATTGATGTTTCTTGGCTGAATTATTTTATTTTATTTTAAAGATTTATTTATTTATTTATTTGACAGAGAGATAGAGAGCACAAGTAGGCAGAGCGGCAGGCAGAGGGAGAGGGAGAAGCAGGCCCCCTGCTGAGCAGGGAGCCCAATGCAGGACTCAATCCCAGGACCCTGGGATCATGACCTGAGCCAAAGGCAGATGCTTAACTGACTGAGCCACACAGGCGCCCTCTTAGCTGAATTAATTATTACTCTGATGGTTGTGAAACTATGATTTGCTGATTTATTTTATCTCCATTTATTAACTGGAAGTCTGTAGGGAAAAGTTTTCTTTTTTTTCACATTTAGGTATTCTCTTATTTATATCAGCATGGACTCATGAATTCTTTTATGCAATGGATTATAATCCCCTGCAATAATTACTTATTTTGATGCTCAAATTGTCCAAAATTTGGCTAGGAGTTTCTTTACACTGGTGTTTGTATCTTTGATATTTGTTCTAGGCTCACCTTATACTTTCTTTGCCCCACTCTGGAAGCAGCCATTTTTCTAAGGAACCCTGTTTCCTTTCAGTGGAGAATGGTTATGTAGAAACTAAGATCTGAGCGTTAAGTGTAATCATTGCCATTATTCCCAAGTTCTCTCACATTCTCTCTCCCTCTGTCCCTCTCTCTATCTCCATATACATAAATATAAATACATACTTCTATATTTACTTCCCAAACTGTCTATATTGACATTATGAGTTTCACTGGTACCTTCATTTCCAGTACATTTTATTTTTTTCTCATTGCAGCTGTACACCCCACTCAGTGACCTTACACAGACACCCATCTTACTCAGCAGCACTTAATGACTTTTGAACTGAAACATTAAAGTTTTTTTTTAAATTACATTGATAATATATTTTTATTCCTAGAATCTTTTTTAAGTCTCTTAAAAAATTGTGTGTGTGTGCGTGCACATATACCCATGTTCATGTGTGTGCAGATAGTTTATTTTGAAGAAGTGATTCTTAGGAAAGAGTGTGGGGGCACTGGGAGACCAATAGGCAAGGCAGGCAGGCCAATCAGAATGCACGATCTTCTGTTCTTGACAGAGTTTCTATTGTTTTCTCTGTTTCTTTGATCATTTGAAACTTACTTTCGTATTTATTTGTAAGTTTCTTTTGGACTGCTCTATTATCTTCCATGCTTAGAGTTCAAATGATCCCATTAGTTGCATCTACCCACTCTGCTTCAGTGTAGCTCATTTCTGTGTAGGGCTTATAATTTTTACTGTCCGCAGATCTTCAGTAGGGGTTGTTTACACAGAAGTCCCAGTGTCCTGGGTTGTGGAATTGTGCCTGTGGGGTCAGTCCTCTGGAATGATTTTCTATTTGTCTCTTCTAAGAATTTATGAGTTTTACAGGTTTAGACAAACTAGTCTAATTATTTCTCATGTTGAGATTTCCATACCCAGAGACTATGACCCTCATCCCCTTGAGTGGCACATCTTTGGTGTTCTGCTTTCCTGAACGTGACTCTTTTTCAACTTTAATCTACATGCACGGCCAGCTTCCTTGTAGCTTTCTGAGGCTGGCAAACAGAACTTGTAGTATAGAAAGTACAGCCTTTTAGGGCTCCTGGTTTTATGCACAGTTTAGTTCTGACTCTTGTGGGTATGACTTCTCTTTTCCTATCTTCTGACATGTTAAAATTCCAGCCTCTAGCCCCTGTGGCCTATGTCTGATTCTCATACCCCGGTGAGTGGTTTTGTCCTCTTTGTCCTATGGCTTTTAGTTTTCTCTTTGATTCTGGCACCTAGGAATTTCCCTATCTTATACACTTGGTTATATATTAAAATAGTTTTTTGTTTTGATTTTTTTGTTACATATTAGTGCACATTTTAATATTTTGACCAGGGAAGTCTGTATTGTTTCTAGTAATGAAAAATTATAAATGGCTAAAGTGTTTAACAGTAGTGGAATGCTGAAATAAATTATAATGTAAGATGGAATAAGATGTAACTATTACAAATAATGTAGTTGAAATATAATTAAGTAGATAGGAAATGCTTATAATATTAGGTTAGGAAACATGATATGAAATTATAGGATGCTAATTATGTAAAACAATAAAAATGACATGTAAGAAAAATATAAGAACATACTAGAATGTTAAGAGTAAACCTCTGGTTTGTAGGATTATTATTGAATTAACTTTATTTTCTGTAGAGGTAACAGAAAAGTAACTGACAAATATTCCTAAAAATTCCATAGAATTCCTCAAATATTAATAATAACAATACCAGTGGTACTTTATAACTCCAGTATTAGCTAATTATCTGGTTATTGGTTGAAATAAAATACTTTGATGTTGAGGACTAGGGAAAACTAAGCAATTAAAATTGTGATTTGAGAACTAACTGATCTTATTCTTTCAGTTTTGATATTACTTTAAAAATAAATAATGAAAGAAATGCAAAGAGTATTCAAGGGCTATGAAGACTTTATGTCTTGACTCACTATACCTTAAAAATAAAAATAGTTTTTAGGAGGTTTAATTGTATGGTTTTCCCTACACCTGGGATTGAATAAAGAGTTTTGAAAATGAGGAAAGTACTTTGGTTTCAAACCATTGTAAACATTCTCAAAGGTATTTTACCAGAAGAAATAACCTTCATATGATTAACTAAATTAAGTTTAAATAAAATTCTGTAACTTAGCCAATCTTTTGTTTTCCTTAGTGCCCCAAGGACTAAAATTTGAATTTTATACTTACTAAAATAAGAAATGCTACTACTTATCAGTTCATGGAATAACATATATATTTATTTGTATTCAAATAGATTTTTATAGTTACTAATAAAAATAATGCATTTTAAAATCTGGCTGTACCCATAATTAAAGGTTGAGTAACTGTGTCCAGTTGGTGATTTCATCTTAGAGTACACTGAAGTAAATGCAGTTTTGAGTTGTACAGCTTTAAGAAAAATAGCCAAACTGAACCAAACCAAAATATGCTTCTGCATGTATCCCAGATACAGACTTTATAATAAAATCATTGTTTCAGACTTTACCATTATTAGAGTGTTTAATGTATTTATTTGCTTGTTAAACTTTTTACCCTATTATTTTGCCTAGAAATGCTCACAACTGTAAGTCATATTTCTAATTGTTGTGTTCTTTTGAATTGACTACATCTCCATAATCATTTGAAACTGGTTTTCCAATGATTTTTTTTTTCTTCTGTTTCAAATAATTCTTCTCAACGACATTTCTTCCATCTTCACTGTTGTTGTTTCATAGTCTCTTTTGGTACTTTCCCATCCTTTTTCATACGTGAAAAATGATAGTATTTTTCCACAGTGGGGTAAATGAGCAAGGCCGTTTGATCCAGTAGCCTTGAGGCTGAGGGGCCACTATCTCAGATCACCTGCCCCCCGCTGGCACACCTGTACCCTTGGAAGTGGCATGCCAGTTGGGAAGCCTTGCATGATTCCATCTTGTGTCTATTTCACTAGGATTTCACCTATGGGGTCTGAAACTCTCATATGCTTCAGCCATTTTTGCACTTATTAAAACTTTAAAACTTTTGAGTGAGTGAACCAACACTTAAAATGTATAAAGTTATTTGAATAAGTACTGAAATCCTCAAATGCATATAGCTCTTAAGAATGGTCACCACCTATATGTCACTAGTCCTCATCAACATTTATAGGTGAATGGGTGTGGCTTTCTTAGAGTCACTGGGTGCTTGTGGGTGAGTTATCTCAAGTGTTTCGGGGAAAAAGTATTGTCAACTGCATCTTGAGATCTTGAAGAAATTTACTTACAATTTTATAAACATGCACACATATTAGATGCTAGTTTTATATGATTACATCCTATCTTCCTCTTTTTTCCTCTCCTCCCTTTCCTCCTCTTCCCTTTCTTTCCTCTTTCTCTTCTTAAATCTAGTCTTTTGAGCAGTTTAAGGCTATGAAGAATTTATCTCTCATATTTTGAATTTTATCTTACAGTATAAGGAGTTAATTTATTTATTTTAAGGAAAGAACTGTGTCCAGGAACAATTCCCTGGAGAAAATAGTCTCAAAACCATATTATTTGAGAAAGGGATGCTACTTTCTAATCTCCAATTTGTGTGATATAAAGAAAAAAGGCTCTTTTAAGGGGGAGGCAGGAAGAAGTAAACATTTATGCTAGGCACTACCTTAGCCTTTCTTACATATATAATCTGTTCACATTATTACATAATATAAATTGTTATATGCAAATAACACTTTCTGTTTTTGTCTTTGCTGTCAAAATGGAACTGATATCCAAGTACAATTATGATCTTTCTTTAGTTTCCTGATGGAATGATCCCTTCCCTTCCTCTATATGATTCTTATTTATCTTTTATCTTTAAATGCTCTAGTTCACTTATCTTTTTTATATGTTCCATCAGGTCTTTTTTCCTGAATAAACAAGCATGGACAAATAAAATGAGTATTGGAATAGATGATTGTGAAGGTATCTTTGGACCAGGAATATTACATTTTAGTGAGAGTGTAAAAAATTACCAGATACTCAAAATTTTCTCTTTCATCTTTCAAATTGAGGGTGATTTCTCCAGTTCCTTATATCTTAATCACAATATCTACCGAATTTCCATTCCTGTGAGGTGATTTTACTTCACTTAGAGAGCATCTAATTTAAGGTTTTGACACTTCATGAGCATTTCACAAATTCCGAGATCTGTGGGGACATTTTCCTCTGAGGGAAAAATATGGTAATTTATAAGAAATAATACTAGATACAATTTGATGAAGAAAAAAAATCTTAGAGAAGATCTTTGTTCCTTGGAATATTTCATCTTAAAAACACCTGGGCAAACTCTGTGAAATAAGATCTTGGGGAACAAAGTCTTTCTTTTTGGATAAAAGCAATAAATTATAAGTAGTGGAGAGAACAGTAGACTGAGTGAGGCTCAAGGGAATAATCTGAGATCTTTGGAAAGGGCATGGATTTGGAGATAAAAAGAGATGGGTTCAAATCACAAATTCCCAGTTTACTGGCTACCTGGATTCATGTAATTTCCATAACTATTGACTCCATTTTTCTTCTCTATGAAAAGAAGAAAATAATACTAACTAGATTGGGTCTTTCTGAGACATCAAGCACCTAGTTCCATGCCTGGCATCTGGTAGGCTCCCCATAAATAGTAGTTGTTATTATTAATATCAACAAAGTCCTGGTTTAAATTCTGGTCTTGGTACTATATGATCGTGGGCAAATCATTTTGTTTCTCTAATGAAGTTCATAATTCTTGGCCATATCTCCCTGGAGAACATATAAATGTTGAGAATCATGGTTCTATCTGGTACATCCATCTTGAGTACTGGTTAAGAACACTTCCGTTGGGGGCACCTGGGTGGTTCAGTCAGTTAAACATCTGCCTTTGTCTCAGATCATGATCCCAGGGTCCTGGGATAGAGCCCTGCATCAGGCTCCCCACTCAGCGGGGAGTCTGCTTCTCCCTCTCCCTCTGCCTCCCTCTTGGCTTGTGCGTGCTCTCTCTCTCAAGTAAATAAATAAAATCTTAAAAAAAAAAAAGGAACACCTTGGATGAACCTTGGCTGTCTGGATTTGAATCTGAGCCTCAATGCTCACCAGTCATTTGACCTTGGGCATATTGCTGGTTTACTTCTTGGGTCTCAATTTTCACATTTGTATTATGAGGATAACAATAACTTCATCTATCCCATAAGACTGCTGTAGGAATTATATAAGTTAATGTATGAAAGTAGTTGGCACATAATACTTAGTAAATATTAGGTATCAGTGATACTTGGGTCACTTTCAGAAGAATATTAATGCTGGTTTTGAAATGCATCACAAAACAGTGTGGTATAGAGGAGAGGGCATGAGCTTTGGCATGAGACTGAGTAAAGATCAAGTTTTTACTGTTTCCTAGCCTTTCAGAGTTTCAGTCTTTTAAATGGAAATACTGTTATTCACCTCTTATGTCAGTTGTGAGGGTTAAGTAACCTCTTGATTTCTTATCAAAGTGGTGAGAGACTTAGTAGGGGGTAATTCCATTTTCCTGGTACTGGAAAAGTGCAACAGGGATAGTAAATCAACTAGGAACTCATAGTGACAGAGGCTGTTTGTAACCCAGGATTCATCTTTAAGTTCCTTAAGACCACCCAGGGGTGGACATTTTATTCTTCCATTTTCTCAAGTTGAGGAAACAGGAAGATGCTCTCTTTCATATCTCCACTCTGGCATTCTTGCTTGAAACAGACAGCTTTCATTGATATTACTAACATTTACTGAGGGCTTGATACCTACCAAGTTCTTTACCACACATTAATTTGCTCTACCTTTCCAATAACTCTGAGGTTGAGCCAGTATTTCTATTTGACAGATGATTAAATTGAAGCTCACAGATGAAGTGACTTGCTTTAAGAGTACATGACTCATGCGCGATTGAACAAAGACTTAAATAGCCCATTCCACTGCACTCAGAGTCCTCCCGGTGAACCAAACATGATCCTCCCACTGTACCTGCAGGAAGACTATGTCCATCAGTTGAGTCTGCCAGCATAGAAGAATGGAACTCTTGCAATCTACTCTAGCTTGAAGTAGACAAATATGCCCTTTAAGCTTGGAATCAAGACAGCAGCTTCGCAGAGGCAGACCCTTGATCTGATAACATTTTTTACCTTGACGTACTGAAATTTGTTCCCATATGGTTCTGGAATAGACAGAACCAATAGCAAAATTGATCTCCATGGGGGCTACATGCCTCCATGGTAACCAATGGTTGATGAGATAGTGGAAGTAGAGGTTATAATTTCCTGGTTTATATGGTCAGATGCCTAGGGTTTCCCTCCAGGACAATTCTGTTAAGTTCGACCACAGTATATTTTTGATACTGTTTTCACAAGCAAAACTTGCATTTTGTGCATGTGTATTGGGTAATTGGGTGTTCAGCTGCTCAATTTGCATACTGACATTTTTATGTGTAATAGACATGACTGTCATACTCAAGAAGACTGGTGCAATTTTAGAATATGGATTTATGATAATAACACAAATGGTAGACCCTTTGGCTGTGTGCAGGGTTTTGCAAATAGTGGCAAAGGAAAAAGTGTGACTTTCAATGGCTTGTTATTGGTTGAGACATCTTCCACAGAAATATTATAATAGAATAATTGGAGGTTTATCTTATGTTTTATGATCTGTAGGTTCTTGAATGCAGATTTGTGATATTATTTCTTAAAAAGACTATAAGGTACAGTCACATGTACTAAGACAGGCTTAATGAAGAACACATTTATGATACTGTTAACCTGTGTCCCATTACTGGATTCATTGAAGTATACTCTAAATTCGTGTGTTCATAGTTTATGTCATTGTTTTGTGAGAAATGCAATTACTGCATTTCCTTGTTTTTATAAAGATTCATTTACAAAATATAAAGCTTTAAAATATAACACAACACCAAAACTTCTGTTTTGGCATTTTTTTATTTCTTAATGTATTGGAGCTTCAAAAATAGAAGTGTTCTGGAGCCCTCTTGGCCTTTATAGACTTTGGCTTTCCATTGTTTTGCGCTGCTTATATATATCATCTCCCCCCAAATAAGGTATATGTTCCTAGAAAACTGGAGCTATATTTTTACTTATTTCTGCTCTTTACTACTTCCTGCCTTATATTTCCTTTGGGTTTATTTACTCTTCTTTTTCTACATTTTTGAAGTGGGAGCTTAGATTATTGATTTGATAGTTTTCCTTTTTACTAATATATGCATTTAGTACTATAAATTTACCTCTTGACACTGCCTGTATCTTGCAGATGTTGATAGATTTGCACTGTTAGTTCAGTGAAATTTTTGCCTTCCTTTGAGACTTCCTCTTTGACCCATGGTTTATTTAGAAGTATCTTGTTTATTTTTCAAGTTTTTGGAGATTTATTTGCTTGTTATCTTTCTGTTACTGATTTCTAGTATGATTCCACTGTGGTCAGAGAACACACCATATTAGTTTGCTGACAGTGCCATAACAAAATACCACAGGCTGGGTGGCTTAAACAGCAGAAATATATTCTGAAGGCTGCAGGTGCAACATCAAGGTATTGGTAGGTTTAGAGGCATCTGTCCTTGGCTTGCAGATGGTCACCTTCTCACTGTGTCCTCACATGGCCTTTCTTCTGTGTACCACATCCCTGGCATCTCTTCTTCTTCTTATAAGGGCACCAGTCATATTGGATTAGAGTCCCACTCTTATAACCTCATTTAACTTTAATTACCTCTTTATTCTTTTTTAAAGATTTTTATTTATTTATTTGAGAGCGAGTGAGCAAGAGAGCATAAGCAGGGGGAGAGGCAGAGGGAGAAGCAGGCTCCCTGCTGAGCAGGGAGCCTAATGAGGGTCTCAGTCCCCAGACTCTGGGATCATGACCCTAGCCAAAGGCAGATGCTTAATGGACTGAGCCACCCAGGTGCCCCTAATTACATCTTTAAAGGCCCTGTCTCCAGATAACATCACATTGGGGGTTGGAGAGACATAATTCAGTTCATAACACATACTATGTATGATTTCAATTCTTTTAAATTTGTTGAGGTTTATTTTCTGGCCTAGGATATGGTCTATTTTGATATATGTTCCATGGGTACTTGAAAATAATGTGTGCCTTCTGCTCTCATTGGATGGGGTATTCTGTAAATATCAGATTCTTTCCTTACTGGTGTTGTTGAGTTCTATATCCTTACTGATTTTCTGCCTATTTTTCTCTGTCAGTGGTTGAGAAGAAGGTGATGGAGTCTCCAATTATAATTATGAACTTGTCTATTCCTCTTTTCAGCTCTGTCAGTTTTTGCTTCGCATATTTTGCAACTTTGTTGTTTGCTGTATACACATTTAGGATTGTTATGTCTTCTAGGTAGATTGATCCTTTTCTTAGTATATAATGTCCTTCTCTGTCTCTGGTAATTTTCTTTTTCTTCCTTCCTTCCTTCCTTCCTTCCTTCCTTCCTTCCTTCCTTCCTTCCTTCCTTCCTTCCTTCCTTCCTTCCTTCCTTCCTCTTTTCTTTTTTGAGGGAGAAGAGGGGCCGAGGAGAGGGAGAGAGAGATCTTAAGTAGGCTCCATGCTCAATGCATGGAGCCCAATGAGGGGCTGGATCTCACAGCCTTGAGATCATGACCTGAGCTGAAATCAAGAGTTGGTCGCTTAACTGACTGAGCCACCCAGGTGCCCCTGTCTCTGGTAATTTTCTATGCTCTGAAGTCTACTTTATTTGATATTAACATAGCCACCCTTGCTTTCTTTTGATTTAATGTTCGGATGATATATCTTTTCTATCCTTTTATTTTCAACTTGCCTATATCATTATATTTGAAGTAAGTTTCTTGTAGACAGCATATAATTAGGTCATATTTTGAAAAACCACTTGGCTACTGTCTTTTAATTGATATATTTAGATCATTTACATTTGTATTAGGCAGAAAATGTTTCCGGAACCTATCACCTTACATGACAAATATATTACCTTACATAGTGAAGGGGAATTAAGGTATCAAATAGAATTAAGGTTGTTAATAAGCTGCCATTGACTTGGAGATACCTGGATTATCAGGGTAGGCACAATGTAAACATAGAAGTTCTTACAAGTGGGAGAGGAAGGCAGAAGAGGAGGGCAGAGTGATGCAGTGTGAGAAAGACACCTGTCTTTGCTGGCCTTGAAGATGGAGGAGGGAGCTACAAGCCAGGGAATGCAGACACCCTCTAGAAGCTGGAAAAGGCAATGAAACAGATCCTATACAGCTTTTATAGAAGAAGGCAGACTTGCTGACTCCTAGCTTTTAATTTTAGCCAGGGAAGGCCTGTGTCAGACTTCTGACCTACAGAGCCGTAGCATAATAAACTTTTGTTGTTAGAGCCACCAAGTTTGTGGTAATTTGTTACAGCAGCAGCAGAAAACCAATATAGCTTTTAAGGTCATTATTGTTAGGTTAGGGCTTGTTTTATTTATTTTTTTGTCTTCTGTTTGTTCTCTCTGTTTTTCACTTTTTCTGTTTTCCCTGACTTCTGTGGGTCATTTGAACGGTTTTTAAGAGTTGTATTTTATTTATGTATAGTGTTTTTGAGTGTATCATATTGTTCAGCTTTTTTTTTTAGTATTTGCTCTAGGTATTATGTGTACCTAACTGCTCACAGCCTACTGCTATTGTCATTTTACCGCCTCCATTTATAGTTGTCTTAATATTTTCTCTACATACATTTAGGGCCACATCAGATACTGTTATACTTTTTCCTTAACAGTCAAACATAATTTAGAAAACTTAAGGGAAAGAGAAATTATTATATTTACCATATTTTTTCTTACTGTGTTTTTTCTTCTTTCATGAGGTTCCAGGTTTGTTCCTTTCATCATTTGTTTTCTATTTAGAGAATCTCCTGTAGCCATTCTTTTAGGATAGTTTTGTTGGTGTCTGTAAGTTTATCACTCTTGCCAAAATACAGAAAGTGTTAAGCCATCTTTTCTTTGACTACTTTTTTTCCAGCCCTGACCTCTTTCTCTTCTCTTTGTGGGGCTCTCGTGACACGAATGTGAAATTTTTTGTAAGTCTTCCAGGCCCCTGAGGCTCTGTTTATTTATTTATTTTTTACCATCTGTTTTCTCACTTTTTCATCTTGGGCAAGTTCCATTGTTCTTTCATTTCTATGATTCTTTTCTATGTCCCCTTCATTTTACTGTTGAGATTATCCACTGAGATTTTTATTTTGGTTATTTCCCACTTCTAAAATTTCCGTTTGGTTCTTCTTTATATCTTCTGTTCATTTGCTGAGTCTTTCTTCCTTTGTTGAGGCTTTTAATTTTTTAAAAATTTGTTTTGAGGGTGTTCATAATTGCTCATTGAAACATTTCTATGCAGGCTGCTTTAAAATCATTGTCAGATAATTCTAACATCTTTGTCATCTCAGTATTGGCAACTACTGATTTTCTTTTTCATTTAGTTTCAAATTTCCTGGTTCTTGGTGTGATGAGTGATTTTTTTGTTGGAGCCTGGACATGATATTGTGAGACTGTAGATCTTATTTAAGCCTTCTGATTCATCTGGCTCTCTCTGATGCTACTATGTCAGGGGAAGGCACAGTGCTACCTCATTGCTGCCAGAGGGAGTTACAAGTTCAGGTTTCCCACTTAGCCTCTTCTGACACCTGAGGTGGGGGCTCTATCCTTACTGCAGCAAGGGGCGGGAGTTCTGGCTTACCGTGTGGTGTCTACTGAGCGGAGAGGGTAGAATTCCAAGCTTCCCAGTGTTCTTTACTGACATTATGGGAGGACCTTCTTTCTGGCCGGAGGAGATGAAAGTCCCAGCTCATTTCTGGACTGAGTGCACCCTGGCAGCGCTGTTGAGGCACCTCATTACAGCCTCATGCAGGTTGAAGTCTAGGCTCTGTATTTGGCCTTTGCCTGGTGTGGGTGGGAGTGAGGCCACAGTTTTTTCTGTGGGATTTATCTGGAGTAGAGCATTTATTATCTAAAAGTGTCCTGTTTTTCTAGGCTGCCCTTTTCCTAGTCCTCTGGTTAGAGAGAGCAAGTTTTTGTTGGGGCTAATTTTTGTTTGTGTCCATTGATGTTTCTGCGTTGTCATATTATTCAACTTCAGAAAGAAAACCCAGGACCTCAGTATCATGTTTTTCCTAGGGTCCTGAAGTCCCTATCCAGTCTGCTGGCTTCTCTCCATCTTTCAGAGTCTTCTTGGTTTTATCTTATATATAATGTCCACGGTTTTAGTTGTACTTAGTGGGAGGAATAAGGAAAAGCACCTCTACTCCATCTTCCCAGAAGTGCAGATCCCCAGGGGCTATATTTTTATTATTCCTTTGGTACTTCCAAGTCTTCCAAATGCATATGCAAAGTGTTTCTTAAAAACAATTTTTAAGAAATAATATTTGATCTCTTGTGAAGCACTTATCTATGTTCATTTATTGATTTGACAAATATTTTTCTAGGTGTAGAAGACACCACAGCAGCTTCCTAACTGGCCTCTCTGTGTGCACCTGTGCCCTCCCTAATGTTTATTCTCCACAGAGTTGCCAGAGTGAGCCTTTACAAAAGTAAAGCTGATCATGAACTCTTCTCCCTAAAATGCTCCAGTGATTTCCCACCATAATCCTGAATGAATCCAGAGCTTTACTATGATTAATTCAAGTAAGAAAAAATTCCAGGGTGAAGAGCACTGGAGTTCTGACCTTGGCTCTGCCACCCAGATAAGGTGTGACCTTGAGAAACCATTTGATCCCTCTGGGCCTCTCTTTCTCTGACTTACAAACCAGGGAGTTTGGTGACCCATCCCAAACTTGCCACTATTCTTTAATATTCTATGAGGATAACAGACAAGTATACTTAGGTACTTATGTATATAGGGCTTTTCATATTTGTGTAGAAGTATATCTCTCCTTGTTCAGAAGGAATCTGGAAAAATTCTATTGTAATGTTACTTAGAATAAAAACCTTGTAATAACCCACATAATCACTGCAAAATTTGCATGTGCTCCCCACTTTGCATTTGCCATTCTTTCTGCCTGGAATGCCCTTCTCCTGGATATTACCCTGGTTGACTTCTCATTACCTTTGTTCAAGGTCACACAGTGAGGTCTTCCCTGATACTACCCTATTTGCAACAGAATCCCTGCCCCACCCCTAACCCTGGCAATCACTATCTTTTTGCCCACTTAATTTTTTTCCATAGTACTTACCACTCATCTATTCTATATATTTTATTTACTTATATTCTATTTATTTTACTTGTTGATCCCGTTCATTATCTTCTTACTTCTTCTAGAATGCAATTTCTGTGATAGCAGAGGTTGTTTCTTTTTTTTTTTTTAATGTTTAAGTGCTTTATATCCAACAATTTAGGAATGCTAGGTACTCAAAAATATTTGTTGAATGAATGTTAAATTCATATTTGGTTGTGTAGTCTAACTTTATCATTAAGAATGACAAAGAGAGAGAAAGAGTTGACACTCTCAGATCCTTCTTTACATCAGCTTTCAGCTTTGCTTGCATTTATCAGTTGTCCAGCACATTGAACCAGGCTCCTGAAGGTACATTATCAAATTATCACAAGGAATCAGATTCCAGCAGCATTTGGAACATGTGAGAACAATATTTAGGCCAGCAATATTTAGGCCAACAAAATGCACAACATACTAGTATTGTCTACTGAACCTACCAAGATTTTGTATGTTGGAGTATGATCTCACACAAATAAAAGCACTGATTGATATGGTGCATAGTATTGTTACCAAGACTGACCTGTCTATGTGACTATTTCAGCTCTTGATTACTTTGCTAAATGCAGATGCTGAGCCATGGCTCAGGTTGTAGGGTGAGCTTGTAGACTCTCCGCATGGGCACACCTTCATTTTTGTGGACCTGGACACCTTAGGTGGTGTCCTATCTGCCCCTTTGCATCTCCCCTTAGAAATGGATTTCTGATCTGTGAACTAAGAATGGCTCAAAGGAAAAGCTGGGACTATTATCTTCTTAATTTGCTTGGAGGTGAGATTAACCTTACTGTTACTAATTCTAAAATGCCAAATAGAAATTTTATTTTAAAAAAACTGAAGACTGAAGACATAAATGTTCCAGTTTTCAGTCTGGCCACCAACTTTGAGTCTGGTGAACATCTAGCTTAAGACTGTAAGGAAAAACTGCTTTAGAAATAAGAAGTCTTGATGTTTTTATGCCAATATTTTTTTTTTTATGGGATCAACATTCTTACTTAGCAGTGACTAGCCAAATCCTGGGTCTTACTATGGAGATTTGTAGAAATGTGTAGAAAAAATAAACTGAAGCCTGAAGGAGAATTTTCAGTTTGTTTGGCGCCTGCACCTTTGGCCTTCTTCCAATTATTCTGGGTCTGTGTAGGTTGTTGCTGAGTTTTCAGTAACAAGTGGGGCCTGGCATTTCCTTAGCTTATCCATGAGGTCAGTTTTATTTCTTAGGCAGACTATTTATCTTGTTCATTACATTAATCACTGGGGTGAGAAACAAACTGGCCAGGGCAGAAGCAACTTTCTTAATTTATGTTTGTATATGAGACAAGGTTGCAACATCACCACTCTGTATGAAAAAAACCAAAAACCAAAACAAAAAAGCCCCAACCAACCAACCAAACAAACAAGAAAACAAAAAGTCCTCTCCTATGGATTTTGCAGAATCTCGGAGTTGTTTTATGCTCTTCCTCAGTCAGAATAATGTTGCTTGTTATGCATTGTAGGTGGTGAAGCTGTTGGTAGGATTTACCTTCTTGTTCTTTTATTGAGAACCAGGGCCTGCACAAAATGCCATACATCATTTGAAAGAAGATAGAATGGAAATGGAAGCCATCACTAAGTCCTGCAACATGAAATCCTGAGCCTGAATGGTGGCTTAAAAATTCATCCCCTCCTAGATAACCTGACTTGATAGAGCTAGATTGGTGAGTTTGGTGTGTACGATATGTACGATATGGTGTGTTTATAAAGTTACAGGTCATTTCCTTTACTTTCCTAAACATGTTTTTCAAATTGGTTTCACGTTGATCCAGCTGCCTCTAGCAGAGTATCTCAAAAGCAGAACTGCCCGAAATATGACCAATAGCTAGCAGCTGTTGTTGCAAAACTGAGGCGGCATTGGAACTGCCTCAACAGTGAAGCTGTGCTTTGCAGCAACCACATGCTCTGAAATATTTGTCTTTGTGATAAGCTTTTGCATGGAGTCTGTCCTGATGGTGACACTGAGTAGGTGCATCCTGCTATCTTCGGATTTTGTTATAAATCATTCCTAGAGACCAAACTAAACCGAGAGATGTTACGTACATTTATCAATTCAGATTCAACATTTTCCTCACGGATTTCACAGGTATTTTGGTTTCCTGTACCATGTATCACAACTTGGACTCTCTATCCATTAGCCATTCACTATGTACATTTGGATTTACTTTATGATTTGGGCCGTGATGAATGCATTATTTCCGTGTAGGTAGAGAATATGGCAATATACAATGTTAAGTGGGTCTTTGAGAAGAAGATGGAATTTATAAAAATCATCTAATCCATGTGGATATTTTCCAGCTCATCTTGGTGCTCTTTTAATTCAGGCTTTTTCTTAAATACTGTATTTGCAATTTAAGCACTGCTGCATGCTGCCACCGCCATTACAAAGATACATTAGATTGATAGAATGATGCTGCATTCTTTATGACTGGAGAAAATAATGACTTCCTCTGTTCTCTCCAATCATGTTTTTATGGTTTGTTTTCCAAAATACTGCATACTTGACCTTAAAAGGGGAAAAAGACTGCACATTTCATTTAACGAGTAATAAAAAGTTGGGCTCTCATTTTGCATTTAAACCTATGGGGAATACATTTTACTATAAGATATTTTCATCATGATCCCTAGGTCTCAGACAATTCTGGCTGACTCTAGCTGCTTGAGGACTGTATGTCTCAATAATTGAAAATAGATGCAGTGGACTTTGACCTATTTTACTTTCTGTGTCTCGAGTTGAAAACTACTTTTCAGTCTTCCATGAGATTTTAGGAAGCCACTATTTTAAGTAAAAGGAAAGAGCAAAACAAAACAAAACTCATACTTTATCCTCTCCCCTTCATTATGTTACCTTTTAATGGTACTCCCATTACAAATTCTAAAATAAAGGGTGATAATGATACTCTCTGTCGCACCTTATTTAAAGGGTAGAGCACTTTTAATGTGCTCCTCGGAGAGAAGTACATTATTTGAATGCTTTTCTGATTAAAGTATACATTTAAGAAACCTGGCCTTCTTCAAATTTTCAGATCTCTCTCTCTCTTTTTTAAAAGATTTTATTTATTTGTCAGAGAGAGAGAGAGCACAAGCAGGGGGAGCGACGAGGGAGAGGGAGAAGCAGGCTCCCTCCTGACAAGGAGCTGGATACAGGACTTGATCCCAGGACTCTGGGATCATGACCTGAGCCAAAGGCAGATGCTTAACTGACGGAGCCACCCAGGCGTCCCAAAAGCTTCAGATCTCTTACATCAGGCAATTTGTGTGTCCAGCATCATTCATATAAATGCAAAGAGCCCCCAAAGAACACTAAGGATAGTTAAAACAAAATTGTTTCAAACACAATAAAAAGCATCACTGCTGCATTCCTTGGGAAATGAAATAACATTGTAGATAAGACAAAAAATTAATTTGGAACTTTCCCTTTAGTTGGTTAAGAGAATCTAAACTCCCCCAATTTTGTTACATAGACTTTACTCCTCTAAGTTATGAGGTTAAGGAATAGAGTAGGTCCTTTTGGCAGATTCACAAATTTTCCACCTGTCAATTTGGGCCAGAGACTTTGAATAAAAGTACATTTCATTTGTGTAATGCAGTGTCTATGGTACTTCAGTCATGCTGGTTAATTTAGTAACTACAAAATTATGCATGGCTCTGACAACCCATGTAGATTAGGATTTTACCTTAGTTACTGAAAATTATATAATATTTATCTTTAAGCAATCTTTGGAAATTTCAAGTAATATATTTTAGAGAGTATATTTCAGGGAATCTGTTTGCTTTATTTTATTCTGACCAGCAATAAGTGAGTAGCAATTTGATAAATCTATTTGTTTTCTCTTGGGCTAATTGTAGAAAGATGCTCCGAGGTTCTGTTATTCTTTTTTTAACGATTTTATTTATTTGACAGAGAGAGACAGCAAGAGAGGGAACACAAGCAGGGGGAGAGGGAGAAGCCAGGCTTCCCTCTGAGCAGGGAGCCCGATGTGGGGCTCGATCCCAGGACCCCTGGAATCATGACCTGAGCTGAAGGCAGGGGCTTAACGACTGAGCCACCCAGGCGCCCCAGGTTCTGTTATTCTATTTATGCTTCTCTTAGCTTCAGTAGTGTATTGAATCCATGTTCTATAGCCTCCTTTCAGAATGAATTACTAGTTTCAATGAAACATAACATATTCATAATCCATCTAATTGATTCACTGATAATTAAAAAATTTGGTGTTTCTTTTACTTTATAACACAGTGTAGAAAGCATGTTTCACTTATCGTTAGGATTTATTTGATGAGTGTCAACTTATTTTCAAAATAAGTGAATCAGTGTTAAAATTTAATCAGAAATTAGTGACTAAATCGTCACTCAGTCTGTACATAATCCAGACAATGTACTGCCACTTGCTAAGTAAGTTTTTCAGATTTGTTATTTTCAGTCTTTATAATTCACATTGATAATCACAGGCGCTCACTCCATAAAGAAGGGCAAACAGCAAAATTTGTTTGGAGGTTTGTGTGTATATAAGAGGGGCAACTGTGGGAGGTGATTTTTGCTAAGTGTCCACCCTGCACTGAGCACACTAGGTAATTACACAGGTCTCATTTTTGTAATGTGCAGTTGTATGTTTGGAAAGCGAATCACACCTTGACCGTTGTGGCTTATGTATAATTTTAGTTTCTCAGCTCTGCCTGCTGGTTTCTTTGTTGTTGCTTGTAGTAAAATCAGAGACTGGGAAGCCTTAGGGACTTTCTTAGATCAGTGGAAGGATTTACCTATGGGATCTTAGAGTTGTTAGAAACTTTAGAGCTCATCTAATCTGATCCCCCAATTTTATGGAGGAGGAAACTGGAATTTGGGGAGGTTAAACAACTTTCTCAAGGTCCCACAGTCACTAAATTGTGGGCTTATTGTACTTTGGGACCATTTCCATGTATTTCAAGTCTGTGGTGTGTGAATGGGCTTTCTTAGGCCTGAAATCTCTGATTAGATGGATTCCCTTATCTGGTTTTATTTTATTGTTTATTTTATTGTATATTTATTTTATTTCATTGTCTACCTTTGCTTTCAGTGCCATCTTGTTCCATCTCTTTTGGTGGCATCTGGATCTTTGCAAGTATCTCACTGTTGCTGTGCTGGGCTTGGGGACTCTGAGAAATCAAACCAGAAGTTTGACATTATGAGGCTTGAGTCAAAGTGAAGCTCAGTCACAAAGTTGATGAAAAGACTAAGCCTGAACATACAACTCTTCCCATGTGTTACATGATGCATTCTTTGGTGACTGCATTACCTGTTGAAGTTTTATAAGTTTTTTTTTTTTTTTTTTTTTTAAAGATTTTATTTATTTATCAGAGAGAGAGAGAAAGAGCACAAGCAGGAGAAGTGGCAGGCAGAGGGAGAAGCAGACTCCCCACTGAGCAAGGAGCCCGAAGCAGGACTCCATCCCAGGACCCTGGGATCATGACCTGAGCCAAAGGCTGATGCTTAACCAACTGAGCCACCCAGGCATCTCTATAAGTGATTTTTTGTTGTTGTTGTTCAAGCCAGTGTTAGAAGAATGAAAAGTTTGTGAAAGGATCAAGGCATTTATTCCTCAATTTTCTTGAGCTATAGTATGAATCCCTTGACATTGGTGAATCTATTCATAGAAACATGTGTTTGTCAGAGAAAAAGAAGTCACTCAGTATCTAGTCAGTGAAATACTCATTCATTGTGTGTGTGCATATGTGTATGTGAGTGTGTATCAGGGTATGGTAAATTATTATTTCCAAAAAACCCATATTTTATTTGGGCTGGCGAGGGGCTCTTACTCAGCAGGCTGCCTTGTGAATTCATTGTGAAAATAATAATTTTCCCTGAACTCTCTAACAACTTTGTTTTGTCATTTTTACTTCACTAACTATAAATGTTGAAGATATCTTAAGATAGCCCGTGAAGATATTTGTTACGATAATTGAAAATAACCTTCCTGGCTTCCAGTTTTCATCTTCATGAAGTTCTTTTCTCAATGCTAGTCTCAGTCATGTTGGCACCATTGTGAGAAGGGCTGTCCTCTAAAGTGTGTATTGGTATATTTAGAGCTGGTTTTGGTTGACACAAATTAATTAGAATTGTAAATTATTACATAACTCTTCCATTCTTCATTGGGAGCTGTAGTTAAAATGCTGGCACTGACTAATTAACAGGCTGGATTCTGCCTTGTCAGTGAGGCTAGTCCATAAAGAATTTGATGCTTTCTTTCCTGAAACAAACAAAAACAGCTTTGGAGCTGTCAGGAAATAACAGCAGCTCTTGAAGGCTAATCATTACCAGCTTTTGTCATGTGGTTGTAATTGTTGCATGAATTCTGCTTCAATCAGGGAAAAATATGCTTAAGTGCCAGTAAAAGTTTTTATGCTGCTATGAAATTCTGCAATTTATGGCTTTGTACAGATCAGCCTGTGTTACTAGGCAACACCGTATGTGTCGTTCACTCAAATTATTCCTTAATCCCCGGCATTGCTACAAACTCCAGCTAAAAAAACAAAAACCATGATAAACTATACAATAGGGTTAAATCTGATGACAGAATTGAAATGGAAGTTATGATGCTGAAAAAGAAGCAGCATTTTAAAAAAATACACTGGAGGGAAAACAATAAGAATATTTAGAGCTTAACCGTATTCACCTCAGGAAAAAAAAAATAGTTCAAATGGATTTAATGATTATGTAGTTCTCTGATTGGCCATTAAACCGGCCAGGTTTTTGGCACTTAAGCAATCATATTTGTGATGCTGGTTTTAATTAAGAAGTACACTACAGGATATTCAATGACCAGGGAAGTATGGTATTTCTGCTTGCTTGCTGTGCATCCATATGCATTTGAGAGAAGATAAAACCCTGAAAAAGATATAATGGCTCTTTTTCTCCATCTTTAAATAGACAGTTTGCCTGAGACATTGCTGCACAGACTGAGTCTTAGAATTTACATGAAGTCTAAGCATCGTCATTGTAACAGGCAAGAAATTTCAACTTGTTCCTCAAAGCAATACCACATTACATGACAAGGACAGAGTCGTAGACACTGCAGAGATGTTCAGTCACTAGGAATGAGATTAGAGAAGCCCTAGAATCAGTGTGGGAGCAGCTGTACTAACCTTGGTTTGTGGTTTGAAGTGTTTTCTGGTGTGAATGGGTTTAGTGTTTTGAGTTGCTGCTATCATAATTCTCAAGCAGCCTAAATGATACTTCATAGATAGTTACTATGTCGAAAGTAACGAAAGTCAAGTTTTGAGCAGAAGTTCCCCAAGATTCATTTTAGTACAACTCTCTCATATAGGAAATTCTTCCTAGGTGACAGCAACTGGCTTACATACTTAGGAAAAAGGAGATTTGAGCTCAAACTCTGGCTGAACTCTGACCTCCTGTAGTGACTGGATCCTCATCTTCCAGTTGGAGAAGATAATACTTATAAACCAGGGTTGGATTTCTCCCTGCCACAGGTCCTTTGCTTTGCAGGTTCACTGTCTCAGGAACTGGGAATCCTGACCCCTGGGACATGTGGAAGTTGTCACGATGAAGAACACGATGCTACTAAGCTGGGTTTGGCTTATATGAGCAGCTTCCTCATGAAACTAGGCTTTTCCTTCCTAATTACCTGCAAACCTAATTTCCCTTTTTCCCCTTCCCCAGATCCCCTGGGGGGGGGGTGACTTGTCACTTCCTCTAATTGCCTTTTCCTATTATCAGGGTTGACCTATGATGTGATTTTAGGAGTCCTAGAAACATCTGCTCCAAAGTTCTCTCCCCTCTGTCTGATATTTAAGAGTTGGAATCCCATTTTCAAAAATCCCATTTTTTGTAAGGCATTGTCCTCTGTTAAAGCAGAAAGGCTCCAGGAGGGCTGGGTTTTTAGGGCTGCAGTGTCATTGCCCTTGAAATGAGGGGGTTGCAGAAGATCATATCCAACTTTAAGGGCTGCAGTGTCATTGCCCTTGAAACGAAGCGGTTGCAGAAGATCATATCCAACTTTTAGGGCTGCAGTGTCATTGCCCTTAAAATGAGGGGGTTGCAGAAGATCATATCCAACAATATGATCCTTTCCTAAAGTTGATAACATGTGAAACTTTATTAGAGCCTTTTTGATGGAACTGAACCTTCCTTGAGAAGGGACGGAGAAGAAAAATTTATAAAAGTGTAAGGTATTTGGTAAGTGAGAGATTAGCCCTGAAAGTTATGAAAAGAACATATAGGTCAAGGGAACAAAAATTAATCTTTAACTTCAATAAAATTAATCACCTGCCACTAGTATTTTTTAAAACGTGTGGTTGTCTTAACATTGATAATTTTTATGCCCACATATGGTGAATGGAGAATATGATTACTTAGAATGTGTACATTTAGGCATTAGCTACATAATGATTTATATTTTAAAATAAAGATGATGTTGCTTTAAATGTTTCACATAACTGTGGAATATGAGAACTTCTTAGAAACTGAGCCCAGGGATATGTTAAATGGATATAAGGGGAAAAAAGTTGAGAAGCTGGTTCCATCTAAACATCCATTGGATGAACCCCATGAGTGTGCCTTCATGAGTAGATGTCCACACAGATCATGAAGGCACTTCCATACACAAAGAAGTAGATAGGCCCTGGCAAGTAGGAATAGCAGGAAGTGACATATCAGATTGGCAGAAAAATATGAAGATTGATGGAGCATGAATCCTGAATAAATAAAATTATGAGACCCCTCTGTTCCATGAGGAGTTTTTCTGCTTTCCACCGTTTAGGACTAGTACTAATATTGAGCACCATTAGACTCCTCTGATGGTAGGTAGACAGGATTGAACAAATCTCTGTCTTAATTGTGTGTGCTAGAATTTCTCTAAGGAAATATTCTGACAGTCTCCTTGGGGAAGAAACTGAGTCTCTGCTTCAGGTATGGTTGATATTCAGCAGTGGAGAGCTAGTGAGATGAAATGGCTAGGTTGCTTTATGTGAGAAAATAAGAAAAACTGGGTTTGCTTTCTTGAGGGAGGTGCTAATATTAGAGGAAAGTGCAGAGAAAGAAAGGGATGATGTGTGAGATAGGGTGGAGGTGGAGATTGCATGGGGTCTAGGGAGAAATGTCCAGAAGGATGGAGGACATTTTGAATCAAAGGTATCCTTTAATGCCTGTGAATGTGTGTGTGTGTGTGTATGTTATTGGAGCTGTTTCACATCTGTATCACATGGAATGGGGGCATCCTATAGCCTGTATGGAATAGTGAAATAACCTCTAAACTGAACTGGGGGAAGCAGATGGCTCAAATGAGACCATGGAAATGTAAACTTCTCAGACTTCTGTAGAAAATTTTGGAGATCTTGGGTGTTCTCAGGGAGTCTGAGTCAATCTTACCTAAGATTTCAATGGACCCAGAGGTCCCCACTGACATCACAAATACATCACTACTCCTGTCAAGCACAACATTGGATGGCTGTCATACCACAGTACTGGGTATCCTCACATCACCACCTTCATTGGATTGGTGGTGTCATGCTCTTGGTCTTTATAGAAACATAAAAAATAACCCTATGAAAATCAGGCCTAAATGAAAAATGATCCATCATATGACTATCTCCATCCACAATCCTATATGAGAAATTCCGTTATGGAATCCAGTGTCAAGAAGACTGCTCCTTGGGAACCTGATCTGCTCTTGCTTTGATAAAAAGAGCTGAAGGTGTTGTAATGTTCTTCTTTTCATCCGACCTGCAAGAAGTTCAGAACCCAGCATTTTGTTTTCAGTCACAACGACTCTGTTAGCCTGCATCATCAGTCATTTTGCTTTTTCCTTTCTGTGGTTCTTATTTCTGATTTCTATAATATTACCCTTTTTTAATGTGCTCTTTACTGGAAGCTGCTAAAATCCTCTGTGGAAATATTTAGAGTAAAAATAAAATATACCTCTGATTTGTTCAATAAAAATTCTCATTAGAATCACATCAAATGCTAGAAATACTATAGAGTGTCCTGGTAGAGCTGCTGGCTGCACCATCATGCCCACGTAGTGTCGTCTCTGAGGATTAGCTGCTCAGTGGGGCCCACACCTTCATTTTGTCTCCACCTGGCAATGCTCGCTCCTGGCACAGAAAGAAGTGGAGGTGTAACCACTGGCTTTATGACATGTTACCAGCTGCCTTTGTTGCCAACATTCATGAGTGAATTTAAAATATAAGGTTTGCACAAGCCTAATAGATTTGCCTACTTCGCCCCAGAAATGACACTGCATTTTTAAAAAATATTTATTTATTTATTTTAGAGACAGAGTGAGTAAGGGGTGCAGAGGGAGAGAGAGAATCTCAAGCAGACTCCTCACTGAGCGGGGAGCCTGACTCGGGGCTCAATCCTATAACATTGAGATCATGACCTAAGCTGAAACGAAGAGTCAGACGCTCGATTGGCTGAGCCACCAAGGCACCCTGACATGGCACTTTTTATTAGTTTTTCCATGAAATAGGTTATTTGGATGAAGTTCACATGCAGTGTAATTTGAAAAGGTGAGTGGAAGCACATAAAAGAGAGAGGGGGAAGAGTGGGGAGGGGCATGTCATAAAAATTGGAGACCAAATACTTTGTCATTTACCACCATGCATGGCTGCTAATACATGCTTCCTGAATGGTGCTCTCCCCTTCCTTCTTGATCCCAAGGGTTCTCAGCTTTGACTCTAATGACATTTTGGACTAGATAATTCTTTATTTGTGGGACTGTCCTGTGCGTTATAGGACAATTAGCAGCATCCCTCTCCTCTACCCGCTGGGTGCCCGCCAGTAGCACTTTCTTTACTCAAGTTGTGATAACCAAAAATGTTTCCACACATTGCCAAATATGCCCCAGAGCACAAACTCATCCCCATTTGAGAATCACTGATCTACCTCTATGCCCACTTTCCTATCATGATAGATATCATCACTTTCTGATTTATCTTGGCTGCTGGAAATTTCATCATGTCATGGTCATTCTCTCAGCTTGTGGCTGAATTGCCTTGTTTTTTAATATTTCATATGTAACCTCTGCTTTCTATCTGTCCTGCAGCTAGAAGCAAAAGATGAGGTGGTGAGCATGCTGTCCCTGATCAGTTGCAGCTCTCTTCTTATTTCTCACTGTTTTGACTACCATCCATTTTGAGGTGATTTTCTGTGATGCTCCCAGAACTGTCTTCAGGACTCACGGCTGTGATCTTTCATCTTTATCCTCCCATTTTCTGGGCACAGTTGAAATAAATCACACTTTTGTTTTTGTTATCCCAGGTATATTCTTCATCTAAATTTATTGCCAAATCTGAAGTGTATACCTTAAAAGGAAATCTATCTCAGAATGTAATATAGTTTCTCCACAATGTTTTTCCAAAAGAACATCATTCCATTAGGTTTTAAGAAGGTAAAATTTGACATGAAAATTATTTTAGGAATTTCCTTCCCCCTTCTATTTAGGAAATGCTATCTAGAATCTTGGATGTAGAAAGGACCAGAGAGCACTGAACTAATTACTGTGATGGTTAGCAGTCATAGCCTGTTTATTTGCTAGACCCAGTATAAGCTCATCCAAAATCAAATTACAATAAATGTAAAATCCAGTGTTATGTCATATAAGGTCAATTAGTACTTTCCATTAATGAGCCCAACTTTCAAGGATGAAGACTATTGAAATTCTAGCTTGAAACCCGGAAAGTATGAGTTTAAGACAAAGTAAAATATTACTTACACTGATTTCGAATAAGCAGATGTGGACAATATTTTGGAAGGTACCTAGATGATTCATATTTTGTGATGCCTCCTCCCCCCTTTTTTTGGAGGGAGGCAACATAGGTTAGTAAATAAGAGCACAGATTCTGAAGTCAAAATGCTTAGGTTCAAATTTCAGCTCTAGCAGTTGCCAGTCATGTTATCTTGCAATGATTGTACAAAATCTCTAAGCCTCTTTTTGTCTCATTGGATAATAATAGAACTGATAAGACTGGTTGTTGTGAGGATTAAATAATATAATGCATATAAGCAGAGAACTCTGTGACTGTGCAATGTAAGAATTTGATAAATGGCAGCTATAATTTAGATTTTGCTGAAGATTGGACTTTGGTGGGTAATTGTTGACAGGAAACCCATTCTTAACTGGCTTAAGAGAAAAGAGAAGTCTGGAGGGTAATGCTCGCTCCTGGCACAGAAAGTCAATTTTAAAACGATGTCATAAGGACTTGATTTCTCCCCCATTTCTTAGTCTAGCCTTTCATATCTTGGCTTCATACATTGGCTTTATTCTTAGGCTTCCTGTGAAAACTTCAGGAAATTCCTGCCTCTCCCTTTGGAATGACCAAATTGTCGCAACTGCTCCTCACATCCACTTATGGTCTATATAAGAAAGAAAAAGCATTTTGTCTGATAGCCCCTTTCAAAATCAGGAGATTCACCTTGATTGGTTCCATTTAGTTTTGTGCCCATCCCATTGCAGTGTGGGGAATATGATGTGCAGATTTGGTTAGGTCTTCTCACATTCGCATTGGATGTGTTGGCAATGGGAGTGGAGCTCTACCAGACTCTGGACTAAATGTGAGAAGTGGTGGGCACCAAATGGAAATAGGTAGCTGTTTCTGGAAGAAGGTGGAACAGATAGGGGAACTCAAGGAGCAGCCATAAAGGTGATATCATCAGTGAAAAAGTTTCCTTCCTTCCTTCCTTCCTTCCTTCCTTCCTTCCTTCCTTCCTTCCTTCCTTCCTTCCTTCCTTCCTTCCTTCCATCTATCCCTCCCATTCGTCCCTCCCTCCCTTCCTTCCTTCCCTCCCTCCCTCCTTTCTTTCTTTTCTTTCTCTTTCTTTCTTTCTTTCTTTCTTTCTTTCTTTCTTTCTTTCTTTCTTTCTTTCCTTCCTTCCTTCCTTCCTTCCTTCCTTCCTTCTTTCTTTCTTTCTTTCTTTCTTTCTTTCTTTCTTTCTTTCTTTCTTTCTTTCTTTCTTTCTTTCTTTCTTTCTTTCTTTCTTTTTCTTTCTCTTCTTTCTGTTTCTTTCTTTCGTTCTTTCTTTTTCTTTCTTTCTTTTTGTTTCCTACTATCCACTTGTTATGTGAATGAATGAAAATCACATTTACTTATTTGTAAAGGTATCAGATTTTATGTTTGGGGACTCTCTTCTCTGTCTTTTTTGTTGTTGGTGCATATCTCCAATGATTGAAACAGAAGTACAGCTTTATATTCTCTGGCTAATATACTTTGCTTTGTGTCCATTCAGTACTACTCAGAAACTTGGCTATAACAATAGCCGCCAGGAGAATGCCAGATCAAAGCAAATCCAGATCTGGGGGTTTTCCATCACAGCGCTGGCTGATTCATAGCACCTCTGCTCAGAGTTCTGCATATATGATGTTCTCCTCTCTGTGGTGAACTCCATGAGGGCTTCATTCTGTTGGCTAACCCCAGCCTGTGTTCTATCTGCTATTTAGCAGAATTGAAGCTTATTTTGTGAGAATTCTCATTTAGCAACTGTTGTGTGCTGATATGGCATAGCAGAACTTCATCAGGCTTGGAAAGAGGTTCTGCGAAATATATCCCAACTCACTGGGAGGGTCAGCCAGGATTACTATTTTTCATCTTGCTCAGTTTTTTAAAGGATTCTCATTAAAACCTGGGAAGAATGAAGAAATGGACTCAAGAGCATATGTGGCTCATCACCATTTTGATATTTGAAGCAAAGTAATTATAATAGCAAACTGGCCTTTTATTATGATGATGATGATGATGATGATGATGATGATGATGATATGTTATGTTAGTCACCATACAGTAAATCATTAGTTTTTGATGTAGTCTTCCAGCAAACTGGCTTTTAATAGTTTCAAAATTAAGGGTGCCTGGGTGGCACAGTCAGTTAAGCATCAGACTCTTGATTTCAGCTTAGGTCGTGATCTCAGGGTGGTGAGATAGAGCCCTGCATCGGGCTCTGGGCTCAGCTGGGAGTCTGCTTGAGATTCTCTCTCTCTCTCTCTCTTCCTCTGCCCCTCCCTCCCACACATGCCCTCTCTCTCTCTCTCTCTCTGTCTAAAATAAATAAATAAATCTTAAAAAAATAGTTTCAAAATTAACATTTAATCATCAAATTTACATCTCTTGTGCACATATATAACTATTTTCCTATCATACTGCTTGAAGGGTAAATCTCAGGTATTTAAACTCTTAGAGGGTTATTATACAAAGCTTATTTGTATATTAGTGGATTTAGAATCAAATACTATTAAAGCTAAATTCTCTCATCTTATTGTCTTTTGAAAAAAAGACAGTAATCTAATTCTGGTTCTTTCTGACTGTGAAAATTTATATTTTTGGACCTTATTTACCTCATTTCTCAAGTAAGGTAGGTCAACTTGTTGAACGAAGGTCTTGTCCATTGGATTTGGGCAGGGTAGGATGTGGTATTCACAGGGTTAAAGAGATTTAGAGAATATCCAGGTCACAGAGAAAGAAGGGAATCCAGACAGCATGCAGGCCATGTATTGGAGCTCTCAGGTGTTACAGAGTGTTCATTTCCTCTCTATACTCACCATTTCATGGTTTAAATCATATTTATCATAATTTTGTGGGCAACACAGAGTGTTTTATAAATGTGCTACCTTAGGGGGAGAGCTCCATTTACAATAATTTATAACAGTAGGTACTGTCAGTAAGTTCCCTTAGTCCCATCCAACTATAAATCCTTCCATATCTCCACATCTCTTCCCCTCTAATGCACATACTGGATATCCTAGTCCTCACCCTCTCATAAGGAGACATATGAGAGAGGGACAGTCCATATAACCCTTTATTAAGTTAGGGACCAAGACATTTTGGGACCTAAACTTGTATCATTCCTGCTAGATGGCCAGTGAGTGATGTGCTGGCCACTATTAAAAGGAAAATCTTTTTTTAAAAAATTAAAAAAAAATTAATTTTATTTTTTATTTTATTATATTTAATAATAAAATATATTTTTATTATTAAAAAATAAATATATTTAAATTTATTAACTGAAACATAGTTGACACACAATGTGGCATTGGTTTCAAGTGTACAACATAGTGATTCAACAAGTCTATATGTTATGCTATGCCTCCCCACAAGTGTAGTTACCATCTGTTACCATACACTATTACAATACTATTGACTATATTCCCTATGCTGTACCTTTTATTCCCATGACTTATTTATTCCATAGCTGGAAACTTGTATCTCCCGCTCCCTTTCACCCATTTTGCCCATCCCCTCACCTACTTCCCCTCTGGCAACCATAGTTTGTTCTCTGTATTTTTGGGTCTGTTTTTCCTTTTTGTTTATTTGTTTCCTTTTGTTTATTTTTTCCTTTTATTTGTTTATTTCCTTTTATCTACTGTTTTTTAGATTCCACATATAAGTGAAATTATATAGTATTTGTCTTTCTCTGCTTGACTTATTTCCCGTAGCATAATACCCTCTAGATTCACCCATGTTGTTGCAAATGGCAACATTCATTCTTTTTTTTTTTACTGCTGAGTAATATTCCATTATGCATGTATACGTGTATATATATATGTGTGTGTGTATGTGTATACATATATATATATATATATCACATCTTATTTATCCATTCATTTATCAATAGACACTTGAGTTGCTTCCATATCTTGGCTATTGTAAATAATGCTGCAATAAACATAGGGGTGCATATATCTTTTTGAATTAGTGTTTTTATTTTCTTTGTGTAAATGTCCAGTTGAATTACTGGATCATATGATATTTCTATTTTTAATTTTTTGAGGAATCTCCCTACTGTTTTTATCAGTGGCTGCACCAATTTACATGCCCACCAATAATAGTGCATGAGGGTTCCTTTTTTTCTACATCCTTGTTAACACTTGTTAATTCTTGTCTTTGATTCTAGCCATTCTGATGGCATAAGGTGATATGTCATTGTGGTTTTGATTTGTATTTCCCTAATGATTACTGATGTTGAGTATCTTTTCATGTGTCTATTGGCCATCAGAGAGGAAATTCTTATTGCTCAAGTGGGAATGAACACATGTAGCTATCAAGCTATAGATCATTATATTCTGTTCCTTGATTAGAGACATGGATGTTGGTTCTGGAGTATGACATGGGCATCAGGCCCAGGTAGAATCAAGGACTCAAGCATCTCAGGGCTTTTTGCCCTTTCTGTTAACTTCACTCTCACTGGGGACATGGCTGCTAATAGATTCCAAGCTTACATTTCACAACTTCCAGCATTGGGAAAGGGCCAACTGTTTATCAGTATCTGTTTGAAAGATCTTTAGGAAAAAAAAAAATCTGTGATTGGTTCACTTCAAGCCTGGACCAATTAATTGTGGCCTGGGGATAGGATTAGGTAGGAAAATGGTTCATTCTGAGGTGGTCCTGTCCTTGGGTGAGGTGGGGAAATTCCTATGATAAGGGGTGAAGGGGCACTACATAGATAGTTCCACAGGTGTTCACTACACAAATATATCAGATGATAGTGGATGTAGTTACAGATGTCATATTTTAACTGATTCAGTCTAATTTTTAAATTTCAAAAATCTGACTCTCTGACCATTAGCTCTGATATTCCACCTCTTCCATTTTCTTATTCCTGTTACATTTATTTTTCAGTCTCATCAAAGCTTCAATGTGGTTCTAGAACCAAAAAGTTCTACCTTTTCTCTCCCAACATGCAGCCTGAAATATTTAAAATCATAAAGTTGAATCTTGTCCCATACCATTGTCTACTGTTTATAACTTGCTTCCCTCCTTAATATTTAGGTTCCATCTTCCTGTGTTTAGTTTTGGTCCAGTGGATACAACATGGCTCTGGAGACCAAAACATCCATATGCAGCTCTTTTGTGAAGGTTGCACCCTGAGCATTGAGGCAGTGTGTGACTGCCTCTAGGCTTCTGTTCACTCCTGTCTCATCTGTTCCTGATTTACTTTCTTCTTTATCCTTGGGGAAATCATCTTTCATACCAGTATCCAAGATTCCCTGGGAGTCATTTTCTTCACTCACTTCACTTTTATGATTTGTCTGAATCTGTTTTCTCTTCTGTGGTTCCCCAGATTGGCATGTTCTCCTGGGGAAAAAAAAAAAAGACCCAGTGTACAGAGTTTAAAACTGAGAATCTGTGGTATCAGATCTCTGTGAGCCTTTCCATGGCTTGCCAATCAAGCTACTTCTTACTTGGCTCTCTTTCATACTGCCCACAGCAGCTGATTGAAATGTTTACTGTTGGAATGCATATTGGGATGATTTGGCACCTATAACATTATGGTGTATATTCCTTTCTGCATACATTTTAAAAACATTCCAAAAAAATATGGAGTTCACCTGACTTCTGAATGTGTCAATGAAGAGTAAATTATGGCATCTCATCCTAGTATTTTGGTAAGTAGAGTCTCTACTTCAGTATTAAGTTGGTCTTACTGAAAAAAGCAATATTAATCATTGAAGTTACCAATGTCCATTTCATCAAATGGAACCGGGAAAAAAATCACAATATAGTTTGATTAAATTTAAATGAAAACGAGGCTTGGAACATGTTATTCATGCCAGCTAATAAATACATGAGATAGAGGGTATCCAAATACAATTATCTGCCAGAAATCTTATCAACTGTAACTTAGCAAATGGTTTGGCAAATTTGAAGTACTTGTAATCACTTAGATTAAGATGGCTATTGAATAAAAAAATGGACGGGTTATACATTTGACTTGGAGGGAATTCAAATAGGATAAGTTTGCACTCTAATTTGGGATAAGATAGAATTTATTTTTTAGAGGTGATACTTGGTGAAAATAGTAACAGAACTTTGGAGTTAGTGGCTGGCATTATATTAGTGAAATTAAAAACAATATAAAAGGAAGATAATATGAGACATTTGTAACCACATTTATTCTCAAATAAATTCTCTATGCTTGGGAGTGTGAATGTAATAGGCTGCTTTGTGGAGATTCTGACCCGCCCACCAAGACCTCTCTGAATGCCCGCTCCTTTGCCTACAGCTTCCATCGACTATCTCGTACATCACCCCCATTTTTTGATGTTTTTTGAGTCAGATGGTCACATCAGCCTGCTCCGTGTGGACTCCCTAGCCAGGGAGGCCTCTAGGGAGAAAAATGAGGCAACTGCCTAAGTGGAGCAGAAATGCTACAGTACTTCCTTTAGGGCAGGTGCATCCCTGTTCTTGCATGTAGTACCTGTAGTACAGTAAATTTTCCTTTTTGTTTAAATCTAGTAAATATCCCATGCTGCTGGGACTGTGGTGAGATATGTTCATACGTAGTTGGTAGTATTATAAATTGTTATAAGTTTTCTGGAAAATATTTGGCAATATGTATTAAGAGAATTAAAAATGTTCATATCTGGGGGCGCCTGGGTGGCTCAGTTGGTTGAGCGACTGCCTTCGGCTCAGGTCATGGTCCTGGAGTCCCGGGATCGAGTCCCGCATCGGGCTCTCTGCTCGGCAGGGAGTCTGCTTCTCCCTCCGACCCTCCCCCCTCTCATGTGCTCTCTCTCTCAAATAAATAAATAAATAAATCTTTAAAAAAAAATGTTCATATCTGTATACTCGGTTGTACCACTTCTAGAACTGTATTGAGTAATTTTTCAGATTTAGTACTTGAACATTTATCACAGTGCAATTTATGATAGCAAAAAATCAGAAAAGCTAAATCTCCCAGTTTCAGGACTAGTTAACTATATTAGAATGTGTCTGTATCTTGTAATGTTATTCAATTATTAAAATGTTTTAGAAAAATATTTAATGATGTGACAAGCTACCATGCTATTACATTAAATGAAAAATCTGTATACAAAGTACTATATACATTCTGACTCAAATATCATGATTTATATATGTATGTGTGTATAATGAATCCAAAAAAGGTAGAAGAAAATGCACCCAACTGTTAAAAATGGTAATTTTTAAGCAGGAGAACTAAATATAACTTATTTTTATGCTTTCCTATATCTTCATTTCCTACAATGATCATGTATGTAATTAGAAAAGTCCTATTATTAAAAAATGATGTGTAAAATAATGTCTTATTTTAGTGTTATAAGAAATTGGTTTTTTTTCTTTGTTGCATAAAAAACTTCGAAAAACTCAAAAGGATGTATTTATTACATGCTGTGCAGTGGAATAAAATGTATTATTTATCTTTTCAATGGCAGGATATAAAATCTATAAGCAATAGTATTAAACTATCTGTTTTATTAAAATTTAAATGGAAATGTGTTCATAGTTACATTTGTCTTGTTTTAAAAATAAATCAGCATCCATTTTAAGTAATGAAGATTAAATACATTATGATAAAATTATTTTAAGGTTTGCCAGATTTTAATCAAGTAACAGTTTAGAGATATAGATATACATATACAGATAGAACATACACTTTTTATAACTGTAAGGCATACTTTATGATATATAATCTTTTTACCACAAAATATATATACTTCTCAGATATGAAACAAAACTGATATGACTAGGAAGACACTACTACCTGGGACCAGGGTAATACCTTTACAAGTAGTTTAGCTTTTATATATGACTTTGGTAGTATCTGTGTACAAATAAGCCAATTAGCTGGCATATTTTGGCAGTGTGAATCTAAAAGACATTAGTTGACTTTCACAAAAGTTTCTGAAACTCGATGATCACTGCTTAGTAAGTCTATGTACAAAATGTGCCAGTAGCATGTACAAGTGGGCCAGAGTTGCTAATAGCTAAATAGGAACAAAAGCTTTCCTGCCCTTTGGAAATTGGGCAGAGCAATCTTGAGCTCTGATCCCCTGTTGCTCCTCTCAGGGTTTAACATATTCCAAATACCTTTATGTGGAAATCAAAAATAGCAGAACAAGAGCAGACTGGGGAGATGTCATTTCTGTCAGTAAAATTTTCCCAATCAACACATTCATCCAGTTTCTGACATCATTCTTTGAGTGGCCATCATCTATCTAGTGCAAAATGGGGCGAAATATGGCTTTGCTTTGTTTTGTTGCACAGGGAAAGAAAAGCTTTTGTTCAGAGCTTTGGAAAGTTTCGTTGAGACCACATAACCTTTTTCTTCTTAAATTCTGAAAAGTAGCTAATGCTCATTTGGTAGTGAAGTGCTGTAGAGGAATGTTTTTCTTGCTCCTTCTTTCACAAGATTACTTCAGCGACAGGTTTCAAGTGTGTCACTCAACTTCAACACATGAGGCAGACTTCTTGGTGGATGCATTTCCATGATCTGAGGGGCGGTAGGAAAGTGTGCTCATTTTTGTTGATAGGCTTGAGTGGGATTTAGCCTTTGGGGGGATGTATTTCAGAAGCTGGAGAAAATATTTTTTAAATTTCTTCCCCAGAAAGCCATAAAAGAGAGGATTCAGGCAATTGTTAAAATAAGCTATGCAAATAGTGATGGGCATGGCGGTGTCAACAATATCTGCAATTTTACAGTCATGTATGATGCCCAGTTGGATCAATACATCCAGAAAAGTGAATATTTGGTGGGGAACCCAGGAAAAGAAAAAGAAAAGTACAATTGCCATAATTATCTTGAAAATATCATCATTTCTTGGCTTGTTCTTCTGAATCTCATAAGCCCTCTTTAAGGTCTTCCAAATAAGAGTATAACTTGTAAGAATGATCAGAAAAGGAAACAAGAAACCCAGTATATTCTTGGTGAGGCCGAGTCCAATGGGGAGGGTTGAATTTTGGGATTCATAATGGAAAGCACAAACCGTGATATTGGTGTTCTCGATGAAAAATACATTTCGGTGGATTATGGTTGGCAAACTGGCCAAGCCAGCCAGTAGCCAAATAATGATGCAGGTGACTTTGGCCATAAGCATTGTGCGCCGGAGGCGGGACTTCATTGGATGAACAATAGCCAGGTAACGATCGATGCTTAGACATGTAAGTAGAAACACACTGGCATAGAGGTTGAAACTGACACTGGCTGAAGCAATCTTACATAGGTAATTGCCAAAGGGCCAGCGGTATTCCATCGCAGTATAGACAGCCCACAGTGGCAATGTCAGTAAAAAGCATAAGTCAGCCAGTGCTAAATTCAAAAGAAAAACACTGGCCACAGTCTTCAGTTTCATGTAAAAGTAAATGACAATCACTACCAAGCTGTTTCCAAATATTCCCACCACAAAGATGATACTGTATAAAGTAGGGATCATGACAAATATGTAATTGTGCCTTCCAGCTTTGGGACAGTCATCTTGGATTCTTTTGATACCATCTTCAGTGGTAGAGTTGAGGATCATTTTGAACTCTTGGGTTAATTAATTAGTCTCAGACACTATGCCAGATGCACCTGGAGAAAATAAAAATGAAAAGGTAAAAAAAAATTAACTTTCGGTTATAAACATATAGTATTATTTTCAATCATAAATACAGTAACTCAACTTTAGTCTTAGGGAAAAATAGATACTTTCTGGAGAAAACCTGAACTGAGAAAGTCTAGGTTTACACATTTGAATTAATTTTTAGAACATATTGCTTTTCTAGGAAGTGATAAATATCCTCCAGACAAATGAAAGTAGGGATCCTATGTGAATAAACTTATCTAGGTCCTTTGCATTTTTTCTAGAAGTAAATCCTAGCTTCCAAATTGATTAAAAAAGCCTAATCTAAGTGTCAGAAAATAACACTGAATTAAATTAGTTATTCAGGAACACTTGAGTTTTTCCAGAGGTAGGCAAGGCTAATTAATTTGTCTTTAACCTCAGAAGTGTGACACATCTGTATCTTATTCTTCAAACCATTTCTTTCATTTCACAATCTTTACTTAAATATAAACATTATTAGCATCCTCCCTGAAGTCATCAGAATAGCTTCCTCTAGGTTACTGAGGAAATTGGTCATTGTGGGAACTGATTTAGGAAGGGATAAGGGGGAGTGCTCAAAACTTTGTGGAACAGATTCTTGCCATGGTTTCTCAGGCCACTACAGGCAAGACCCACTTTATTCTTTAATTTCAAACTCAATCTACCACAAGAGACTGAATCTCCTAACTTGTGTGCTTGCCAGAGATTTCTGGAGTGAACTCTGAGGTTAACCATTTGTATAACAAGAATGTCAAATGAGCAGAATAGGTCAGGATTATCAATAAAACATGTCTTTTTGTGGGGGCTTAAGATAGCGGCAGTTCTCTAGGATTTTCGGAAGAATCAGGTGCTCAGGAATGAGCTCCATAAAGACTTCTGCAAATATTTGCTTCAATATTTTACATAACAAGTAATCAGGCTATTCATTTATGTGATTTAGAACATCAACATATTCTGCCCTAGCAGAGTCTGTCAGAAAACCCTTGGGAGGGAGGCTGAGGATGCCGTGAGGGTAACATCACAGGATGTGGCACAGCACACTCTGAGGTGAAAGCTCAGCATCGGGCACAGGCGAGGCTGACTGGGCGGGAAAGGGGTGCTGGGTAAAGATCCTCTTGCTACACCAGGAGCAGGTCTCTAGAAGAGCATGGCTGTGCATTCCTCTCATTCCTCTCAGCAAAGTATCCTAGACAAGAATAAGACACTACTAGTCTGACCAGGAGAGCTGTGCTTGGCATCCAGGAGAGCTGGATGAGCACATACACCTAAGGTAGCGTTCATCTTGGTATAAAGTGGTGCTGTAAGAGGGATGAGACTCAGGTAGCTAGATTTTAAAAGCGAACACTAGGAAGGAAAAGCTTCTTAAGTGGCCTCTTTGCCTCTCCCAAGAGGTAGTTACTCTCCTTATCCAAGGTTTTGGCTTCCTGTCCCCATCATCTCCTCCTTGTGTACTCAGCCTTATATAATTGAAATGTTTTTCTTCTCTTTTCGTTCATGGGAGCATTAGTATCCACAGACAAGCAGATGTCACATCCTCTGTGGAGCCTTTCTGACTTGTCTGGGCAATTGGCTGTTCCATTTGTTAAGCCACTTTGGCACTTTGGATGCAAGGATTGACACTGTATTGTAATGGTCTGTTGACCTGTCTTCTCCACTGGTATGTCAGCTTCTTGAGGGTAGGGCCTGTTTTGAATAATCTTGTTTACTGTTGGAGGCCCCAGCCTATTCCAGGGGACAGATGATAAATGTTTGATGAATAATGCAGCCAGAGGACAAAAGAATGAGTAAATGCATATAACTTAAAAGCTGTGAGTATAACATATTGAGACTAGTTTCCGTGGGGCTAATGAAATAATTTACATTTTGTTCCTGAAAGGATCTTATAGAAAATACTCAATGTTAACCTGGGTCTCACTTTGGATAAAAAATCCAAACCAAAAGCAAAACCAAACCAAACAAACAGACAAAAAAATCCTTGGTACTTTTAGAAATATGTGGTTTCTAAAACAGAAGATGAAAAGGAGGAATAAATATAATGGAAACTAGGGCTAGGCTCTCAGGGAGATATGACCTATTTCTTCCTCACACAGAAGGATTTCCCTATATTTTGCTGATTTTTCAGTTTATTTTATTATAGTTACTGAAATTATGCCAGTTTAGAAATATAAATTCCTTTAGGTAAACAACTATTCTCTATTAAAAATTAAATGCTTCATAAAAGGTTTATGGGCTAGCAGTCATTTACGCCTTAATGTGTATTGATTTACTTATTTGTTCTTCTAACATTTGGTTGAGATCAGTTGGATTTTGCCTAGGAAAAAGTGGAAATGTCAAGGTTAAAGAATCTCAAAGATTAAAAAGCAGCCTGGGTGAACTCCATAACTGAAAACTAGGGTAGAGGTAAATATTTGCTTCAGCTTGGGCACAAGGGCACTAACAGGAAGGAAGAAACTTAATGCTTTACAATCCCTTGGGGACCATGAGCTCGGGTGCTTGAAAGTAGGGAGGAAATTCTCCTCTCTTTCTTCTTTTCTCTCTTGACCCTAACTCTAAGAGTACACGTCTCAGGCTGGTTCCATTAATACTGTGTCTGGAGTGACTAGAATTTTATTCAATAGGCTGGAACTGTAACCATCATTTATTAAAGCATTTCTTTCTTTTTTTTTTTTTTTTAAAGATTTTATTTATTTATTTGAGACAGAGAGAATGAGAGACAGCATGAGAGGGAGGAGGGTCAGAGGCAGAAGCAGGCTCCCCGCCGAGCAGGGAGCCCGATGCGGGACTCGATCCCGGGACTCCAGGATCATGACCTGAGCCGAAGGTAGTCGCTTAACCAACTGAGCCACCCAGGCGCCCTATTAAAGCATTTCTATGGGAAAATTTGCATTTGAAAGGACCAGTTTACAAACATATTTTGGACTCCAATTCCTTCACAATCTGAGGTCAGTTTATTCTTCAGTTCATACTGATTCATATTGACTAATGTTTAATATTAAAAGGCTGCTCTGAGTAACTGGGGGAACATCACTGGAAAGTTTAGTAAGGTATTATTTATTTATTTATTTTTAAAGATTTTATTTATTTATTTATTTATTTATTTATTTATTTATTTATTTATTTTTTAAAGATTTTATTTATTTATTTGAGAGAGAGAATGAGAGAGAGCACATGAGAGGGGGGAGGGTCAGAGGGAGAAGCAGACTCCCCGCTGAGCAGGGAGCCCGATGCGGGACTCGATCCAGGGACTCCAGGATCATGACCTGAGCCGAAGGCAGTCGCTTAACCAACTGAGCCACCCAGGCGCCCCAAGATTTTATTTATTTATTTGTCAGGGGCAGGGAGAGAGAAAGAGCGCACAAGCAGGGGGAACTGCAGGCAGAGGGAGAAGTAGGCTTTGCGCTGAGCAAGGAGCCCGATGTATGACTTGATCCCAGAACCCTGGGATCATGACCTGAGTCAAAGGCAGCCACTTAACTGACTGAGCCTCCCGGGCGTCCCAGGTATTTATTATTTAAATGAGTATATCACTTGAGAAACTCTGGACATCACATTGAATATACTAATTAGAAGAACATTTTACATAAATATATAAGTAATGACCAAGACTTCCTGCCAGGTAAGGAAACAAATTTTCTCATATTTGAGGGGAGCAGAAAGGGGAGAGGAATTTTAAGATGATAGAAACAATGGGAGCAAGCATAGAAAGTATAAATGCAAAGAGTGCATTTAATGGGCAGTCATCCATTTATCATATATTCACTGAACACCTACTATGTGCTGGGATTAAGGATGCAAAGTGAAAAAGTTCATATTCCTTCTCCTTTTAGGCATTTGAGTCTACTGGGGAGCGGGGGGAGGGGCTTAGAGCTTTAAAGACAGAATTATCTCCAGTGTTGAATATTATGCCATAACAGGATCATATGGAGTGTTCCGTATTTATCATTGACCCAGCTTGGTGGTGGGAGACTGGGGGAGTGATCGGGGGCACCCCCGAGAGAAGATGGTATTTGGACTTTGGAGGATGTATGGGAAACAAAGTGGTTAGAACTTAAAGGCAACAGTGAGCCAGCCGAGGTAGAGTAGAGATTGTCATCACTTGAACTTTTCCCTCCTTACAGATGTCTGCAGCATCATCCATGGGAAACTGTTCTTAAAAATTTACAGATATCTCACAACTGCCTGGGCAGTGATGTCAGATCTGAATGTGCACTGGATGCGAGGGTGACTCGGGCCATAATGGTGTGCAAGAAATTTCGTTCTCCGTCAGCACTGCTGCCACTGATAGGCTTTCCTAGAGAAACCAGATTCTCAGGAAAGAGGGAAAATGGAACTCTTGTGATTAGTTGGCACCTATGATTGATGATAAATGAGTGGGAAAGAGTAGGGTTCTTTTCTCTTTGAAGCCAAAAGGATGCTGTTTTGATGAGGAGCCAAAGGAAAGAGATGTGATCTATTAGGAACAGCAAACTTATGAATCCCAGAAAGCAGCTACATTTCATTCTATTTCTTCTCCCAGTAGGTTTTTCGGCATGTAGGATATACTGATTAAAAAAAAAAAAAAAATCAGGAGATCTACCTCTCCCTGTTTCTGGGCCTAACCACAGCTTTTACACAGGCTCTGTGCCTTATATGAATCCCATAGCACCATTTCTTCTTGGGGGAAAAGAGATGGGATTTGGAGTCAAAATACTTATAACGGAATCTTCCCTAGCCACTTACAAATCTATATGGCTCTGGGTAAGTCACCGCGTTTCTCTGAACATAAGCCTCAGTTCCCTTATCTGTGAGGAATGGGAACAGTGATTCTTATTGCATATGATTGTTATGGGAATTAAATGAGATAACCCAAAAGCATTGGGCATACTTTTCAAACAGTATGTGTTTAATAAATATGGTTTTTTGAATCTTTACTATTATTTTTTTGAATGCACGCGAATGTTAACTTAGCCATGGCTCAGAAAAACATGAAAGATTTTTTTAAAAAGGTTTATCATTGGTAAGTTCTTTCTCTTGACATAAAAGGCTAAAAATACCAGGATGTTGTTCTTTCAAAGTATGAGTAAAAAAATCATCTTAAACAGCTGAATACATTGGCCCTGAGTCAGGTGGGAACTTTCAGTCTGCTGTAAACACAAGGTTGGCTCATGGTGGTCACCCTACATTTATCCACTGCTTGCTTTCACAGTAGATACCTTGTGTTCCTTGACAGCTTCCTTTATTCTTTTTTTTAAATTTTATTATGTTATGTTAGTCACCATACATCATTAGTTTTTGATGTAGTGTTCCATGGTTCATTGTTTGCGTATAACACCCAGTGCTCCATCCAATACATGCCCTCCTTAATACCCATCACCAGGCTAACCCATCCCCCCACCTCCCCTCCCCTCTAGAACCCTCAGTTTGTTTCTCAGAGTCCATAGTCTCTCATGGTTTGTCTCCCCCTCTGATTCCCCCCCTTCATTTTACCCTTCCTACTATCTTCTTTTTTTCTTTTTTTTTAACATATTATGTATTATTTGTTTCAGAGGTACAGGTCTGTGATTCAACAGTCTTACACAATTCACAGCGCTCACCATAGCACATACCCTCCCCAATGTCTATCACCCAGCCACCCCATCCCTCCCACTCCCCACCATTCCAGCAACCCTCAGTTTGTTTCCTGAGATTAAGAATTAGCTTCCTTTATTCTTAAAAACAAGCCTAAGAAGGAAGATTTTCTTTCTTTCTTTCTTTCTTTCTTTCTTTCTTTCTTTCTTTCTTTCTTTCTTTCTTTCTTTTCTTTCTTTCTCTTTCTTTCTTTCTTTCTTTTTCTTTCTTTCTTTCTTTCTTTCTTTCTTTCTTTCTTTCTTTCTTTCTTTCTTTCTTTCTTTCTTTTCTTTCTTTCTTTCTTTCTTTTTCTTTCTCTTTCTTTTTCTTTCTTTCTTTCTCTCTCTCTCTCTCTCCCCCCCGCCTCCCTCCCTCCCTTCCTTCTTCCTGTCTTTTTCTCTCTAATTCTATTTCCCCAAGACTTTTGATTAGAATATTAATATCTTCTTAAGCTTTTAGGCAAGCCAAAACCAATCTAATTAAATTGTTCATTACAAGCTCCTTTTCTAATGAGTTTGCAATCTAAGGAAAAAAAAATACCACATAGTTTCCTATGATAATAGAGAGAGAACTAAAAGACAAAGTAATTATATTTTAGAATAATCTTCTATCAAAGTATCTTTCTTAAATATCTAAAAGAGTAGACTAGTGTTTGTAAGTCATTTGCTGGGAGTGCTGGGCAGCTCAATACACCATCCTGTTCAAAAGTCATTCTCTTTATTGCTCTATTTTATAATTTAGACTTTAGAAAGCAACTGTTTCTGCTCCTGTGTGTTTTTATCCCTCAGTAATGAATGAGGCATTCTACCGGGGACAACTGTTAGTCAGTATCCATTTGTGAAGTCACTGAATCATAGAAGTTGGCAGTAAAATTTTTACGGTTTCTACTTGTTTCTTTTTCAAATCCACTTGTTCTTATTTCTTAACCTTCTGTTCTTATTTTATGGGGTCTATTTGTACCCTTATCTCTTTAAACATTTCGAACATCTGTATGTTAAGAGCCCCTATCCAGTTGCTTTACTATTTGTAGTTTGTAGTTCTTCTCATATAAATTCTATTTGTTTCATCCGTGGACACTCTTCCTTGGCGTTTGCCTTTATCTTAAATTTTGTAATTTTTGTGAGTTAATCTATGGGGATTAACTTCTTTAGGAGGCCTGATGTCTGTATGGTGGTGGCCCGTGAAATTTCTGCTTGGGCATACAATATTCATGTTGTATTTTAATGCCAGTTCTCAGCCTCATTTCCAATGCCATACTTTTTCTTCAGATAATGCAGATTAGGCCCTCCGCCCATTCTCAAAATTTTGCTGGTCTGCAGAAGTTATCTAGTTTTTGGTCACAATAGGCAGTGATTTTCCAGTTTCTGGCTTTAACCAGGAAAGCCAGTTTCACTTGCCTTTAGTGCACACGTCTAATGGTCTCGAATTCCATCCTGATAAACTCACTAAAACTTTATCTTGGTTGTATAACTGGTATTGGTTCTTCTCTGGCCCATTGATCTCAATTTTTTTTTCTTTCTCTCTTTTTTTTTTTTTAAAGATTTTATATATTTGAAAGCAAGAGTGGGGGGGGACATGAGCGGGAGGGGGGTTGCAGAGAGGAAGAAGCAGGCTCCCCGCTGAGCAGGAAGCCCTACTACGTGGGCCTTGATCCCAGGACCCTGTGATCATCACCTGAGCCAAAGGCAGATGCTTAACTGACTGAGCCACTCAGGTGCCCCACGTGGTCTCAATTCTTATTCAGAGCTTTGATTTGATATTTTATGTATTTAGAGAAAGAAGGGTAATGTCCATGATTGCTTAGTTTATTGCCTTCATCTTGACTGGAAGTTGCCCTACACATTATTTGGAGATAATGGTTAAGTTGCTTGGACCCAATAAACTTTGGATTATAGTCTTGCCCCTATTCATGCTCACTCCTGCCCCTGTCATGCCTTTTTTTTTTTTTTAAAGATTTGATTTATTTATTTGACAGAGAGAGAGAGCGAGAGCAGGAACACAAGCAGGGGGAGTGGGAGAGGGAGAAGCAGGCTTCCCGCCTAGCAGGGACCCCGAGGCGGGGCTCGATCCCAGGACGCCGGGATCATGATCTGAGCTGAAGGCAGACGCTTAACGACTGAGCCACCCAGGCACCCCCCTTTTTCTTTTTTTTAAAGATTTTATTTATTTATTTGACAGAGAGAGAGCGAGAGCAGGAACACAAGCAGGGGGAGTGGGAGAGGGAGAACCCGTCATGCCTTTTAATGAAGCATCCAAGCCCTTCTGGTGGTACTCTTTTCCATCATGGTAATCCTGGCAGCCAGGAAGAAGGGAGCATGGCAGAGAGCTTGGCACCATGGGGCAAGTGACCAGAATTGCTTTTAAGTCAGATGCACGAGAGAATGGCTGACAATCCTAGACTAACCTCTCTATGTTAAATACTTTTCTGGGAGATGATTTTGTTTACCTCTTCAATTCCTAGGTGAATATTTTTCTTAGAACACACAATATATTTTATCACAATTATTAATGCCATACTGAATAAGTACTCAAGATTCAGTGTCCTTAAGCTTAATGAATGGCTGTATGCTATGTCTAAGTGGTAAAAAGTGGTTTCTGGCCCTCTTCCCAAGTCAGCATCATCCACTGTGGCCTGCCTCACAAGAAATGAAAATAGAACTGCCTTCTTATTTCTGCACATACCAGTTGTAACCAACTGTGGTGATGGTGATTAAATGTCCTGCCATCCTCAACTAGCCCTCCCCTCTGCTTTCCAAAATAGCCCAAGAATAGGAAGAACTCAGCTTTATGAAAGAAAATTAAGAAATTCCTTCCAAGTTAGGGTATACACTTCAACGAAGGTAAAATGTGAATCCTAAATTTTTGCTTATTAGAAATTATTCAATACTTTAATATCTAATAATGTAACACTAAATTACAGTTCAATTTCTTTCCACTTCAGATGCTTCTATTTATCATACATTACAGTTCAAATAACTCACCTGTGATGGATATCCCAAGCCCCCAAACAACTCCCTTTATTCCTATGATATTTCTTCCTACTCTTTTTCTATCTTAAACTCTTCGTTGTTTTTTGTTGTATTTTTAATTTTTTTAATTTCAGAAAGAAAAGGGAAACAGGTAGGGATGAGATACATGTCATTAAGTCTAATCACATGCTAGAAATCGTCTTTTGACCTGTTGGTGTTAGTAGAGAATATTCTTATGTTAAAAATAGAGGGTCATGGAAGGCTTTAGTGAGTCTCGAAGGAGTTGTGCTGTGCAGACTAAGAGAAAAGGAAAATAAATACAGCTTGGAAGAAGGCTTGTATATAAATAAACTCCTGTTCTCTTATACTCCCAAATTCCTCAAACGTAGGAACTCAGAATTTCCCCAAGGGAATCATAACCACATTTCAAAGGATCAGCATCTCAGCCATTCATCAAAAGGGAGGAAACATCATTTTTAATAATACGGCTCTTGGAGACTGTTCACAAGCTTTCCTTTTTCAACAGATGAAAAAGGCAGCTCCAATGTGGGCATCTCCGTCAACAGCTGTTTTATCCAACTTGTGAGCAAAACCCAAATTTTGTATGTTAAGCCACTTCATATTTGCTTCTCTGAGACTTTAAATCAGCAGCAGAAACTGCCTATCTCATTTCACATTCCACTTTAAAGGGGTATGAGGAAAGTTACTGGGAAAGAAAGGAAGTGCTAATTAATTTGTACACTTAAGAAATCACGATATTATTATAGAATTTATATGTATTATGAGTTTTATGTTAGAAATTACTGGCCACATGGCAGTTCATTTCAGATTTAAGTTTTTAACATTATAGAAATCACATAATCATACATTTAATTTAATTTTTTAAATCTTTTTTAAATTTTAAGTTTTATCTTTTTTTTTATTATGTTCAATTAGCCAACATATAGTACATCATTAGTTTTTGATGTAGTGTTCAATGATTCATTAGTTGCATATAACCCAGTCCTCATAATCATACATTTTAAATGAAGCTAGAAGGATCAAATATTACCTGTATTGTACATGTTTCCCCAAATTGCCCAATGTTCTGATTGCAGTAGGAATACTCTGAATGATAGTCTACAAACTGGTCCTACACAGTGTATAAGGAGACTAGAATTCTAATTTTGGCTTTCTCATTCACTAACTAGGTGACCTTGAACCAGTCACTTAGCTTCTTTAGACCTCTGCATTCTCAGGGAACTGGTACGTGGTTAAAGAAATCTCCCGAAACACTGAAATTTTATAACCTTTCTTTGAAACAGGTATATATCTTTTGAAGACAAAGGCAATAATGGCTTAACAAGTAGAAATGACTTGATAAATCCTTAAATCAGCCAACATCTATCTATCGATATGGATATTATTAATGCCACAATGATTTAATAACATTCTGTAGTTAAATACAAGAAGTTTTTTTCTTAAAAACAAAATGAATTTTACCTTTTACTGAAGATAAAGAAACTCTATGTAAGAGTATTATATTATAGTGACATTGGTTTTTCTCCCCATTTTTTAGATTATCTACTCAAAGAAATGTTTTCCCAGCACAGCATTTGGATAGCTGGTTGTGACCCTAGGTTATTGAGGTCAAGTGTGTAAGTTTGAGCCCTGATTTAGACTAGCTAGATTAGTTTCTAGACTGTGAGCCTCTCAGGCATCCCCTGTATTATTCATTGGCAATTCCAGGTGAAAGGGTAAAGACAGATTGTTTCATGGCTGCAAATCAAAATTACAAGCATGCCCTGCAGTTAGGGAGTCAGGATTACATCATCCTATGAAAAAGGTGGCACAATGTGTTATTGTTAAAATAACTCATACAAAACAAACCTACTTTCAGATTTCTTTGTTGGGAAGATACAACTTTTTTAAAGTTTAGCAAATAGTTAATGGGATTCAGTTGTCCAGATAAAAACACAGAGGTGAGGGGCGCCTGGGTGGCTCAGTCAGTTAAGCGGCTGCCTTCGGCCCAGGTCGTGATTCTGGGGTCCTGGGATCAAGTCCCATGTCCGGCTCCCTGCTGAGTGGGGAGCCTGCTTCTCCCTCTCCCTCTACCTGCTGCTCCCCCTGCTTGTACTCTCTCTCTCTAATAAAAAAAAAAAAAAATCTTAAAAAAAAAACAACACAGAGGTGAGGGCAGAGTATTATAAAAGAACATCACAGTAATATATTATTTAGAATAATATTTTGAAGTAGTATATTAGCCAGTATTTTGAAGGGCTAAATGGACTTTGTCTTAAGAAAATGAATTCTGTAAGGTAATGTTTGATTATATCATAGAATTGCATTTTTTTTGAAACACAGTTTTCTTGCTACTTTTTTCTTTTTAACATTAAAATGCTGTAAAAACTGAGAGACAGCGAATAGTCTCTTAGAGAAAGCACTGGACGAGAGTTCTGTCAGTCTGCTCTGTCGCTAACCACTGACACAGTCATACGCAGGTAATTTAACCTCTTTGTTATCCCTTAAATATTACAAAATATTTAGAATGGAAATACTAACCCTTGTTCCCACCTCTGTTTCATAGATTGCTAAAGGTAAACAGTGAGGTCTTAGGAAGACATAAAAGCACTTTGAAAATACAAATTTTATATGATTTCTGTAGTGGAAGGATAAGTGAAATTTAAATAAGGAAAGCTCAGAACTTCAAAAATTAATGGAATTTTTTTATTCAGAAATTCAGCAGAAATACTTTTCATTATTTTAATCTAATGCATTTATTTCAAGAATTATAATGAGGCATTTGATTAATGCTGAAAGAAAGGTCAAATGGTAGATACTGTATGGCTTCTACATTTAATACTTGTGGCAGCAAATGTCTTGGGTATAAAGTGGGGCCCTCAGACTAAATCTGACCAACAGATTTATTTTCTTTGTCCCCTGAAACACTTTCAGTTTTTGGGATTTGAATTTTCTGTGGTTTACTAATCCCCACTGCTATTTTCCAATTCTTTAGGACAGTGCTGTTCAAAAGAAATTTTATGTGAACCACATATGTAATTAAAAATTTCCCAGTAGCCACACTAAACAAGTAAAAAGAAATAGGTGAAATTAATTTTGATAATATGTTATTTAATCCAACATATCCAAAATATTATCATTTCAACGTGTAATCAATATAAAAATGAAAATATTTTACATTTTTTTTGGTACCAACTCTAAAAATTAGGAGTATAGTTTTATGTTTCCAGCACATCTCAGTTGGAAGTAGCTGAACGCTTTAAGAGTTCAGTCATCACTTGGGGCTCACTGCCAAATTAGACAATACAGCGTTAGATGCTTCCCTCACCTACAGAGCCCTTCTAGCAATGGTTCTGAAAATGTGGTCCCGGGAATAGCAGCATCAGCCTCACCTGGGAATTCCTTAGGAGTGCAAATCTCAGGCCCCACTCCAGACCTACTGAATCAGAAACTCTGTGGGTGGGGTCCGGCAGGCTATGTTTTAATGAGCCCTCCAGGTAGTTTTGATGTACACTAATGTTTAAAAATCATTGCCCTACTGTCATCTTAATTTGCAACTCTGGCTTGTGTGCTGCTAATCCTGATTAATAGGCAAAACCAAATCCAACAAATGACAAAAGTGCCCTCAGCTAAAATGCTTTCATTTGGCTCTTCTGAGGCATCAAAACCTGAATAAGTATGACAGACTCCTAAAATACAGCTTGGGAATTATTCATTAGACTGTGTTTTTCTTTCAGACATTCAGGACTAGTGTAGTTAAGGGGTGCCCAACAGGATGTCATCTAATAAAATACTCCTTGCACTCATTCATAAATGTCTGGAATTTCTTTAAGTGGGATTGGGTTGACAGTATCCACTTCCATACCTCCAAGATCTACCTGAGGGAGGAGATAAACTGACTCAGGTGAAAGCCAGACTAACACGGTAGAAGAGCATGGTGATGGGAACCGAAAGATCGGAATCAGTACGTGAATTTACCTCTTACGAGCTATGGAGTCTTTAGCTTTTCTCTTAACCTGTGACTCATTTTCTTCATCTGAAAAATGATAATGAAGAAGTAAAAGATACCTGTCCTGTCAGGCTCACAACATTGCTGGGAACCTCATGAGATAATGTATGTGGAGGTGTCATAAGATCCTGCAGATCTGAGACTTTTGTTAGTGTTATTAAATTTACACTATGGTGTAAATGACTAATTCCCCCCCTACAAGCAAATCTGGATAAGGAGAACTGGGGCACTGCACTGGGTGCTGCAAGTGGAAGAAGCGAAGGTACCAGAAAGAGGTAGAGAGGCTCAGAGAGGGAGGCTGATGGCACTGCTGACAAGCTACTTGGACTGGAGGGTTCTGCCAGCTCTAATCATTCTCTTGAATACTTATATAATTTTTAAATATAAATTACAATGATACTACACCACTGATTATAATAAAAAGTTTAGACCACTCTATCTGCTATTATTTCCATTCCATTCATTTCTATGTGGGACTACTTGTATTTTCTAACTAAACAGGCTGTGATAAGTGGCACAAATGCTGGGCCAATAAAAGGTAACAATACTTTGCCAACTGGAAAATACGATGAGATACTGGTGACTGCCTTCCTGTGAAAACTTCATTAGCAATAAATGGGTTACCAGATGTCACACGTCAGATTTGAAATTAAAATATATACCCAGTATTTGTGTGCAGTCTGAGCAGCAGGGAAAAAAGTGAACTCTTTCCCAGAGAGCTGCATAAGTTACTGCACCACTTTTGCCTTCAATTGTCTGTTTTTCCTCTAAATGTAAAATAAAATGTATCCCTTGGTTTGTAAAGTGGAAATACAGCATTTCTGTTTAGAAGGGCTATGTAGTGAAGTGGCACATTACTCATGCAGCAACTCTTTAAGGACAAGGAGAGTATTTTTGAACATTCTCTGCCACACCAAGACCACCATCTCCTCTTGTTTTTAACTTTGCCATAGCAGTTTGTCCTTTTCTTGCCTTCGCTTTCAGCAAGCAATTCCTACTTTTATTACTGACAACAAAACTGTTCAAGTCAGCAACTGTCAACGTCGACTCCACTCTTCCTGAACCTGCTGTAAGAACAGCACTTTCCTGTCTTCACAATAGTAAAATTCTTCTTGTTCTTCCAGCTAGCTAAGTTGACTCTGGTCTTGTCCTCAAAGTTACAAGCCTCCAATCTGAAATCAACTGTGGTTAGGGAGGGAACCCCACAGTCAGAAATAGGACAGCACAATTGCACTTGAGCCAGCAGAAATGTCAAATGCTAAGCCAGTGTGACAGAAATATCTAACATCCTCAAGTTTTTATAAACAAATATTTTTGGCTAAAGAAGGTCCATGTTCCTTTGCAATTTCAAAATCTCCAGTTACTTGGTTCCAGCTGAAGACCATGGATGTTTGAAACTATTTTTTTTCTCCCCAATTTATTTTGGGTCTAGCTTCTGTAGATAGGTGAAGCTAAAAAACAAATTAGAGGGTGAAAGTGAATTATCACTCTTAAGCCTCCTCTTGGAGAAATATTTGCAGTACTCCTCTCTCATTTGTTGGGATACATTCCAAGACCCCCAGTAGATGCCTGAAACCATGGATACAGAACGCTATATATATAGTGTGTTTTTTTCCTCTGCATAAGTACCTATGATAAAGTTAATTTATAAATTAGGCACAGTGAGAGATTAAGAACAATAATAATGAAACAGAACAATTATAACAATATACTGTAATAAAAGTTATGTGAATGTGGTCTCTCTCTCTCAAAATACCTTGTATTGTACTGACTCTTCTTCTAATGATGTGAGATGATCAAATATCTATGTGACCAGATGAACTGAGGTGAATAACATAGGTTGTGACCTAGCATTAGGCTATTATGGACCTTCTGACAGTATGTCAGGAGGAGGATCATCTGCTTCCAGACCGCAGATAACTGAAACTGTGGAAAGTGAAACCACATATGGTGGGGGGGGAGCTACTGTATATAGAATTTCTTTACACATAGAAATCCCCCAAAGTACTTACAAATTTATTTCTGGAACACTGACTACTCATCAGATGCTGGGGATGCAAGACCTACTGCCCTTTGAACTTCACATAAAGGAAGATAGAGCATCGTTGAAGTGATTAGCTATATCAGTGGGGAAAATGTCAGTTTAAACTTTTCAATTAATAACTTCAGCACAGAGTGACACACAAGTGTTCAAATAAACTTATTTAATGTACCGTTGTTTTATGCTCCTCTATGATTTTGCTGGTATCTGATGCACTAAGATGACTTATAAAAGTGGCTGAGTATTAACATTAGTTATATTTATAAGCTATGATTAATTGAATGTTTATTATGCACCAAGCATCGTGATAATTGCTTTTGTATTTATAAGAGCCTTGTTTTCGACTGAATTGTGTCCTTTCAAAATCCATAGGTTGAAACCTTAATACTCAATGGAGGTAGGGCCTTTTAAGAAGTAATTATTGGTAAATGAGGTCATCAGGTTGGGGCCCTAATCCAATGTGACAGGTGTCCTCATAAGAGGAAGACCACATTAGGAATGTGCTTACATGGAGGAAAAGCTATGTGAGAGGTCTATGAGAAGGTGGCCATCTGCAAGTGAAGGATAGAGGTCTCACCAGAAACCAACCCTGCTGGCACCTTGATCTTGAACTTCTAGCCTGCAGACCCGTGAGAAAGTCAATTCTCACGGGTCTGCAGGCTAGAAGTTCAAGATCAAGGTGCCAGCCACCTGAGAAGCCACCCAGGCTGTGGTATTTTGTTCAGGTAGTCCTAACAAACTACAACAAGGCCTATGAGGGTAAGCACTATTATTCCCATTCTTCAGATGAGGAAACTGAGGCTGAGAGAGCAGGTCCTTACATTTTTGAGATTCTAAAATTTCAAGGCTCAGTTATTTTTTGGGGGGGTAAGGTCATCATTGCATACTCTAGTTCAGTGCTTCTCAATGATGGGTAATTTTGCCCTTCCAGGGACATTTGGCAATGTCTGGAGACATTTTTGGTTCTTACAACAGGCGGAGAGGGGGAGAGGCAATGTTACTTGCATCTAGTGGGTAGAGACCAGGGATACTACTAATCATCTTACAAGGCACAGGGCAGGACCCCACAACAAAGAATTATCGAGCCTAAAGTGTCAGTTGTGCAGCTCTTGAGAAACCTTACTCTAGTCCCCCCACTTTTTTTCAATTCTTGATATCTGTAGTTCCTGTTTTTTTTATGGAATAAGTTAACTGTATACTATAGCTTATTAGTAGCTTTTGTTTCAAGTATTATATTCATATCATCCCAGGGAAACTATAGATCAAAAGGTAAAATCCTGAGTAACCTTCAAATGTCCAAGGCCATGTTGAGTACTTAGTAGGAGCTCTGAAATTATGAGTTGACTAAATATCTGTTGTGCCAGATCATTCTAGACATTACCCTCTCTAAGCATTTTCCAGAACTCCAGGATTCTGCTTAAGTACACCTGAAAAGAGATTTGAGCTTAAAATAATTATAAGGTCTTTAAGGGATTTGATGGCTGTTGTAGCGGCCCCAAAGTTACCTCTAGGAGGAAGCCACCATGTCCGGAAGTCAAACCCTGCCCTCTGGTGGCATCACTGCCAAAGACACTGTTGGGAATCTGACAGGGCCAGAGTCAATCTGCAGTGTTAGGTTCTGAACTGACTTTGCAATATTTAAATGTAAATTCAACTTTATATTCACATGAGGGCTTTGTTCCCCCTGTGGAATAACACATTAAATGTAGTCTGTCATCGAGGCTCTCATTAGAATAAAACCAAGTACACAAAAGTGAGAGAGAGGATGAACATACCATTAGTTACAAACCATACTCTGCAAGTTTGGCAACCCAAGAGTTTCAGTTACTTAGTTTGAGTCTTTCATGCTTGTCTCCTCTACCCAACTGCTTTTCTGATCCATAAAGGCCCTAAGTAATTGTTTTTTATAGCCGAGGAAGAACATTTCTAGAAAAAGGATTTCTAAAGGAGCGATACTAATAGAGTCCCATGACTAGAATATTAATTACTGGTTCATGTGGTACTGTCCCTACAAATTCCTTATGGACTAGTTCTAGCACCATTGTGCTTAAAATACCAGCTAGATCTGAGGAAATTATATTGCCCCCTTTTCCGTTAAGAACTCTATTCTCTCACTAGGAAAACACCACTGTACTTCTTATCACAGAGTACAGCCTTTTCTGTATACTGATGCCAAATGGGTAACATTTTAGTGAGGCATTTGAAGTTGTGATATGCAACTCCATGGGAGACAAACAAGGTCATTTAGAAGGTCTTTTCATTGAGAACATCAGAGCTTTCAAGAGATGCAGGCAGCCTTTCCTGGATAATTGGGGTAAAACAAATAAAAAAAAACCCCATAAAGTACAAAAATAAACAATCAGATGGAAACACTCAGAATTAAGAGTGAAAAGATATAGTGAACGTTGATGTCAAATCTTAATACTATATAAAACCAAAAGCAGTGAGTAAGAAAGCAACCTAATTTAAGAAATTGAAGAGTAGAAATCAGTTGATTGAAGTTAGCAGGGGTAAAAAAAAAAAAAGACTTAGTCAAAACATGAGTCTAGAACTAGGAGTAGGGGTTTTGGGGGTTATTTCTTTGTCTCTCTAGAAATTAAAACCTCAGGCAAATCATTAAACCTTCATTGGACTTTGACCTGACAAATGGGAATGAGACTATAAAGCCTCTACCTTGCCATTGGAAGAATGTTGTAAGATTATATGTTTAACATAATTTCCTTAAAAGACAGTATATTATACCCATTCAGTGTGAATAGACTAGATACAATAAAAACAAGTTTAACACATGACTGAAGTGGAAAGCTAATGTATATATTAAGAGGTATTTATTCAGCACTTAGAGTTTGAAAAGGAAACGTTAACTTTAGTAGAGTCTGTTGGCTGTCAGGCGTCATAGGAAATAACCCATAAGCTTTGCAGTCATGGAGATCAGTTAAGATACCAGCTCCACCTTTGACTTAATCATATAACTGGTTAAATTATTCACCTTCTTTGAGACTTAGTCTCCGCATCTTTAAAATGGGATAAAAATTTACTATATACTGTTAACGTGAGGGTTAAATAAGACATGGAGTAAAAGATTTCCATATATTAAACAATAAATGTTATCTATTGTTATTATCATTATTTATATTCTCAATATATATTCATACGTTCCCACACAATACTAAGTAAATTGCTCCATAAAATTTTACTTTACATATGTATAGTTTGTCATGTTATTACACATAGCCAAGAAGAGACTGAAACAATGTTAGGAGCCCTATCTATACAATACAATATAGTGATATAATTTGTTATTAATCCCATAAAGCAATGTAAAGGATCCAGGAAGGATCCATTTTTTAAAAGAAGTGAAAGTATTAACAAATAAAGGGCAGATGGTTTTAAGATTACTTTAAGTTGGAGGGGGAAAAATATCACACTATAGACCTTTGGTTGGTGAATCATACCTCAACTAATTAAATGGCAAAAATTTCCTTCAAAATGCAGAATTCAGAGAAAAGAATTTCTTTGCCAACAACTCCCGTAGTATTCATATAAGTCTCTTCCTTGAATTATCTGACTTAACATGTGGTAATTGTTCTTTAATATGATTTCACGAGATTGACTTTCTAATAATTATACAACACTGTATTGTTTCTGGTAATAACATTTTTGGTATTACTTTATTACTGTATGAAATAATGGGAAAACAAAATAGGCTAAGTATTTTTGTACTCAGAATAGAGTAGGCAGATTTGTGAAGTTCATTAGAATTTTGTGAGGATAACATAATGTACTAATAATTTTGGATATCTTGCTATGAAGAGCTTCTAATTCAAAGAAAGTGTTTAGAAATCAGTATTTCAGTAGGCATGGTTGTATACATGTCAATGATCAGTTTAAAGCCATTCTCTAGATAAATTACATGGTTTATGTTATGCTAACAAATTAAGATGTTCTCTTTACATAAAAAGTTGAATGACTTTTGAATGGTCTTTGAGTTTAGGTTTGGAGAGCAGTTTTATCTCAATGTGGATCAGGACGTCACAGAAATCTCTGCTACAGAAGGAAGTTTATAGGTCATATTTATTCCTTTTCTTCAGAGAAATACAGGAATATATATATGTATGCCCTTTGTCCCTGTAAAAATACACAATTACTGTATTCTAAATCGTGTTTTTGTTGTCAGGTTATCCAAGCAAAGTCTATTTTCACCTATAATGTAGTTGAACTATTATTATCTACAGTCTTTTGCTTTTATGGAAACAAGTCAGAGATTCATAACATTTTATTGCTGGATAGTCTCTTGAAATTACATGCTCCAATGTTCACATATTCAAATACTTACAGGGGCTGAGAATAACAGTTGAGGGAAGCAGTCATGGTGGTGAATGGAGGACCCTTCCTCTTTCTCAGAGGAGATGGGGGGTGGGGAGTCTCACTTCTCAGCTATAGCCAATTGTGCCAGCCGTGATAGGGAGGCACAGGATGATTTTTTTTTTTTAAATATAAGCTGGACATTTAAAATTTTATTTGAAATATCCTATTTTGAAATGTATTCAATTAATACAAATAATAATATGATAATAATGATAATAATAGCAGCAACACTGTGTAGAACAGAACTCTTCTGCAGATCAAGTTAGGTCCAAGGGCTGCCAGTTTAGAATCTAGGATCCAGGCCAACTGCCTAATTTTATAACTGAGAAGACAGAACCTAAGCCCCACGAGATGCTGCAGACCCCCATATTTCAATGTTTTTATATTACACTACTTGAAGTACACCTCTTTTAGAAATTCCCCTTCCATTTCCACACCGAACAACAATCTATGGCAGAGGAGTTGGAGGTAGTGAGAAAACAGAGATGTGATGGGCTGAGGTTATTGTTCATTCCTGCTGTCACCCAGCCAGTCTGCCCCATCTGGGTGTGCAGGAGGAGAGCCTAGCTCAGAGTATGAGAACCGTTCCAGAATGGCAGCCTAGATGTCACTCCCTCCTTCACTGTTTCCAATAGCAACTTATTTTTCCCTTTTCATTGTTCCATATTGTTAAAGATACTGTTAGTCTTTTAGAGCTGTTGCTGCGTTTCATCAAAGTCTCCAAATGGCTGAATACAGTATAGAATCTGTGACATTTGGGTATTCTTTCATATTATTTTAACATTTATTCAAAAAATATCATCCAGTACCAAAAGGAAGATCAATAATGACAGAGACTGCTGCTATTCCATAGAGCCACACTGCCCTAATGGCCCTGGTTATATAACTGGTAATGAGGTTAAATTTTAAAATATTTTTAACAAGTTCTGAAAAATACTTATTTTTCAAATAAATATTTATTTATTATTATATTATTTATTCATTGTCAAGTAAGTTGTTTCTAAAGTGAACTGTGATACTCCAAGCAAGAAATTATTTACTCATTTGTGTTTTTGATACCAATATATTTTCTAAATTAATTCACTGCAGGTTTAAGGAAAACACAGAAGTACATAAGGAGAATATATCTGGTATTGATTAGGTGGACACATTGAGGGAATTGTACAGGATTAATAATGAATATGGAGTATTTCTGATGAATGGTAACACTTGGCTAGCAGATACATTTCTTTGGCCTCTAGTCCTAATAAAACTTCCTGGACAAGTTGATTTTCAGTTCTGTTGGAAAAATAGTTTAGTTCTTGTGAGCATATTTTGAATTCTGCAAAAGGACAACATGTACATTTTGGTTAATTGCCTGGTTAGCTGGAAGAACACAGATCATGGTTTTACACATAGTACCTTAGATGGGAAGAGTGGGGAGCTGTAAAAGTACTAACTTCTATTTTAATTTTATTTTGTGTGAAAAGATCAAATTTCATTCTTTTTCAAGCTATAGAGGTTTCAAGGTAAGGCAGAAAACGAAGATAGAAAATGTTGGTCTGATAATATAAACATCCTTATAACTCAGGAGGTGCCATGTTGAGGACCACTAGCAGCTGCTTTACTGAGAAGTCCTTATGCCATTAGAATGAAGGAGTAAGCAGTCCGTGGAAGGTAGTGGAATCTGCTGGTTGGGCAGAGATAGGCACGGACCGGGGTGGGGGGTGGGGGGGATCAAAGTGAGATGGGAAAGGTCCACATGACTCATCAGAGCTCCATGGTTTCAGGAACGCTGTTGTCTTTAGATGGTAACCACCTGCTAAAGGCAACATTTGCCTGGGAGTTGTAGTAATAAGCAAGTATTAAGTATTAGGCTGCTGGGATCAAACTCAGGATCCAGGGAAGAATATTGTGGGTACAGTAGAAGGAACATCTTAGTATCTGAAGTCTCGATGTGCATTTTCATCTGAGATACTGTAGTTTTCATCTCCAGCAATTCAGTTTCAGTCTTTTTTATATCTTACATGTCTCTACTTAATGTTCAAACTTTCCTCTAGCTCCTTGAACATATAGAGCACACTTACAATAACCACTTAATATCCTTGTGCATTAATTCTATCATCTGTATCATTACTGAGTCTGTTTCTATTGATTGATTTTTTTTCTCTTTATAGATTGTATTTTCCTGCCTCTGCATGCCTGATAATTTTTGAATGGATGCTAAACACTGCAAATTTTGCCTTGTTGGTTATTGGATGTTTTTGTATTCTTACAAATATTCTCCAGCTTTGTCCTGGGAAGCAGTTAAGTTACTTGCACATGGTTTTATCCCTTCAGATCTGGCCTTGATGCTTTGTTTGGTGGGACCAGAGCAGCATTTAGTCTAGGGCTGATTTTTTTTTTTCTTATTCTGGAGGCGAAAAAATCCTTCTGAGTATACCACCTGATGCCCCATGAATTACAAGGTTTTTTACTCTGTCTGGTAGGAACAGGAACTATTTTTTGGCTTTGGATGTTCTCTGGAGATTGTCCCCTCTAATCTTCTTGGATGATTACTCATACACATGCACTGAAACACAGGGCGATACTTTGCAGATTACTGGGCTCTTCTTTTGTAAAACTCTCTGGTACTCAGCCGTGTGAACTCTAGCTCCTTGCCTCTCTGGACTCTTGCCTCCATCGCCTCAACTCAGGGAGACCTGGGAGCTCCTTCTGGGCTCTTCTTTGTGCCATGGCTGGAAACTATCCCCAGGCAGTGAGCTGGGACAACCATAGGGTTCACTTCATTTATATCCCATCCCTTCGAGATTACTGCCTTTTGTTGTCTGATGTATACTGTCTTGAAAGCATTGCACCTCATATATTGTTTCATATATATAAAAATCATTGTTTCATATTTATATGTGTGTGTGTGTGTGTGTGTGTGTGAGAGAGAGAGAGAGAGAGAGAGGGAGAGATGTTGTTTAGGTGAGAAGGTAAATAAATCCTGTTACTCCATCTTGGCTGGACACAGAAGTCTCTGGGTTTGAGTTTTGACCCTATATCTTGTGTGTTATTTGATTTTGGAAGGATTACTCAGCCTTTTCCTCTTCTTTGTCTATTTGTGAAATGGGGATAATAATATAATGATTAATCGATGGAATCATATAGGGGAGAACATGTCATAGTCTATGAGATTAGGCAAAGGAGTATCCATAGGCTGAAAATGAACTTCAAAAAAAACAAAACAAAACACAGCACCTGAGTGGGATGAACTTTCTCCCTAGAAGAAATCACCTGAACCTTTTTCTCTTGCCCAAACAGGGACACTTGCCTTATTTGCTGCCCTCCCTCTAAATAATGACCCTTCCCTTTACCTGTGGACCTACTGGTAAAGGGACTATAGGCCAAAAGGCAGCTTGTCTCCTCCAAGAACCCATGGGGCAAAAAACAGGTTTATCTGAAACATTCTGCCAAAGCTATACCACCACACGATTATAGTACTATTAACAGAGTGTATAATTTTGTTTAAAAAATTGATTTTTTTTCCTTATTTCACCTTAAAGTAATCACTTTTACCAAACTCCTGTGAAGTAAAATGCATAAGTATAAATTGAGAACATCTGCCCACAATTGTAAATATTGGAACTCACTCAGCTTATAATCAGTACATTGAAATTTGAAAAGTGATGTTTTTTAAAGAAAGGTATTTTTTCTGACATATTAAAATTCCAACTAAGTAATGTGAGAAAATAATAAAATTGTATGGCTTTTTTATTGCATGTTTATTTAGGCCAAACCAGTATGAGGCAGCTAGATTAATTACTTTTTTACTGTTAAGTACTGTACATAGTTAATTATTTCATCTAAATCGTGTCTGAGCCAAACCTGTGAATTACTGTTCATGCAGGGCAATGATGATAATTTATGTACTCCCTCCATGCTACAGCTTGTTAATATATTATTTTTGATTTGAAACTAGATGTTAAAAGTTTGCAAGAGGCTTTTAAAGACTACTCCGTGACATAAGTTCTAAAATTATGGATTTCAAAATTAAGGTTGACAACATGCTATAATAGGAAATTATTTAGATGATGGAATTATAATACATTTGCCTGAAAAATATATTTTTCCATTTTCTACTCTGATCTGTTGATTCTTATAGTTTCAGCTTGTGCTTTTTACTCTGCCTGATTTTATGGTGTGGCAGTCACTTTGGGACCTTAGGTAGTTTTTCAACATGCACAAAACCTGATCTCACCCACTGTCCCAGTATGGCTAATCAGATGTTTAACTGTGGCTACCAAGTGCTTACAGAAGTGCTCACAACCATCATGAACTCACCAAGCTAAACAGATGACAGTGAATCCATTTTTAAAGTGTAGGAGGAGATTATGCTAAGTGAAATAAGTCAAGCAGAGAAAATCAGTTATATGGTTTCGCTTATTTGTGGAACATAAGGAATAGCATGGAGGACATTAGGAGAAGGAAGGGAAAAATGAAGGGGGGAAATCGGAGGGAGAGATGAACTATGAGAGACTATGGACTGAGAAACAAACAGGGTTTTAGAGGGGAGGGGGGTGGGGGGATGGGTTAGCCCGGTGATGGGTATTAAGGAGGGCACGTACTGCATGGAGCACGAAAACAATGGATTGTGGATCATCACATCAAAAACTAATGATGTATTGTATGGTGACTAACATAACATAATAAAATTAAAAAAATAAAGTGTAGGATCATCTTTACAAACTTTGAGTAACAGGTTCCCAGTGATACTTGTATATAGTCAAGTAAAAGAGAACTTAAAAAGCTTTATAAATTCAAAAATTAAATTTTGAGATGCCGTTAAAAAAATGAAAAAATGAGTAAAAATAAAAAGTGTAATTAAAAAAATAAAAAGATGTTATAAAGTTTCCTTGCTACTCCCAGCCTGTCCTGGATGAGCCACATTAGCACCACCTGGGAGCTTACTAGTAAAGCAGTCTCAGGGCCCATCCATACCTACGGAGCCAGAATCTGCATTTCAAGATTCTGCAGGTGATTTGGGCATTCATTCAAGGTTAGGAATCTAGTCTAGAGGGATATTTAGTAATCACTTAAGCCTGTGCATGGATCCAACAGTTTACCCTCCCTGTAGACTGGAGAGGGCCCCAGTCACTAAGCCCACTCCGGTGGCAGCGTGGGGCTGCCCTTGGAGAGACCGGGGAACAGGACAGGTCAGCTTTGGCTGTGTGAGGGATCTCTTGCATTTTCCTGGGGAGCTCTTTCATGGGGAATTTAGAAGAAGAGTCCCAGTGAGGCAAAACTGTGTACCAAGGAAAAGAAATCTATTTCACATAACACAAATATCTGTCGGGTCCATTCATATAATAGATGAACTGGATGTTAATCTTTTGCATGAAAATCAATACGGATCCAGACTTCTTGCCGGAACTTTGGTGGGAAGCTCCTTGCTTATTTTCGGAGAATCAAGGAGCATCGTAAAGGATGGCAGGTGTTTCACATTCCCTTGAAGCACGTGCTTATCTTTGTTTATGTGAAATATGTGGCCTTTGCAATGTGAGTAATTTTAACTAGTAACTGTTTTTTTCTTTTTCCCTCCTCCTTAAATTGCCTGCACTTGCCTCGTAATTTCCTTTCCTTGCAGAGGCTTTCAAACTGTTCAGCCACTAGAGGTCTGTATTACCTATTTAAAAAATCATACCCAGCCAGCTGAGACTTTCAGTTCTCAATTTCAATATCTATTTCTATTTTTTAAGATTTCAAATCTTTTAAAGACATAATACCTGGGAATAAGAAATCACCACGCCTTAGGAAATGAAGGAGAAAAACTTGTTTCCCCTGCTATTTCCACTAGACAGCTGAGCATAGCTTCATACTCAAACTCAAAACTCATCGGCCAGTCACAAATCAGAGGAACAAAATTTATTTCCTGAAAAATAGTTTTCCCTGATTTATTTTAAGATGTCTGTGTTTTTTAACCTTATATTTTAAAGCATTTATTTTTCTCTTTCCACAAAAGCTATTCTCAGTTTTAAGACACTGATTTTACAACTTTAATGAAGGTTTTAAAATAATATTTTCTTTTATTGGCCATCCAAGATTAGATTATAATTAATGTTCTTTCAGGCTTACTTTATAAGGCTCTGCTGTAATTTGATAAACTAACGAATGAGCCTAGGTTTGCATGGTTAAAGCTGTAATTGAGGTGATGATTGTTAGTGATGCCTACTGTAGTTTGGGTCCCTCGCGTTTTCACCGTGTTCCATGTTTGCACAGGGATTTTTCACTAGAGTAGTGCATTTGGGCCTGCCCTTTGCCAGTAACATTGCAGGCTCTGAGCCTTCCAGAAATCTAAAAACGTGGTGTGTCCTGTTTACAGAATACCTGACTAATAATGGTAAAAGCTTTCCATAACCTTATAGAACAAGGCTCTCTGAAACACAGCACACTCATATATTCACATATTTAAATGGAATGGTTGAAAATATTGCAGACATAAAAGCTGTAACTTACTGTGTATTGCACCAGGGGTTTGGGATTCTGATGCTAGATTTTCATAGATTGTAATTATGCCTGCATTTGGAGTAAGTGGCTACATTTGTTGCCAGGCAAGGTGTAAGGCTAAAAGGCTCCCTTCTTTTAAAAGGCATTATTGCATAATGTTCCTGGCCTGTACAGCTTCCAGAAGCATAAGCAGGTCTAGTGTGGCTTCTCTCAGTCTGTCACTTTATTAAGACATAACAATTTGCAAGTGTTATTTAGCAGATCAGCTGGGTTCATTTCAAAGGCTAATATTTAACAGAGAGGGAAATAACCCATCCCTATCCTTTTAAAAAGTGTTTTCTATGTATTCTCAGGCAAATTGCCTAGTGTCTTCCATAGATCTCAAAGCTAGGATTCAAGGATAATTTTAGTAATGTCTTACCCTGCTTGCCTACATAATCCAAATGATCAGTTCTACAGCAGAAGGAAACTAATTCACAGTACGCTAATTTGTACCACAGACTGCATTATTTAAAGTAGTTACGTTTTTTCCTCATTTCCTGTTGCATTTTTGTGTCTGGCTGGTGGCATATGAATTAACAGTTTTCTCACTGAAATGTGACAGAAAAATATCTGCTTTACTCTATCTTCAAAATTCCTTTCAGAGCTCTGGACTCTCCTATTCAAAATAATGCTAGCTTAAACTTGCACTCTGTTATCAGTATAAGCTAATACTAACAAGGTGTTCACTTATATAGGTATATGTAAAAACAAATGCTGATGATGTAGCAGTTAATGAAAAGCAACAGCAGGAAGATATCAGCCTCTGGAGAATTTGAAGGGTTACATGTGGAAAAGAAATGGTCAGAACCAGGGTGTTGAAGTCAGTCCCAAATTCCAGTTCCGGTGCTGACATTGGTTAGCAAAGTGGACCCCTTAGGCTCAGTGTCCGTGAAAAAAATGAAGCCAATAAGAGAACCTAGCCTATAGGGTTTGTTTGTTTCCTTGCTTTTTGGTGGATTAAGTAAGAAAATGCAGATAAAGTGACTAACTCAGTGCCTGATCCAGTAAGTGTCCAGTTAATGGATGTTGTTTTCTCTGTTGCTGTGTGTCTACATTTATAAAATAGCAATATAATACAATTGCAACAATCATAGCTACTTCTTAAGTGTTGTTGTGGGAAATTAAAGATTATGTGTATGTAATAGTACCTGGCTGTTTGCTTTGGGTTGCTTCCCAAACTGGTCTCCCAAAGTTTTCACCCATAAAACTAAACTCCAAGTTGGGAAAATTTCAAGGATGATTCATTCTTGGATTGAGATTTTTTTTTATTTTTAGCTTTTTGAGTGAGAAGATTTGCCATTTAGATGCTTTACATCTCACTTGGTTTTTTCTGATCTGCATGATGACTTAAATTTGTGAGTCTACCAGATTAAGAAGATAAAATATTGAATTGAAATAGGTAAGTAGAGACAGAAATTATTTTCAGGGAAGTTGAAAAACTGAAATTAAGAATCTGTTCGACCTCAGGGAATGGAAAGAAAAAATGTGATCGTGCTTAAAATACTATTTTCAAACCTTTCATTACTCCAGCCCTAGCAATTGAGGAAAGTTTGTTTTCCCTAAAATGCTGTATAGTAAGTATCTCCTTTCAGGAGAGAAATCTGTGGGAGAGGGATTGGAAGGAAGCTGTGACTAACTAGCTTTTTATTAGTGACCAAATACTGATTAAATTACAGGCATTATTTTAACTCCACTTGTCTTCCCAATACTATTGGGATTTAGAATTAGAATTGCTGTATTTTGCAATGAGCACTGAAGAGAACAAAGACCAGCTACTGACATACAACTAAAAAGGTTTTCCTCAGAGAAGGACTAGACTTGGCAGTTTGGCCTTTATGCAGCACTTTCCAAGGACACACTGGAGTTACAAAAGAGGTACATGCTTTCTGAAATCAGAGGCACTCACCTGGACAGAAGTCCACATCAGTTCAAACTGACTTTCATGTTTTTGTGTGAAAAAAGGAAAACCTCTCATTTAAAGTTATGTGTTGTATACTCTCAATATGTTCTCGTTCCTTGCTGGGCTGATTTTATGGAATTTCATTGATATGCGGGGTACTGGGCAATAAATTCCTGTATAGTTATCAATAAATAACCATTTGTATTATTAACTAGCCCTAGGACCTGGAAGTATACCAGAAGAAGTTGTTTTGGGGTCATATTTCAGTTTAGAGAGCCAACCACACATTGGCAGTTAAAGACTGAACCCCTACGTCTTTCTGTCAACTCAGCACAACCCCATTTCCAGGAATCTCATATCACCACCACTGTGGAAATCAGATCATCATTTCCACTTCTGAGTACATACCTTAAGACTCTCCATATATGCAAAAGAAATGTACAAAAACATTTACTGTAGCATTGTTAACCAGCCATTGGGTATTGCTTTTCTAGAATAAAGGAAGTTGCATTTTTTTTTTCTCATTCTGTTCATGATCACTTCTCATTTATTACTCTTGGGGAAGTCTCTAATAGAAGCCTGTAGGGCAGCTGGCCCATTTGGGGGAAGCATGACATCACAGATGCTTGTCTTTTCCTTGGCCCCATCTGCTAGAAATAGTTACTAAGTCCTTTGCCTATGCTGATAGGAGAGGAGCTGTAGAAAATCAAATTAGCAGGAGAGAAACTATTAGTCTTCATTTTCTTGTTTCCAACCTGCAAATACAGATTGTTAAATACACTTGTTCCCTAATCCTCATTAGGAAATCTTGAACAGTAGCAGGATAGGAAAAAAGCATGGGGATTATGAGAAAACAACACCGCTAAAATATAATGCAAAGTCAGGACTGTTCTTCTCATTCAGACTATCTTACATTTTTAGAGTTGGTTGAATTTGAAATATTTCATTAAGTAATTTTATTCCTTGTTCTATGTGGATGAATGCCACATTTACAATCCCAAATGTATCTTTTTATTTAGAATTTTCTTTTTGTTGGACTTGGAGATAAAATAATTGAAAAGGGGTAACTAATATATGAAATCATTTTACATTTGGTGGTATCCCTGGGATTTGTTAAGGTCACCGGTATATTTGTCTAAGAAGGCAAAGCTTTCACTAAAAAGAATCTAATGGCAATGTTGTGTACCCCCAATTTTTTATTACTTGAGGAGTTTTACTTTCAGGCCCAGAGACAAGGGATTATAGGTCAGTGATAGGCAAAGTGTTTTTGGAGTAAACCAAAGGCCCCAAACAAATAAGTTGGGTGTCCAGGAGGAACTGACATCAAATGCACATTTTTAATATTTAGAGTTCAAGTTATAGCCACAGAACTAACTGTTGGGGATTGAATCACAGACCTGACTTCTTTTTAAAATCTTCCATTTTGGAAACATTTCACTACATTTCAAAGCATTTTAAGTCTTTAAATCATTTAGGTTTAAAATTCCATTTGTTTCTTCTCTTCTAGCACCCATTCTTAATGTTTCCAGTTTCTACCTATTAGTCCAGCTATCCTTCAATAACTTGATCTCTCTTTTGTTATATATTCTTCTTTTGTAGTTTCTAAGGATATTGGCCTATTTGCTGTACCTTGAATTTGCTGGCATAGTATTGCCTAGGGCCTTTGTTTTTGCTTTATGCTTTGCTTTTGCCTAGAGGAATCCTTCCCCAGATGTCCACAGAGTTCCTTCCTTCTTACTAAGGAGGCTTTCTCCAAATACCCTTTTAAAATTGTACCTTCCCCTCTCATTTCTATTTCCATTCTCCATGTCATGTAACATATTGCATATTTTACTTGATTGTTTTTCTGTCTATATGCACCAGAATATAAGTTCTCTGAGGCCAGGGGTTTTTGTCTACAGCTCACACTGTCCTCAGGACTGAGAATAGTGTCTGGCATGTAGGTATCTGACAGAAATACTCCATGAATCACAGCAGAATCTGTTGCAAACTACAACCCTAAGTAGGAATAACTTGTATTTAATATCATTCTCATTCAGAAGGATTCTTACTATCATGACATTTTTTTTTTAAAGATTTTATTTATTTATTTGACAGAGAAAGACACAGCGAGAGCAGGAACACAAACGGGGAGTGGGAGAGGGAGAAGCAGACTCCCTGCCGAGCAGGGAGCCCGATGCGGGACTCGATCCCGGGACTCCAGGATCATGACCTGAGCCGAAGGCAGTTGCTTAACCAACTGAGCCACCCAGGCGCCCGTATCATGACATTTTATTTGATATTTTTATTTTAGGGTCTGAGGAAGAAACTTTAGGATTAACCAACTTCTAGATCACAATAGTTTTAAACTGAAATGTCCTCAAGATTTGAGCAATTAAATAAATATATGAAGCACCTTTGTAAGGCATTAGGTAACGATGGGGTCTGTGATAAACAGGAAAGTTTATATATTGCCTACTTACAGGCATTTGGATTTGAAAAATTAATTTAAAAGATAGCACTGTCTGAAGAAAATGTGTCTACCTGTGGTTTCAAAGGCCCACTTTAGCTGTCAGTACGTGGCTGACAGGACCATGAAGACATTTTCTAAGTCACATTGTTTTTTTCTACTTCTTTTTAACTATGTACTCAGGTCTGGGTATGTGCCTGACTCCACATCAGGATAGGAATACTCAGCTGATCAAATCTAATTACATTTGCTTCCCAACTAAATTGTATATCACCTTCCCCTCTTGTGAGAGTTATGGCCCCTCTTGGGTCCTCAGCATCTGATTATTGCCAACCTAATTGATTTGCGACATTTCATTAATAAAGTTAACTAAAACTAATTATACATATTGAATAAAAGTTTCCTGTGAAATGAATTATTCTGTTTAGCTTAAGGGTTCTTCATTGTTAGAATGAATTGCTGAGGAGGATTGCAGAATTACTTTCTCTTGGGATACACACACACACACACACACACACTCAACCAATATGAGTTGATGGATAGTGACACCATAGAAACTGAAAACAGAAAAAAATTTGATTAAATATGAAAATTAAAGATGTCAAACATCTTCCTAAGAAGATAAAAATCATAAACAGTTTACTTAGATCTCTTCATTTTGAGATGTTAAATTAGGTCTGTTAAATTTGTCATATATCTTAAGGAAGCTAAAATAAAAAATTTTAATTTATTGACATTTATTGTTTTATTCATAGTATGAATTTTCTTTCACTTAATTGGTACATATTCTATTTTTCACTCTTTAATTCAGGTAGTAAGTTCTGTCTAATTCATCCATCTAATTAAGTCTAAATTCTAGCAGAAATCTAAGACGAGCTTACTACTACTTCAATTGTCCCACCAAGCTGATGTGTTGTGGGCAGTGGGTTCTCACAAATAGGTTCATTTTTAAAGCTCCCTATTTGTTCAACTGTGTATAGATAAATATGTTCTTTGTAAAATGAAGACAAGCACTCATTAATGGTTTTGGAGTCAAATAAAATATGGCTGACCTATTAGTATTACATATATCACATGAGAAGCTGTTGTCATCAGTGACTCCAATTTGCACTGCTTTCACACTGCCAAAGGAGTTTGGACTTCCTGCTTTACACTGTTAAGACAATTGTTTTATCCTCCTGCTGTGCACACTGACCATACTAGAGGGACCAGAAGCAGTGAAACGCCCATTTTGTTCTTCCTCTTTGACTTGGGAGCATCACTGAGGAGCCAAGGTTTAGGGTCTAGCTTTTACCCACTGCCTAGTTTTATCTACAGTAGCTCTGTTTGCTTTCTATGGTGACCCATGCTGTGTGTAGAAGTTTTTTGGCCTTGCCTACATGAGAGGAGGAGGAAGGCTGTTCCTGACTGGATTTTGGACTTGCAGTATGACATTCTTCTTGTTGTCCCAGAGCCTCCTAGCACTTAAGTTCTGAAAAGGTGCCCAAGACCTAGTTCCAGATAACCACCTTTTACCAGATCTGTGTTGTGTTATTACATTTCTAAGATATCTTGTACTTTCTGGAATTTAAAAAATGCTTCCTACATGTCTAAATCTTCTTAAAAGTCTTAAAAGGAATGACTAGTTGAAGGGGAAGGATGACAATATTTTTGGTACTAGTCAAAGGTTCTCCCTGCCAGCAAAACAGAACCTCCACATTTTGATGCTAATTCTTTGAACTCTTTTAATTACTAAAAATATTAACAGTAACCTAAATTTGAGTCTCCTGTATGGTCAGTTATGTGCTAAGCATACCTAGCTCTATTTTTCAAGCTTAGGAACAGTGTTTCTATGAATATACTGCAGATAATAGGTTATTTGGAGTAAACCTGTTACTCTATAAAGAAAGCTATGTTTTTGTTTATTGTAGGAACCACCCCTCAAATGACTACCCTTTGCTTTGCCTTTTTTTCATTGGTAAGACTTGGATTCATACTTGATAATTCCAAACTGGGTGCAAACTTTTATTATATATGCTTTTATTGAAAAATACTACTATTAAATGTGTAAAGGGAATACAGGCTGGATATTTATATGCTTTTCTCATAGTTATATAGCTATTTCAAATCCTTGATGCTTCGATGACTCAAAGACAAATTTGTTTTTAATTTTTTGCCTTGTGTAACACACAACCATTAGCCCAGGAACCAAATGTAATTGAATACTAGGTATAAGTGACTAGAAAGTAATTGAGACTGACATTTTAATAATGGGATCATATTAGTGGAAAAATGGTGACTAAGAACTTTCAGAATATACTATAACAGGTGGTGATCATATTAATTAAAAATTGAAAACAAACTACTGTTCTCTGTGATACATATAATTTGGAAACAAAAATAGAGACTCTAATATCTTGTGCATTTCTATAAAAAGCGAAAAAAAGAAATAAGTCATCTAATACTTATTTTGCTTGGCTCTTCAATTTCTGAAAAAAATGTTAAGTCATCTGTAGTTACGTCAATACAATTGAGACATATCTATCATTGCAGGAAAAAAATCTCACAGAATATAAAGAACAAAAAAATATGTGGGTCTTTAGAAATGATCCTACATCTTTTTTAGTTTTGTTTACTTGGAGATGTCAATGATGCAGGTAAAAATACCAACAGCTATATATTAGTTCAATATAATTGCATGTACCTCTTCTCATGATTTTTAAGTAAACAAGAACATCTAACCTTAGAAGAGTACATGAGATACTTACTACCATGTATTTTAACATGCAAATAAATAGGAAAAAGAAAAAAGGACTGTGAAAACTATATACTAAATAATGTACCGCTGAGAAAATTAGAATTAAAAAAATACTTTTTTTTTTTAAAAAGATTTTATTTATTTATTTGATGTGAAAGAGAGAGCGAGAGAGGGAACACAAGCAGGAGGAGTGTGAGAGGGAGAAGCAGGCTTCCCGCTGAGCTGGGAGCCCAATGCGGGGCTCGATCCCAGGACCTTGAGATCATGACCTGAGCCGAAGGCAGTCGCTTAACCAACTGAGCCACTCAGGCGCCCCTTAAAAAATACTTTAAAATTTCCAAATAAGTTTAAAAGAGCATAAAAATTTCTTACCAAGTAACAATGGAAGTCCATTTCAATTATTAGTAAGTTGTTTACAGCCATAGTATCCTAGAACTTTCTATGAAATGTAAATCTGTGCTGGCCAACAGTGTAGCCATTAATTATATGTGTCTATTGGAATACTTGAAATGTGGCTAGCACAACTGAGGAACTGAATTTTTAATTTCACTTAATGATAATTAATTTACATTTACATTTGAATAGCCACACATGGCACATGACTACCATACTGGACAGTGCAGGTCTACAGATTTTAAGTCACTGAATATGGTCTTTATTTATTCTTTTAAATGTCCTGGTTTTCCTCATTTGTCCTAAGTAGATTTCAACTTAAATTCTTTTGGTCCTGTTAAACAAGCTCTGAAGTGCTGTTTACACATTACTGGTTTAAATCAATAAGAGGTCAGAGTTCTTTAGTTGTAAGTTGGTAAAATGGGCACTGCAACGTTCAGAAACTCTGAACACACCTTTTGTATTTCAGTAGAGTGCCCATGGATTGGGATGGGGCGCTAGAGATTATTTTACAAGAAACCAAAAGCAAAGTTGCTAGTTAGTGGCAGAATTGGTGTAGCATCAGTTCTTTAACCAACAAAAAATAACTTCTTTGAATTAAGCATGTTTTGCCTATTCATCTGTAACTTAATGGTTTGAAAAGTTTAAGATTATAGTGTTTTTTTTTCACTGTTTTGTTATTTGTAAGCAAAACATCGTATTATTTTGAAAGTTTTGCTACAAATGTGTGACTGTTAGAAACTGAGAGCTTCCAAAACAGGAGAAGGGAGGCTGTTCACAGAATCAGTTCCATCAGGAACCTCCCCCCCCCCCCACCCCGATCACTGTCTTGCTTCTTCTGTTATAAGGCTGATGGAATATTATGGACAGAGTTCCTTCTGTTCAGGACTCTTTGGATGTAAAATAAAGCTTCCTATTTAGGACATATATTTCAATGTACTTTTTCTAGAGCTGGATTTTTGCTGAAAACATGTATAGCCCAGATTTCTAAGCTTAACTACACCTCGAAAAAGCAAACAAAAAACCCCCCAAACCTAAAGATTTCCAGTGACAGAACTCTGTAGAATGTTACTATTTTTGTCTCCAAGATTAAAGCAATCCTAAATAGTTTCCTAATACCACCGTGGAGTGCTTCCAGCAACTGTTTTGCATTTGCCAACGGAACAAAGAAGAATAAAATCACCTCTAACATTTGTCTACCCACTCACCACCTATCCTATCTATCTTATGCTTTGATAAAATGTAATCACAATATATTGAGAAGGGGACAAGCTATTCTCTTTATTCTCCCTGGAGGGACTAGGGAGTGTCTCCCCTGTTAATTTAGGAGGTTGAGGACTTGTTCTTTGAGCTGAGTTATTGTGAGGAGAAAAAAATCTTTTAATCTGGAAAATCCAGGAGTCTTTTTATGAAAAATATCAGGCAGGGCCACATGACAGGAAATAGAAGGACAGAGCAGTCTCTGATTACCAACGCTGCCCCTTCAGATTCTGAGTGTAATGCCCAGCTGCATGACTCAATGGGATTCATACCTACTAGAGAGCTAGACTGTAGGTATTAAAGGGTACCTTGTCTCCAATTCCACATTGCCCTTCTGCCTATATCTTACAGGAGTAAGGGAAACTTTTGAAAGAATGAGACTCAGAGACATCTGGATTTTCTGAAGGTGAGCAGGTCAAGTTTTAAGGTTTATGGTCCTTGGACATATGGTCTTTGGACATGTGCTTCTGGAAGTGAGTGCCTCATAGAGCCCAAATCCCCCATTGGGTGGCTGAGGAGAGAACACAATCATTTCCTTCCTGGTTCTCTGAAAGCCCTACATAGTATGAAGAACAATCCACCACTGGCCACAAGGAGATCCTTGCCAAGGGGTTGCAAATCTCTCACATGGTTTACATTAATAGATGAATATCATGGTAATTCTAACATTGTTTACATTTAAAATTATATAAATATATATGTTCTTAAGCTGCATAAAAGGGATGAGATAAGACTGGAATTTCATTCTTTTCTGCTTCCTCTGTTTCTATCTCTAGACAATGGTGTATGTGGCTTCTTGTGCTACCTCCACTGTTGACATATTAGAGAAAAACCACTGACAGATAGAGTGCTATAGGTGTAAGACATGTTACCTGGATGCAGAACTTCTGGGATGGCTTTCGTGTCTTATTCAGATGAAACCCCAGCCATTTGAGACCAATTTATCATGTATTCAATCTGAAAAGAAAAAAGATTAATGGGATTCACTGAATATGGTCAGATTTTCATTTTTTAATTGACAGAGTAAGTATTAACACTACATCTGGAATGTGTTTTTGAAGGGAATGAAACCGTTTGGCCCATATCAAGGATGTGTTTGTCCTTATGGAGAGTTAGGCTGTACCAAGTGGCAGTCTGTCATGAGATTTCATCTTCTTCCTGGTTATAGTCAACATCTTCCCCCATACCCTTGTAGATACACACTAGAGGAGAAAAACAATGTTTTTGGGTAAAATAGTGCAATCTTATTCTAAGACACTTCTGTAGACATAACTACTAATATAAGAAATATCATAATAGATTACTTACTTGTGAATCTATAAACTTTGATGATTCTTTTTAATATAAACCTATATAAGCGTTATTGCACAAGAATTGAAAAAAAAATCTTTTTAAGAGATCTTTTTTTCTGTATGTCTGTTTTTGTTTCTCAGTGTAGTGATACATGCTTGTGGCATAAATGTCAAGTTATAAAAGAGTATAAAAATAAAACTTCATGTCTCCTAGCCTTCTGTAATGGTCTCTCAGTTCCACTTCCTAGAGGTACTTACTACTAACACTTCCATATGTATCCTTTTAGGACTTTTATTTTATTTATTTTATTATTTTTTAAAGATTTTATTTATTTGACAGAGAGAGAGAGGGATCACAAGTAGGCAGAGTGGCAGATAGAGGTAGAGGGAGAAGCAGGCTCCTCACTGAGCAGGGAGCCCGATGCGGGGCCCGATCCCGGGATCCTGGGATCATGACCCGCGCCGAAGGCACACGCTTAACCGACTGAGCCACCCAGGCGCCCCCTTTTAGGACTTTTAAAAAAGCACACACATGCATACAAATGTGTATATCCATATTTTTTCATTTTATACATCATACTATTCTGCTCTTTGCTTTTTTGTTAAACTTAATATGGCTAGAACTATCTATACTGTATACATACATCTGCCTCATTTATTTTGATGACTATACAATATTTCATTCATTGCACTGATACATGATGATTTATTCAACCAGGCCCCTATTACTGGGCCTTACGGCCTTCTTTTTTTCAGTTTCCCTTTTTGGCTGCTTAAGAACATGCCTCAATGATCCTATTTATACATATGCATTTTTTAAAGCTATATATCAGTAGAAAAGTTTCAAAATGATTGTTAAAGCAAACTGTATAGTCCATGTTTTTGAGAGATACTTAAAAAATGTCCTCTATAAAGGTTATACCAATATATGATGCTAACAACCTGGCTTTTATCAAATCTCAAATTTTTTTCTCAGTTTGATAAATGAAAAGTATGTATTTGTCTTGATTTGCATTTCTTTAATTATGAATGAAGTTGAGTTTATTTTTTTATTTTTTGTAGTTATTCTTCTACTAGTTTTCCCAGTAATGGCCTTTGCTCATTTTTCAATTGGGTCGTTCACTGTTTCTCATTTTAAAGAGCTTATGTTATGTTAGGGAAACTAGCATTTTACATGTAATGTGTGGCAAATAGCTTTCCCAAGTTCCTGTTTATCTTTTGACTTTGTTTATGGTCCTTTTTACTATATGATCATTTTAATTTTTTATGTAGCCAAATTAACCAGTAATTTTCATTATGGATTTGGGGGACATATTTAAGTAAGAAATTTTTTAAATCTGAAGAGTTATTCAAAAAGACAATAGGTATAGTATAGGTTACTTTTTAAACCACAATGTATACCAACTTTAATATAACATTCTTATTTGGAATGATTTTGGCATTAGAAGAATCTCTTTTTAGCCCTGCATTTCAGTGGTTTTGTTGTTATGGCAATAAGACATTTCCCACAAGATTATTTCTCTTACAAGAAATACCACCATGGTATAAACCTTGTGAACTCCTGTAAGGCACTAGTGTATCTTAGGAAAAAAAAAATCAGAGAAAGCGTCGGATTTGCCAGTATCCTTCTCTACAGAGTTAGTAGCAGTTGTCTAAAGATCCGAAATCTAGAGTTAGTTGGAGGGAGAGTAATAGATATTCTGAGACAAACAGAAAGTAAGAAGTATAAAAGTAATAGAGATTTTGAAAGCACATACCAAAAAATAAGGGAAAGAAAAAAGTCACTTTTGATCTTAGCCTTGATCTTAATAACTCTCAAAAGATTTTAAGATTTGTTATATATTTTTCCTAGTCTTATCTGGTTTACAAAGATGCAGACATTTAAAAAATATATCAGTGATTTTAACCACACATCAGTGCTAGTATAACTATTTTCATTAGAATACCAATGACCCAATAAGGCCATAATGGCAACTTGACAAGAATCTCCCAAACACACACACACACACACACACACACGTTGGATCACTCTCATGATTTATGTTTTTATATTGCTCTATTCACTTATGATTATCTTTCCTTGCTATTAAATATTATTAAATATGTAAAAATGACTATATAATGTCCCATCATATGGCTTAATCTAATAGGAACTTAAAAGAATAGATTTGTGGTTCTCTTAAAAATTTATTCGATTAACCCAGTAGATCAAATGCCAGAACACATTCAAGAAATCATTACGTAGGAATCACATCCGATTCTTTTCCATTCCTGATAAAGTGGCAGCAATTAACTGTGTGAAGGTTAAGGGCTGGGATCCATCATGGTACAATGTGTTTTATGTGAAGTGACATCATTTGAACAGAAAGATTACTAAAGCTCGGTTAATGGAATATTCTTGTTCTAGTGGCATACTACACAGATTTAGAAGCATGTAAAATGCATTTGAATTGGATAACGAGAAGAGTTTGGGTCAAAAAGTGAAGAAAAGTGTATGTGATGATAAAGGTATAAATGTATGACGTTTACTGGTAGAAATGCTATGTTTTTCAGTTTATTTAGAAGAAAACCTGGTGCAGATTCTGTGCAGCGCCAGTCACAAGTATTTGGGCTCAGTGAGACCAGCAGGACTGTAAAGGGTCATAAGAGAATCACTGGTATTTGATCATTTATTAGCTCTAAGGAATTCTGCTGCTATGTGCAGTATGTCTCCTGGGCACTCCCGCCCTGCTAGGCCCGTACAACTTGGCATTATGGCAGCCCTGGGTTCATTGTGTCCTAAGCCATAAGTTACAAATTAGACACTGTACTGTTAGTGCTGCCTAAAGTTCCAGATCTAAGCAGCTGGTGAAGTTCCATCTCCCAAGGATGTCCCTTTATCACTGGGAAAATTGTAGCTGCTCAGTCATGTTGACACACCTCTCCTCTCAAACATGATCACAGGGAACCCAGACTCACCTCTGTCTTTTGATCAACATCAATGAGCCCCTGTCAGAACAACAGGCTTTTGGACAGATCCAACTGACAGCTCTTGGAGAATCTACATGCACTAGGAGAAATTGTTCAGAGACTTAATCATCTGGGGAGTCACTGGCTTAAAAGAAGTCACCATTTGCTTGCAGACTGATTGATTAGTAACTATATTCAACTAGTTTTGTGAACCATGCTTGTAGATAAATGTTCATATTAAAGCTGAAAGAGTGTTCTATAATTTGAGTTGGAAGGCTGAATAATTTGTGTAGGTAGGGAATCACTTGTTCAAGAGAAAACTTTTTTTTTTAATAGCATCAGAACACCAAAAGGTAAAAAGAGTAAATTTTAGGTAAGTTATGAGAAAACACAGAGATATCAAATCTTAAGTTTTAAATAATGAGCTGTTATAGTTTTAGTATTTATTTTCCAACTAAAGAAGGAATTTCTAGAATCCTTTATTATTGCACTTAAAGGTAAGAGGACAGGCAAATGTTATAACTAAAATGGAATAGATCTTGTTTTTTTTCGATGAAACAGAACTTGATTTCAAATTATAATGTTAAGTAAATTCTCAAATAATTAGGAGGCCTTAAAAAGCAGGCAGCCAAATGTAGATAGTGTGGGGTGGCAGCTAAAAGCACAGGAATCAAAATTCCTGTGTTTAAATCTTTACCAGTTACCACATTTGGGTGAGTTACTTATCTCATTATTACTCAGTATCCTAATCTATAAAATGAGGATAAAGCAGTACCTATTTCATAGGGATGTTGTGAGGATTAAATAAAAACAATACTAAAGGCTGAATGTGTTTGGCATATTATCTGTGCTCAATAAGTGTTAGCTTTATGTCAAAATGTTAGTTTATTAAAAAGCCAATAAAATAACCTCTAGGTAATCATTCTATTTTTTAAAAGATTTTATTTATTTATGAGAGAGAGAGCAAGAGAGTGCACAAGCATGAGCAGAGGGAGGGGTGGAGGGAGAAGCCAACTCCCCCTTGAGCAAGAAGCCCTGTGGGGCTGGATCCTAGGACCCTGGGAAATGACCTGAGCTCAAGGCAGAGGCTTAACTGCTGAACCACCCAGGTGCCCTAGGTAATCATCCTAAACAAGGCCTAGGTGTTATACACTTGGACTCCTCTAACTTCACTGTGCATTTGAATCACCTGAGGATTTTGTTAAAATGCAGATTCTTATTCAATGGGTCTGGGTTGAGTCGGAAAGTCTGCATTTCTAACAAGCTCCCACATGATGCCCATGATGCTGATCTTTGCCTTGACACTTGAGGTAATTGTGGATGGTTGCTCCTAATTTATAGTACAGTGGTTCTCAGTAGGGGCAATGGGAATAAGTAAAGTTTAGACAACATATACGGATTTAAAATGCCTCCCAGGTAATTGTAGCATGCTTGCCTTACCTTTTCCCTAATGCCCTAAGAACCACTGATTTGCCATTTCAACTTTTATTCTGTTTCTCCTTTTCTTACTCTTTCCTCTGCTTTCCCCTTGCCTTTACAGCTTTAGACTAAAAAATAGTAGTTAGTTCCCCAATTAGTAAGAGTAAAGCATCAATTTCAAGTCATTTTATTGTGTCTAATAGGATACTATACTCAAGGAGGTTAGGAAAATTGTTCCTCTCTAGTGTATCTCTTCTAAAATATAGGGATCTGAAAAATGTATTTAACATTTTCCATGGCTTTAGCTGAAAACAAATAATAAGCAAGCAAGAAAGTGATTTGTGGAGCATTTAGTATTGGATGTGGTGCATATATTATCAAAGGAGGTATACTCCCTTAAGGAAGGGAAAGTTGTGGAAGTGGCTGGAATCAAACAATGTGACCACATTAGACATTTCACCTGGTCTGAAAAGTAGGACGGAAGGAGGCTTTTTTTTTTTTAAAGATTTATTTATTTATTTGAGAGAGTGAGAATGAGAGAGAGTACATGAGAGGGGGGAGGGTGAGAGGGAGAAGCAGGCTCCCCGCTGAGCAGGGAGCCTGATGCGGGACTCGATCCCGGGACTCCAGGATCATGACCTGAGCCAAAGGCAGCCGCCCAACCAACTGAGCCACCCAGGCGCCCGAGGCTTGTTTTAAAATGGCCTCCCACCCCAGTGTCACAGAGATGCCTGGAGAGACTCATATCCAAATATGTACTCAGCTTGACCAACATCTCTCTAGGCCAAAGACCATTTTTATACTTGAGTATTCTTAAGGAGCTAATATCACTCAGATCCATAGTAATTCCTCTGTAATATCTTCTATTGTTGATACATTTCATACATACAATTCTTTATTTTCCAAGGTGGATAGAGTAGCTTTGATTAATATTAATTGGTAAATATCTAAAGACATCGTAGAGAGCAAATTAGCAATCATAAACTATTTTATTTTTTAAAAAAGATTTTTATTTATTTATTGAGAGAGCGAGAGAATGAGAGCGTGAGAGGGAGGAGGGTCAGAGGGAGAAGCAGACTCCCAGCCCGACTCTATCCCGGGACTCCAGGATCATGAGCTGAAGGCAGTCGCTTAACCAACTGAGCCACCCAGGTGCCCCCATAAACTCTTTTTAATAGTACACAATCATATGTGTGTTCTCCAGTATTCTCACTCTGAAGTTAACCATTCAAAGTACTTAAATCCACTGATATAAATAAGTTTTAACATCATTTGGTGAAGAATAAAACAGCTTATATGTGTATAAAGTGAACAAGAAATCATATAAAACTTGACCCAAACTGAATGATTATTAATTCCATGATTTAAAATTTTAAGGACATTTAGACTTAGGACTTGGAATATGAAGGCACAATGTGATTGGGAAAAACAAAGCATACCCCATTTCTTCACCCATTTTCTAAACTATTAAATGTTAGAAAAGTAATTAAATGTGAGACTAGCAACACAATTTAAAATAGTCTTAGATATAGGAAGGAAACTGGTAATCTCTGGCAAATTCTAGACATTTATTTCTACTTAAGACATTTGGATGATGCACCTATTTAGGAACCAGACAAATAAAAACTTCTAAATTGAGCTATAAGAATAATGTAAAATACAGAAGTCATGATATTTACAGCATATAGTGAATTCTGTCAGTAAAATATTTGAAAGATTGATTTTAACTCTCAAAGGAATTGTTTTCCCTTGTGACCATCTGCTACAGAGAATAAAAAATCAGATAGCAAAACTTTCAATGTTAATACAATGACTAATATCAAGATTCACTTGTCATTTCTATGACTATACTTTGTTTTCTATTTCCAATTGTCAAATTTCTCATTAAAATAACCACTGACTAATAAAACATTTGGCAAATGTATAACTCATGTATAGCTCTTTAGTTGTTGATTTTTTTGTTTTTTTGGCTGTGATTTATTTTGGATGTATTTTAGAGCTTTAATAGGGTAACAGTAGTTATTTGTCAAATCAGTTGACTATTACCTTAAATCCCTATAGACACTCCTTGATTTAAGATAGCTTTATATATTAAGTCATCGAAAAGTTGAATTTTGGTAGTTAAAATTCATATAATTAATAAAAAAAGTAAAATGACAGCTAAATTTAGGCTGGAAGTGGAACAAAACTTACTTTTGCTTATGGGAACTTTGATACGCTATTTTAATAAGTAACTACATGGCAAGGAACACAAACCATGCAATCCAGTGACTTTAGGCAGTTTTGAAAGGGATGGCTTAGAACTATTTTGAAGAAAAATAATAGCACTTTTCAGTGGCGATGAGTTTAAAAGGTGATTTGTCCAGTTTACTAGATAACATGGGAGAAGAGCATTCCTAACCTGGCCTTGACTGCTTTGTCATAGTTTGCTGGTCTGGCTCTATATTTGTTATTTGCCACAATGTGTCTTTAAGACAGCTTTCTAATCTTTACAACACTTGGATTTACTTCAAACATCTAAATAAAATTCTTAATTTGCTAGCTTACTTGGGAGACTCTCTGGCATAGCCCAGTCATGACTGAGCAGGCAAAGCACTAGGTAAACTAATGAGTGTGGGGCTAAAGGCTGGGAGCCTGCATCAGGCAGCCAAAACATAAAGGTGTTATGGGACTTAGTCTAGGTTCCTGTAACAAATTTGAAAACAAAATACAGCAAATCTGTTATTTGCTTGAAAAGGATGTGGTGGCACAGATAAAACTACAGAAAACATGCATCATACATTTAAACTATTAGATTTAGACTTCTCTCAGCTAAGTATTTTACCGGGGCTTTGGGTAAGTAGCAGATTAAATTTTCTTTCACTCTTTTTCCTCCTGCATAGGGCAAATAATTAGTGATGGTAGCAACAACAGTAATAACCAGCTGCAACAAACCAAAAAATGTACACATACACACACACACACACACACACACTTCTTACTTCAAACTAGAAAAAAAAAAACCACAGTGTAAGAAACCTGAACAATCCACAGATTGTTTCTTTTTTGAACACTGAACCAGGGTTAGAGTGACAGGAAAGATTTAGGCTTAGAACTCTTGGGATGGGGAGCATTGGCGAAGCAAAAGTGACTGAAAGGCACTTTATACATCTCAAGGAAGCTAAGTCTTCCTTTGGCATCAGTGGAACCAGTGGAAGAAAACCAGCTTTCTTCTGAGTTGGATGATGGAGCATTTGATTCAGTTTAAGTCAAAGAAGAGCCTTACCAGAAATGGAGGTTTCATGATGGGCACAAAGAACAATGAAGTCAGAAAAAAAAAAAAAAAAAAAGAGACAGAGGAGATGACAGATTTGACACTAATAACTGTGAAACTTTAATAAATGCTGAGACCTGGCAACTGGGGGTACACTCCCTGAGTACATAAACCAGGTTATGGGAACTGCCAGCCATAATCTGGGGGGGAGGGAGTTGGACTTTTGGAGCCAGCCCTGGAAACGCAATGATTTTCAGAATAGATAATTTACCAGGACAGTTATTTAAAGAGTTTTGAGAGGGCGCCTGGGTGGCTCAGTTGGTTGAGCGACTGCCTTCGGCTCAGGTCATGATCCTGGAGTCCCGGGATCGAGCCCCGCATTGGGCTCCCTGCTCGGCAGGGAGTCTGCTTCTCCCTCTCCCACTCCCCCTGCTTGTGTTCCCTCTCGCTGTGTCTTTCTCTGTCAAATAAATAAATAAAATCTTAAAAAAAAAAAAAAGAGTTTTGAGAGTCCCAAACATGGGCTAAATGGGTAATTATTTTAGACTATTATTTTTTAAGCAAATAACTAGGAAACAAAAGGAATCAAGGAATTTTATCACTGGAGGGAACCTCAAGGGCAGGGACCTGAGGTTCAGAGTTGTGAAATAACTCTCCTAATAGTACACAGCCATTTAAGTGGGTCTCCCCATTCCCTGCTCCTGGCGCTTCCCTGCCCCTCCACTGTCTGCCTGTGAGGGTGGCAGAATCCACCACAACCTAACTAGAGATTATCTATGTGGGGTCTTTAGAGCTAGGGAAGCACAGCAGGAGACAGAGAAGCAGTTTCTTAGAGAAGACTTACAAAAGGTTACAGCTTATGCTAAAGGAAATAAGCCAGGACATTCAGATGGTATCTACCAAGTGAATCATGTTGGGGATGAGGTACCTTTAGGACAAACAAGTTGCTCAACAAAGTTATAAAACGGAACGGTCCAGTCCCAGATTTCTTACATCCCTCACTGTTACTTTCTCTTCTCTGAATGACATTAGAAATAAATGTAGCTAAGTCACAAATTCGATCCCAGGAGAACAGGAGCACCCAAACTTTTACTGAGAAGAGAGGGCTTTGAGGGCCTGTCATGGACTTCTGATACACCACCAGAAAACAAAGAAAAGGTAAAGAAACCCCAGCTGGGTTTAATAGCGGGGTCTCTACTAGCTGCGCAAAGACAATGGGGCAGGGTACGCTTTGGGAAAGACGTGCTGAGGTCTTGGGGAGAAGTAGCAGGCTGGCAGTGTAGAAAGACTGGGCTGCAGTTAAGAGAATTGAAGAATGGGATGCTAGGAGGTGGTGTGGAGGAAGGGAGCCAAAAAGGGCTTCTCTTACAAACGTGTACAGGCCAGGGCTGTGGGGATTGGGGTGTGGAGACGCCCCGGCTTCTCCCCCTTGCCAATCTGATGAATCAAAGGGCACCTGGGAACACCTGAAGGTGGAAGAGTTTGCTCCAGGTGGGGGCGGTGTCCAGTACCAAGGACCCATCAGTATGGTTTGCAGGGAGGGGTGAGGGGGAAATGAGCTGTGCTGGGGTGTTGCCTTGGAAGCGGAGGGGGAGGTTGGGGACACTCTGAACTTCACCTTAGAAATAGCACAACTTTTAAATGGACGCCCCGCGGAGTTATACCGGCGTCTCACTCAAGATACAGTGAAAGGACAAGAGTTGGTGAAAAGCCTCGGGAAGAAAGTTTACGTGGTTGCATCCCAGTTCTGAAGATATCTTGCTTGTCCTCAAAAGAGTCTGGTCAAATCGGAATGAAATTTTGGGGGCACGCAGCGAACAGTCTCAAATTGTTCCCTGCAACCCAGGCGCCCCTCACCTGATTTGGGGAAGGGCGGCCAGTTCCCGGTGGGCGCCGGCCAGAACTAAGCTCGCTCTCTCCTTCGTCCCCGGGAGCCTACCAGCACAGCACCCGCAGTTAGGACGCCTTGACATGAAACTGATCAGCCCCGCCCCGCAGCCCCCAAACCCGGCATGGGAGTCGGTGTCGACTCACCCGCGCCCAGGGCGCTGAGCCCAGGTCGGACCGCAAGCTGGCAGCGCTGGTGCGGGGCTTCCTCCCGCCGCTTCCGCGTCCCTGCGGTGCGCCCTCACTCCTGGGGTTCGCTTGGGCTGCTCCCCATCAATCACCGCCCTAGCACGACAGAGCTGCTAGCCGTGCCTGTCGCCACTGCCTGGGGCCCTGGCTGACAAGAGCTGGAATCATCCGCGGTGAGGCAGCTCTGAATTTATAGCGAGGGGCGTTGCTCCTCCGTAGGTTCCAGGGACGAGGCACTGTTTTGCATTCTCTCCTCCTCCGCTCCGCCTCTGGAGACCCTCTTGGCCCAACCTCCTCCCCCTCCAGATGCTGACGGAAGCGGGAGGATGCCACAATCGTACCCCAGTGTCACCTATCAGATCTGTGCGCACGTGGTTCGGAACTCTGCATTGGGGAGGGTCGCGAAATGGGAGAGAGCTGGGGGAACAGGAGAAACAGTTCACGCCCGAAATAAATGTTTCCCAACTATTTTTTTTTTTTAAACTTGGAAAACTTTTTAAGGAGGAATTAGTGAACTTCTCTTTCCTGTAACTCAAACTTTGACAATACTGTTGTGGATCATAGATACCATATATTAATTTCAGGTTTACAGAGTGAAAGGCTGGACATTTATGGCCTCCTATTGGACATGCTATCAGAGTGCATGTTTAAAAGTATAAAAATAGAAAAAGTTAAAGAACAAAATATGACCGAATATTTAAGGAAGAATTAATAGAATTTCTTCACAAGCTATTCCAAAAAACAAAAGAGGATCACTTCCCAACCCTTTAGTATCAGGCCAGTATTGCCCTGATACTAAAACCAGATAAGACATCAGAAGAAAAGACAACTCAGATAAATATCTCTTATGAATGTAGGTAAAAATCCTCGACAAAATATTAACAAATTGAATACAGTAACCTATAAAAACAATTATACACCATGATCAAGGGAGATTTATCCCAGGAATGCAAGATTAGTTTCCTGAAAGTCAATTGTTGTAATACATCATATCAGTAGAATAAAGGACAAAAACCACAGGATCATCTTAATAAATCAGAAAAAGCTTTGACAAAACTCAACACCCTTTCATGATAAAAGTACTCAACAAACTAGGACTAGAAAGGAACTTAATCTGTAAAGTCCATCTGTGAAAAACTAACATCTTACTTAATGGTGAAAGACTGAATGTTTTTGTATCTAAGATCAAGAATAAGGTAAGAATGGGGGTGCCTGGGTGGCTCAGTCGTTAAGTGACTGCCTTCGGCTCAGGTCATGATCCTGGAGTCCCTGGATCGAGTCCCACATCGGGCTCCCTGCTCGGCGGGAAGCCTGCTTCTCCCTCTCCCACTCCCCCTGCTTGTGTTCCTTCTCTCGCTGTGTCTCTCTCTGTCAAATAAATTAAAAAAAAAAAAAAAAAAAAGAATAAGGTAAGAATGTTAGCTCTCCTCCTTTCTATTCAACATTGTGCTACAAGTTCTAGCCAGCTCAATTGGGCAAGAAAAAGAGATAAAAGTCATCTAGGTTAGAAAGGAAGTAAAAGTATTTTTATGTGCAAATGACATGATCTTGCATTTAGAAAATCCTAAGGAATCAATTAAAAAACTATTAGAGCTAATAGGCATGTTCAGCAAGGAACAGTCCAGAAATGAAATGAGAAAAAAAATTGCATTTACCATAGATCAAAAAAATAAAATACTTAGGAATAAATTTAACTAAAAAGGTGTAAAACTGGTATTCTGAAAACCATAAAACATTGAAAGAAATTAAATTAGACCTAAACAAATGGAATGACATTCTATGTTCATGGATTGGAAGACTTAATATTGTTAAAATGGCAATAATCTCCCCATAACGTACAGATTAAACACAATCTCAATCAAAATCCCAACAAGCTGTTTTTGAAGAAATTAAGATGATCCTGGAATTCATATGGAAGTGCGAGAGACCCAGAATGTCCAGAACAATCCTGAAGAAGAAGAGCAAAGTTGGAGGACTCACATTCCTGATTTTAAAATTTACTGTGAAGCTGTAATAACTTGAGCAGGGTTTTACTGGCATAATGATTGATATACATTTCAATGGAATATAATTGAGTCCAGAAATTCTAGCATATTCTGGTCAATTGATTTTCGATAAAGGCACCAAGACAATTCAATGGAGAATGAATAGTCTTTTCAACTAATGTGACAACCAAATGCCAGAGTCTGAGTGAAATTTGGAAATGTTCCTGTAATTTTTTTTTTAAGATTAAAAAAAAATTTTTAAATTTATTTATTCATGAGAGAGAGAGAGAGAGAGAGAGAGAGGCAGAGGGGAAAGCAGGCTCCCAAGGAGCAAGGAGCCCGATGTGGGGATCGATCCCAGGACCCTGGGATCATGACCTGAGCCGAAGGCAGATGCTTAACCATCTATCTGAGCCACCCAGGCGCCCCAATGTTCCTGTAATTATTATATGAGGTTCAGGAGAGCCTTATATTTTTAAATTGATTTAATGCTATAAATCCTGCCTGTACTAAATTCCAGCTTGGTTTTAGAAATGGTGATAGTTTTGAGGACCAGAAGTTCCTTAGAGAGTCATCTGTTTGGGGTGAAACTTCTTGAAAGGGTGGGCTTGGCTCTTAGGGATATTATATCACCAGAAACAAACAGATGAGAAGAAAAATTCCCAAGAAACTAATGGCATCATTATTATTGTGATGAATCAGCTGAGTAATAGTATGGTTTTAAACACTTGGCTTTTCTGGATATAATACCACATTGATCCTATACATAAAGGTGAGTCTTAGAGTTATGACTAGAGACACGGATTTTGAAGCCCAGTTTCAAATATATGCATGTATATGCATAGAAAAATGGATTACTTTCACTAAAATGCATACAGTGGTTGTTTGAAGGTCATACTTATGGATACTTTTAGAGGATATTTGATTTTTATGCTTGTGTATGTTACCCAAAGTTTATTGTAACAATTACATCAGTATAGCAGGGTGAACTAGAAGGTAGGGAGCTTAGCACAGGAACTGTTTGGAGAGCAAGAAACATCTGTGTAGACACATTTTGCTGTCACTAACCTTGAACACTAAACCACATGAGTGTGCCTATACCTGTACTCTAGGGCATTCCTATGATTTAGAATATGCAGCTGGTTCTCATATTTATGACAATTCAGTACTTTGCATTTATATGAGGAGACAGTGTTATAAACATACATAAATATTTGCAATGTAAACGAAGGTCCATTCTAGTGACTGTAGAAGTGCTTTTCAGATAGATACTATGGCAGACATTACCCTAATCTGCTACTGCATGTCCTTTGGTTTATTGTCTCAGAGAACATTGGGTAAGACATCACATCGTATACTCTTATCCTATGTATAGTACTTCTAAGTGAATTCATTGTATAGCTACTGGCAATTGTAAATTGGAACTCATGCAAATGGCCACTTACGTTACTCAAAATGGAAGAAAACCAACATTTTCTGTATTTCTCTTATTCTAAAATTTTTCTCAAAGAATATATCATTAAGCCTCATGAAGTTTAAACTTACAGAAAAAATTTCATTTTGATTCCAATTTCTCTCTCTGCAGCTTTTGAAATTTTTACCTCTATTCCTAGATTCTCAGATGTGCCTTTCACATCTCTTTAGGTTTTTTAATTTCCATCTTTTTGCCCATATTGATGTATTTCTAGACTACCTTCCAACCTTTGCCATTTGAAAACTTGGTTATCCTCAAAGACGCAGATCACATGCCAGTTTTTAATTTTCTCACTCACATCTGCCAGAAGTTACCACTTTTTCCTTTGAATTTATGCGACTGTTTTTGAATATATAAAGTAGCATGATTTTCTTGAAAGAGATGTTTAGAGACCTGGAGTCCATTTTCCATTTTCTTAAGAGCCATCAGTGAAGGTTGGCCAAACCAGTGGACATCTAGATCTTTCCTTAAAATAAGGTTTTCCAATATTCTGTTTACAAGTTATGTGAACTTGAGCAAGTTATTTAACCTTTTTATGGTTGAGTTTAATCATTAGTAAAATGTGAGTACTATTAGTATCTCACTCATTGTGAATGAGGATTAAATGAAATAATACATGTAAAGCAAATAGAATAGTGCCTGTTCTATAGTTAGTACTTAAACAAATGTTAGCTTTTAAAAAAAGTTAACCCCATTAATTCTAAGCATGTATGTTGTCCAATTATTCAAATATAGCCACTATTCTAAGAAGTCTTTTTGATAAGATAGGGGTCTGTCTTACTCAATGTACTTTACCAAAATTGATATCCCTGCTTTAAATAATTTTACAGGCATATAGAGAAAGAGATGACTATGACAATAAAAGAGCGTTGTTGAATATCCTTGACTGGAGCATGTAGATAGATAGCCTCATTAAGTATAAATGAGTTTTACAATGCTATGTATTATAATGAGGATCAATGTCTCAGGAAATTTATTTAAATTTTCCATATAGTATACTCTCAGAAACTAATATGTAGCGTGAGTAAACAACTGTTTTCCCCCTTCTATTTTATACCTTTTTACAGATGTTACCTCTTAAAAAACAGAGTTATAAACTTCATATATCATTAACTAGACAGCCTTTCTACTATTTCTTATTACCTTCATTTATAAAGATAGAGAATGAATATTTGTAAGGTTCTGTAACTCACCAGAGCATAAGGATAGCCCAATAAATGTTATCCAGTAAGCTGGCAAATGTGAAATATAATTTGTAGAGGCTTGGATGAATCTAAAAGAGTAAAATATGTTATTCTGACTTTAACTATGATTAAACATTTAAAAATTATTTAAATGTTCATGAGGAATGAGGGAAAAACTAATAGGAATAAAGCTATTCTTAACTTTAGAGATTAAGTCAGATATAATAAATGAGATGGATCACTTTAGTATTTTTTTTTTTAAAGATTTTATTTATTTATTTGAGAGAGAGAATGAGATACAGAGAGCATGAGAGAGGGGAGGGCCAGAGGGAGAAGCAGACTCCCCGCTGAGCAGGGAGCCCGATGCAGGACTCGATCCCGGGACTCCAGGATCATGACCTGAGCCGAAGGCAGTCGCTTAACCAACTGAGCCACCCAGGCGCCCGGATCACTTTAGTATTGAATTAATTTCACTTTCTAAAAAAAAGCAAGTTAGTATACTAACCAATAAAAATGTGGATAGATGATAAGAAAGAGTGAAAAAATACTACACAAATAAAATTCCTAACAAGGGAGTTGTAATATGTGAGTGTTTTAAATCTATGAACATCATTATTTTTTTAAAGATTTATTTATTTGAGAAAGGGAGAGAGAGAGCTGGGGGGGGGGGCAGAGGGAAAGGGAGAGAGAGAATCTCAGGCAGATTCCTCGCTGAGGGCAGAGCCCAACACAAGGCTGGATCTGAGAACCCTAAGAGCATGATCTGGGCCGAAACCAAGAGTCAGATGCTTAACTGACTGAGCCACTTCGGTGCCCCTATGAACATTTTTATTAATAATCATTGAATAGATACATCATACTCTGGATAGAGGAACTGACACACATAAGAGTTGTATAAATTTATTAAATATTTAATTTAAAAGAAGGAAGTTCTATATAATTGCTAAAAAGATGGAGGTGCTGAGAAATGAAGTATTTAGGAAGAACAGGGTAGGTATTTAGGGTGGCAAGCAGGATATATTTTGACCCATATAAAGAATTCAACAGACTTTCAGATTAAAAATTCTAGCAAAATGAGTGACGTTTGTAAAATAGCGTTTGAATTTAACTGGTTGAGGAAAGATAAGGAGATTAGGCTATCTCAATTTTAGTTAAGTTCCCATTGTCTTTAGAATAGTACAACCTAAATATTTTCCACCACATTTCTTGTTTTGGTTCAATTTTGTTGGGTGGCTCTTTGTTGACTGTCAGATTGTTCGTTCACACAATCATGCTGGCTGTCCTTTACTCACTACAGAGGTCATGATATCAGGCTGCCCACTTGGCTGATGCTTCTTTGGCATCCGGCCATCTTGAGAACACCCATGCTGGCTTAGGATACACTCGCCCTGCTGATTGAGCTACAGGATTCCTGGTCCAAGTGGAAGGCTCCTCCCTAATCAGTGAAAGGCATGTCTTTGATAGGGGAGATGTTTATAGCTGATCTGAGTTCCACTGGGTTGGGGATAATTGCTAATGAATGAAGCTTCCTCTGGCCCATTTAGAATCTTTAACTTGACCATGCAGCCCCAAAATACTTCCCTACACATAAGCAAATTATCTTTAAAAAAGAAAAACTTGGGCGCCTGGGTGGCTCAGTTGGTTAAGCAACTGCCTTCGGCTCAGGTCTTGATCCTGGAGTCCCGGGATCGAGTCCTGCATTGGGATCCCTGCTCAGCAGGGAGTCTGCTTCTCCCTCTGACCCTCCCCCCTCTTATGTGCTCTCTCTCTCAAATAAATAAATAAAATCTTAAAAAAAAAAAAGAAAAGAAAAACTTGATGCACTCACCTGGCTGCCCCTGTGTTGCTAAGAGCTGTCATCTAGTCAGGATTTCATCTACACTAGTTTCATGCTGGAGGCATTTCACAAAGACAGCCTGTATAAACAGTCCACATTTGGATGGTTTGAAAACCACTTATTAGCAAAGTTTGAGCAATTGATTGTTGGGAGATGGAGTAAGAGTATTGAAGTAATACCATCAGCACTCATATGTACCACTTTGAATCCAGTGGTGGAAGCGTTTTTGTGTTGAAGGTTTCTTCTGTCTAGGAAGTTTTTTTTAAATGAAGTCCTGTCTTTTCTAGTATGTCAGCCAAAAGTTAATTTTATATTTATCCTTACAGGATTATTTTAAGACACTTTTTCAATGGTTATTGTATAATTTTAAATAGACATTCAGGTTCCTTTGGCTGCCTCTGCTTGTACTCACACTTTCTGTCTGGTTAATATTCCACAGTCTTTCTACATGAACTCATGCTGCTAGTTGTTCATTAAATTGTTATTGCCTAAGTACTTCTTGATCAATTCTATTATTATTTGTTCTTATTCTTTCCTAGTATTGATGTTAACTGCTTGGTAATTTCCTGGATCTCCCCTTTGGCACATCTTAAAGATTAGAATAGTTATTATTATAATTACTTTCTTGAATCTTTCTGCAGCTCATCCATCATTCTCTATTTTCTGCATTGTTTATGACTTGAAGATCTACAGGATGTAAATATATTATTCATATAAAACAAATATCTTACTGTGAGGATAATATTCTCACATATTTCTTAGCAAAGAGATTTATATTATACTAAAATATACTTTGAACATACTAAAATAAGAAATAAAATTACTGGATAAAAATTAAGCATTAACAGCTAAAATATACTTTATATTGGCAAATCATTTGGCCTTTCCTGAATGAACAAAATGTAAAAGTAAACATTTTTAAAATAATTGCTTAAAAATGCAGATAAAGTATTATTTTATCCATATCATTTATTCATGAACAACATATGTTGTCTCTTTAAATATTTTCTTACTATTTGATTTTTTTCAAATATTGCTTATTCTTATAGTGTAGACATAAGCCAGTTTTGGGCCTTTAGTCACAAAAGAGATACTATTAATTAATCAAAGCACCTATAATAACTACTGGATTAGACATGAGGGCATCAATAAGACACAGCTTCTGAATATAAGATGCTCACAATTCAGGGAGGTAAAATTAGCAGGGTTGTATAACAACATTACATTTAAACATTAGAGATATATTCAGAGAATGCAAAGAAGGCCAGAATTAACTCTGATAGCCAAGCTGGAGAAAGTTATCATAGGGTATTCTGGACAGAGGTCACTACATGTGCAGATGACACTATGACAGTGGGTAGAAGGGAAATGGTTCTTTGTTTAATCTTGACCTCTTCTGCTGGATTGGAATCCCCCAGCAAGTAAAGATCTTGGTGGCCTTATTCACTCTGTACCCATAGTCTGGCATGGCAGTTGGCACATAGTACATCCTCAATAAATATTTGTTGAAGGGATGAATGGATGAGGTGAGGGTAAGATTTTGAAAGGCCAGGTTCAAGTATTTGACTTATCCTGTGGGTAATGAGAGTCATGGGGATCCTTGAGCAAGGAGTCCTATGATCTTATTTGTTATGTAAGAAGGTAAAAAGTAATTCTGGTGGAAATGTAAAGGATATATCCAAATGGGACCAGATTGTGGGCCCACTGAGTGAGAAATTCCAGGAGATGAATTAAAAATATCAGAAGAAGAATGAAGAGGACTTAAACTAAAGTGCTGGCTCTATGGATAGTGGGACAAGCTTCTGAAATGCAGTGGAAAGGATTCATAGACTGACTAGTTGGATATGAAGGGTGAGAGAGAGGCACAAAGGAAAAGATGAGATTTCTGGGTTGGGAGGCTGGGTAGATGGCAGTGCTATTAACTGAGTTCAGGAATACTGAAAGGGAACATATTTTAGAGAAAGGATGAATTTAATTTTGGATGTGCTCAGCTTGGTTTCTTAAAGGGCATCCAAGTAAAGCGGGATCTGGGCTGGGATATGTAGTTTTGGGACTCATGAGTGTAGAAATGATGCTTGAGATTATGGGAGAAAATGAGGTTTACAAAAGAGAGTGAAGAGAAAAGGGAGGAAAAAAATGAAGATGAAATCTTGGGAAACACACATCTAAGTGATAGAGCGGGAAGAGTCAGCCGACAAGAGAGCTAACATTGTTTTGAACACAAACTGTGAGACAGATGCTGTCTTAGTTACTTTGCATATGTTGTCTAGTTTAATCTTCACAACAGCTCTGGGAGATCTTATCAGAGAAGTAGGAGCTTTTCCAGGCATCCTGAAAACTTGGCTGGAGTGAATTTTAAGTAGGCATTGGCAAACTTTCTCTGCAAAGGGCCAGATAGTAAATATTTTAGGCTTTTGAGACAACCTTACAACTCTGCCTTTGAGGTGAGAAAGCAGCCATACACAAGCAAGTAGTTGTGTCTGTGTTCCAATAAAAGTTTATTTATGGACACTGACATTCAAATTTCATATATTTTTCATATGTCAAAATATTATTCTTTTGTTTTTTTTTTAAACCATTTTAAATTGTGAAAACTATTCTAGGCTCATGGGCTCTATAAAAGCAGGGAGGAGGGTGCAGTTTGCTAAACCTTGGTTTAAAGTAAAAGAGGGTGTTAAGCATCAGATGCATACATGTGAGCCCCCCCAAAATCACTGAATCTTGCAAATAGGATGTAGTTGATGACCCAGCAAAAGTGGTTTCAGTAGAATGGAGAGCAAAACCCCATTGTCACAGGTTGGGGGATAACTAGGTTGACAGAATAAGCATAGACTTTCTTATCAAGTTTGTCAGGGAAGGAAAAGACAGAATTAAGGTGATACCTTAGGGAAAGGTGATATCTAGAGAGTATTTTTATGGTGTGTTTTTTCATTTTAGGATTTGGTTTCCAGGGAAAGTCATTTAAAAGAAAAAAAAGAAAAAAATGAGCAAGTATAAAAACATAATTGATGTAGAAACATTTCAGGTCACGAGAAAAATATGTTAGGAAAAGGAGTTTTGTATTAGTAAAAATATGATAAAAGTTGGGACTACATCAAAATAAAAAGCTTCTGCACAGCAAAAGAAAGAATCAACAAAACTAGGCAGCCTACTGAATGGGAGAAGATATTTGCAAATTACATATATGATAAAAGGTTACTATACAAAATATATAAAAAAGGAATAAAGCTCAACACCCAAAAAGCAAATAATCTAATTAAAAATGGGCAGAAGACATGAACAGACATTTCTCCAAAGAAGACATCCAGATGGCCAAGAGACACATGAAAAGATACTCAACATCACTGATCATCATGGAAATTTCCACAAATCAAAACTAAAATGCCATATTACCTCACACCTGGCAGAATGGCTAAAATGAAAAACACAAGAAACAAGTGTTGAAGATGTGGAGAAAAAGGAATCATCTTGCACTATTGGTAGGAATGCAAACTGGTACAGCCACTGTGGAAAATAGTTTGGAGTTTATTCAAAAAGTTAAAAATAGGACGACCCTGTGATCGTTCTATCACACTACTGGGTATTTACCCCCCAAATACAAAAACACGAATTCAAAGGGATACATGCACCCCTATGTTTATTGCAACATTATTTACAGTAGCCAAATTATGGAAGCAGCCCAAAAGTCCATTGATAGATGAATGGATAAAGAAGATGTGATGTATATATAAAATGGAATATTATCCAGCCATAAAAAGGAATGAAATTTTGCCATTTGCAATGGCAAGGATGGAGCTAGAGACTAAATGCTAAGCCATATAAGTCAGTCAGAGAAAGACAAATGTCATTTGATTTCACTCCTATGTGGAATTTAAGAAACAAAACATAGAGCAAAGGATAAAAGAGAGAGAGAGGGAGAGAGAGAGTTCTCTCTTAACTATAGAGAACAAACTGATGGTTACCAGAGGGGAGGTGTGGGGGGTGGGATGGGGATAAAAGGTGATGGGGATTAAGGAGTGCACTTGTGATGAGCACTGGGTATTGTATGGAAGTGTTGAATCACTATACTGTACACCTGAAACTAATAGTACACTGTATGTTAACTACACTGGAATTAAAAAACTTAATAAAAAATAAAAATATAAAAAAGTTAAAGAAAATTAGCAGAAAAGGTTGATACTCAAGCCCCCTAAATTATTATTTCAGTATTTCTTATTACCTCTGATAAATGCTTGCATATGAAAGGAAAATAATGTCAAGGTGAAATGGAACTTGTCTAAATTTCAAGGAATAGAAATGAAATATGTCATATTAAGGCTAGATTATTCTTTGAATAAATTATTTCACCACTCTAATTAGGACTCTTTTAAGTTACATTTAATTTCAGAAGGCCTTTTTCCTCCTGCCTTAGAGTTGCTTTCTCTCTACTTCTCTGTCCCTGGGGACATCACTCTCTCATCAGTAAGCTTGGCCCTTACTTTGATAAATCCCAGTCCAAAGTCACCAGAATCAAATTTTATATATTTTTTGGCACACTGGTATTATTTTAATTATTATTTATGATGTGTCCATACTATAATTCTTCCCTTCTGAGATCAAACAATGCAGTTATATTTTCTATGCTCTATCTCCTAAAAACAGATGCTTGGTACATGTGTTCTGGGACAAATAGTCTTCATCAATAGATACACTTATGATGCCTTTCCCAAAGACGTTGCAGAAACAAAATGTTTTAGATTTTTACTTCTAATTTATTATATCTGGTGAGTGCTATAACTAAGGATTAGGAACCAAAGGAAATTATTTCAAAGCATAAAATTTCCTGGAAAGAAATTATTTGTCTAATTATCAAGAAACCTCTTCATTGTAAAACTCAAAATATTCAAGTAAAAGGAACTCAGGTAATAATTTAAAAAAATTTTTTTGTTGTTGTGAAATGTTACACACATATAGAAGAATACATAAAATAAACAGTGACTAATTATAAAGCAAACATCCATGTAAGGACCATCTGTTCTGCATTGAATTTTGTCCTTCCAAAATTCACCTTACCCCAGTGACAGTATTTGGAGATAGAGCCAATAATAAAAGTTAAGTGAGGTCATAAGGGTGGGACCTTGATCCAGTAGGACTGTTGTCCTTACAAGAAGGTGGGAAGACACAAGATAGCTCTCTCCCCTCCGTGAGTACACAGAGGAAAGGCCATGTGAGGACACAGTGAGAAGGCAGCCCTGTAAAAGCCAGGTAGAGAGGCCTTAATGAATACTGATAGCACCTTGATCTTGGACTTCCAGCCTCCAGAATTATGAGAAAATAAATGTCTACTATTTAAGCCACCCGGTCTGTGATATTTCGTTAAGGCATCTCTAGCTAACTAATACACTGTGCAAGAAAAAAAAAAAAATAGAACATTGCCAGAATGTCAGAAGCCCCCAGTGTGTCTCTTTTCTATCACATTCCCCTTAGAGGTCACCAGCATGCTGACCTGTATGGTAAACATTTCCTTGTTTTTCTTTATACTTTTTCCACATATGAATGTATCTTTAAACAATATAGATTTTAAACTTCATATAGATAGAACTATACTGTTTAATGTATTTGTCTCCATTTTGCTACTTTTGCTCTACATCAGGTTGGTCCCAATTTTCCATGTTGCTATGTATAGTGTTTGTATGTTCATTTTTATTATGATAGAGTATTTAAATGTATGAATATGCCTACCACATGCTATTTCTGTTGACATTTGGCTAATATGAGTATTGTTGGAATGAACATCCCTGTATATGGTTCCACTCATATATACATTTCTCAAGGGTACATACCTGGAATGGAGTACCTGGCTCACAGGGCCTGTTAAAATAAAATTTTCAAGGACAAATTATTTTAGAAATGTGACTTCATATTTCCGTTCTTCACTCCAGAAGACAGGATCATAGTTTTTTGCAGAGAAAAAGCCCAGGTGGTAGGAGCATTGGTTTTAGATTTGCCATTTTGTGATAGCTTTGTAATAACCACTCTCTTAGGGAATACATTTGAATGCTTTTTCTCTTCATGCTGTTGTCACTTGGTGAACTCCAAAAAGGACCCTGTTAATGTTTCCAATTCCTATTTTAAATCTAACGGGTACTTAGCTGGGGCTCCTGGGTGGCTCAGTAGGTTGAACTTCTGACTCTTGGTTTTGGCTCAGGTTATAATCTCCAGGCCTTGAGATGGAGCCCCCAGTCAGGCTCTGCGCTCAGCATGGAGCCTGCTTGTCCCTTTCCCTTCCCCTTTGTCCCCCATCCCCTACCCCACTTGCACCATCATCTCTCTCTCTCAAATAAATAAAATCTTAAAAAAAGTAAAGTGCACTTAGCTATTCTGGTGTGATGATTAATCTCCATTTGCACCTCTATACCACACAAATCCATTCTGTGTCCTCTAGCCTGCTCTTTTCCTGGGGAGATTGACTACTACTGAAGACATCATCTGGTCTTCTTGCTGGTTGGCCTCTGGTTAAAATTGGTCAATGGGAGATTGGGTTTGGCTTCTCGTTCTGGCATCTTGTTGGATTTGGTTAAGAGGAGGCACAGGCAAGAGGTCTGAGGGGCGGGAGGCTGGTATATTTCTTCTCAGCTCCCTCCCTGCTTTGGTATGGAGTCTCTGGCAGTATGTCACCCTCCAAGTGTCTAGTTCATTCTGGGAAGCTCATTCTTTATGGCTCCAATTTTCACTTGGTTCCAGGACCACCATTTCCTCTCTTCATCCCTTTAGTTCTAGGGGTCGTAATGGTTTCCCACTATTGCTTGTCTCTAAGTACAATATTGTACTTTATTTATTTCCTTATCCCTATCCACACTTCACTAAGGATTTTGAAAGTCTTCAATGATCCTTCTAGGATAAATTCTCTTTCTTACTGGGACTCTGCCTGATAACTGGATTTTAAATTTCTATTAAATAGAAATTGTGTTTCTTCAAACACAATGCCTATTCAAATTTCCTGAATAGTTGTCACATTTTATTTTAAGTTTAAGTAGAAAGTGTTGCTAAAAATGAAAACACGCATCCCAATATAAAAAGAGATATCAACTACTGATTAGTATAATTAAGTACTAGGTGATATGCATAAAAGTAAATTGAAATATGCCATATATGAATTAATCTAGAATCATAAATCAGAGCCCATATGCCTTGTCTGCAAGTTGGTGACTAGTCAAATTATATATGGCTCTCTAAATCTCTAATACTCAAAGGTTTATTATTTGCCCTTTTATAAGTGTGCTTAAGAGACTCTTCTTTAAGATCAACTAAATCATTCCCCTGCATTTTGTCTAACTTCCTTTTGTTCTGGTCTTTGCCAAGAGTACATCAGTCATACTCGTAAGTGTGGTAACAAAGCTAAATTTCTGAAAGAACCAGAATTTTCAACATTTCACTGGTCATAGATTCTACTTCTGTTTTCTAGTACTTAAGTTTGGAAGAGGAAAATATGCACAGCCTTTCCAGAATTCCTGATCTGTTGAGCTCAGAATATCATATAATCCTAGCTTAGCTTTCATGGGCATTGCTGGTGTTGAGAACTCTAAGCTTGGTATGAATTCCTAAGTCTACATTGAGGAAACACATGTGTTTGCTAATCTATTTTTCTCTTGGGTATTTTGATTTTATAAAATTTTAGGTCAAATGATTAAGGGAATTAATTTTTAAAAACTAGTTACCATTTAATTTGAACACAATTTGAAAAACTGTCTTTTCCTAGCACTATTTGTGTTCAAACACTCAAAGGCGTTCGACCTATAGAGGAAGAAAAACCAAAAATAAGGGTCAACATATTCAGTTGACCCCAGAGATACTGTTTTACTCTTGGGTAGATAGAGGTAGTGAAGGTTTTATTTGTTGAAATATTTTAGTTGACTCCCTTTGAATACTCGAGCTGAAATAATGGAAGAAATCTTGGTCTTGGTATGTTATTGCCAAGGAAAAGGATGGTATAATATTGCCTATGATATTCCTGTTGCTCAGAGTAGTGACTGGCACATATTAGGTGCTCAATAAAGACCATATGTTGCTGTTGAGAAAGCCAAATGTCATCCATTCATTGAAAAGATCCAGTCTGATCCTTCATACCTGCCAAATATTTAACATACAAGCCTCATTTGCAATTCCAACAGTTCTGTTGCTTATAGGTTTAGTGTTTTGCATGCAGTATGAAACAGATTGTAAAGATGAACTCCTATGGAATATGCTGTGATTGAGGCTAATTCCCAACCACCAAGATGTTGTTTGTATTGTTAATAGCCTCTGAAATTAGTATGAGACTAATGTACAGTTAATAATTTTACAACTGTCCTCTCCTAACACAAAACATAAGGCTTTTAAATAAAGAGAACAAGTTTAAATATAATTTTCATCAACACATTATAGTAACATTTGTACCTAGGGAAAAGAAAAAAAATGTAATGGTTTTAATGCATACTGTAGTACGAGTAGATGCTCAGCATTACTTTGACATTGCAGTGTCTTTACAGTTTTCAAAATTAATTATTTTTCCTTTTCTATTAACTTTTAATTGCTTAAAGTTCATAAATAAGTGAAATTTCTGAGGATTTAGAATGAATCTATTGTTTTATATATGTTTCTATATGTGTGTTTATATATACACACACACATACACACACATATATTTTATTTTATTTATTTTTATTTATTTTTTTTAAAGATTTTGTTTATTTATTTGATAGAGCGAGAGAGCACAAGCAGGGGGAACAGTAGAGGGAGAGGGAGAAGCAGGCTCCCCGCCAAGCAGGGATCCTGATGCAGGGCTTGATCCCAGGACCCTGGGATCATGACCTGAACCGAAGGCAGACGCTTAACCATCTGAGCCACCCAGGCGCCCCCCCCACATATATATTTTAATGCTACATTAATTACTGACTCTGGCTTCTGATCCTTGACTATATTTTAATTGAATGTGTTCAGTACTCTGAAAAATACAAGATGAAGCCAGTTATCGTCATAGAAAAAATCAGTACTAAGGTAAGATGCCAAATTGAAAGTAGAGCATAATTAACATTGGCAATAGAAGGAGCAGGTTTGGCAGTACCCAATCAACATTTCCAGGTGAATTGATTAAAGTTCTTGGGGTGATTTTGAACTGTGTAACAAGAGAGTATGCACATGAAAACATTTAGTACAGTAGCTGAAGAATAGAAAGAGGTCAATGCATTCTTTAAAACATCCCTGTTGAATAAATTTGTACAGATTTTGCTGTTTACTTGCCACAAACTTAGTAAAGCACATGGAAAGTGTCCTGTAAAGACATACTGATTTTTCATAATTCTTAGAGCTGTAGAGAGCTTTAAAGAACTTAGAGCGTCCAATCATTGTATAGATGAGGAAATTGAAGCCTGGAGCAGTTAAGTGACAGTCCAGTTTCACTTGTTATTGATGAAACCAGGACCAGAAGTCGAGTCTTCTAACTCCCTATCCAGTGTTCTATTATTTAGCACATGTCAAATGATAACTTAAATTGATAAAGAATTATAATTGATCAGAAAAAAACACTGTTCTTATAATATAGGTTTTAATTCCCAAACTGATCCTTGTATGCATTATTACAGTATGAATGTCTTTCATGCATGCAAAAAAATGTAACAATTAAATTCTGGATATTTTAAAGGAAACAGTGTGATTTGACAAGAAAACAAGAATTTTTACTATTGCCATGCATTTTACGGGTTGATAATTTTAACCTCTTTTATAGGAAGCAGAGTATAGGAAAAGGAGTACAGATTAGGAGAAAACTGGATTTCTTGTCCTCAATTTATCACATCTCAGCTGTTAGACTTTGGAAAGATTACTTAACTTTTCTGAGTCTCAGCAACTTCAGTTTGAAAATGGATATATTTACCCCTTGGTTTTGGCAAGAAGATCATGTGATAGCATTTTGTAAAACACAAAGCATCACATAATGCAAGGTGTTATTACATGGTAGAACCTAGTAGTTGAGAATGACCCTTGAGCCACACTGTCTGTTTTGTAGTAGTGTTTTTGCCACTTATTGGCCTGTCACTTCCCTAGGCCCCAGCTTCCTCATTTGTAAAATGGATATAATAATAACACTTACCTCAGATTTTGTGAAGATTAAATTGGTTAATTTACATGAAATTAACATAGTACAACAGTATTTTATTTTTTTAACATAATTTTATATATCAGCTTTATGTGTAATAGCCAAAACAACTTGATACAACCGAAATGTCTTTCAGTAGGTACATAAATAAATTGTGGTATATCCATACTGTAGAATACTGCTCTGCAAAAAAGGAAAAGAAACTATTGATGATGATTTGATTGGTGATTGATCATGACTGAGAATGATAATGATCAGTATTGGTATTGAGATAAATTTTTTGGGGCACCTGGTTGGCGCTGGGCATGGATCCTGCTTAAGATTCTTTCTCTCCCTCTCTCTCTGCCCCTCCCCACCACGTCTCTCTCTCTCTCTCTCTTGCCCCTTCTCTAAAACAAAGCAAAAAACCCCAAAACAACCTCTTTTTTCCCAGCTTATTGAGAAATAATTAACATATGTCACTGTATAAGCTTAAGTTGTAGAGCATGAAGTTTGGATTTATACATAGGTTTATAGTATGTAGTTATACATACTACAATAGGTTTAATTAACTTCTATCATCTCATATAGATACAATAAAAACAAAAAATAAATTCTCCTTGTGATGAGAACTCTTCGGATCTACTCTTTTAACAATTTTCCTATTTACCATATAGCAGTGTTAACCATAGGCATCATGTACTTCATCTTACAACTGGAAGTTTTTATCTTTGACCACCTTCCTCCAATTCTCCCTCCTCCCACCCAATGCCACTATATTTTCAACACTATTGGTAATGACCTCAAAATGTTTTTATGTTATAAAGTCAATATTTTTAATTGGCTAATTAATAATATGATATCATAAGGGTAGTTATTGATAAAGGAAAATATTAAATATTCTAAAATGGCTTATCTATTAAAATATATTGATAAAAATTAAGCAAAGAGGAATTTCCCTGAATAAATTTATACGGAGTGACTTGAGGATGAACATGGATATTTAAAAACCAGACTAGTAACTATCCTTAGAATTCTTCTCATTTCTTGGCTTAAGTGACTGTTATAACCTTATTTGTCTTAATGATAATTCCTCATTTTATTCTTAGCTCTTCACTATGTCCCAGAATTACAGAGGAAAAAAATTTGACAGATTTTGGCCTGAGTTCAGTGTTCAGAGAGAGCAATTAAACATGTGAAGATTAGTAAAGTAGTTTGTACTTTGCATCTGAAAAAGAAGGAAATGAGAATCAATAAGCAACAGGTAACTAGGATTTAGACCAGTAAGATTTTTGCAGGGTAAATCCCTCTCTTAGAGCCTTCAGAGAGAGAGAGTATAGCTCTGACACCTTGATTTTAAACTTCTAGGCTTCAGAAGAGTGAGAGAATACATTTCTATTCTTTTAAGCCACCTAAGTTGTCTTAATTTGCTATGGCAGCCCTAGGAAATTAATACAGCTTCCATGCTACTCTTCCTTCCCTCCAATTTTACCCTTGGAGTTGGTGAGAATCTGCATTACCTAAAATGGGACTTTTCAAAATACGAATCTTTTCCTGGGACTCTTCTACTTCAACATTTGGTTGGAGACTTCAGAGTAAACTATAATATCCTTAGCATGGCATGGAAGGACCTTCATAATCTTAATCATGTAAACCTTCCAGTTGCGACACTTTCCACTACCATGCAAACATCCTAAAGCCTAGCCATTCCTAAAGTTATTAGCAATTTATCACATACTCTCAACTCCTATAACATATTTTATATGTTCTGCTTGAAACTAATTCATATCATTTTACTCACCCCATGTACTATGTATCTGTAAATTAGATAAGTAACATTTTTTTAGAAATAAGATGTCACTGTAAACAAGTTATCAGTAAAACTGAGCACCTACAATGCAAATTAATTCACTTAATTTGTTCATAAAATGCATAAGGTCTTTAAGTTTATGTGTAAAGTATCAGAGACATGAGAAATGGACAGTTCCCCATGATGTGTATCATTTCTTGTCCTATAGTAATGAAGTGCTGCCTTGGTCAGACAAAATAAATGGCAGAAATTCCAGGAATAAAGTCACTTATCAAAAATTTTTCCTTTATTGCTTCTTTAGGATTCTCTCCTCTAATACCATCACTCCAGTCATGTAGATCATATATCACTTTTTTCAAGGCAGAGTGACTGGAGATAGCCAAAGACTATTTTGCTTTATCCATCCATCCATTAGTTGAACCTAATTGAATTAGAAAAAAAGCATAGTGGCAAATTCAGCTGGATAAAGCAGAACACATATTGTTGTGCCTAGTATTATAGAGATACCAAACACATAAGACACAGTCTGAAAGAAATCCATTATTCAGTTCCTATGCTAAAATTGTATTTCTCTGTTCTTATGTGTTTGTGATGTTACTACATACTCGTAGGGCTTGCCAAAAGAGAAGAACTCAGGCTGAAATGCTTTTGGTAGCTTTGATATTGATTATAAGGTTTTCACATTATTCATGGTAAAAGGTGGGGGTGGGGAATAGCCAGAGGGAGATGGGAGCCAAGCAGACAGAAGAAAAGGTAGGACCAAGTTGAAGTAATAAATTTAGCATTATTTACAAATTTTCTATTTAGAATACGAGAAATAAGGATGGTCCAGACCCATAAAAACCAACTGGGATTTTACCTTTCTTAATCTTTTCAAGTCTTACTTCAAGGGAAGTAAAAGAATACTCAAATAACAAATGTTAAGGAAAGGACAATTTTATCCTTGAGTACATTTACATAGTATGAGACAAGAAGTTGCGGGTGCCTGGGTGGCTCAGTTGGTTGAGCATCGGACTCTTGGTTTCGGCTCAGGTCATGATCTCACAGTCGTGAGATTGAGCCCCGCATGGGGCTCTGTGGTTAGCGGAGAGTCTGCTTGTGATTCTCTTGCTCCCTCCTCCTCTGCCCCTAACCCTGCTCATGTTCTCTCTCTTGCTCTCTCAAATAAATCTTAAAAAAAGAATTTGCTTAAAAGAATTATCTAACTACCTGTCTGTTTATTTATTTTTGGATTTCAGGTGTGCAGTGCATAGTTAATCACAGTCCTCAATTCATGTCATAGTATCTACATTGGTCTGTGCCAGTCTTCTCTTTTATTTTGTTTATTTATTTGTTCTCTTTTATGCTGATTACCCACTGAAGCAATGTTTCTAATTTGTTTGATGTACTTCCTTTTATTTATGTGTGTTCTTGCAAATTTGCATTGTGTGTTGATGTGCATGTATATTTAATTTATATAAATAGTGTCTTATGTTGGGCTCTCTGGAAGCAGAGCCTGAGACAGGAATTCTTGTTCAAGTAATTTACTGAGGGAACAATCTCAGAAGAAGGGGAGCAAGGAAAGTGGGATGGGTCAGGGGAAAAAGCTAAGCATGGATGTGGCCTCATAGACTAGCTTCATTCTGATTCCACAAGGAAGCTCTGGAGTACAAATTGCAGTACTAAGTTGATCCACCATGAAATGAGGGGGGTGGTCTTTTGTGTGCACTGCCAGTCAGTCACTGGCTGAGGTCCTCCCATTCCTGGCTATGTGGGGAAGTACTAGTTTCCAGGATGAGGAGGCCCCCAGAAGGGGGCAGCTGTGAGCCATTAGCAGCCAACACTCAACCTCTAGGAGAGGGGTGTCAGCTGGAAAGGGAGTCTAGGCTAAGCATCAATAGTGTTCATTACAGATTTGCCCTTGCACAATGCAGAAACACTTTCTTTTCACCTTAATTTTACTCTATCCAGACACAGCTTCTGCAGGATTCTTGCTTGGTTAACATTTCTGAAAACTAACAGGAGGAACGTTACTGTGACATCAGCCCTGATGCTGTAGTAGATCCCAGGCTGTAAGTGATCCTCCTCATTTTCCCCCTCCATCACTCATTCTAGATCCCCTCCACTTTGGTTAGCACTTCTACTGGGCTAGCTTTAAGTTTAAGATTCCCTGACTAGGAATCAAGACCTCCAATCCTGTAGTGCCAGAAACTTCAGGGACAGGAAGCACAAATTGCCCAAGTGGGTCACTGGGAGTGATGGTGACCAGTGACACTCCTACTTCTACCACGTGGTTACCAGATCCATGTATTTTACCATTGAGGACACAGTACCATGTAATGGCTTTGGTTTAATGTGTATATCCTCGGAGGATGTCATATCCAAGCTGGATAACTGTTCTGTGCCTTTAAGAGGCCATTTTCTTTAGAAAAGCAGGCAGGTGCTGGGGGGCCACGTGGGACCAGGGGCCAGTGTACCCAAGGTGGGAGCGGCAGGAGGGGTCCACCCAGCTGTGTTGTTTGTAGGGAATTCAGAACATAATAAAACAGATTAAAAGTCAATCTAAAAAAAAAAAAAAGAGGCCATTTTCTTATTTGGTCATTCTGGCATCTTCTGAATTGTGTTCTATGTGATAGGACTATTATATCACACACTTACCTCCTCATGCCTCCTTCTCTTTAGAGTAGAGCTCTTGGTTTAAGGTATTGTTATGTGGGATTCCATGAAGGTAGAGCAGATACTTTATGATACCTTAGATAGTCATGCTGGCCAAGGCACCGCAGGCAGAAAAGTCAACCTAATACCTAAAATACATGTTCTCTTGGTCAACAGGAAACCAGGGTGCAAGGGGCTCAATGTAATCAACTAGCCACCAAATGGCTGGATGTTGCCTGTGAGGGATGGTACTCAGATAGGGAGCTCAACATTAGTCTCTGTGGCTGGCAAGTCAATAGCATCAGTAGCTAAGTCAACTTTGGTGAGAGTGAGCCTAAGCTGCTGGGACCAGGCAGTGCCTCTAGCTCTGCCACTATGGCTACTCTGTTCATGATAATTGTGCAAATGCCAGGATAGCCAGGGACAGAGGTTGGCTGGCATTTTTGGACTGAGTCCATTTGGCTTGTTTAGTGCCTCTTTTGCAGTATGCTCTTTGGGAACAGTAACTGCAATAAAAATATCTTCATAGTTTGTGGTTGCTCTCACAGGTCTATTCCTCTTCCTTTGGTATCTCTTTTTCCCGTATTGTTTTTTTAGGCCTTTGACCAACTACCCAAGCCATTCTGCATTGTCCATGAATCTGTGTGGATCCTTACTTTGGGCTACTTCTCTCTTCACACAAACTGAAAGACCAGATATGCTGCCCATTGGGAGGACTTACCCTCATTATTGTCTTTTAGGACCATTCTTAATGGAGCTGTGGTGCAGCACTAGTCTACTTTTGTCCTATAATCACTTACTAAGCCAGTCCATTTATGAACCAAGCTCAGGTTTCTACCTTCTTCATTCACTGGTCATAAATGTGAGCTGAAGAAGTGATGTCAGTACAACAGTGGTAGGTGACATGAAGTATGGGACACCTGGTCTTCAGCTGACTTTTCCCTCTGAACTTAATCCCAAGCCAGCCTATTTGGGTCACTATAACAAAATACCATAGACTGGGTAGCTTATAAACAACAGAAATTTATTTATTATAGTCTGGGTGCTGGGAAGTCCAGGATCATGGCCTCAGCAGATTCAGTGTTTGGTGAGGGTCCGATATCTGGATCATAGACAGAGACTTCTCACTGTGTTCTCACAAGATGGAAGGGGCAAAAGAGCTCTGCAGGGTAGGGTTTCTTTTATAAGAACACTAATCCTATTCATGGAGGTTCTCCCCACATGACCTAAGAACTTCCCAAATGCCCCAATTTCTAATACCATCAGCCTTGGGGGTTAAGATTTCAACATGTGAATTTTGGGGGACATATTCAGACCATAGCACCAGAGGTGTCATTTCCATTTAATAATGGATTGCTACTTGTCTCCTAAGTTTATGAATTTATTGGTTTGATAGAAAGCAGGCTCTATGGTCACTTGATGTCCAATAATCATATGCTCAGTTTCTATCAGGGCCCTGTAGCAGGCTAGGACTGATGATATATTCTTAAATGATATATTTTTCTCTGCTACAGATGACCTGACCTTGCTCTAATACCCTAGAGGTCTTTACTATAGCTCTTCTAGCATGCCAAAGATTTCCTATGATGTTTCCTTTACCACTGCCTGGATCTGTTACAAAGCTCTAATCTTCGTGGGGCACCATTCAAATCAACCAGTCTTCTGTATGACCCAATATAAGAGTCATTGTGCTTTTTTTTCATAGTGGTAGGATGTAATTTTTACTTTAAAAAGGATATTCCAGTATGCCTCAGACCACCAGATGCCTATATTGAAGGTCTTTGATCGTTACAGGATTTTTCTTCCACCCTCTAAAGCTTATGTGTCTTATGAAGGCATCCAGAGTGCTTGCTATTTCTTGCCTATCAGGTCTATGAATATGATTCATCAACATAATGGACCAAAGTTATATTCTGTATGATGATCAAATCGTACAGTTTCCTTTGGACAATATTCTAATAGAGAACAGGATAATTAACATAGATCTAGGGCAACATCGTGAATATGCACTGCTGTACATTCCAAATGCATTCAAACTGTTTCTGATCCTTTTTTTTCTAATAGGTATGGAAAAAATTCATTTGTCATATCAGCAGCTGAATATAATGTACCCGAGACTGTGTTAATCTCTTCCAGTAAAGATACCATATTCGGCATAGCAGTTGTAACTGGAGCTGTGATTTGGTTAAGTTTTTGGTAGTCCACGGTCATCCGCCATGATATATCTAGTTTCTGTGAAGGCCAGATTGGTGAATTAAATAGTGATATTAGAGAGCCTTCAACCCCTACATCTTTAGATCCTTGAAGGTGCCATTCCTATTCCCCAGGGTTGCAGCATTGTTTTTGATCTACTGTCTTGGTGGTGTGGAAGGGTAGTCTCAGGGGCTTCTACTTGGTGCTTCTTACTATAATAACTCTTAATTCTATAGGTCAGAGGATCAATCTGAGGATTCTACCAGTGCTTAGTATATCCACTCCAAATATTTATTTGAGAAATGACCACAAGATGGATCCTTGGACTCTCTGTGAGATGGAACTGGGCCAGGACTCTAGTTATTATTACCTGATACCCATATGTCCCTGCTTGAGCCTTTATGGTGCTTTAGATGCCAAGTCAGCATAACTTGGACCCTGTATCCAACAAGTATTCCCTGCCCTCAGTATATCAATACCTGATTAAGTGGCTGTGGGTTCCTTTGGGAGAGAACTTGAGGAATCACTGCTATACTCAACACTGACACTGTGTCAGTGACAACACCAAATGCTGGTGAGCATGTGGAGCAACAGGAACTCTCATTCATTGCTGGTGGAAATGCAAAATGGTACAGTCACTTTAGAAGACACTTTGATGGTTTCTTATAAACTAGACATACTCTTACCATAAGATCCTAGCAATGATGTTAATTGGTATTTACCCTAAGGTGCTGAAAACTTATGTCTACACAAAAACCTGCACATGGCTGTTTATTGCAGTTTTGTTCATAATTGCTCAAAGTTGCAAGCAACCAAGATGTCCCTCAGTAGGTGAATGGATAAATGAACTGTGGTACATCTGGACAGTGGGATATTATGCAGTGCTAAAAAAGAAATGTGCTATCAAGCCATGAAAAGACATGGAGGAACCTTAACTGTGTATTGGAAAGTGAAAGAAGCTAATCTTTAAAGGCCATATACTGTATGATTCCAACTATATAACACTCTGTAAAAGGCTTAAAACTATGGAGACAGTAAAAAGATCAGTGGTTGCCAGTGTTTGTGAATGGAGAAGGGAAAGATGAAGAGGTGGAACACAGAGGATTTCTAGGGCAGTGAAAATACCCTGTGTGATACTGTGATGGTGGATACATGTCACTGCACATTTGTCCAAACCTATCAAATGTATTAATACCAAGAGTGAACCCTACTGTAAAGTATGAACTTTGGGTGATTATAATCTGTTAAGGTAGGTTCATCAATTTTAATAAATATACCATTTCTAGTGGGGGATGTCAGTAATGAGGGAGGCTGTGCATGTGTGGGGGCAGGGAATATATGGGAAACCTCTTTACCGTCTCGATTTTGCTGTGAACCTTAAACTGCTCTAAAAAGATCAAGTCTTAATTAAAAAATTGGATAGTAACCAGCATTTGTTGACTAATATGAAAATTGGAAATACGGATTCTTCGAGAGGAAAAGTCAGTTTTTGAGATGGTACACAGCACAGTAATTCCTACCTTTAAGGAGTTCACAATCCAATTATGGAATCAATATCTGTACATATGGAAAGGTTACTGTAGTCTGTTAACTAGATTGCCTATTATAGTTTATCACAAAAGGAATTTTCTGAATATTTTCAAGTCCACCCAACATTGCTGTGGTCAGAGAAATGAGATTTTCAAAATCTGCTTTTGCAAGATTAATGCTGGTCCTAGCACTATGTTCCACCTATAAAACAAGAATCATCTGCAGACTCATTTCTTCTGACAAAATGTAAATTATTTTCTCCTTCAATTTAGGAAGCTTTAATTAGAAAAGCCACATATAATCGCTTGCTAGGAATTGGAATAAGTTCAAATGCACATAACTCCTGAAATTGAGTGGATTAAAAATGAGGAATTAAGAAGTGAACCTCTTCTTTTAACAAGTAAATACTATACTATCAGCATGGAAAACCCCATGGAAATACAAACTACATTTTCTTTGTAGTAGGGATATGCTTCCCCAATATTAGTCATATCTCTTTTGATTCCCAGGCGATGCTATTTCCAGGGAAATATCTAAAGGAATCTATAGGAGGTAATTTTCATTTGGGTCAAATGATGCACCAGGGATTTCTTAAATCTAAGCTTAAATAGATTAAATTTACTTTTATTTACAGTCTCTTCAAATAACTTTCTTTAAAGTCATCATTCTTTTAAATAAAGATTCTTCACTCACCCCAAGCTCTCCCTTAAGTACCAAAGCCATATAAAATGCTTCTAAGTAAAAAAAAAAAAAAAAAAAAAAGTTTTCTTAGTTTTGATGATCTTTTTTTTAAAAAAGGGAACCTTAGTATTTTCAAGGTGCTTCTTTTTCTTTCCACAGCTTTCACAATTGATCAGATGCCTCAGAGTCATGTGTATGCACATGTAGTAAATACAAATATAACAGGTATTAGATTTCCTTTTTTTTAAATTGCTTTTTAAAAATTTATTTGTCAGAGAGAGAGCGAGAGACAAGCAGGGGGAGCGTCAGGCAGAGGGAGAAGCTGGCTCCCCGCTGAGCAGGGAATCCGATGCGGGACTCGATCCCAGGACCCTGGGATCATGACCTGAGCCGAAGGCAGACGCTTAACGACTGAGCCACCCAGGGGGCCTTAGATTTCCTTTTGTGCAATGGACATTAGAGAGAGTTTTCCATGTTTCCATCTTCAACATTATGTGTACATAAAAGCATGGTTTAACTATATAAACCTCCAGTGGAGGAACTAGTAGTGAAAAAGGTATAATTCCTAGAAACAATGCCCTTAAATGCCATCAAGAAAAGGAAGCGAAAACATACTCTAGTGACATAGAAATAGCTGTAATGTCTGCTGCGTGTGTTGCCGTATCACACCTGGCAAACTCGGTTCCTATTTTACTCTCTGACCGAATTCCTTTTCTCCACTTTCCTCTTTGCCTGCTGCTTCCTATGTATCCTCACATTCTTTAAATCCAGTTCCATTGCCACATCATCCAAGAAAGGCCCCCTGAAGCCCACACTGGACCCGATCGCCCCCTTTTTGTACCCCGGGCACATTCATGTGGCCTTTTCCGTCAGACCATGAGCTCTGGACCCTCTGCTTCCTGGAGTTCTGCCAACAAGAGAGGAATTTTTCAATTTGTTGCATATTGTCTAATGCAATTGATTGTTTTAAGTAGTTCTAAGGATTTTCCCAAAAAGGTAAGCAAATACTGCTTATCATACAGTAGAAGTCATTTGGAATATAAATATGATTTAAAAATATAGGAGGCACCAACCATAAAGGATATGGAAGCTGAAGAAAACACCACTAGCTTCACCATGATTTGTTTCTCCCCCTTGAGAATTATTCTCTGTGAAATGTAGCAAGCCGGGAAAACTGTTTGTTTTTCCCTAAGCTGTGTTTATGAAATGCTGTGTTTAACACAGATATTTTTCTGAGTTAGATAAATTCCGTACAAGTTCATCCATTTAAGCACAAAACACTTGACCCTCATTTCATTTCAGTCTCCTTCTAATCAATTTGAATGTACCACTGGCCTCACTCTCACATATTTCAAAATTCATTCCACTCTTTCAACCACCCCTTCCCCTCAAATAACCCTCAGAAGAAGAGCAATTATTTGAGAAAATCAAATCAAGTAAATACGCTCTATTAAAAGGGAAACCAAGTAGCCAACCATATTAAAGATATGCCGGGTTTGTGTGTCTGGGTGAAACAACAATAAATATTTATTGTGATGCTTTTTTTATGAGCATTTCAGGGCCCATCTGTGGTATTAATGGCTTCTCAAGCAAACCTATGCATTAAGAGAAACTGTTTTCATTTAGATAAATGAAAGCAGAGGCAAAGGAAAATGATGCAAGGTTCACCTTGTAAAAGTCACAAATTAGATACAAAGCACTGCCACAGGCAAATTTGAATTCAATAGAATAAAGCTGGCAGCCATGAACATAAGGTAATAGGCTTATCAAATGAGGTTTTTTATTTTTTTATAATGTACATTTTACTGGGACCAGTGTAAACTAGTGGCTAGAATAAAATATAATTTGAAAAGAAAAATTCAATGAGAGGTTCTCTTTCTAAATTGAAAAACAACATGTCTCATATTTGCACCAAATAAAGGGCACAGAAAAGTTTCTAAATATGCTTCCTCACTCCTAATGCCTTATGACTATCCACAGGGCCTCATATTCTCCTTCCGTGTATCATCTTCTAACCCTGTGTCAAGAAAGGATTAAGAGAATGAAAAATCTAGGTCAACACTTAGGATGTAAAACCACATGGATTTGGCTTAAAAAATAGTTATTGTTTTGGTCATTGACATTATTATTATTTTTTAAGGATTTTATTTACGTATTTGTCAGAGAGAGAGAGAGAGAATGTGCAGAAGCATGGGGAGTGGCAGCCAGAGGAGAGGGAGAAGCAGACTCCCTGCTGAGCAGGGACCCCGATGCGGGGCTTGATCCCAGGACCCTGGGATCATGACCTGAGCCCAAGGCAGATGCTTAACCGACTGAGCCACCAAGGCATCCCTCATTGATATTATTCTAAAATACATTTATCCAACATTTATTGAATAGTCATTTTGTTCTAGCCCCTATTCTAGGTGCTTTTACATGTATTATCTCATTTAATCCTCACAAAAATGCCAGCAAAAAATGGGATTATGTCTTTTAAAATAAAATCCATTTATATGAAAATATAAACATTGCATGCCATAAACATCTTATGTTGAACCACTTGACTTTAATCTAAAAAAATCAGGCCTTGCTCCATATCAGGATTTGTGTTTCCCTTGAACTTCTGCCAAATTTAGAAATCTATAGAAGTGCACGTGTTCTCTTGTTTTTTTACTTGCAAGTTTGTATTGCTATTACTCATTTAGTGACTACTTAGCAGCATATAACAGGATTCCTTTCCTTCATTGCTCTCCTCATATTCCAGTGGTTAATAAATTCTGTTTCTGATCCTCCATGGATCAGATTAATTTAATATAAACAAACAAAGTCCTAATTAGATAGGGAGACCTACCATAAATTTCTTATGTATCACCCCTCTGCTAGGGGCCTTGGAGTATGGAAACATGACAAATGTGTATGTTGTTAAGATTGACCTATTTATAGATGGAGAATCCTAAAATATTGTGACATGTGCAAAAGTGGAATTATGTACAAACTAGGGAAGTACATGGCAGGAATGGAGCCCACTGGCAGAGTAATTCTTCACAGAAGCTTAGGAGCTGGATTTTTAAGGATTAATACAAGTTGGTCAAAGACAAAGGGCTGGACAGGAGAAAGAATAGGTAGAGAAAATAGGGATTATAAGCAGAAGCATCAGCATGTATAAACACATGGGAGCATGAAACTGCATGGTTGTTCTGGGAAATTGTACATAGATTGTTATTGCTGAAGCATAAAGTGCAAAAGGTGGGTGAGTGTACTTATTATACTTCCTGCTGCTTAAATAAATGAATCTCAAAATTTCAGTGGCTTAACAGAACACAGATTTACTTCTTATTCATGTAAGGGGCAGTGAGGGCATTCCTGATTAGAAGTGCTTTTCTTCTATCCCCATACAGTGATTCAAGGGTCTAGGCTCCTTCCATCTTGTAGTTTTGCCATCCCTCAAGACTTTGTCTCTGTGTCCAGCTGGCAAAAATGGAAAAAGGCAGTGAGGAGAAGGTACATCTACTTCTTCAAATGTTTTAGCCCAGAAGTGACACATCTAACTTCTGTGGACATCCCATTGGCAAGAACTAGTCACATTGGCCCCCACCTAGATGCAAGGAGAGCTGGGAAATGTAGTCCTTGACTGGGCAACCACTTTTTCAACTGCAGCTTATGTTATGGAAGGGAGGAGAACCAAGTATGGTGGACAGCTAGCCATCTCAGCCATGAGGAACTATTTGTCCCTTTAGCCACAATGACTTGTCAGCGATCAGTTTGATTAAATCTAAATTAGAATTGAAGAGGTATGGTAGCTTTTAGAGGGAGCATAGATGGTAGAAGGGTGGTTGTATTTTCCACCCTTCCAGAAGCCCCTTGCTTTTTTTCAGAGCAAGTGTGGATCCACTGAAGGGAAGATCGATTTTAGTTATTGAGGGAAGAAGATTATAACCTTCGATTACATTGAATCCTCATTGGAGATATCAAAGAATTAATATACTCACTTTACTAATTCACTGATGGAGATCTCAGATTGTTTTGTTTAGAAGCTGTGTTTATTGTGAAATCACCTGTCCCACAATGATTTCAAGAATTTTAGACTGTAAATCCAAATGTTAAAATTTTCAGTTTATGTGAAAAACTTGTATTTTATCCATAAATTGATTCACTCATTTATTTAACATTTTCTGTGCACTTATTATCTATGAGGCCTGGTACTTCAAGAGGAGAGGTGTAAGTATATTTCTGAGTGGGTAGTATTTAGAAGAGTAGTCCTCAACTTTTTCTACACCAACACAACTAAGGGATTCCACATATTCACAGTCAACAACAGTAGCTCATTGTGGCACTGATTTTCAGCCTGTAGAATGTGCTGTGCTCTCCCATTTCCACCTGCCAAGGGAAGCAATGCCAAATCTCCAGTGACAGATGTCTATTGTGTGCAGCTTGATAAAGTACTATAGATGATTCTGATATGATGCTCTTTGGCAGGTCATGACTCTTTCCTGTGTCCCACCAATAATTACTGACTCTGAAATTAAGTTGCCACCTCAAAAAAAATAAATGGATTCCACATGAGTAAGCCAGAGATCTCCATAGTTAGAATCCAGGGGCTCTAGAGAGGAGAAAAGGCAATAGGCAACTGTGTCCCAAGAAAAATTGTTTTAAAAGTATTACATACCAACACTAGCCAAACCATCCAACTGTGCAAAAGCTGCCTAATTACTAAAGACAGCTTTTTGACAGATACTATCTATGCGCGTATTTTTGTACCTGAAACAAAAAGAAAAAAATCCTAATATGCAAATTTAAGACAAAAAATACAAGGAGATAGTTTCAGAACTTGACATTCTTATACAGTTTGATGACGCTAATGTGCTTGAGTACTGTTGAATAAAAAGGCCCACTTACAATGGGTGTTGAAAATGTTCAATGAAATAAGTCCCTGATGAGTCTTAGGTCCTTTGAAAAGCATGCATTATGCAACCACTAAGCACTGTTTGCACAAAATCAAGCAACTGGTCTACTTATACTTTGCTACATAAAACTTTCTCACATTATTTAGATGAATGAATCACCACTATAGTATCTAGCTTCATAAAAGGCAGAGACTCTATCTTGAATTTTTATAGAAGGAAACAATTTGCTACTATTGTGGATAGATATCAATTGTCAACTAAGGTTCTACAGGCCTGGAATAGTTTTTTACCTTCTGTCACTTTGGGGTCAGTTTCTTATTATGAATGAGAAGTTGCCTTTGCCCTTCAAGAAAATGAAATAAAACTAGAATAACCTTCCTGCTTCCACTGCCTGCCTTCCCAGCCTAGTATTTCAGCATCTGAAGAGTTTATTTTTGGATGTCATTAAATACAGCTAGTGATCCTTTAAATGAAATGGATTAAATGGCAAATGGCTTACTATCTTCTACCCTTCAGTTTAGTCACCTGAAAAAATTCACAATTCAAAATATGATTTATAAAATAACCCTAGCTCATTTCTATTTCTCTTATTTCTTGGGAAAAAAATTTTCATTGGTGATAATGCTTCAGTGTATGCTGATGTGAATATCTTTCATCAATATTGTATGGTAGAAAAGAGACCACCCTCAGTGGTCTCACTTGAGGTTTGGAAATTGCTGTAGCTGCCAAGACTTTATTGGAGAAGGAGACATGTAATTTCTCCCAAGATATATTTTGCCAGTGGAAAGTTTCCTGTCCTTAGGAATTTTCATAAATATGTGATATGTTGAACTATTTTTGTTAATTCTGACAATTTCTTACAAATAGCTCTGTCTACAAAACCTAGGAATATACTGTAGCTGTGACTATGATTTAAGTGATAGTATATATGTCTATGTATACCTATACACACGCACACACATATATGGTTGTATGTGTGTGTAAGTGTATGTAAAAAAAAAAAATATATATATATATAGCCGGTGAAATTATGTGAATATACTGTGAACTGTAAAGTCTTTTTATTTTATTTGTAAACTCTTATTGAATAAATTTGATATATAATATTGTGTAAATTTAAGGTGTACAGCATGTTACTTTGATACATTTATATATTGTAATATGATTCCTATTGTAGCAATATTCATTGCGTAATTGTTATAGTACAATATTGTCTATGTTTATTGTACTGTGCATTAGATCTTTATGGTTTATTTAGTACTCATTACAAGTTCATACTCTTTTTTAAACATTTTTTAAGTTTATTTATTTAAGTACTCTCTACACCCAATGTAGGCCTCAAACTCACAATCCCCAGATCAAAGAGTCACATGTTCTTCCTACTGAGCCAGTCAGGCGCCCCTGCAAGTTTGTACTCTTAAACAACTAAAGTCTTTTTAAAACTGAAGAACTTTATCTCACACAGGTTTTCTTTTTTTATTTCAAAACAAGTCTTTTCTTTAATAATTAGACTTAGAATTGATTGGACACATGAGCAAAAATGGACCTAAAAGTCTTTAAGGAAAACTTGGGTAAAATACCAGGAAAAGTTTTTCTTTTTTTTTTTTTTAAAGATTTTATTTATTTATTTGAGAGAGAGAGAATGAGAGAGAGCAAGCACATGAGAGGGGGGAGGGTCAGAGGGAGAAGCAGACTCCCTGCCGAGCAGGGAGCCCGATGGGGGACTCGATCCAGGGACTCCAGGATCATGACCTGAGCCGAAGGCAGTCGCTTAACCAACTGAGCCACCCAGGCGCCCAAGTTTTTCTTTTAATAAAACTAATTAGTTTAATTGTGAAATTCATTGGATTTAATGAATATGTATTGAATATCATCTGTGAGTCTAGAAGGTGAGTATGGGAGGGGTGTGTGTGGAGTGAAACACAAAAGAAATCTCCAAGTTCTCAGTCCCTCAAAAAGTGACAATCTAGGATGGGGCTTAACTGTGGGTCTTCCCATAATTTGTACAAAAATAAATCAGAATCTAATGGTTGCAGTTATTTCCCTCATTGTTTTCTCTCCCATTGTCAGAACTATTTTAATGGCCTGGAATGTGAAAAAATCTACATGACTCATATAATTAGTAACTCTTCCCTCAAAAGGCAATAACATGTAAACTGGATTTCTCACATAAAGTAAACCCACCATCTGGTTTAGGTTAAAGGATTAAAAGGCAAAATATTCATAGCTTATCCTTCTTAAGTTTCCTCAGTTACATGAGAAGGTTAACAGAATAGAAGTACATCCAGGGAATCTGTGGCAAAGTGTAGTTTTTTTAAATTATTAATAAAAATAAATAGACTGAAAATTCCACATCTAACAGTGTTTTAGAAACTATCCTTTTTTTAAAAATTTCAAGTTTTTATTTAAATTCCATATGGTGTAATATTAGTTTCAGGTGTAGAATTTAGGGATTCATCACTGTGTACAACAGCCAGTGCTTATCACAACAAGTGCCCTTCTTTTTTTTAAAGATTTTATTTATTTATTTGACAGAGAGAGAGATAGCAAGAGCAAGAACACAAGCAGGGGGAGTGGGAGAGCGAGAAGCAGGCTTCCTGCCGAACAGGGAGCCCGATGTGGGACTCGATCCCAGGACCCTGGGATCATGACCTGAGCCGAAGGCAGACGCTTAACGACTGAGCCACCCAGGCGCCCCAAGTGCCCTTCTTAATACACATCATCCATTTAGTCCATCCCCTGCCCACCTCCCCTCTAGCAACACTCAGTTTGTTCTCTATAGTTAAGAGTCTGTTTTATGGCTTGCTTTTCTCTCCTCCCCACCATGTTGATCAGTTTTTTTCCTTAAATTCCACATGTGAGCGAAATCATATGGTATTTCTTTCTCTGACTGACTTACTTTGTTTGGCATTATCCTCTCTAGCTCCATCCATGTTGTTGCAAATGGCAGATTTCATTCCTTTTTTAATGGCTGAGTAATATTCCATTTGTGTGTGTGTGTGTGTGTGTGTGTGTGTGTGTATACCACATCTTTATCCATTCATCAGTCAGTGGACATTTGGGCTTTTTCCATAATTTGGCTATTATTGATAATGCTGCTATAGACTTTGGGGTGCATGTGTTCCTTTGAATTAGTATTTTTGTATCTTTTGGGTATATACCTATTGTGTAATTGCTGGATTGTAAGGTAGTTCTATTTTTAACGTTTTCAGGAGCCTCCATACTGTCTTCCAGAGGGGCTGCACCAGTTTGCATTCCCACCAACAGTGTAAGAGGGTTCCCCTTTCTCTGCATCCTCCCCAACACCTGGTGTTTCCTGTGTTGTTAATTTTAGCCATTCTGACAGATGTGAGGTAATATCTTATTGTAGTTTTGATTGCATTTCCCTAATGATGAGTGATGTTGAGCATTTTTTCATCTGTTGGCCATCCAGATGTCTTCTTTGGAAAAATATCTATTCATATCTTCTGCCCATTTCTTAATTGGATTATTAGTTTTTTGGGGTGTTGAATTTGATAAGTTCTTTATAGATTTTGGATACTAAGCATTTATCAGATATCATCTGATAAAATAACAGAATATTTATCATCTGATAAAATATCTTCTCCCATTCTGTATGTTGCCTTTTAGTTTTGTTGATTGTTTCGTTCTCTGTGCAGAAGCTTTTAATCGTGATGAAGTTCCAATAGTTCATTTTTGCTTTTGTTTCCCTTGCCTCCAGAGACATATCTAGTAATAAGTTGCTATGGCCATTGTCAAAGAGGTTGCTGTCTGTATTCTCCTCTAGGATTTTGATGGATTCCTGTCTTTCATCCATTTTGAATTTATTTTTTGTGTATGCTGTAAGAAAGTGGTCCAGTTTCATTCTTCTGCATGTTGCTGTCCAGTTTTCCCAACACTTGTTTAAGAGATTGTCTTTTTTTTCCAACAGATATTCTTTCCTGCTTTGTTGAAGATTAGTTGACCATATAGTTGAGGGTCCATTTCTGGGCTCTCTATTCTGTTCCATTGATCTATGTGTCTGTTTTTGTGCCAGTACCATGCTGTCTTCATGATTACAGCTTTGTAATAGAGCTTGAAGTCTGGCATTGTGATGCATCCAAATTTGCTTTTCTTTTTCAAGATTGTTTTGGCTATTCAGGGTCTTTCACAATTCCATACAAATTTTGGGATCGTTTGTCTGACTCTTTGAAAAATGCTAGTGATATTAGAAACTCTCACCTAATAGGAGAAGCAGGCAAAACTGTGAGAGAAATACTGATTTATGCAAGTATGGGATAGCCCATTTCCGTCTCACCCTTGCTATAATATCACTTTGCTTATCTTTTCCAGATCAGTAAAGCATAAGTAGACTATCATGACCCACATAGACAGAAGAAAGGAGGGCTAGTGGGTGGAAATGGATGCTCACAGGATCTGATGGTAGGTGTGTACAACTGTAAAACCTTCTGAGGAATAATTTGGTGATAGGAATCAAGACTTAAAGGTACTCTTTGGCCCAGCAATTCCACAACTAGGAACTTGTTTTAAGGGAAAAAAATCAGAAGACTGTACAAAGATAAATGTATAAAAGTGGTTACTCATCATAAGGCTATGGACTAATGAAAAGTCCTTCCAAACAGAGAATTATTAAATCAGAGGCACTAAGCCAAGTGGAAGGTAACTGAAATTAGTGAAGTAGATTAGGGTATGGGACAATAGGGAGTAGTGGCAATTAGGGAGCACTGCAGACCATGCAGGCAGCTCTAGCGGATGGTTACCATGGGTGGGTGTTGGATCAGGGCTGCCAGAGCTTTTGATTTATCCAAATAACCTGGAAATCTTTATTTTTTATGAGACATTTGCTAAGTTTTTGTGCAGGAAAAACCAAATGTAGTTGTGGGCCTTAAGTCATGGGATGCCACTATCCAACATTTTAATGAATACATTAATTGAAAACAAAACAAAAACCCCGCAAAGTAAATTATATAAAAATCTATAGTAGAACAGAATGCTATTTTACTAAAAATGATGCTATAGTTGTATCTTTGTCAACATATATAGTCCGGATGTTGCAAAATAGCATATGTAATATGGTCCCAAGTTTTGCAAATACATATGATATATATTTGTTGCATTTTGTACGTAGAGGGAAAAAGAGTTGCATTATGTTCACTAAAATCAGTATGGCCATCTCTGGGTGAGGAATTCAGGGACAGTTTGATTTTTTATTCTCTATTTTTTCTACTTTGAGTATATATTATATAATAAAATTTAATTAAAAATAGCAAAATGTGTTTCATTCTACAATGGAAAAGGCGATACAAAATGCAGCAGAACAGAATGAGAAGAACCTGAAGATGGCAGAGAATTTAATAGGAAATTAAGAATGCACTCAAACTTTTGGAGTCAAAAACTAATGCATTCAAAAGCCAATTTGACAAATAGGTTTTATATTAGTAGCAGGGTTATTTTCCAAAAGGATACCAGAGTTACAAAGATAAATAAGATAGACTCTCTTCCCTCTAGGAGTCCATGGTCTAATGAGGATCTCCCAGTGTTACCTTTTAATTGTGTAACTTAGAAATGTAATCACAGAATAAAATAAGGGCATAAGGACAAAGGAACTTAGAAATTGGAAAAACTGTAATTTTATTTTTGTGGCCTGATTTACAATGTCAGGATGATAAAAGTCACAGAAATCAATATCATTATGGAATTATATTTGATTTTAACTGGGAAAATGTCATGACATAATTTTGAGGTATTTTAAAATACAGGGGAATAATTGAATACTAATAATTTTATAAGCAAATTCTACACAGAAAAGTTACAACTGATATATGTAATTTGTTTTCTTGGGATTCCTAATATAATTAGATAAGTGCCATGTTCCAAATATAATGGCTGTTCCTTTTTTCTAGTGTCAAAATCTATATAAGACAGGTATATCTTGGACAAAAATACAAAGAAATTTAGTTTCTAGAAAGGTTCCTCATCATGAAAAGTTGTTAAAAAAAAGTCACATACCTCAAAGATGATCCTTTTAGGACACTTTGCTGTAGTTTTTATTATGATGAAAAAAATGGAAGAATTAAAACAATGAAAATTTCAGCTAGTTAAAATTTTAATTTGTGCTTTGTAAAAGCATCTTGTAGAATTTCACAAGAAGCAGTAAAGACAATTAAAATATATACATTGAGCAGTCACTTGCAAAATGAAGCATGAATTGACATGATGAAATGTGCAAATGACATAAAATGGTGGGTGGGGGATGATAAGCATAAAGGACACAATGAAACCGAGGGAACTGGCTGACTAGAAAGAGCATATGTAAATAAACGGTATCTGTAATTCACTATATAGAAATGTAAGGTATGATCCTAGACACTAAATTCAAAAGGAATGTGCTGTCAGTAGCCATATGCTCCAAAACATTTAAGAGGAAAAGAATCTCTGGGTATTGGTAGAAAAGCACAATAAATGTTCCTGCATAGGTTTTCAGAGCAATAACCCCCTGCACAGTTCCAAGAGGCACTAATAAATACACCAGGTTTAAGTAGAGGGAATTATGAAAGGATTTTTAAAAGTGTTGCTGGGATCATGTATAGAAAACCCCATGCACTTTCTTTTACTTTAAAAGTAGGGAAATGATAAAGCTTAGAAAAACAACAGTGTAATACCAAAAGGATAAAAATCTAAGATTTACTGAAAATAGAAAAAGAGATACATGAAAGAGCACCAGTCATAATCAAGGCTCAAAGAAAAAGTGTAGGTCACAATTCTGTACTTTTCTAGGGATATCTCTTTTTACAAATCACATTTTCAAACTTGTGTTACTTTTATAAAAACCCCTTTTCAGTGTTTTTGTTAGACTGATCTGAGCATTCACTCCTTTCAGACAAAACCGGATTGGTCCTGAATAAAGAAATTCTTAAACCTTTATCCTTAAAGACTATACCTGGTGGCACTGAGCTTATATGTTTACCATCCTGATGCACACTTTTCCCATTAACTTCCTCATCAGACTCAGGTTTCCAGGTACACTGGACTTGCAGGAGTGAGATTGTGACCACAGCTCTAGCTTACTCTGGGCAATGGCCAGGATGAGAGCACTTGCTGGACCAGATCAGGTTTTAGGGTCCAAACCTTTTTCTTCTCTTTGATCTTTGCTATCACTTCCTCTGCCTGCTCCTTCAGAACCAACTCTTTCCCCAGTGTGAAGTCCGATGTGTAACCCCCATTTCACAGCCATTCTGTGGGGAAGAAGATCAGGGTACTTGCTCTGGGAGGACTCCTGGAATTGATCACATTTTATACAAATTTGAGTTAGGATCATTTGAAATATTATGACTTAAAATATTAATGAAATTTTACTGCCACATCCTACTGGAGATTAAGTGACTTGCTATGGTAACTTTTCTTACAAGTATTTTTTAAAACCCAAGAGTTCAGGAGAAACCTTAGGCTCTGCTTGCATGTTCTTCATTTATGCTAAAAATCAAGGTCAAGAGAGTTTGTCCCATGTTCCAAATTAAAAACAAAAACAAAAGCAACAAAATCAAGACTTGCATACTTTCAATGACTGACAGGCCCAGTAATTTGCAGACTAGTCTATTTTTATAGCTGGTAAACAGAAATGACAGCTAACCATGTCGCAGTCTTACAGGGACTGGCACTTCTTGGGGGGAGGGGTTTGGTCAATATATTACTCCTCTCTTGACCTCCATGGTTATTATACTTCGAAATCTGAAAAACTCTCCTCTAACAATATCATGAACATTCACTAAGAGGTGGAGATAAAGCTAGTGCTAGGTAACTCACCTGAAAGTTAGCAATTTTGGAACCAAAGCTAGATGTCAGGAAACATCACAAAGAAGGCCAAATATTGCCATGCTAATTTAGGAGAGAGCACTCTGCAAAATGTCAGCAATAATACTGAGACAATTAAAAAAAAAAACAGCCTTAAGCAAAACTACATTCTAAAGATTATAGATATATGCAGGCAGGATATATCCCCAATACTTTCCATTTATTCCATTGGGAGAAATAATCTTGAATAATGCCAGTTTTGAATTATGGGGGGACCCTTAGGAATGCATGCCTCCATTGCATAAAACTCAACTACCCTGTAACTCTGAGATTGCCTTGAGAGGTAACCTTAACTGCAGTCCTTCCCCCACCCCCTACTGTACCCTGAGTCTTCTGAAGCCTGGGGCTTCAGCTTGCTTGAAATTTTTGAGCTCTGATGACCCAGACAACACAAACTCCAGAAGACCAGCAGTACTTGAAAATCTGCCTGCGCTTCACTTGTCTCACTGTTGAGTGGTTTCGTGCCAGCAAACTTTGTTCAATTTGTTCAATGTAATAGAAGATCAACCGATATACTTGTCATGTACTTTTGAAGACTTATTTTGTTTTAGGTTGAATTATCTGTGTAGATTTTTTTGGAGGGGGTGTTCATAATAGAACACTGCTGAAAAGCCTGGATATATGTCTCTGGTACAAATTCTGAGTTTTTCTATTATATTAGCATCTACAGTTTCTTAGATTGCACCTGATTGGTACTTGATAAACACATAACAAAATGATGGAAAGTATGAAATAAATTTTGTGGTCTTGCCTAGCTGCCTAAACAGTATTCCTAATATTTCATCCACAGTAAAATACATTCTGAGCTCCCAATAACTGAGGTGCCGTTGGAACTTACACTGCCGATTTAAATTAAGTCTGGTTTGTAAACAATAAGTTGAGAACCATTGCTGCAAATAGATTATTTGTGTCCACAATTAACGCTGCAGAAAGCAAATTATGCCATATCTCTTGGGCAGCAAAATCCTTTTCTAGTCAACCTATGACGACTGTGCTTTAACTTCCTATCTCCAAGAAATGAATCCATTCTTTTCAGCTATAATTATCTTAGCTCAGAAGACCTAGGCATTTTTTTTTTTTTTCTGCAGAGTCTCAATGATTCATCATAAGAAACAGAAACTGGCCAAAATAAATTGTGCAAAGATTCCTCAGGGAAAAGAGCTACATAACTGATTGTGGATTCATTTTTGCAGTCAGTATTCTTTCTGTAAGTTAATTGTGTCCATTTAAGGTCATCAAAACAAAGCAAAACACAACAAACAAACAAAATACATTTCACTTAGGACATTTTGTTAATGATAGTTTTGTATCTTTAATAAAGATGCACATGTATTCCCATCAATAGTGGGCTAATAATGCCAAGTTTATGAAATTGCAGCCTCTGAAAAGACATATTCATCTCTGTCATGCTGTTTCTTGGCCTCACATTGGTTCAGAAAGATAAATACATCTAATGATTATTGTACCACTTAATGGCCTACTAGATCCATAAGATGTTTCATAGACCAGTTTCAAAGAATTGTGACAAGCAAAATTATGATTTGAACATGAAATCAAAATCTTTCGGTTTTAGTGAAAGAAAACTAAAGATGGAGGGCAGCTTACAAAGTGGTGAATGTTTGTGGCTTATGGCATGTTTCCTTTTTTTTTTTTTTGTATAGAAAATCTAGATAGAACTTAAAAAATTTACAAAAGGAACTCATATATAGCAAGAGTATATGCTAACATGGAAGATGTTAATAGTGCTATTAACCAGTGTGATTTCTATCATTATCAGCCATTATTCTAAGAATGGTAAGTGGCAGATAAAGAGCTCAGCTGAAATTTCCATCTTTTTTGTAGTCAGCATGTAAAATGCATATACTATCTCTAAATTGTCACCCTTTTGTCACAAATTGCTCATTATATTTGCTTAGACTTGTGAAATGGAAAATATTTTATTTAAAGGAAATAAAGGCAGGAAACATTGAGTAAAAGACCTGTTACTGTTTCTAGAATGTGTATTTTAAAATCTTTAGTAGTGGTCCTAGACTATGGATGAGTCAATAGAAGCTAGGAAATCTGGCAATTAAAAAAAAAAAAGGAAGGAAGGAAAATAAAAGAAATGGGAAAAAAGGAAAAAAAAAAAAAAAAAGCTGAACTGTGACTAATGTGACCTGGAGAGAAGCTCTAGATTTTTTTTTTTCTAATTAAAAGTAATTTTGAAAGCCTCGTTTGAAAAGGACCTCAATGAAGCAGTTCAGGAAGCTCTTGAAATCATCTGTAAGTGACTTATTTCAATCAGGAGTTATGCTGGTTAATATTTAGTGATTAAATGTGCATATATAAGTGAATATAATGCTACACATGAAAAGTTGTTAATACTTATGTATCACATTCAAGGATTAAAAGGCAGATAGGATTTTGGTCTGATCTAAAGACCAAAAGACAGAAAAGGAAGTAAGGAGAAAAAAAGATAGTTTATATTGTTCTCTTTAGGAAAGAATGTGGCAATATTAATTTAATTTTTTCCAGGATAACATAATCTCTGACATTTAGTTGCTGTTCTACTTTTGGGGCTGTTTCTTAGATGCTTAATGTTGAAACAGTGACTTGACATCCTAAAGCCAGGAGATACCATGTTGCAGTATTTGAATTTATGTTAAACTTTTCTTTATGCAGAATTTAAACAGTTTGTACTTTGTAAATGTCCAGTAGATAGAATTTAAATTCATGTAGTGTTCAATGAGGATGGTTGTACATAGCAATAACCCATAGATTACCAGACCTTCAAGTGATTTTTGAACCATCATCATAGAAAAATTAAATTTTGTTCTGGGGTAGCTTCAGTGCAAAACTGGATTTGAAATCTGTAAGAATTTTGAATATGTATATAACACGTATGAAAGCTCTCAGCTTATAAAAAAAAAATTAACTATCTCCTGCCGTTCTGACTGCATTAGAATTGACTGCATCATATTATGGTCTCTAAAAAATGCTATTTAAAAGGAAAATGTTCCATGAATGGGTAAGCCTTTATAATATAGAGGGCATTATTATAAACATTAAAAATATATTTATTAAAAATAAGCATTTCTTTTTAGGGTATTTGATAAGTGTTTGACATCCACCATTTTAAGCCAGGGCACTAAAACTGCATCAATAGTGTGTGCAGTCTCTAATATATGCTTTTTAATCATTCTTCTTGCTTCTTCAAGCAAAAACAATAGCTTACACTCATTGGCATTAAATGACAGAAATCACAGTTAGTAATTCTGGTTGAAGTCTTTTGTTAATACCTCATATTTATCAAAAAATTCCCTGTTCTAGGTTATAATGTATACTGCAATTGAAAAAACACAAATGGTACCAGAGAGCATACGGTTTTTTAATTTCCTTAAAAATAAAAAGCTAGGGAATTAAATGCCTGCTAATGAAGTGTTACATTTCTTAGTTTTCTGCAACTCATTTTAATTGAAAAAAATCCCTTAAAGTGTCTCCCATTCTCCAATTCTCAGAAGAGAAATAAGAATGATATATAAAAGAACATGTAGTTCAATGACTAAAAAACTGAAGCAAACGAGCCTTTCTTTTAAAAATTTGCATTCTTTATATATACGTGAGAAGAGGTACAGAGTTCAGATGTTCAGATTCGTTTTTAACAGATTTTTCAAACATTCGGATAGATATTTCTGTAGAATAATCTTAGTAGTTTATGGGAGTGACAAATGAACATTTTAGGCTCACCTGACCCCTGGCAACACTGAACTAAATTACCTGTTCTCCAAACAGAGCCCTCTATACATCTCTTTCTTCCTTGAAATGCCGATTAAAACAGCAAGAGGCTGATGAAAAATATGTTGTGTTGACACAGGCATAAAGCAATAATGGAAATATGAGAAATCATAGTGTGACTGTGGGACCAGGTAAAATGTGGATTTTAAGATATGAGTAGACTTCCTGAGGCTCGGTGCCATCCTCAGAGAAGGGCAATAGTCTGAGGGCTGGGGACAAGTTGAGGGGCTTAGCTCAAGGGTGGCAGAGTGAGCTTGTGTCTGTAAGGGAGCCTGAATGACCTGGGACACCTAATTTCTCCTCTATGCTCTGCCTCTTAACCAAGGAAATAATTGTGCTGTTCATGAAGAACTATGTTCCAATATTAACCTTAGTTTTGAGAAACTTTGTTATTAGCCATGAAATGAATGTAAGAAGCCCAGGGAAGTGTTCCCACATATTCAGGACATTGTCTCTATAGCCCCGTCGGAAGTTAAAGGGGGAGAAGGTGATGAGGAATATGGAAGAAAGAGGAGGAAGAGTTATGCCTGAAGGGAAAACAGGGTGAGAGGAAGAAGAGGGAGAAAGAGAAAGTGGAAGAGAAGGTGGAGAAAGAAAAGAAATAGCGTGAGAGAAGGCTAATGTCTGTTTTTTCAGGTGAAGCATGCTCACCGAAAATCGTATGTGTGAAAGTTTCTTTTAAGTGGTCAAATACTATGTGCGTGTGCACCTGTGTGTACACAAGAGGACACTTGAGCCTCCATGCAAGTGCCTGTGCAGTGCTCACTCAGGCATCCTCCAAGAATGCCGAGTGGGCACTTGGCCTCAGGGTGGCAGGGACCTCAATGGTACGACAGACGGAGCTCTGTAGTCTCTGAGAGTACTGTGGACTGGGCTGCCAGGCCTGTGGGACTTTGCCACATACCCACACTGAATGTTTGTTTTGTTTTGTTTTTTTTTACACTTCCTTAATCTCCTCTGCTATTTGGCTGTCCAGTTTCCAAAATTCTGAGATGCCTATGACTTTGTTCTGAAGGAATTTCAGTACCCGAGATGTCTTGGTATTCAACCATGCAACAGAGCTGTTTTATTTATCTAGACCCTGTCTTTTTCTGGAAGGATGTTGTATTTCATAACCAGAACAGGGAAAATGATAGTATCTGCTTCAAACTCATGAAAAGCAATGGGGACTATATCTGAATGAATTTACCTTTTTGATAGGAATGTACTCTTCTAGAAAATATGAAACATTTACAGTGTGCAACTTTTACACGTTTCCCCAGAGTACACATATTTCTTTTGCTCATTTATATACCTATTTTTGCCACTTAGGATTCAGAGCAGCAGTAGAGACCATATACACAGGGCTGCCATTTTTAAAAAATGGATCATGAGACTACTTGAGTGGGAAACAACGTAGGGGTGAAAAATCCTATAATTAAGTAATTATTCCCTTTATAAATCAGTTCATCAAGGAATTCTTTAAAGTCAAGCTGATTGCATGCAATAATCATTGATTTACTTGACACAGATGAAGGAGAGGATATTTCAAGCTAAAATTTAGGTACCACTAGTGCATGAAGATCAATTAAATAAGGGTGAAGGAAGGGAAAAGATGATCAATTGCCAGAGTTTTAATTCACATACATTCTCCCCTTTCAACCTCCAGAGCTAAATTTTGAGACCTTTTTGATTAGATAAGTTCACCAGAGGCCTTTTGCATGGGAGCTGAGGATTCTCCTTGGGAAGCACTTACCCTGAAGAAAAAGGCACCTGGACCAAGACACTGAATGAGTGAGAAAGTCTTTGAGTAGAACACAGTAACTGACCCTCAGCTTTAGCTTCTGTCTTAAGCGTCCTTACCCCTGACTCATGGGTGAGGCCAGTGCAGATTAAGGAAAAAAAAAAAAAGAAGAAGAAGAAGAAGATAGCAGGAGGGGAAGAATAAAGGGGGGAATTCAGAGGGGTAGATGAACCATGAGAGATGATGGACTCTGAAAAACAAACAGGATTCTAGAGGGGAGGGGGGTGGGAGGATGGGTTAGCCTGGTGATGGGTATTGAGGAGAGCACGTTCTGCATGGAGCACTGGGTGTTATGCACAAACAATGAATCATGGAACACTACATCTAAAACTAATGATGTAATGTATGGGGATTAACATAACAATTAAAAAAAAAGAATTAAAGCATGTACCAGAGAGACCTTTTGACCTGAAAGCTTTGCAAGTCAGTGGAACACAAATAGCACAGATTTAGAGATGCCTCTAGACATCGGGAAGCAGGAAGGGGAACAGACACCTTGTGAGCCCTTGAGGGACGACTCTTCCTTGAACAGTGGGAACATCAGTTGGCAAGTTCAGTCCCTGGGGAAAGATGGAAGAACAGTATCACAGCTGCTGTGGGAATCACCTTGGGAATCACCACAAATATTTGATGGGGATTTTGTACGGCGCTGAAGGTTTTGAATTTTCTGTCAAAGTCCAGAGCCAATGAGATGTGAATTACAATTTTTGCTGTGATCCTATTATTTTATAAAGTCTAGGAATATTGAGTTCAAACAGAAATTTATATTTTGGGGTAAGACAAGCTGGAATTTTGGCCTGGTTTGACATTTCAGTGTGCTTACAACAATGTTATTGGCTTGCAGGCATTTTGAATGACCCTTGTGGTAGGGAAGAGACTTCTGTTTTTAATCTCAGAAACTGTCAGAGTGATTTAGCACTTTAGGGGAATCTGGATGGAGGGTTATGTTCTTGCCAATAGAAATTGGGATATAAAACAACTCTAGAGGGATGCCTGGGTGGCTTAGTTGGTTAAGTGCCTGCCTTCTGCTCAGGGCATGATCCCAGGGTCCTGGGATTGAGTCCTCATTCCATCTGACTCCTTGCTCAGCAGGGAGCCTGCTTCTCCCTCTGCCTGCCGCACCCCGTGCTTGTGCTTTCTCTCTCTCTCTCTCTGACAAATAAATAAAATCTTAAAAAAAATAAAATAACTCTAGGCTCACAGTTAAACAAGCTCCAACCATGGCCAGTATTCTAGGAGCTTTCCTGGAATGTGTCTGGAAGGTGTTTCTGCCTGAGCCGGTCGCCACAACAGCTCCATTCACCTGGCAGCACAGCAATGTGGCATCGTTGGTTAAACCCCTTGTTAGTAGATCTTTACACAATTCATACACAGTAATGTCCTACAGACTCCCAGCACCCTATGTTCCCTGTAATGCAAACTTACAAGTAAGCAAAAAAAGGTCCTTGTGTACCCAAAATAGACTATGTCCCCAGACTAAAACCATGGACTTCCCTTCTTAAAGGCTTATGTGCTGTCACGTAGAGATTGTTTATTCTTACTTCACTGAGGTCATAATAATTGTGGGTTTTCTGGTTTCCCAGCTCAAAGTAGATTAGAAGTAACAAATTAGAAAGGGGCAAGGGAACGTTATAAGCAAACAAACTGGCAGTAACGAAGTGACGTTTATTAGGTAAGGAAGGGGGAAGCAAAAAATTAGGAACACAAACACAGAACTGTGTGTGTTTTACAGAATTACGCAATGATAATGATTCATAATGATGGCACAGTTATCAAAAAGGCCAATTTATGTTCAGCAGTTGCTATTTTAAAAAGGCAGAGAAGAATTTAATATAGTTTTCAAAAATTTACATAAAATGATATAAAAAATAGGTTTGAGCATCCAAAGGGGTATGTTTGAGCTATCTAGATGAAATGCATGGTCTGCCTCCTTTCCAAAGATGATTACTATATTTGAATTCTTAGAGCACTCTATTTGTACCTTTCTAATGGCACTTGCTGTTTTCATCATTGTATTACAGTCATTTGAGTTCATGCTAAATGCCATTTAACTCACTTGGAGGCATGGAGGAAGCTGGATTTAGTCTCTATCATGCCATGATGTATGTGACTTTGATGAGTCCGTCTCTCTGTGCTTTAGCTTTTTTATTTATTAGACATGGAATTTGGAACAAATGAATTTGAAGTCCTTCCAGTTTGTAAATTGTATTCCTTTATTTAGTAAATTATAAGAATTTGATAGTGATGTGCCGAAGTATAGATGGGTCCCAATTTTACACATTAAGGACATCTGTAGTTACAACCAAACCAATTACATGAGCCTATTGCCTGATAAATTGTCATCCCTTGCAACATAAATAAAGGCAATTTTTTTTCCAGTTATATTTGGCTTCTGTTTTTCTTTATTGCTTGGCAACCATTTTCTCTTCTGATATTACTTTGGAAAAAATGTCTTTGCTATTATCTCAGTCTCTGTGGTCCTAGTGAAGTGACCTCATCCATTGGCTCTAGAATGGTCAAATGACCCAGGCCCTACCGATCAGCATAAGCCATCCTTTAGAGCAGAGTGATTGGTTCAGTGATGGACATGTGACCCACGCTGATCCAGTAGAAGTCACTATCTTTTTTGGAGATAGTCACACATTAAGGAAATATGTAGACGCTGTACCTTGTTAATGTTTTTTATATATATATTTTAAAGATTTTATTTATTTATTTTAGAGACAGAGAGAGAGAACAAGGGGAGGGAGGAAAGGGAGAAGCAGACTCCCCACTGAGCTGGGAGTCGGCCGCGGGGCTCCATCCCAGGACCACGGGATCATGACCTGAGCCGAAGGCAGTTGCTTAAACGACTGAGCCACCCAGGTGCCCCAGTGTTTTGTATTTTCTGAAAGAGTACATTCCTATAAAAATACAAGTACATTGAGATATAGCTCCTGTTAATATATAAATCAATGTATATCAGCACATATATTTCTTTCATTTTCTGAGTAAATTAAATTACTTACTGTAATTTGTAACACACATTGGCTACTAACACAAATTGGTCATAAATCATAATAATGAGTTCCAAAATTTTGTTGATTTTAGATATTATTGATGTGATTTTTTTGCATGCATTTGTCCATTGCTAAGTAATTTTCCACCCAGATGCTGATTTGAAGTGGGAAATGATATTAACACCTTTCAATGACTTTCCCACCCTCACAATCTAATTTTAGAACATATTCATCATCCCCCAGATTAGTTGTCCTGCCTCATTCCTCCACCACCTATCACCACTCCCCCTCACCCCCTGCCCTGCACCTTGCTGACTGTAAGCAACCACTAATTTACTTTCTGTGTCTATCAATTTGCCTACTTTAGATATTTTATATAGATGAAATCATACAACATGAGGTATTTTTGAATGACTTCTTTTACTTAACATAATGTTTTTAAAGTTCATCAATGTTGTAATATGCATAAGTACTTCTTTCCTTTTTTTTCCTCAATAATATTCTGTTGTATGGATATGCTACATTTTGTTTAACTATTTATCAGTAAATGAAAATTTGGTTGTTTCCATCGTCAGAATACTGTGAATAATAATACTATGAATAATAATTTAGTTTTTGTGTGGACAAATGTTTTCATTTCTTTTGGGTTTATACCTAGGAGTGGGGTTGCTGGGTCATGTGGACTTAGAGATCTTAAACTCCGGTCTGTCTATGAGTCTTGTTCTGTTCTCTTCCATTTACTCAAGGCTGCTTTTTCATCTTCTATATAATTTATTAGAAGGGTATACTACTGAGATTTTAACTTCGGCTTTGTTCTTCGTTCTATGAGAAGTTGAATGAATAGTAATAATTTTCTTCTCTCTGTCCCTGACATTACCCAACACACCACCTTCAGAAAATAGTCTTGCCAATTTGTTCTGGGATCTCTTGTCCCAAGGGAAATTAAAGCTATTTCATGTTTCAAAGGCAGTAAACCTACAAGCCCTATGTAGGCCATTTGGGGAAGGGATGGGAGAGTGGAGGGTTTGGGTTTTGTAAATTTCTAAGAGATATTTAGGATGTGTTTTCTAAATGAAGGGAATAGTTGTGTGTATTTATTGGGAGAAATCTGGGGAGCAGTGTGTGAGATGCCCCTGTGGCTATGGATAACTATCAAAGGCACCTCTCTGACCTATCTGGAGATACAGCGAAGGACCAGAAGGTAACAATAATAAATGAAATTGTAGTAAAGGTGGTGACCACCAAAGTTCAGGTTCCCTGGTCTCCTGGAGCCACATAAATTCCCAGGGTCCATGCATAATCTTGAAGGTGCCAGACTCAATAGTGACCAGGACTGGACTGATTCTGCCAAATCTGGTGGATGTAGCCATATTGATTTGGGGGGAAAAAAAAGTTATTTAGGTGCTAAAAAGGGACTAGCTACCTCTGTTTTAAGTTTATAAAAGATGACAAGTTATATATCAGTGCTTTAAGATATATAAACAATCATGTTTTTAAATAGCATAAGTAACACTATTACCGACTGCATAATTTCCTTTATTTCAAATAAACAATAACTGATAGGGTAATTTCACTGAACCATAGAGAAAACAATTACCAATATAAAGACCATCTAACATTCCATGATGTCCAGATGTGAAAATTGGCAGCCATAGTCATTACTTTTTGTTTCATGCCATTGGAAAGCCATTTTTAAAACAGGAAATGGTTATGAAACCTGTTTAGCAGGAAACGTTTAACAAGTTATATTTAAATGAGCACAACTTTCAATGACTTTTTCCCTCTTTTCGAAAGTGTATTTTGGCTTCAGTATTTTTGTTGAGAAAACAATAATAATTGATCATTTATGGATTGCCTACTAGTTCTTGATATTTACTGGATGCTTGACATAAATTGTCTCTTCCAACTTTTACAAAAGTGAAAGTTTTTGGTGGATGTGATTTTCATTCTTTTATTAATGAAAAACAGGGGCTCAGAAGATCAAGGAAGCTACCCAAAATCATACATATGGTAATTGGTCGAGTTAGCTTTTGATCTTGGTCTTTCCACCATGTTTTGTTCTGAGAATTATTAATTATGGTAATAATTCACATTATATTATTGTATGCCTACTATGTGCCAGGCATTTGGGTTAGAATATCAGGGATGGACCAATTGTAACTAAGTTCTCCCATATTGTCACTTAAATTTTAACTGTCTTCGACATTTCCCTCTCATCTCCTTAACTACTTGATTCGTTCTTCTCATCTCCCTCCCTATTTATATCCGATCAGCACCACCACTTTTTTTTTTTTAGATTTTATTTATTTATTTGACAGAGAGAGAGACAGTAAGAGAGGGAACACAAGCAGGGGGAGTGGGAGAGGGAGAAGCAGGCTTCCTGCCGAGCAGGGAGCCTGATGCGGGGCTCGATCCCAGGACCCTGGGATCATGACCTGAGCCGAAGGCAGGCACTTAACGACTGAGCCACCCAGGCGCCCCAGCACCACCACCTTTTTAATAGTGTCCTGACAGTGCACTTCCTGCTCAAGATGTTCTAGTAAAACAAGTTATATATGACATAAAGCAAGGAAAGAAAAACATCAATGAGGCATTGCATTCACCAGGCTTCCTGGGAACAGCTGAGTGTGAACCTTAACCACAGGTTTAGGTTTAAAGCGGTTTAAAGAGAAAAATAATTTACAGTGTCAAGTACTATATGGACACATGTACATTTTATGCCACAATCAATCCAAACATATCAATAAGACCTTTGAAGCAAAGTCTTAACATAATAACATGTAGTTTCAGAAATGCAGAGTAACACTGAAGATAGATTTAGCAATTTCAAAGTGCCAGAATCATTTAAGGAATTAGCCCCAAACTCCATCTACTCTAAATCACATGGATTCATCCTCTTTCTTCTAAATATGGGAACTGGGAAGTAACTTGTTATTTGATTAGATTTTGACCAAACACATAAACAACCAGGAGAAAGCACCAAAAATATGAAAGTGGGGTACCAGTTCTCAGAACTTTCTAAACCTTATACATGCATACATACATACATACATACATACATACATACATACATATATACATAAATACAGGGCAAAACAAAAACCTCAAGTGCCAAAAATAAACCAAAGTGAAATAGCATGTAATGTATTTCTTCCTTCTACCCTAAGTGTTTCTGTGGGGTAAATCAGCTTGAAGGAATTCAAGTTCTGTTTTGATTTTTTCACCACTTATATTGCCTGCCCCGGGGATTTATGCCTTGCCTGACTGAGCACCCAAATCCTGAAATAGAGTGAGCATTTGGCCTGTGTACCCTCACTTGAAGAGTATTGGAAGTATTAAACTCTGGACTGAGACCAAATGCTCTGACTGGGTCTGCAGATAAAGGATGACTGTCTGAACTTGTTTATTTTTGCAGTGGGGGTAATTAAATTTTATTTCATGTGTTATTGTATACCGAGAATGAATTAGTATTATTTAAAAGTAAATGCCTAAAATGTTCATTTTTTAATTGTTTTGTTTTCAGTAATCCCCATAGTCTTGTCATTTTTTTTCATGTTCCTTTTTCATTAGTGGGAACATTTTATATAATAATAGAACTGTAAAAGCACTGCGTTTTCATTTTGCATTGGTTTAATCCCTTATCTAAATGTTCAGCTGTTCTTCATTGTTTTGTTACATACACACATTTTCCTTCATTACTGCTTCCTTAAGTAAAAGAGGAATGCATTGAAATAATCCAAGTCAATCTATGGACTTTATAATATGTGAGTTTCTCTGCCTGTGTAGAGAGTGTCACATTCATTTCGGCAGATTAATATTGGGCTTTAGTCCCTCAAAGTTGGCTCTTCTTATTTTTTATTTTTTTAGATTTTATTTATTTATTAGACAGAAAGAGAAAGTGAGAGAGATCACAAGTAGGCATAGCAGCAGGCAGGAGGGAGAGGGAGAAGCAGGCTTCCGGCTGAGCAGAGAGCCTGATGTGGGACTCCATCCCAGCACCCTGGGATCATGACCTGAGCCAAAGGCAGATGCTTAATTGAATGAGCCACCCAGGTGCCCCTCATAGTTGGCTCTTGAGGGACTTTTCTTTCTTTCTTTTTTTTTTTCCTTCTCTCTACTTTTTATTCCTACAACCTGTGGGTTTCCTGTCAAGGGGGATCTTTTATATAATATGTATTAGTATAATGAATCCCAGAGGTTTAACGCAATAAAATTTTGTTTTTCACACATGCAAAGACTAGTGGTGGTTAGTGGGGAAAGGAAGGGAGATCTTCTGTAGGTGTCTCCCTTCATACCTTCAGCTCGGGGGATGAGCTCTCTAACTCTCATGTGCCTCTACAACCTCAACATTTTTCACATCTAACAATATGGAGAGTAAAGAGTGTGTGTGAAAGGTTTCAGGGGTGTTTAATGGGTATGTAATGGTGAGGACTAGAATTGATATTCTTTACTGACTCCATCTTAGATACATAGTCTCACCTAGATATAAGTGTGTGGGAGCTGGGAATGGGAGTTTTCTTGTATGCAAAGGAGGAAAATGAGATGGTTTGACAAACATTATTTCCTTTGCATCATATGCTTCTTCCCAGGTGCTGGGGTAATTGCTTTCTACCTGAACCAGTAATACTACAATGGTTATGGAGAAAGAGACCATCTAATTAAGAAGGCAAAATACACCAAAAGATATTTCAAAAATATTACTCCCATTACCTTTCTAAAGCCCATGTTGTGGTTCTCTGTTGTTCTTGTTGATCCTTAGATATTTCAGGTCTGAATTTTGATTAATAAAGGCTGATTTATTTTTGTTCTCAGTCTCCTAATTTGTAGAATGGGACCCTTAAAATAACTGACCTGCTAGGCATGTAATTGGGGGTAGTAAAGTGATTGCTAAGCCTTGAGAAAAGTAGTTCGAAGGCATTACTTTCTTAATATATTTGAGTTTCCAAATACAACACCTTTGTTGGCCAAAGCTGAACAAATGTTGAACAAATGTGAATGTTAATTCACAAAACACTTTCAAAAGCAAGGTGTGTACAGCTGGAAATATTTACATTATTTTATGTATACATTAAGAATTATGATTGTATGGGTGCCAGGTGGCTCAGTTGGTTAAGCGCTCAGCTTTTGATTTTGGCTCAGGTCATGATCTTGGGGTCCTGGGATTGAGCCCTGCATTGGGCTCCATGCTCAACAGGGAATCTGCTTCAGGATTCTCTCTCTCCCTCTGCCCTTCCCCTGCTTGCCTTCTCTCTCTCTCTCTAAAAAAACATAAATCATAAAAAAAGTAAAAGAATTATACTTGTAAGTGGCTATTTCCCTTGCCTAAATCCTGCTGTAGGCTTGAAACTTCAACATGTAATAACTACTAAATAATCAGCAACATGCAATAAGTTGAAATATCAACATATAAGAACTATGAAATTCAAAAACCATTGGGGAAATGGTTCCAGAATAGCATAAACATGTCTAGGATTATCTTAGAATACAAAAATAACTTGAAATTATAATTATGTAATTATAATTATAATTATATAATTGTAATACCACCTAATTTATCTTGAAACATTTTTAATTTATAGTTGATGTTTCTTCTTTTCTCCTTCAAAAAATATAGGTTAACTTGCACCATTAAATGATCGACCTTTAATTTTTCATTATTAGAATTTTATCAGAGGATTAATGTGTATTTTTAAATGCTTTTGCATCTTATCATCGCAAAAATATCAAGCAGAGGATGAATAATGGGAAAATTGATGTTAATGTCTTCTGGCTTAGGATATAAGTTATTATTTGACAGCTATGTCCAAAGTAATGGAAACCAGTGCTCTCTTGCATGGTGACTTAATTTTTATGCCTGATTTCATGTCACATAAAATATTTCCTGTAAATATTTCCTAATTTGAGGTTGTGCATTAAAAAATTCACTGGCCAGGGGCCATAACAATAAATGTAATTGAATATAAGTTTTAATGGCTTAAAAGCTATAGTTAGTGTTCTTAGTCCTTTCTTCTTTGGAAATGGCTAATTTCATTCATCTCACATGTTTGTTTCTGGAATATTTTAATGATTATTTCTTAGAATCCTGTTAATGCTTCATGAAAGGTTGAGACACATTAGCAATTATCATTGGTGACAGAGGTATTACAGTTCTAGAAAGCAACATATGGTTCCGTTATGTCAGAAATAGAAAAGAAATTAAGACAAGGATGAATTTTTTTCCTATACAATAAACTTTTTATTTTATACATGGAAGTAATTTCTGCACTTCTGCTATTTTGTGACTAGGAAAACATATACATTTAAAAGTCAGAGCCTCGGGCACCTGGGTGGCTCAGATGGTTAAGCGTCTGCTTTCAGCTCAGGTCATGATCCCAGGGTCCCGGGATCGAGTCCCACATCGGGCTCCCTGCTCCTTGGAAGCCTGCTTCTCCCTCTGCCTCTCTCTCTCTCTCTCTCTCTCTCTGTCTCTCATGAATAAATAAATAAAATCTTTAAAAAAAATAAAATAAAAGTCAGAGCCTCTTTGACATAATTTCCTGACTCATATTTAATGTACATTAATTTTAATGGCTCTTACAATACAGAAAATTTTAGAATGGTCTTGAAAATAGGAAAACTATACACATAATCTCAAATGAAATGTTTGGGTTCATTGTAAAATGAAATGCTTTAAGGAAGCCAGTTCAAGATGGCAATGTTTGAAGACTCAACTCACCTCCTCCATGGAACAAGCCAAACTATACCTATTAATAGAACAATTCTTCCTGAAGAAGACTTGAGGGTTGACTGAATAGCTACTGAACAACCAAGACAGAGGGAATAGCAAGAGAACAGCAAGAGAGATGGAGACATGATAACAAAGGGAACCCCCCCCCCCCCGCCGCCCAATACTGTGAATGGCATTGGAGAGAGATAGCACTGGGGGAACAGGAACAGATCCCTCTGTCCTTGGGCACAGAAAAACAAAAATAAAAACAAAAAAACTTGCCTGAGTCCTGCTGTAGGTTTGAAATAACATATAAAAGAGACAACACTAGAACTCTGCCAAACAGTGGAGGAGCTGTGGGAAAGCTCTCCAGGTCAAAGGGACTGGAGAACAACACAGTTTACAATCCCATCCCACCTTAAAAGCCGAGACTGGAGCAGAGTCCAGATGACATAATGGGTGGGTCCAGTTGTCTTAGTGAGCTTGTGACTTCTGTGAGCCTAGGGTCCACAAGCCCACACCAGCCCTAGCTGCACTGGGACACAGAAAAAAAAAGCCACAGTTCAAAAGGGCAGAGGAACTGTGGGAACACTATTTCCCCCTCCACCTTAAAAGCCCAGACTGGAGCAGGACCTGGTTGGCATAAGGGGTAGGTTCAGATGCCATAATTGGAGGATCCCCATACTATAATGGACAGTCTTGGTGCCATAAAGTCAGGTCTCGTGATCAGAGATTTCGACTTCAGTGTGCCCAGGGTCCCCAAGCTGACATCAGCTGCCCTGTGGTCCTGGGTCATGAAAACAGCCACAGGTGTGTGTGTGTGTGTGTGTGTGTGTGTTTTAACTGATTTATTTTATTTTACTTCAAAAAATTTATCTTACTTTTTAAAAATTTCTCTTTTTGTTTTTTTCTTGTTCTCTTTTTTCTTTTACTCTTTTGCATTTATTTTTTATTTATTTTATTTTATTTATTCATGAGAGACAGAGAGAGAGAGGCAGAGGGAGAAGCAGGCTCCCAAGGAGCAGAGAGCCCGATGCGGGACTCGATCCCAGGACCCTGGGATCATGACCTGAGCCGAAGGCAGACGCTTAACCATCTGAGCCACCCAGGTGCCCTGCATTTTTCTTTTTCTCCTTTTTCCTTTTCTTTTTTCCTTCTTTTATTTTATTATTTTCATTTCATTATTATTATTATTTCTTTTTTCCTTTATTCTCTCTGTAAAAAGCTATGGTTTAAAAGAGTGACTAGCATATACAGCTATAGGTTCAGCCAGCCAGCAAAAGTTACCAAGCACACTGAGTCTGTATAGGGTTCACCATACAGAAGACTACTCCTTCAGCTTTAGGAGAAGTAGTCATTTTGCCTAACCCATAGAAACAAACACAAAAAGTCAAGCAAAATAAGGACACAAAGGAATATGCTCCAAAAGAAAGAAAAGGAAAAAAACTTTAGTAAAAGAATTAAATGAAACAGAGATAAGCAATATGCCTGATAAAGAATTCAAAGTAATGATTGTAAAGATACTCATTGGGCTGGAGAAGAGAATGGGGGAACTCAGTGAGACTTAATAAAGAAATAGAAAATATTAAGAAGAACCAATCAGAGCTGATGAATATAATAACTGAATTAAAAAAAAAAAACAAACTAGAGGGAATCAGCAGTAGATTAGAGGATGCAGAATAATGTATCAGTGGTCTGGAAGAGAGGGTAATGGAAAACACACAAGCTAAATAGCAAAAAGAGAAGAAATGAGGATAGATTGAGAGCTCTTGGACAATATGAAGTGAACAAACATTTGCATTATAGTGGTCCCAGAAAAGGAGAGAGAGAGCAAGATGTATAAAGCTTATTTAAAGAAATAATAACTGAAAACTTCCCTAACCTAAGGAGGGAAATTAGTATCCAAGTCCAAGAAGCACCAAGAGTTCCAAACAAGAAGAACCCAAGGAAGTCCACACCATGGCACACAATAATTAAAGTGTCAAAAGATCAAGATAAAGGATCCTAAATCAGCAAGAGAGAAACAAAAAGTTACCTACACGGGAAAACCTGTAAGAATATCAGCTGATTTTTCAGCAGAAATTTTGCAGGCCAGAAAAGAGGAGTGTGATATACTCAAAGTGCTGAAATGGAAAAACCTACAACCAAGAATACTCTACCCAGCAAGGTTATCATTCAGATTTGAAGGAGAAATAAAGAGTTTCTCAGAAAAGTAAGAGATAAAGGATTTATCACCCCTAAACAAGAAATGTTAAAGGGACTTCTTTAAGTGGAAAAGAAATGGCTATAATTAGATATAAGAAAAATATGAATAAAATGATGTAAAATATGACAACATATACATAAAATATGGAGAAGGGAGTAAAAGGGAAGAGAAGAGAAAGAAAAAAGATTTTTCTTTATCTGTTTTTTTCTTTCTTTTCTTTTTTTTTGAGAATATGATTGAATTTAAATGATCATCAAATTAATATGGACTACTATTTACTTAGGATGTTATATACAAACCTCATAGTAACCACAAATCCAAAACCTATGATATATACACAAAAAATAAAGAGAAAGAAAGTCAAACAAACCCTACAGATACTCACTGACCACAAAGAAAGGGAGCAAGAGAAAAAGAAAAGAACAAGAAAGAACCTCAAAAACAACCAAAAACCAAATTTTAAAAATGGCAATAAGTACATACCTATGAATAATTACTTTAAATGTAAATGGTCTAAATGCTGCAATCAAAAGACATAGAATGGTGGAATGAATAAAAAACAAGACCCAGCTATATGCTGCCTACAAGAGACTCACCTCAGACCTAAAGACACATACAGACTGAAAGTGAAGGGATGGAAAAACATTCACCATGCAAATGGAAATGAAAAAAAGCCAAGGTAGCAATACTTATATCAGACAAAATAGACTTTAAAACAAAGACTGTAACAAGAGACAAAAAATCACATTACCTAGATAGAGAGATCAATCCAAAAGAGGTTATAACAATTGTAAATATCTACGAACCCAACACTGGAACACCTAAGTACATAAAGCAAATATTAACAGACATAAAGAGAAAAATTGATGGTAATATAATAATAGCGGGGATTTTAACACTCCATTTACATCAATGGATAAATCATCTAGACAGAAAATCAATAAGGAAACAATGTCTCTGAATGACATATTGAACCAGATGGACTTAACAGATATATACAGAATATTTCATCCCCAAGCAACAAAATACATGGAACATTCTCCAGAATAGATCACATATTAAGCCATAAAACAAGCCTCAATATATTTAAGAAGATTGAAATCATACCATGAATCTTTCTTTTTTTAAGATTTTATTTATTTATTTGTCAGAGAGAGAGAGAGCACAAGCAGGGGGAGCAGCAGGCAGAGGGAGAGGGAGAAACAGACTCCCCACTGAGCAGGGAACCCAATGCCAGGCTCGATCCCAGGACCCTGGGATCATGACCTGAGCTGAAGGCAGACGCTTAACTGATTGAGCCACCCAGACATCCCACCATGAATATTTTTGACTACAATGGTATGAACTAGAAATACATCACACACATACAAACTGGAAAAAACACAAACATGAGAGACTAAACAACATGACACTAAACAACCAATAGTAAATTAAGAAATTAAAGGAGAAATTAAAAAAATAGATGGAGACGAATGAGGATGAAAACAGTGGTCCAAAATCTCTGGGACACAGTGTAAACAGTTCTAAGAGGGAATTATATAGAAATACTGGCCTACCACAAGAGGCAAGAAAAAACTCAGTCTAAACTTATACCTAAAAGAACTAGAAAAAGAACAAATAAAGCCCAAGGTGAGTAGAAGAAAGGAAATAATAAAGATCAGAGCAGAAATAAATGATGTAGAGACTAAAAACTTGTCAAATCACTAAGTTGTACACCTGAAATTACTGTAACATCAGGTGTCAACAACATCATATTAAAAAGAAATAATAAAATGCTTAATACTTTTCCTACTTTACACATATTCAAGTTCTGCTAGTTATAAATTCTGCCCATTCTTCTCATTCTTGATTTGGATGGGATCCAATGATACAGCATTTCTTAGAATGTGGCTAGTTCTTTGCAGTAGAAAAGGAGTCCTAGGAATTTTTTCCTAGAAATTAAGTTTTTTTTTTTTTTTTAAAGATTTTATTTATTTATTTGAGAGAGAGAGAGTGAGAGAGAGAGAGCACAAGAGGGGGGAGCGGGAGAGGGAGAAGCAGGCTCCCCGCCGAGCAGGGAGCCCGATGCGGGACTCGATCCCGGGACTCCAGGATCATGACCTGAGCCGAAGGCAGTCGCTTAACCAACTGAGCCACCCAGGCGCCCCCTAGAAATTAAGTTTTATGGTACACTGATAATAAACAATTGACAATAAAGTTTATCCATTAATAATTACCTAGTTTAAAAATAATTACTACTCTAATCATTAATGTTATTTATAATTTTACCCACTAACTGCTGTAGATATTTTCATTAGTCTATTGACATTCCTATCTTATCTAGAATGTCATCATTCTAATTTTTGAAGAGGAATATCACAGGGCATATGTTTGGCTATTAAATAATTTGAGTATTATTGTCAGTTCTGTTTTAATTATCTGGTGACCTAGAGTAAGGCATTTAACTCTTGAGATTTTTTTTTTAAAGATTTTATTTATTTATTTGTCAGAGAGAGAGAGACAGCACAAGCAGGGGGAGCGGCAGGCAGAGGAAGAAACAGGCTCCCTGCTGAGCAAGGAACCCTATGCAGGGCTTGATCCCAAGACCCTGGGATCATGACCTGAGCCAAAGACAGCTGTTTAACCGACTGAGCCACCCAGGCATCCCTTGACCTCTCAAGATCTTAAGGCTTAGTCTTCCTCAGTTGTGAAAAAGAGGATTAAACTAAAGCACTTGTTTGGTCCTTCCATGTCTAAAGTTCTATCAGTCTATGACATTTTCTAGTATGGCATGCAGTTTCAGAGTTCTAATATTAGCTAGAAGGGAAATGACTGAAATGGATGGTTGTTGAATGTCTCTCTGGCATCCATTCCTCCATTCCTTTAGCTTAAATGGTTCTGATTTTGTTCTGGTATCCTCTCATCCCCCTTCCACTAAACACACACACACACACACACACACAATACACAGCAAGTCCACAGTTCGCTCTGATTGGTTAATACAAATGAGAGCACTCATGCCCCTTGGGCTGTGAATGATTCAGGAATAGACATGTAATATGATTTGGGGCAAAAGGTGTCTCAATGAGGGATTTCTGGGAAACTTTTTCCTTCATCATCTGAAAGAACTTTTGAGGAAGAGACTCTTTTCAACTGGACATGAGGAAGGCTGTAACTCCAGTTCTATTTTTGGCAGTGGTCCTCTGAGAAAAGCAGTTATGATGAAGTTAACTCTGGAAAGTAGAGCAGAGAATCAGGATTCTTGACATCGTTAAGTTTCCAGAGTAGTCAACATTGGAAAATCTTAATATTTTTAGAAACTTTGGATTTTATTATTGTTTGGCCAGTTTGAATTAGGTTTTCTTATTAATGACAGTTGAAATATCCATACGCAATGCATTGTATTTCATTAGAAAATACACATGAAAGTGCCAGCAGGAAATAAGAAGTGTTATAGAAACTCAAGGGCTTAATTGTTTGATGGAACTACTTCTCTGCAATTAATGTACTTAGTAATTTGCTTATGTAAATATATTTGTCCTCTTAATATTTATTGAGAGCCTGTGTGGTGCTGGGCACTACATTAGGAAGTTAGCTTTAGGACACAACCCTACTGACTGAATTCCTCAAGGCCACATGGGAGAATGAAGCAGAGATAGACAAAAGACCAGGAATCTTGATTTTTAATATAACTAAAGGACTTTATTACAGGCCTTTTAGTACCCTGATACAAATTTTTCGCTTCTGGGAAAGAGACATTTGAAGTTAGAACATGCTACTCAGAAGACAAATGTCTTAGGACATTCCCACCTAAAAACAAGCTATTTTACAATTCTCTGACACTGTTCTAGGTGATAGAATGAGTGAACTATTTCACATCCATCATTGCTGTAGGAAAATTCAGATACTTGGGCAAATACTGTCTGTTGCCTTTTAGTACGTCCTGTCTGAAACTAACACATGATTAATGAATATCTCATTTGTTTTCATTACCATTTTCTCTAGTGTGGACGCTTTTAACCTAATGATTTGGTTAATGTCAAACTTTCTCCATTCATTCAACAAATAATAAGTTCCTACTATATGCTGGGCATTATCTGAAAGTCCTTCTCACTTCATATCCTTTATACCTCCCAAGAATTTTGAATAAATTGGCAAAAATCTTTACCTGTCTCTCAAGATGTTCATATTCTAATTATGTTTTGACCTTATCTTCTGCTCCTCCATTTTAGGATTTTTTTTTCTGATGTAAATAGATCTTTTTTAGTCCTCAAATGCGTTTGCAATCAACCACTTAGTATTTTTATTTTCAGAATACTTTTATTCCTGCTTTTCTTGGTTAACTGTTTTTTTAATTGTTCCAAATATAGCTCAAGTCTTTTCTATTTTGAGGAAAATTATTATAAAATTGGCTTTTGCACCTAAAATATTAGGTGTGAAGGCAACATAAAAAACAGTTTTGGAAAACATGGACTCAGGAAATTTATCTACATAGTCTTTTCCTAAAATCATTGCTTGAGGGTATAATTTGGTAAAACAAAGAAGAAATAGAAGAAATAGGACAACATGAAAAACAACAAAGTATATGTTAATAAATTCCCTTAATCCCAAAGATAGAGTGTAATTTAATTCTTCAGATAGGATTGAATACTTAATAATATGTTAACAGTGGTCAATTTTTTTTGTGTGTGTGTGGTGAGATTAGGATGTTTTTGTTTTCAAGAATTTTTTCTGCATTTTCTAAATTTTCTACTATGAACAGGCATTATTTTGACTTTTAGAAGATAAAAAGTCGTATTATTTCAAAATATATTACTGTTGCTTTATAGTGGAAAGAAAGGAAACTTTTATTTGAAAAAAAGGTATAATGATACAATCAGAAAGATATTTACTAGAGTCTTAGTAGTCAATTAAGATATTGCTTTCATGAAATGCTTTGTTTCTATTCAAATATCCAAAATATCTGACCATAGGATCCTGCTGATATTAATTTGATATATCCATATAATAAACCACAGTACTAAAAAGTGCTGACATAAAAGCATGTGTATTGACATGGAAGGATGTTAGTGATACATTCAATGAAAAGTTTAATTTTATTTTTATAAGAAAAATATGGGGAAAATACACATAAAAATGGTAGCAGTAAGTTTTCCTGGGTAATTGAATTCTATGGTTAATTTTTAATTTCTGGTCTCTACTTTTTATATTTTATACAATGAATATATATTTCCTACATAATAAAGTGCTTTTTAATATGTACTGGCCAGGTTCTTGTAGTATCAGAGGAATTACTTGAGTTAATAAAAATCAGCTGCAATTAGACATGGCATTCGAGAGCCAGGAACCTGCACAGCAGCCTTCTCACGGGGTCCCAGGTCCTCCATAACAAAGGTGTAGCGTAAGCTTCAAAAGGTCAGTCAGCGTAAAGACACCAGCCAAATTTGAGGAACCAGTCTTTCCTCTGTTGCCTTGACAGTGAAATTACCGAAGACAAGTTTTGAGTGGTGAAGCTTGCCGTAACAAGATGTACTACTATCTGGCAAGATGTCCTTAGAGGCACAAGCCAGCTTTATGCTTGCCTTCAACTAATGCGTCCAAGGGCATCCAGATTAATTAATCAAATGTGAGGATTTTTTACCCCAATTCTCAGAAAGCAAGAATTCCTCAAGAGAATAACACTGACTGAATTGTAATGGTTCGTGGAAGTGAGGTGGTTGCTACATATGTAGCTTCCACTTAAGACTTCAGGGTCTTATGCAGCCCCTCTGTATTCCATTCAACAATACTTCATTCATAGAGCCAAGAATATTGATTGAGCAAGTTGTCTGTGCCAGGGTCTATGCCAGATGCAGTGAAGAGTTAACACAAAGAGGTTACCAGTCCTTACCTAGAAAATTTTCTTTTATTATTATAGTGTATATACTTCTGGTTTTTGACTCTGTATTTGTATCTATATTTGCATCTCTATCCGTATCTATATCTATAATTTCCTCTCAAAACTTTGAAGCCATTGTTCCATTTTATTTAGGTGTTTGGTCCAGTTGATTAGAAGTCTGATATAAATCTGATCCTTATTTCTTTGTTGATACCCAGTTTTAACATTTTGGAAGCTTTCAGGGTTCTTTCTTTGTTCACTGATTTTAGTAAATTTTCGAGATGTGTATCTTCTTCTCATTGTTTCTGCTTATGGCTGAATAGGCCCTTCCAGTCTAAACACTTGTATCTTTCTTGAGTTTGGAAAGTTTTCTTCTACTTTCTTCAATTACTATTTTCTTAGTTTTTTGTCTCTTTTTCTATTGGAGTTAACTTTTTTCTTATATTTTCAATTTCTGTGTTTTTGTTTTTGTCCTAGGGGATTTATTCTGCCTTAGCTTCCATGTCACAAACTCTTTCTTCATTCTGTGATTCAGCCTATCTGAAATTTTTATTAATAACTTTATGACCTACTTTCCAAGAACATTTTCTTTTTCCTTGATTGCTTCTTTTTTATAGCAGTATATTCTAGTTTTATGGATGCAGGTGTTATCTAATTCCTCTGACAGTAATTTAGAATTATTTCAAATTTCTCTTCTGCCTGTCATTGGATTAGGGATTGTGTTTATTTATCATGATTCTTCTCTTTAATATTGTTCATTTTTCCCAGATGCTTGTTGACTCTAGGTTGTCCTTTCATATTTATGAACGAAGGACTAGTATGATAATTCTAGGCACCTAATATTGTAATTCTTTGGCAGTTTTGTAGGCCAGTTTATACAGAAGGCCTCTCCCTGGAACGGGGAGGCTAAGGGCTTCCCTTTAGAGTGTGTGGGAAACAAATAGACAGGTGAGCTCAGATCTCCATGACTGATGAAGTTAGGAGTTCAGGGTTATATCAGGCTCTGTTGTGTTTACCTCTGGCCCTCACACCCCTGCTGGGACAGCTTGCCAGGATAGTCTTTCACTTTATTTAGAAATATCCATGCTGGTCTGGAGCTTGTGTGCTCAAATTATTCCTTGCCCTTGCTCTGTTCTGTATCACAGAAAAGCTGACTCTGGCAGGTTGTGTTTCCTACGTATCATCTAAGATGGTTCTGGATGGATTTGTCCAAAAGGACACAGAGGCGGCAGGTTAGGACATGGAGGAGGGAAATGAAAAGGCTTCACTCCCTGCTTCCTTTCTGTCTGTCTCAGGCAGTGCTTCCAGAAGTTTCTTATGCTTTCCTTGGACAGGCTGCCTCTAAGCCTCTGTTGAGTGACCTGACCCTTTGCCTTCAGGAATGCCATGTCCACCCTGCTTCCTCCTTTTGCCGTCTATCCCCTGTGTGGCTTCTTAGCACCACCATCTCCTGTGTAATTGGTTCCCTGCATTAAATTCCCTCTGGTGTAAATACTTCCTGTTTTCCTGGTGGGACCCTGACTGATATAGTAGCTTGCTTTAGAGTGAGGACAAGTTCTGCAGCTTCACTGTGTTTTTTTGGGAGAGAGAATGGCTCATTAGTGTAGCTGTATTATAGACATTTCTTGAATTAAATATCCTGATGGTGATTATCCCATAGTCTGCCACTGTTCTTATGTTCTTATGATTGTACTCCTTCCATCAATCTGTTTTCTGTCTTCCAGAAATTTTTCAAAACTTTTGGTCTACTGAAAGAACCATTTCTTATTTTTATCACTCTTACTGATTTTTTTTCTCTTTCTCCTCCTCCTCCTTACTCATCATCTTCTCTCTACTGACAGTGTAACATCGGTGCCCCCTTCATGGACTCTGAATTAAAATCTTGACTTTAGCAAATGCTGGTTTTGTGACTTGACACACATTTCTTAGCTTTTTGGTGCCTCCATTTGTTCATCTGTAAAATGGAAATTGCTGAGGATTAAATGATATACATGCAGAAGAGTGCCTGGCACATAACAGGTGCTCAATAGAAATTAGCTACTGTTATTTTAGCTACTGCTATTAATATTTTTCAAATTTTAATCAGATTTTGGGATGGAAGGTTGATAAATTCCTGGCTCAGTCCACGATTTGAACTGGAAGCGCACAGCCTGATATTGAACTATCAGGGTATTAATTAGCATATGATGAAACAGCTCATACAGAAAGAAAAGTGAAAAAAAAACATGGATAAATTTGCTTTTGATAAAGACAAAAAGACAGGTACCAATTAAAAAAGCAGAGTAATAGCACACATTCACAAGTGAACACCATATCAAATAGCATTTCAGGGTAGCATGGTCTCTTAAGATTTGTTATCCATCCCTCCCTTTTTTTACTAGCTGTATTTCTGTATTGAAGCTTTTCACTTCTAGGGTGAAGTAAGTAAGGTTTCCTTTTCCAAATACAGTTTTAAATGGTTGGAATAATTTATATTGGCACTATCCCTTCCTTATAATTTTCTTTGTATTCTAGCAGCATAAGTCTTCTTTTCAACAGGAGATAAATGACATAAAACAAAATGTTCTGTCTTTTATAAGCCCTGAAAAACTATTTTCTCATATTTGTAAAAAATGGCATTGTAAAACCCTACAATAACGTTAAGTCGAGCCAATTTCAATCCTTTGGGGTTTTCTTTCATTTTAGCCAATAATTCAACTTGCTTTTGGTTTTAATTTAATTATAAGATTTAAGAGGGAAAGTTTCTTGGAAGCTATCTGGATGTCAGGTTGATTATATTACATTTCTTTCTAGAAAACTTGTCTTTCCATGTATACAGGCCTCAAAATCTTGGCTGATACATAGTCTCAAGTTTTTATTTAATTTCTTGATGGCAAGAGTCTTCTTGGAGAAAAAGTGACAGACTTTGATAGGATTCAAATATGTTTAATCTTTTAATGATTTTATTATGAAATTTCTTTTATGCTAAAAAAGCACTTTCTTATTCAGCATTTCATCAGTTACTACAAAAGCTATATTTCTTTGTTCCTTAAAATATTTATGAATTTTAAGTTGAAAAACTAGTTGAAAACCAAAAGTAAGTTGTGATAGATATATAAGGGAAGATTGTATTTTAAAATAAATGTAAAGTTCAACATTGGGTATTATAAAAGAAAAAAAGGATTTAAAGAAATTTTTTCTTTAATAGAGATTATTTTAAGAAGCTGTATTTTTTTTAAAGATTTTATTTATTTATTTGAGAGAGAGCCAGCAAGAAAGAGAGAGAGAGAGAGTGAATGCATGAGCAGGGGGTAGAGGCAGAGGGAGAGGGAGAAGCAAACTCTCTGCTGAGCAGGGACCCCGATGCAGGACTGGATCCCAGGACCCTGAGATCATGACCTGAGCTGAAGGCAGACGCTTAACTGACTGAGACACCCAGGCACCCAAGAAACTATATCTTTAATATAATTTTTAAAAGTTATATTTTACACATGAACCATTTTCTAAATGATGTGCTTTTGCCAGATATCAGTTGTCATGTAAGTAAAAAAAATGTACATCTAGAGATAGTATGCAAAAAAAATCTCTTGAACTTCATGTTTTTTGTTGATGCTGTTGTTGTTCTTGCTGAGTGTTTGTTTAAAAATATCTATATGATTGGAAACAAGTGATTCCTGGTCCCAGGGTATCACAGCTGTAGGACTCCAAACATAGGTTCAATATCAAAGCAAATTTTTATGCTTAAGAAATGTCTTACAAAATGCCCTTTGTACTAGAGAATCAAAGATTTGAGCATGGGAATAAACTTGACCAACCTTTTTTGTCTTTAAAAAATTCAGTACTTGCCAAAGTCCATCTGTTTACAGTGATTACTTACCTGTTTTTTAGAGTTTTCAGCATCCCTTTGGGTTTATGCACATGCAGCAAAAGTCTTTTTTTAATGAGAATGAGTGAAATCTTAATCTCAGTAATCCAAAAACAACCCTAAAAGTTGTCTATTATTTATGTTCAAAAGCCATAGCACTTTCAGCTCCAATTCAAGAATTCAAGGAAGGAAAATAACGTGCTGTGCCTTAGCAAGTATCTGTGACACCTTAAGGTTTAGTGACCTATGGGGAGCATTTCCAGTGAAGTAGGTAGTAATAATTGCTGGGAGACACAGTGGAATGGCAGAAAGTGAAAAAGTGGCAAAGTGATAACCCTTAAGTAATCACATCCTTCTATTACAGTTTTGAATGCTGTAAAAGAAATGTTTAACAATAGTGAAATGAAAAATGAATTATTCTAAATAGGTATAAGCCCTTCATCTTTATCTGTTTACATAGTTGTTTTATGTGAAATTAACAAATAATATAATTTGCATATGACTGCATAAGAGAAATATAAATAATTGCAGCAAAATAAAATTTTTAACCATTAATCTCGGTTGAATAAGACTAATGAAGTTTAATGAAGGCTCTTCTATTCCTATACACAAAATGCCAATTACCTCTATTCTTTCTGAAGAACAAGATCTCCAAACACATTTACGTCAATAAAATGAGCTTATTAAGCCTAGGTTCTAAATAGAAGATAATTCAGAGAGAGACAGAAATACTCGAGGACATAATGTTCAGAAAACAATGTATTAGGCATTTAATTGAAGGAAATAACTGATATTTCAGAAGGAACTTTCAGGATTAAATACAATTGTAAAAACTGTAAAAATATGATGCACATAGATATCAAGTTTTGAAAAATATTATTATAGCAATATTGAGAGCCAATGTTACCATATATATGCATTTTGAACACAATATACATGTATGTATTTAACACAATGGAAATGTGACAATAATATAGTCTTTTTATCACGTGGAAATGGGGAGTAGAAGAAAGTTCAGAACCCCGACTGCCCTCCTATGCACACACATGCAGCCCAGACACAAACACCAATATATGAGTGAATCCTACCTTCTGGACTAAGTCCTGTTATAAATAGTTATGATATTTTTTTTTCTCTTGCAGTGTTCTCAGAATTTCTTTCTCTTGTATTCCCATTCTGAGGTTTCCATTGTATTCATGTATGGCCTGTACTATTATTTGCCTAAAACTTTTACTTAAAATAACTTACTTTTAGAACTTGTTAATCAAGAGAAATTTCACTATCACTACTATGCAGTCAGTATCATTTGCCATACATGGACGACAAAAACAGAATTGTAAATTCTATCTAGATGTTGTTGCCCACCAAATGTTCTGAGCATGATGCCTACTTTCTCTGCATTAAAGCCTTTTGGGTGTGAAACCCTAGCCCCAAATTGAGAATTTTTCCCCCTCATAGAATTAAAGAATTGAAGGAAAACATGAAAGGAAATAACTTTCTTATTATGATTTTTTAATATCATTTTCCTGGTTAGAGTATTTCCCTGATACCGATAGTCTTCCGTACTAACTAGAGTCCTCTCAAATACAATTGTATTCCACACTTTGGGGGGCATTGTTATTTCTGAGTAGCTATTCTTATTTTAGTTTCTGTTTCTCCTGTTTTAGATGGGAGAATAAAAGTGAAGTGCCTCAGTAATATGTGTTTTTCTACTTTCTTCAGGAGGTAGGAAATACAAATAATGGGAAGAGTGGGGTGGTTAATCCAACAGAGATGGAAATAGTTCATTAAACAGCCTATACCATCCGTGTAAGATTGGTAACTCCATGTACAAGATGTCACCAGTAATAGAGTGTCTCCTTTCTTTACTGCCCAATAATGCCCCAGAACTGAAAGACAAACATGAACTTGGGATTGGAAGCTAATAAATGGGACACGTTTTCTAGGAGGCTGAGGGTAGCAGGGTTAATGAATTACAGGTGAGATTGTTTACATGAGTGAGTGCTGTTTGCTTTTCCTGCCATCAGTTTTATCCCTTCCAGTAAGAAGAGTAAGTTCACTTACAATAGAAATGGGGGAGGGAAACTAATACAGCTCTAAAACAAAGTTTAATTTTAAAAAAAATTTGTACATCTAAAAGAATGTTTTTGCTGCCTCTTTCTAATACTGTTGAAAGATTAATTTCTAGTTGACTATTAAGTCTTACAAGCTTTGGTGCCTTATAGAAAATGTTTCTGAAACAAGAAGTTCTAGTTCAGGGACAAAGCTGGTGTGGGCTTATGTGTGAGGGTGGTGGTGGTGGTGTGTATTCTTTGCTCATTTTAAATCTGAGAGAACTTGTAGAAGTTATCTCATGATCTGGATAGTTTGGGGCATAAATATTAGGAGAACAGAACTCTGTCTCCTCTGCCTTATACTGTTAGAACTGGCATGAGCCAAAAAGAGGCAACTACTGAGCTATGAAAAACTGTGGTGGAAGGGAATCCCCAGAATGGGCAGGACTTCAAGTGATCCATGTGATCAAACACCTATTCTGGAAGTAAAGATGGCCTGAGTATGCATGTACTTGATTCATGAACGGTGGCTAATGGAATGATGGACTAGTCGTGGATTTAAAATGAACACATTTAGAAAATTACTGATGAAAGAGGTCTAGGGAACATGTATACAGATGGTCTCTTATAATGGGCAATGAGTGATTTGTGACTGACATAAATGCTTATAGAAGGCTTCATCTGTGAAGGAGGCTCTTAATGATAACATAGACAACTTGACCCATCATGGATGTCAGTCAGCTTCATATCCCAGACATGCCGTTCCATGGGTTCACTAAAAGTGGTCATGGCCATCAAGAGTGGAGGTTATGCATAGGCTCAACAACATGGATCTCCTGTCACCAAGGCTGATCTGACTTCTAGATCCTCCACTGGGTATCCAACCTGACCATAGCAATGGACAATATCACTTACTAAGGGAACAGTTTGCAGCCTGCTTGTCAAGGAGGAGGTAGTACTTGTTAGGGACAGACTTATTTAGGAACACATTTGCCTTCCCTGCCTTCAGGGTTTCTGCCAATATCGTGATTCATAGATTACAGATTGCTTATCCATGGCATATAAAACATCACTTCTGACCAGGAGACTTATTTTACAGCAAAAGAAGTGTGGCTTTGGACTTCTGCCTATGGAATTCACTCTGATCTTACTTTGTGTTCCATCCTCCCAAAACCATTATTTTGATGGAACAGTGCAATGGCATGAGGAAGGCTAAGTTACTGTGCCAACTAGGAAAAAAAAATTTTTGTGAGGTTCAGTGCTATTCTATAGGATGCAATTAATACTTCTTAAGCCAGCAGCTAATATTTGGTTCCATCCACATAGAATATGTTTAGGAACCAAGGGACAGAGATGAGATTGGTCTCTCTCACTATTTTTCCTAATAACCTACTGGTAGAATTTTTGTCTTTTGTCCCTGTGACCCTGGGCTTTATGAATTTTAAGGTTCTAGAGAGGATGGTTTCTACCAGGGAACACAATCATGGTTTTGATAAATTAGATGCTTCCTGACTATTTTGATTTCTAAATTATTCTAAACCATTCATCTATCTCTGTGCTTCTGGTTGGGTTCAGGCAATGAAGAGCCTAGTGGGAGAGTAGAGAGAGGAAAAAAAGTGAGGTCAGGGTATTTATTTTTGCAGTCCCCTTCTTACAGTTAGCAAATTGGGGCCACTTGGTCTTTGCTTCTCATCTTATATGTGAAAAACCTGAACTGAGAGGTGATGTGATTTACCCAGAGGAATAATTTTAAAAGATTGTATTGATCAAACCCCAGAGAGTCTGGGTGGACCAGAGGTTATAAGCTCAGACAACCTCCTGTACCATCACGTGTCAAATAGGTGGGGAAGGTGGTTTGGTTAGGAGAAGCATGAGTATCACATGAGTTTTTGGGAACTGGAGAGGCCATTAGCCACTGTTCAAATGTAGCACCTTCTACTTAGCCTCAGCTGGTTGCCATTAAGTTGGGAATGCAGGGCTCAGTGCTGCCATGTTGTTTGAGTTTTTGAGAGAAGCTGAAATCTCAAATTTTGTGTGAAGTCTCTAAATTTAAATAGCAGTTCGTTTTAACTTTAACTACCAAAAGGGCTAGCAAAACAAACAGATCATCTGTGGGCCACATGAGCTGGTGTAAGCTACCATGGAAGAATCAAAGGGCACACAGAACAGTGTGGTTAGCTCTGCAGTGAGAGATACCATGCTGAGAGCCCTGGGGGAGCAGACAGGGCAGTTGCTGGGGAAGATAGACACAGGGAGAGCACTTGGATCTACAGTGATTCAACAAATGAGGAATAATAAAAGCCTGAAGAGTAGTAGGACTTCGGAGGAGGGGTCGGATAATAAAGATAATAAGGAGGAAAAATTAAATGTGGGTGGTAAAAAACAAGGAGCTAGCTAATGTAATTCTCAGGGTTATGGTTGGGTAAACATGCCATTGACCAAAGTGGGGAAAGCATAAAGAGCTGTTTGTGTGGGTAGACTGGGGCATCTAGAGAGAAAGTTAGCATATTAGATTAGAAATATGAACTTGGAGGTGGGTAGGCAGCTACAACAACTACAAATTTAGGTGTGGGTTTTTGTAGTTACATGCACTGGGAGCAGCAGTTGAGATTTGGGATCCTGATGATCTGGGAGGTGAAAAGTAAGGAGGGCAGAGTGTAATTCCTAGGGAGCATCAGCCTTTAAGGTGGCACTTATCAGACTCAGTAGCATGCAGAAAATGATGAAAACACATCAACAGAATGCTCCCAGGAACTCATCACTTAAAAGATGTGCTGGGGAGAATGTAGAAAGCAATTATAGGACTTTTCTGGTGAATTAATTGTTTCAATATATGAAAAAATGGTGTTCATATGTATGTTTTTACTTTGAACAAAACCAAAATTACCATAATAACAACTTGGACAAATTATTTTACCTTTTATTTTATGACAAATGTGTCAAAATTTTATAAAATATAACATATATTGGATTTTTAAGAACATGATAATGGTAATCTATATGTGTATTCTATTTTGTTTTATTGCTTGTTTAGGTGACATACTCATTTTTCATTGGGGACCATGCTGCTGAGCTGCATCTTCATATTGGGTGTCCCTTCAAGACTACTTCCACATTGGGCTTTCATGGCAGTGCAGTATGAATATGCTGCTTTAGGTAATATGTTGTGGGATAGGCAAGAGCATACATATTTTTGAAAATTCAACTATTCCTTAATTAGGCTGATCAAGAATTACTAATTGCTTCTTTTTAGAAAGCTCACTCCCCCCGCCCCGCCTTTTCCCCAAATTAAACAAAAGTTGTGATTGCTTACCTTCATTTTTACTTGTTGAGAGATATTTAAAAAAATGATTGTGGTTTTGGGGTGGAGTCTTTTGGGTTTTCCACATAAAGTGTCATATCATCTGCAAAGACTTGACGACTTCTTTGCCGATTCGGATGCCTTTTATTTCTTTTTATTGTCTGATTGCTGTGGCTAGGATTTCTAGTACTATGTTGAATAGCAGTGGCGATAGTGGACATCCCTGCTGTGTTCCTGACCTTAGGGGGAAAGCTCTCAGTTTTTCCCCAATAAGAATGATATTCACTGTGGGTTTTTCATAGATGGCTTTTATGATATTGAGGTATGTACCCTCTATCCCTATACTCTGAAGAGTTTTGATCAAGAAAGGATGCTGTACTTTGTCAAATGCTTTCTCTGCATCTATTGAGAGGATCATATCGTTCTTCTTCTTTCTTTTATTAATGTATTGTATCACATTGATTGATTTGCAGATGTTGAACCAACCTTGCAGCCCAGGGATAAATCCCACTTGGTCGTGGTGAATAATCCTTTTAATGTACTGTTGGATCCTATTGGCTAGTATTTTGATGAGAATTTTTGCATCCACATTCATCAAGGATATTGGTCTGTAATTCTCCTTTTTGGTGGGGTCTTTGTCTGGTTTTGGGATCAAGGTAATGCTGTCCTCATAAAATGAGTTTGGAAGTTTTCCTTCCATTTCTATTTTTTGGAACAGTTTCAGAAGAATAGGTATTAATTATTCTTGAAATGTTTGGTAGAATTCCCCTGGGAAGCCATCTGGTCCTGGGCTTTTGTTTTTTGGGAGATTTTTGATGACTGCTTCAATTTCCTTAGTGGTTATAGGTCTGTTCGGGTTTTCTATTTCTTCCTGGTTCAGTTTTGGTAGTTGATACATCTCTAGGAATGCATCCATTTCTTCCAGATTATCTAATTTGCTGGCAGAGAGTTGCTCATAATATGTTCTTATAATTGTTTGTATTTCTTTGGTGTTGGCTGTGGTCTCTTCTCTTTCATTCATGATTTTATTTATTTGGGTCCTTTCTCTTTTCTTTTTGATAAGTCTGGCCAGGGGTTTATCAGTCTTGTAATTCTTTCAAAGAACCAGCTCCTAGTTTTGTTGATCTGTTCTACTATTCTTTTGGTTTCTATTTCACTGATTCCTGCTCTGATCTTTATTATTTCTCTTCTCCTGCTGGGTTTAGGCTTTATTTGCTGTTCTTTCTCCAAGTCCTTTAGGTGTAAGGTTACGTTGTGTATTTGAGACCTTTCTTGTTTCTTGAGAAAGGCTTGTATTGCTATATACTTTCCTCTTAGGACCACCTTCACTGCATCCCAAAGATTTTGAACAGTTGTGTTTTCATTTTCATTTGTTTCCATGAATTTTTTTAATTCTTCTTTAATTTCCTGGTTGACCCATTCAACTGCTAGAACTCATACAGGAATTCAGTAAAGTGGTAGATATAAAATTAATGCACAGAAATCAGTTGCATTTATATACACCAACAACAAGACAGAAGAGAAATTAAGGAGTCGATCCCATTCATAATTACACCCAAAACCATAAGATACCTAGGAATGAATCTAACCAAAGAGGCAAAGAATCTGTACTCAGAAAACCATAAAATACTCATGGAAGAAATTGAGGAAGACACAAAGAAATGGAAAAACGTTCCATGCTCATGGATTGGAAGAAAAAATACTGTGAAGCTGTCAATGCTACCTAGAGCAATATACACATTTAATGCAATTCCTATCAAAATACCATCAACTTTTTTCAAAGAAATGGAACAAGTAATCCTAAAATTTGTATGGAAACAGAGAAGACCCCGAATAGCCAGAGGAATGTTTAAGAAGAAAAGCAAAGCTGGTGGCATCACAATTCCGGACTTCCAGCTCTATTACAAAGCTGTCATCATCAAGACAGTATGGAGCTGGCAGAAAAACAGACACATAGATCAATGGAACAGAACAGAGAGCCCAGAAATGGACCCTCAACTCTATGCTCAACTCATCTTCGACAAAGCAGGAAAGAATGTCCAATGGAAAAAAGACAGTCTCTTCAACAAATAATGTTGGGAAAATTGGACAGCCACATGCAAAAGAATGAAACTGGACCATGTCCTTACACCACACACAAAAATATACTCAATATGGATGAAAGACTTAAATGTGAGACAGGAGTCCATCAAAATCCTAGAGGAGAACACAGGCAGCAACCTCTTCGACCTCAGCCGCAGCAACTTCTTCCTAGAAACATCACCAAATGCAAGGGAAGCAAGGGCAAAAATGAACTATTGGGACTTCATCAAGATAAAAAGCTTTTGCACAGCAAAGGAAACAGTCAACAAAACCAAAGGACAACTGACAGAATGGGAGAAGATATTTGCAAATGATGTATCCGATAAAGGGCTAGTATCCAAAATCTATAAAGAACTTATCAAACTCAACACCCAAAGAACAAGTAAGCCAATCAAGAAATGGGTAGAAGACATGAACAGACATTTTTCCAAAGAAGACATCCAAATGGCCAACAGACACATGAAAAAGTGCCCAACATCGCTCGGCATCAGGGACATCCAAATCAAAACCTTAATGAGATACCACCTCACACCAGTCAGAATGGCTCAAATTAACAAGTCAGGAAATGACAGATGTTGGCGGGGATGAGGAGAAAGGGGAACCCTCCTACGCTGTTGGTAGGAATGCAAGCTGGTGCAGCCACTCTGGAAAACAGTATGGAGGTTCCTCAAAAAGTTGAAAATAGAGCTACCATATGACCCAGCAATTGCACTACTGGGTATTTACCCCAAAGATACAAATGTAGGGATCCGAAGGGGTACGTGCATCCCAATATTTATAGCAGCAGTGTCCACAATAGCCAAACTATGGAAAGAGCCAAGATGTCCATCAACAGATGAATAGATAAAGAAGATGTGATATGCACACACACACACACACACACACAGGAATATTATGCAGCCATCAAAAAACCCGAAATCTTGCTATTTGCAATGACGTGGATGAAGCTAGAGGGTATTATGCTCAGCGAAATAAGTCAATCAGAGAAAGACATTTATCATATGATCTCACTGATAGGAAGAATTCTTAATCTCAGGGAACAAACTGAGGGTTGCTGGAATAGTGGGGGGTGGGCGTGATGGGGTAGCTGGGTGATAGACACTGGGGAGGGTATGTGCTATGGTGATTGCTGTGAATTGTGTAAGACTGATGAATCACAGACCTGTACCTCTGAAACAAATAATACATTATGTTAAAAAAACAAAAAAGAAGATAGTAGGAAGGGAAAAATGAAGGGGGGCGGGAATCAGAGGGGGAGACGAACCATGAGAGACTATGGACTCTGAGAAATAAACTGAGGGTTCTAGAGGGGAGGGGGTTGGGGGATGGGTTAGCCTGGTGATGGGTGTTAAAGAGGGACGTATTGAATAGAGCACTGGGTGTTACACGCAAACAATGAATCATGGAACAGTGCATCAAAAACTAATGATGTAATGTATGGTGAGTAACATAACATAATAAAATAAAATTTAAAAAAATAAGATTGCGTGTGTGTGTGTGTAAACACTCTAATTTGGCTTGGAGTATAGTACTGATGTAGGAAAACAGGTGGTGGTAAGGCAAAGATTCTAAATTGGAACAAAGGTAGTGGTATTTGTAGATTAACTGGAAAGGACATTCCTAGAATTTACCCAAGCCTTGGTTGAATTGGCTTGAAGTTCAAGCAAGCCCTTCCCTTTGTTTGCTTGGACCATTGAGTCAATTCTACAACACAGGGAGAGATGTCAGTTCCTGAGAACAATTTTTCATTGCCAGTGCCATCCTCATCCCCAGGTCTGTTTTGCATTGGCAATGTCAAGCAGTAATAAACATGTCTTAAAATAACATCATGCCTTTCAATACAAAAGGTTCTTAATGTGCCCTTTGTCACACACTTAAATAAATCGTGTAGGAGCACTCACTATATAATGTGCTGAAAGGCAGCCATTTCTGGGAAAGAGAAAGACCCATTAACTGTTTACAGACTCAAAGTAATAGCAATGAGTAGAAAATGTATCTCTTGTGACCCTTCTTAGTTTCGGGCTTCCCTTTCTTCATTAATGCCTATTGTCTGCAGCTCTCTCTCTGTCATACACACACACACACATGCACACACGGCGTGCATATGCCCAAACCTTGAGTAAATTGGAATAGTAGAAGATAACATAAGCCTACCATGCCCACTCTCAATGAACTCCCCTCATATCTACCCCTAGAATATTAGAAAAGCCATTATAATTAGTTCAAAAGTTTATTCTGTTTAGTATTTTCCTTTGACAGAGACAGTTCAGTTTACCTTCTGACCAGTTAATATTACAACATATAAGGCAAATTTTCCAACATCTCATAGTACTTGAATGACTTGCCATGGACTATCAACACTAAATTGCTAAGCTTTTCTTACATCTATTTTTGTAATTAATTAGCACACTAATTTTCAAATAGATTATATATATGATATAAGATCCAAAATGTGTACAATTATATGCCTTTCTCCCATAGGCATTCAGTTATCTTCTCTGGAGGCAATCCCTGTTCTTATTTTGTGTGTAATTTTACAGAGATTATAAACAGAAACTTATACATACACATTTGTGGAAAAATGAATATGTATGTATGCTTTTTTACATAATACTTTACTCAAACTATATTAATAGAATTGTTTTAACAACACACATATGGATAGCATCTGCATAGTATTTTTCTATGTGGATATATCTTAATTGATTTAACTAGTCCATATTTTATGAACTATAGTTTACCTTTTTAGCTATTTTAAGTATTGATGAAATAAGTACTCATGTACCAAAAATAAGTTTGAAATGTGTGTATATAATACAAATTTCTAAAAATGTAATTATTGTTTTAAATGGTATATGCATTTTCAGTTATGATGGATATACCAAATTACCATCCATAGATGTTGCATCAGTTAATGTGTCCACCAAAAATGTATGAGAGTGCTTTTCTCCTCATGTATTTGTAAAACAGGGTATGTGCTTTTTGATCCTTGACAATCGGGTGGATAAAAAAAGAGCTTTCTCTTTTTGGTTTTAATTTGCATGTCTCTTATTTTACAAATGAAATTAAGCATATTTTCAAATGCTTAAGAGTTATTCAAATTTCTGTTCTTGGAATAGTTTGTCCATTGTTCCTTTTGCTGTTGGGTTGCTGATTTATTTGTAGGAATTTCTATTTTAGTAAATTACTTCTTTTCTGTAATGTGTGTTGCCAACATTTCGCCTATTTTTTCGTATGTATTTCACTATTGACAGCGGGGTTTTGGCCCTGCAGATACGTCTGACTTTAATAGTTGAAATTATCAGTCTTTTCTTTTATGGCTATTGGGTTTTGTATCACACTTAGAAAGGTGTTCAGCACTCCAACTTTATACATAAATTCTCTCATGTTTTAAACTTTTCATGTTTAAAAACTTAATCTACCTGAACTTTATTTTATTGTATGAAGTGAGTAGGGATCAAATACTATGTTATTCCAGATAGCTATCAGTGTTCCCACATCATTTTGACCAATCCATTATTTCCTCTTTGATACATAGTGCTACTTTTACATATACTTACATACAAATAAATTTATTTGGAATTTAGATTTATTCCTGGTATCTTCTTTCTGTTCCACTTAGTCTTCTTTTATTTCACTTATTTTTCAGATTTTTAATTACTGTTTATCTTTCCATATGAATGGAGAATAAATTTTTCATTCTAAAAATTAGAATTGATAGTATAGTTATTGAGATCATTAAACTTGTAGGTTAATAGAGAGAGAATAGGCATCTTTATGATATTCAGAGGCAGAATGACTTCTGATGGGTATATAGCACCTGACTACCAGACTACTTGTTCTTAAGTCCAGACTTTACCACTTACTGTCTTTGTGATCTTTGGTAAGTAACTTTCCCTGTTTCTGCCTGGATGATAAAAAAAAAAAAAAAAAGAAGAAGAAGAAGAAGGAGAAGAAGGAGAAGAAGGAGAGACGATGAGAGGGAGAGGGAGAAGAATAATAGTAGTAATGTCATAGGACACTTGTGAAGATTAAGAGTTTATATGCATAAAAGGCTTAGAACAGCACACCATGCTCACTGTATAATAAGTTTTACCTAATAATGAATCTTTCTTTTTTAAAGATTTTATTTATTTATTTGACAGAGAGAGACACAGCGAGAGAGGGAACACAAGCAGGGGGAGTGGGGGAGGGAGAAGCAGGCTTCCCGCTGAGCAGGGAGCCTGATGTGGGGCTCGATCCCAGGACCCTGACGACTGAGCCACCCAGGCACCCCTTAATGAATCTTTCTATCCAAGAGAATGAGATGACTTTCCATGTATTAAAATCTCATTTTGTGTTCTTTATAACATCTTAAGCTCTTTTATTCATATATATCTTTCTTCATGTAAATCTCTCACACAATTCTTATATTTATTCTGGGTTAATTTTTTTCTTTTTTGTGTCTGTTGTAAATGGAATTTCTTGTTTTTAGTTTTTTATTGCGATGTATCATGTATGCAATTATCTTTTTGCACCAATTTAAAGGGTACAATTTGATGTATTGTAACAAATGCATATTGCTGTATAACAACCATCAAAATTATAATATAGGTTATTTCTGTCACCCCAAAAAGTTCCCATGTGCTTCTTTTCAGTCAGTCTTCCCTTCCCCAACCCCTTATCTCTGGCAATGACGTAATGGCTTTCTACCTTTACAGTTTTGCCCTTTCTAGAATTCTATATTACTGGAATTATGTAGTATATAGTCTTTTGTGGCTGACTTCTTTCATTTAGCATATTGTTTTTAAGATTCATCCATGATGTTGTACAGTAGTTATTTACTTTTTGTTGCTGAGTAGTGTCCCATTTTATGGATAAATACCCCACATTTTGTTTGTTCATTTACCAGTTGATGGATAACTGGGTTGCTTCAGTTTTATGCTATTATGGCTTAAACTGCTCTGCTGTGAACATACAAGTAGAATTCTTTGTGTGGACATAGGGTTTTATTTTTTCTGGGTAAAAACCTAGAATTAATACTGTTGGCTTATATGATAAATGTACTTTGAAAGAAATTGCTAAAGTGTTTTCCAAATATGGCTATGTTATTTTGCATTTCTACCAGCAATATAGGAGTGCTCCACTTTTTCTACATTCTCACCAACACTTGGTATTTTCAGCCTTTTAAATTTCAGTCAGTTTAGTTGAGTGTGTAGTGGTGTTTCACTGTGGTTCTAAGTTATATTTTCCTAATTACTAATGATGATGTGCATTTTTCATGTGCTTATTGCTTACTTCTTAGTTTATTATTATTGAGTTATAAGAGTTTACATATTCTGGATATAGTTCTTTATCAGATATATTTTTTCCTAGTCTCTGGCATGCCTTTTCATTTTTTTTAACAGTATCTTTTGAAGAGCAAAAGTTTCTAATTTTGAGGAATTCCAAACTAAGAAATATTTACTTAACCTAATATCACAGAGATTTTCTTATATGTTTCCTTCTAGAAGTTTTAGTTTTAGCTTTTATGTTTACATTTATTCTTTTTTAGTTCATTTCTTTGCAGATGATGTGAAGTAAGAGTCAGATTTTGTTGTTGTTTTTCCTTTGGGCATATGGACATCCAATTGTCCCAGCATTATTTTTGAAAAGACTATCTTTTTTCATTGAATTACTTGGCGCTTTTGCTTAAAATTAATGTAGGTCTATGTCTGGGCTCTTAATTATATCCCATTGATCTTTTTTACCCTTACCTCAATACCAAATTATTTTGAGTATTGTTCCTTTGTAATAATTTTTGAAATCACTTAGTGTGGGTTCTCCAAATTTGTTTAATTTTTTGAAATTATTTTGGCTATTCTAGTTCCTCTGCTTATGAATTTTAGAATCAGCTTATTAATGTCTTCAGAAAACCCATCTGTATTTCTACTGGGGATATATCTATGGATCAATTTGATTCGGAATGCATCAAGAGGTCAATTTGGGAAGAATTGACATCTTAAAATATTGGGTCCCCTTACTTATAAACATGTCATATCTCTCCATTTTTTAGGTCTTCTTTAATTTTTCCTACCAAGGTTTTATAGTTTTCTGTATACAAGTGTTGCACATTTTATTAAATTTAACCTTAAATATTTCATATTTGTAGGTGCTATTAAAATGGAATTTTCAATCTAATATAGCTTGTTGCTGATGTTAAGAAACACAACTGATATTTGTAAGTTGTATTTGTGTCTTGTGACTCCACTAAACTCACTTTTTCTTGTTCTAGTAACTTTTTTTGTAGATTCCTTATGATTATCTACATAGAAAGTTGTGTCATATGTGAATAGTTTTACCTCTTCTTTTCCAATAGATATGTCTTTAATTTTTATCTTACCTTATTGCGCTTGGCTGGACCTAGAATACAATGGTGGCCCAGCAATGTGATTTTTTTTGGCCAATAGAAGTTAGAAGAGGGTTGAATGGGATGTCCTCATTTCCACTTTTTGCCATTGCTATAAGAAAATGCTAGGCTAGCCTTTTGGAGGATCAGAGATGTGGAATAAGCCCACCTATAGAAGGTAAATAAGCCAAAGTGAGTCTAGTTCAGGCCAATCTAGAACACCTGGTTAACCTAGCCAGCAAATCCCGGGTGAATAAGTGAGTGATTTATGTGAATCAGCAGAGCTGCGTAATGACCACCTCAGATGTATGAGCAATAAGGACTTGTTTTATGTCACTGAAGTTTCCTTGTTGCTTGCTATGTAGTATTATTGTGGTGACAGATAACTGATATGCCCATTAAATGAAAAAATGTTATTTGAATTCTTTCATTATTTCACCACACATTTATAGACTTTTTAAGTGGATAGAGGGAGCTTTAAGTCTAAAAGTCGGCTTCTTGATATATCTCATCCTGTCTTGATCTTCCTACTCCATGCCCCATGCTGGTGAATTTTCAGGAAAATCATCACTTCCATCTGTCAAACTTTTAAATTTGTATATTTTAAACTTGTATTAAATTTTAATAGTTTCTGAAAGATTCTCTTTGGAGCTCTTGAATCAACAATGATTCTTCATTGTCCCATCTTTTTAAAACAAGTGTTATCAGTTAAAAATGAAATTATATCTTGTTTAACATTTTAATCTATTTAGTCCTGAAAGTTAATAAATTGCCTTAAAATTATTCAAGTAAGTTACTTTATAACTGAAATTGGTATCAAATATATATATATATACACATGCAAACACAAACCACATGCATATTTATATAGACAATTAAAATATTCAGCTGACTTTATACTTTTTGCCTTCAAAAATTATGGCTTTTGCCACTTATGTAGTATGAATCCTTCAACCAATAAAGAAAATCTACCTTTTCTAAGAGAATTTAACCTTGCATTTTCTCTTTCCTGCTTTAATTTCAAATATGCAATCTCAACATTATATTAATACAGATTTTTGCATTTAATATGTAATAAAGTGAGTTGGTAAACATTAAGTTGTAATAGTGATAAGCTTTTAATGTAGTTAAATATGGCAAAACAAATCAGTACTGGTTCTTAATTGATTTTGATTGTATTGTGTAGACAATGTCATTGGATTATGTGTTCATTATGGAAAAGAAAGCAAAATCCAAACAAGTAAACCAGCCCTCTAGCATTTTCAGCCCTTGTGTCTATCCACATGCACTCTCCAGTGTGAATATTAAAAGGAATTAATTTTGAGCCACTGACACTAGTAGATGTCATTTCCTTAAGAATTTGTTTAGTTGGGGCGCCTGGGTGGCTCAGTCGTTAAGCGTCTGCCTTCGGCTCAGGTCGTGGTCCCGGGGTCCTGGGATCGAGCCCCTCATCGGGCTCCCTGCTCCGCGGGAAGCCTGCTTCTCCCTCTCCCACTTCTCCTCCTGCTTGTGTTCCCTCTCTCGCTGTATCTCTCTCTGTCAAATAAATAAATAAAATCTTAAAAAAAAAAAGAATTTGTTTAGTTACCCTGAATGAAGAAATAATTTGAAAATATTCTGATGCAGACCAACTAATTGCAAAAGGAGATGCCCTGGTGTTTTCAAAATTATAATTCAAAAGGCATGATTCAGTATACCAAGACAATATTGAAACACATTCGAATGTTGAATAGTTTAACATATAGCCATATATATTTTCCCCTCTGTGTATATTTGTATTATCTGAAACTAAGCATCAAGCAAGAATGGAAATTCTAAGATATCAGTTCAAAATAACGTAACTTTGTTGGCTCTAAGGGGATTTAAAGAAGATATATTTTCATTCTGAAAGACTGGTAATGAGATCAATGAATACTATCTAATTTGATATCAGTGATTCTCAAATGCACATATAATTTCACTGGAGCAAAAGTAAAAGTTCAAAAAAAATAGGAATTACCTGAATCGTTTTATAGTTCATGATTTTTTATGCTAAAATATCGAGTTGATTGTTATGAGGTCAGTTTCCCTAGACCAGAACCTAAGTTAGAGATTCCTGTGCAAATGACTTTTTTATTTTTTTTTGAAGGCATGATCTCAGAAGAAACTGTAAGGAAGTGACAGAAGCCAAACAGAATAGATGAAGAAGGTGAAAATGAATGAAATTTTAGCAGAAGGTTAGGTTCAGCCTGATCTCACATGGAGCTCCAGAGAGATGAATGGCACCCTGAAGTTCTCCCATTGATTTTGAACCCCCGTTATCAGTTATTGGCTATGGGCCAGGCTCCTCCTGGGATGGGTGGAAGCTTGCATAACCACAAAGACATTTCTGGGAGAAGTATTTCCCCTTGCTGCAGGACAGTTCTTATATGGAGAAGGGAGCAGCTGTGAGCCCTTGTAGCCAAAACTTAGAGTAGCTGGGAGAGGGGTACACTGGCAAGTAAGGTGGTCTAGGAAGGGAATTAACAGTGTCTATGACAGTTGCGATGCAGGTTCAAACACTTGGTCAGATAAATTATTTTTACATTTCTGATGCTCTTTTAGCCCTCTATTTCTCATAGTTCTTACTGCTTAAGATATTTCCCTATTTGTTTATTGTTTCAAACTAGTTCTAATCTAAGGAGGGCACGTGATGTAATGAGCACTGGGTATTATATGACTGATGAATTACTGAACTCTACCTCTGAAACTAATAATACACTATATGTTAAATAATTGAATTTAAATTAAAAAAATAATTGATTTCACATACATATTACTTTTGAAACTAACATTAATTATATGATGTTAACAAGTGAATTATTGTTATCCCATTTGATGGGTGAATAAACTGAAGAATAAAGGAAAAAAAGATGTCTACATTTTGAGGAAATTATACCATGTTTTTGAATATTCAATTTAGCACAATATCTATCAATTTATTAATTACCTACCATTGCTTAATGGAAAGTGAATTTTTTTTACTAATGACAGTTATTAATTCATCAAAGATGTATGGTGAAAAAAAATCCTTAAATGTAAATGTTTCTTTTTTTTAAAGACTATTTGAGAGAGAGGGAGAGTGAGAACAAGCAGGGGGAGGGGCAAAGGGAGAGGGGGAGGGAGAAGGGGAGGGAGAAGCAGACTCCCTGCTGAGCGCAGAGCTAGATATTTGGGGCTGGACCCCAGGACCTTGAGATCATGACCTGAGCTGAAGTCAGACACTTAACCTATTGAGCCACCCAGGTGCCCTTCCTTAACTGTTTCTAAGAAAATTTTTCTAAACGTAGCTTTATCTGTGAGGTAAGAAGTTCCCCTAAAATAGAACTTTGGAATAAGTACAGAGATAATCTTTTTCACAGAGGATGCACAATAGGCTATATTTGCTAGGAAAACTGGTGTATTTTGTGGCGTATTCTTTTTTATTTCCTTATATTTAGTAAACTATTCATTTAAAAACTACTGTGAACTGATGGTTACATTGAATTTTTATGGAAACAAGCATTCTGGTTTTTGTAAAAACTGTATTCCTTCTTTTTCTGTTGTAATTTATGTTTATTCTAGAAGATTTAGGGGGGAAAGGTCTATTTTTATTTCCCTACTTATTCTTTATACTCAGGGAATATCAGCAAAAGTGACCTTAATTTGGGCAGTTTTATTGATCAATTTCCTTTCTCTGGAGATATTTGGAAACCCTGAAAATATCAAGGTGAAATTAAACTCTTTTATTTTTAAAGATTTTATTTATCTATTTATTTGACAGAGAGAGAGAGCACGAGCAGGGGGAGCAGCAGAGGGGAAGGGAGAAGCAGACTCCCCACTGAGCAGGGAGCCTGATGCGGGGCTCCATCCCAGGACCCTGAGATCATGACCTGAGCTGAAGGCAGCTGCTTAATCGACTGAGCCACCCAGGCTTCCGGAAATTAAACTCTTTATACTTAAAGGGTTGCATGAAGTTATACATTGGTCTGATGACTTCCAAATTCACATTGTCAACACTGGGAGTCAAGCCCAGTGAACTTTTCCTGACAAAAGTTCAGAATAACATTATGAGTGCTCCATCTTCTTTTAATAGTCAGGTTTCTCCCTACATTTTTCTCTTTATTTTTTGTAAGAAAAAGAAACCTTCGCCAAAAGTGAGGGGGGAAAGTAGTGCATTTTAATAGACTGTAATACCATTCCTTGATGAATTCAAATTATAAAATAAGTCCTATATCTTATGAATAAATATATGATTACATTACCAAATATTTCCAGGTTGTTGTATGTCATGGTAACCCAAATCCCTCGCATTGAATTTCCATAATTTCCAAGGAAAGCATCACTATCCTGCTGCTAGTATAGCCAACATGCACTCCAGGCCTCACTCTGGGACCTTAGCCTCAGGTGCAGGGACAGGGGACAGTGTTCCTACCCTGCCCGGTTGGTTGATGGAATGGGAGGAAGGGCCTCATTGAGGCTGTAAGGATGGGCTTCTTGGCACTTATATGCATTTCTTTTTCTCATGGATAGGAATATCCCTTGCTCTTGAAAGTAATAGAGTGTCATTATCATGGCGTACACATATTTTACTGCCAAGCAACCCTTATGAATTTGAAGCCCATGTTCTGCTACATTTATTTTGCTCATTGTGCATATATTCTCCCCTCTAAGTATTGTGGAGAAACTTTGTCTAATCACATTTCATTTATGGTGGAAGAAGTTTTGCATTAGAAGTGACAAAGGGAGGAACCAGCATTGGCAATGCAGCAGCTCACCATGTAAAGCTTTTGTCATCTGGCAATTACAGATAAACTTGGTTGGCACATGATAACGGAATGCATGAAGTTTCTGAAACTCTTTGGCAAAGCAGCACACTATTTGTACCCCATTACTCAGGAGTTCCTTATTTTCTACTGTCAATTTAACAAACTAAAAACATTTCAAGATAGGAGCCTGGTCCTTTCTTTCTATGTCTCTGCTCCAGTATCTAGTCTGTTGTTAGCTATGTTCACACCAGCTTTTGGGAGAACTGAATTGATTTTGAGAGAAATGTGCCTATTGCTCTATGATAGTGTTTGCATGACCAGAGTGTTGGGTTAAGTTAGTTGACATGTATTGTGTTCGAAGTTGGAACAGAAAAATTAAAAAAATCCAAACACTCTCGTAAAGCTGATAGAAAGGAACCCTCTGATTTCAAATGCACCCTGTACCACAGTGGCTTCTGGTGGTGGACTGAGACCATGTTGCTGTGTAGCAAGTGACTTTTTATTAATATATCAATTAATATTAGCCATGGTGTGTCCTTTCCCAAGCTCATAATTTATACTTATGTCTAAAGGTGGCCTATTTTCTTTTAACAGTATGCTTGAGTATGAATGCAGAATTGTCTACTGGTAAGTAAACAGCAACACCTAAACTTTAAAAAGCATTGAGTTAAAACACTTCAAAGAAACTTTGTAAACTGATGTGGATTAGAATTAGTACCTCTTATAGTAGGAAGAGAAAAATGAAGCGGGGGGTGGAATTCAGAGGGAAAGAGGAACCATGAGAGACTATGGACTTTGAGAAAGAAACTGAGGGTTCTAGAGGGGAGGGGTGTGGGGGGGATGGGTTAGCCCGGTGATGGGTATTAAGGAGGGCACGTTCTGCATGGAGCACTGGGTGTTATACGCAAACAAGGAATCATGGAACACTATACCAAAAACTAATGATGTAATGTATCATGACTAACATAACACAATAAAATAAAATTAATTAAAAAAAGTTAAAAAAAAGAATTGGTACTTCTTTCAAAAGCAAAGCTTCCTTAAAATTGCAGAAGAGACTGGTAAGTTTCATAATACCAGTCAAAGAATAAGACAAAATGGATGAATTTAATTTTGTCCTCTTGAGGTTAACACCATCATTTTGTTGAACAGTTCCTGACACTCTGGCATTTCTACACTCCTTTGGTAGAGAGAAAAGGAAATAGCTTATGGTTTAATTCATAAATGTCACTATTTTAGACAAAATGGATCTTTAATGCATTTTTTTCCCAAAGACATGCCCTAGCCAGTTACTTCTGTGGAGTGAGAGAATACACTCTATCTCAGGAAATAATGCTAAAAATCAGTGGTTTACCAGTCTGAGAATCCAGGCTTGTATTAATGTAAACTGACTGGCCTGGGAATAGTTTCAGAATTATTACTTGTTTTATTTAAATTATGTTAAAGTTGGTTTTCAACATTTCATCACTTTTATATAATTAGTTTTTAACAACTTAAGTTATGATAGTAATGGCCCTTTTGAATGATGAACTTTAAAGGATACCAGACTTTTTGATTTAAAAACATTTGCTATTCTGATTATGTTAAATGGTGACATCAGAGTTTGACCTGGAAACTATGAATGCATAATTGTGTGATCAGGTCAGTGCAAAATTGGCCGAAAGTTTTTGAAGTTAGAGAAAATTGCCTCCAGTAGACTTGGATGATAGCTGACAAAGGAACTGAACCAAGTAACAATGCTTATGTCCAGTTATGAGTTTATTCAGTCACTCCATCTGGTGCTTCATATGTCAATGGTGTTTTATCCTTGCCTTGCCCCACTGGGCTCAGTAACATGATCCATTTATCAGCTACTCACAAACTTGGAGGTATTTTTTTTCTTCAGGTGTGTATTTACATAGTCTTTATGTTGAGGGCATATATTGGGCTTAGTTATATATACCTTTTAACTTTTTATTTTGAAACAATTATAGATTTACAGGCAGTGGCAAAAATGTATGGGGAGATACCATATACCTTTCACCCAGTTTCCCCCAATGGATACATCATTTGTAACTATAGTATAATATCAAAACCAGGAAATTAACATTGATACAATCCACAGAACTTATTTAGATTTCATCAGTTTGACACACACTTTGTGTGTGTGTGTGTGTGTGTGTAGTTCTATGCAATTTTATCACTTCTGCAGATTTGTGTAATTATCCTGACAACCAAGATACAAAAGTATTCTATCACCAAAAGGCTTGTTCATGCTACCATTTATGGGCACATCTATCCCTCTCCTTCCCATGCCTAAAGCATGGCAGGCACTAATCCATTCTACCTGCCTATGCTATTTCAGGACTATAAATGGAATTATATGGTATATGACCTTGTGAAATGGGCTTTTTCATTCGATGTAATTCCCTTGAGATCAATACATGTTTTGGTGTTCAATGATGAGTTCTTTTCTACTGTTGAGTAGCAGTCCATGCTATGGAAGTACCACAGTTTGTTTAGCCATTAACCCATTGAAGAACATCTGGGTTGTTTCCCATTTTTGGCTGTTACAAATAAAGCTACTTCCAACATTCGTGTACATATTTTTGTGTGAACTTAAATTTCCATTTTTACAGGATAAATGTCCAAGAGCACAATTGCTAGATTGAACTCTAAGTGCATGTTTAGTTTGAGAAAAAAACTTCCAAATTATTTTTCAGAGTGGCTTTACCATCATTTTTATTTTAGCCATTCTAATAGCTATGTAATGATATCTCATTGTGGCTTAAATTGGCATTTTCCCAATGACTAATAGAAGATCTTTTCATGTGCTCTTTGCCACCTCTATATCCTCTTTGGTGAAATGTGTCTTCCTGTCTTTCCCCCATTTTCTAATTGATTTTATTTTTTACTGTTGCATTTTGGGAGTTATTTATATATTCTAGATACACATGTTTTGTCAGATAGATTTTCTCCCAATCTGTAGCTTTTTTATGTATTTTCTTAACAGTGTCTTTTGAGGAGCACAGTTTTTAATTTTGAAGTTCAGTATATAAATTTTTCCATTTATGGCTGTATTTTTGGTGTTAAGTCTAAGAACTCTTCGCATAACCTCTAAATTCCAAAGATTTTCTCTTTTGTTGTTTCCTAAAAGTTTCATAGTTGTATTTTTTTTACACTTAAGTTTATGATCCATTTTCAGTTAATTTTCATATAAGGTGTGAGATTTAGGACAAGGTTCTTTTTTTTTTTTTTTTTTTCCCTGCCGATGTATGCTTAATTGGTTCAGTACCATTTGTTAAAAAGGCTATATACTTCCTTCACTGAATTGGTTTTACATCTTTGTCAAAATCATTTGGACATATTTATGGGGGACTATTTCTAGGTTCTCTATTTTATTCCATTGATCTGTTCTGCCAATACTACATGATCTTGAGTACCAGAGCTCTATAGTCAGCATTAACACTGGGTAAAGTAATTCCTTTTACTTTATTCTTCCTTTTAAAAATTGTTTTAGCAATTCCTTTGCTTTTTGAAATATTTCTTTTACAATAAGATTATCTATGTACACAAGAGAAACTTGCTAGGTTTGAATTGAATTAAACCTATAGATCAATTTCAAGAGAATTGACACCTTTACTGTGTTGCATCTTCGAATTCATGAACACAGTATATGTCTCTACTATTTATTTAATCTCTTTCATCAACATTTTATATTAAGTGTATAGGTCCTATATAGGTTTTGTTAGTTTCATACCAAAGTATTTCATTTTCTTTAGAGTAAATGTAATACGTGTATTTGATATTGTAAATATTGTAAATGATATTATATTTTAAATTTTGGGTTCCATATGTGTATTGTTAGCATATAGAAATGGGAGTGATATTTTTTGTGTTGATCTTGTAACCTTGCAACCTTGTTGAATTAACTTCATAAGTCTAGAAGTTTTCTTCTTTGGGATGTTCTATGCAGAAAATCATGTCATCTACAAATAGAATAGTCTTAATTTCGGAGCTTATATACCTGTACTATTAAAGTTACAGCAAATACTTGTGTGTTTTTGAAATTTTTCTCCATTATATGTTATTTCCTATAACTCTAAGCATATCAATGATTTTCTGAAATAACTCTTAGGTCAGTGGTTCTTTTTTTTATAATTTATTTATCTTAGAGAGAGAGAGAAAAAATGCACAGCGGGGGGAGGGGCAGAGGAAGAGGGAGAGAGAGAAAGAATTCTCAAGCAGACTCCCCGCTGAGCACGGAGCCCTTTGCAGGGCTTGATCCTAGGACACTGAGATCATTACCTGAGCCAAACCAAGAGCTGGCCACTTAACTGACTGAGCCACTCAAGCACCCCTTAGGTTAATGGTTCTTAAAGGGTGGTTAGGCACTCCCAGGAATCCTTTGAAACACTTTCATTGAATCCACAGTGTCAAACTTTGTTCAAAATTATGCTAAGATATTATTGCCATTTTCACTTTTATTCTTTCATGAGCATACAGTGGAATTTTCTAGAAGCTACATGACACATGATATCATAACAGATTTAGGAATCTAGCAGTCTTCTATTATGTCACATATTGAAGAGATTTGCAAAAGTGCAAAATAATGCCACTCACTAATTTTTTTGTTTTGAAAAATATAGTTATTTTTCATAAAAATATTTTATGCATGTTAGCATGCAATACATTTATTACTTTAAAAATGAATTATTAAATAAATATTTAAAATTTCCTCAAAAATTAAAATAATTTTTAATATAAAAAGTATCAATCAATATAACCCCCATAAAAAAAACTCTTTCAAGTCTTTTTTTTTTTTTTTAAGTAGGCTCCATGCCTAGTGTAGAGCCCAACGTTGTCCTCAAACCCACGACCCTGAGATCAAAACCTGAGCCAAAATCAAGAGTCAGACATGCAACCAACTGAGCCACCTAGGTGCCCCAATCTCTTTAAGGTCTTTAAGAATTTTTAAAGGTTTAAAGGCATTCTAAAATAAAAGTTTGAGAATTTCTAATTTAGGCTAATCCTATTTAAATGAATTCTCTGAGTTACCAATTTATCATCTAGCACATTGCCTGGTGTTAAATAAATATAGGTTAATTTTAGGAAAATATCTTTTTATCTTGCTAGTTTATGGCAGAGGAGAAGATTTCTGTCATCTTTACAACTCCTTTAAATGAAATCTTCTGTGAAAGTCCAGTATTTAAAAGTAAGAATTACAGGGATAGGCTTGGAGTTTATGCTGTTTGAATTTCTATTTTCACACCATGGAGTCAAAATAGGACAAATCTTAGGGATTCTTTGAGTGTAATATGAAAATAATGATTATAGAGAATTAATTGCATAGCTATGTAAATAAGGCATGGTTGCTATGTGTTATCAACACTGGACGTTTAAATTCAGAAACTTGTTTAGTGGCTGATGCAGGATATGGGCATAACTTCAGATCATTTTTAGAAGCGTAGTCATTGATGTAAACTTGATCAACAGAAAAAAAAAAAAAGCTTTATTTCCATGGGACCGTACTCACTTAATGTATTTCATATCTAAGTGTATTCAAACAAATATGTGAATTCCCCATAATTGAATAATGAATATATAAGAAAATTTAGTTAAGCAAGAATCACTGACAATGCTGTGTTTCTGAGGAAAAGAAGAATATATGAAAGGTAAGAGGAAGGCTGCTTTAATTGTAGAAAGTAAGGAAAGTGACCAGTTAGGAGCAGTTTTTAACAACATTCTTTTTATTGCTTTGAATTATGCCAAATTATTATCACTTTAAATATTCTCACCCACATAATTAAGCACTTGCAAGTACTTAGTGATTATGTTTGCCGAGTTAAAGAAGTGTTATAAACATATAAGACTCATCCACCAGACTAGATCATCACTGGAAGAAACAACATGTGTTTTTCCTGAGGCTATTCCAGAAATGAAAAAGAAAAAGATGATTATATTAACAAATGCACAACAACAACAACAACAACAAAAGCACAACAACTTGATGGGCTATTTTAAGACAATTGCTTATTAAGCCAAGAAGCCTTCTGCACAGTCTGACTTGCCACATTGCGTATTCTTGTGGGATTCCACATTGGCCCTGGTTGGCTGTGGCAGGAGTGATTTCCAGCTTTTTTCTTATCTCAAGGCAAGGCAGAAGGCAAACAAATGAAAGCCAGCATGTCACCTAGGACCCTGTTTCTCACAGTCAGCAGGAAACACATTCTTCATAAGATTGCTATTTTTATTTACCAAAAAATGTGGGGCTGTTTGTTGTATCATCATTAAAGCCATCAGAGGATAAGAAAAAGTTGATGGATAACTTCCTGATGTAAATGAGTATCTTTTTTCTTTTCTTTTTTTTTTAACTCCCCTAAGTGTAGAGGTCAGTAAAACACTCTAGTGCAGTAATACGTATTTTAGTACTTATAAGAAGAAACCTGGACAGTAATGTTCCAAGCTTGGTGAAGAACAAGGCAAAGCAAAGGAAGATGGATTAAGGAAAAGTGAAGTAAAGTACTTTCATCTAGTGATGAACTACATGTTCTTATTAATATTTGTACCCTATCAGTTGAAGTGTTTTTTATGTTGGCAGTAATTCCAGAAGAGGTTTTCTTATGCCGGGACTTCTTAGCCCCAGAGCAAGAGAGGCCCCCATGTGCTATAGATTTCCATGCCTCCTTGTCCTACCACATACATGGTATATTATTACCTGCTTATTTTCCTCTTCCTGTAACCTCTGAGAAGTCAAGGTCAGTGAAAGCAAAGATTTCTGTTTTTTTTACCACTATAAATCCAGGGCCCAAAATAGACATTCACTGTTTTGTTTTTTTTTTTAACATTTTATTTATTTATTTGATAGAGAGACAGTGAGAGAAGGAACACAAGCAGGGGGAGTGGGAGAGGGAGAAGCAGGCATCACGCTGAGCAGGGAGCCCGATGCAGGGCTCCATCCCAGGACCCTGAGATCATGACCTGAGCCGAAAGCAGATGCTTAACAACTGAACTACCCAGGTGCCCCAACATTCACTATTTGTTAGTTGTATGTGTAACTGTGTAAAGTTTCCAAAAATAAAAGTTTATTTTTGGTTGTATTGCTCTTTATTAGCTGAAAGAGGTGATTCCTAGTCAACAACACAGACTTTCAAGGAAAAGTCAACAAGAAGCATACAAAAAATTCCCTGTAACTGTCTTATAGACACTCTTGCAGAAATTATGTCTCTAGTAACATTCCTACATGCAGGACAAATACCAGAAATTAAACATCAACTCTAGTAAAATTTAAGACTTCTGCCAACCTATAGGAACAGTTCTCAAACTTTTTAGTCTCAGGACTACTTTGCACTTTTAAAATTTATTGAGGATCCCCAAAGAGTTTTCTGCTTATGTGTGGTGTATCTATAGATATTTACCATATCAGATGTTAATACTGATAAAATTTAAAACATTTTTTTATTAATTCATTAAAAAATAGCATTGATCCAAAAAATAGAAATGGAAGGAAAACTTCCAAACTCATTTTATGAGGACAGCATTACCTTGATCCCAAAACCAGACAAAGACGCCATCGAAAAGGAGAATTACAGACCAATATCCCTGATGAACATGGATGCAAAAATTCTCACCAAAATACTAGCCAATAGGATCCAACAGTACATTAAAAGGATTATTCACCACGACCAAGTGGGATTTATCCCTGGGCTGCAAGGTTGGTTCAATATCTGCAGATCAATCAATGTGATACAATACATTAACAAAAGAAAGAACAAGAACCATATGATCCTCTCAATAGATGCAGAAAAAGCATTTGACAAAGTACAGCATCCTTTCTTGATCAAAACTCTTCAGAGTATAGGGATAGAGGGTACATACCTCAAGATCATAAAAGCCATCTATGAAAAACCCACAGCGAATATCATTCTCAATGGGGAAAAACTGAGAGCTTTCCCCCTAAGGTCAGGAACACAGCAGGGATGTCCACTATCACCACTGTTATTCAATATAGTATTGGAAGTCCTAGCCACAGCAATCAGACAACAAAAAGAAATCAAAGGCATCCAAATCGGCAAAGAAGAAGTCAAACTCTCACTCTTTGCAGATGATATGATACTTTATGTGGAAAACCCAAAAGACTCCACCCCAAAACTGCTAGAACTCATACAGGAATTCAGTAAAGTGGCAGGATATAAAATCAATGCACAGAAATCAGTGGCATTCCTATACACCAACAACAAGACAGAAGAAAGAGAAATTAAGGAGTCGATCCCTTTTACAATTGCACCCAAAACCATAAGATACCTGGGAATAAATCTAACCAAAGAGGCAAAGGATCTGTACTCAGAAAACTATAGAATACTCATGAAAGAAATTGAGGAAGACACAAAGAAATGGAAAAACGTTCCATGCTCATGGATTGGAAGAACAAATATTGTGAAGATGTCAATGCTACCTAGAGCAATCTACACATTCAATGCAATCCCCATCAAAATACCATCCACTTTTTAAAAAAAAATAGCATTGAATGTTTTTATAAGCAATTACTATAGTTTCCAAAACAGAAAGTGAAAGAGTAGCTTTTTTTTTTCACAATTTTGCAAATCCCTTTAATGTCTATCTTAATAGAAGGCAGCTAGATTCTCATACCTGCTCCTATATTCAATCTGTTGCAATATCTCATATCATGAGATTAAAAAAGACAAATTCTTCTTGTTCAAATAAGAAGATCCACAAAATACCTATACTTAACATTATACTTAATGGTTAAACACCAAATACTTCCCCCTTAAGATTAGGAACAAGGAAAACCTCCACTCATACCTTTCTTATTCAACATAGTACTGGAAGTGCTAACCAGCACTATAAAGAAAGAAAAAGCAATAAAAGGCATACAGATTGGAAAGCAAAAAATAAAACTATTCATATTTGCAGATGACATAATTGTCTACATAGAAAATCCCAAGGAATCTACAAGCCAAAACCAAAACCAACCAACCAACCAAATAAATAAAAACCCTCAAAATTGCTAGAACAAATAAGTGAGTTCAACAAGGTCATAGGATGCAAGATTTACACTTTAACACACTATATTTCTATGTTCTAGCAATAAAAATGTGGACATAAAAATTAAAAATACAATATGATTTATAGTCACTCAAAAAATGAAATACTTGGGTGTGAATCTAACAAAACATATTAATACAGAACTTGTGGGCTCAAAATTAAAATGTAATGAAAGAAAGAAAATGACATAAATAAGTGTTCATGAATTGGAAGACTCAACATAATAAAGATATCAATTCTCCCCAAATTGATGTAACACAATTCCTACCAAGATACCAGCAAGATTTTTTCCAGATATAGACAAAATTATTCCAAAATTCATATGGAACTGAAAAAGACTTACAATAGCTAAAAATTTTGAAACAGAAGAAAAAGGTGAGAAGAATCTTACTGTATAGGTTCAGTAATCAAGATTGTGTGGTATTGGCAGAGGAGAGATTATTGGAACAGAATAGAGAACCTAGAAATAGGCCCACACAAATATGCCCAAGTGACATTGGACAAAGGTGCAAAAGCAATTCAATGAAGAAAGGATAGCTCGTTTGACAAATGTGCTAGACATCCAAAGGCAAAAAAAAAAAAAAAAAAAAATTTGAACCTCAGTCTGAACCTTACACCTTATACCTCAACTAAGTTAAATTGAATCATGAAGTTAAATGTCAAATTATAAAAATTTTAGGGAAACATATAAGAGATAATCTTCAAGGTTTAGGGCTAGGCCAATAGTCCTTAGACTTAACATCAAAAACACAACCCATAAAAGAAATAATAATAAACTCAACTTCATCAAAATAAAAACTTTTGCTCTGTGAAAGAACCTGTTAAGAGGATGAAAAGGCAAACTACATAGTTGGAGGAAATATTTGCAAGTGACGTATCTAATAAAAGACTCTGTCTAGACTTCATGAAGAATGCTCAAAATTCAGTTAGAAAATGTGCAAAAGACATGAAGAGACACACTTCACCGAAGAGAATATGCAAGTGGCAAATAAGCACATGAAAAGTGGATTCAATCTCATTATCTATCAGGGAAATGCAAATTTAAGCTGTGATGAGCCATCGCTATACAGTTATCAGAGTGGCTAAGATAAAAAATAGTGACACCACCAAATTCTGGCAAAGATGTGGAGAAACTGGTTCACTTACTTGCATATTGTTGGTAGGAATGCATAATGGTCTGGTCACTCTGGTAAACAGTTTAACAGTTTCTTAAAATCGAAACGTGGCTACCATATGACTGAACAATGGCACTCTTGGACATTTATCTCAGCGCAGTGAAGGCAAGTTCACACAAAAGCTTGCATACAAATGTTTATAGTAACTTTGTTCATAATAGCCAAAAACTGAATCCGCTCTGATGTCCTTCAACAAGTGAATGGCTATACATACTGTGATGCATCCATACCATGGAATGTCAGGACAAACCAATAATTTCTGTGGATATCCAAATACGAAAAGATTACATATTGTATGATTCAATTTGTACAGCATACTTTAAACGTCAAAATTATAGAAATAGAAAACTGATTATTGGTTGCCAGTTAAAGACAGCAGGCAAATTAGAAGAGGGAAGTCATTACTGCTATTAAAGAGTGACAGGAAGAATCCTCCTTGTGACAGAGTTGTTCTGTATCTTGACTGTATCAGTGTCAGTATCCTTGTGATATTGAACTACAGTTTTGAAGATGTTACTTTTGGGTAAAGGGTACATGAGATCTCTGTATTATTTCTTTTAACTGCATTTGAAGCTATAATTATCTGTCAAAATAAAATAAAATAAAATAAAAACAAGATTATCTATCTATCTATCTATCTATCTATCTATCTATCTATCTATCTATAATATATCAAAGCTTTTTTTGCAAATTGGAGGTAATTTCACTGGCTTTGGAGGGGTGGTATCTATAATGCATCAAACTATTTAAAATTAGTTTAACTTTTAATTTTTAAAAATCTGAAGACATTGTGACTAGTACTGTTCTAAGAGTTTAAATAAACACTTTTCATAATGATGGAAGAGTACTTCCTGGGAGCTTTCAGAATTTTCTTCTAAATATGATTTACCTAGGATAATTTAAGCAGTGTATTCTTACTATTCTGAAGATATAACAGTGAGTTCTTCAAAACTTTGCAGAGCTCATGAACACTAAAAATTTGTTGCTAAGAGAAGCTGCTCACTTTCAGCTGTGTTTTCATTGTCTTGAAAGACTTATTTAAGAGTTCTTGTTTTCGTTGATAGTGGAAGGGAATGTAAAGGAATAAATAATCTAAATGAATGTACTGAGAAATGGTGTTTTGATATCTATAGCCTAATTTTCTTTCAAATGATCAGAGTTTTATATCTTAAATGGGGTCAACATCAAGAAAGTTTTATGCTCATGTCTCTCCCCTACCCCCAAATTCATATGTTGAAATCCCAACTTGCAATGTATTGGTAATATATGATGAAGCCTGGTGAAGGTACTTAGGTCATAAGGGTGGAGCCCTCATGAATGGAATTCCACGAATGGAATTAGTGACCTTAGACATAGGAAAGATGATCTCTGCTCTTTGCCAGGTGAGGATACAATGAAAAGACAGCTGCCTACAAATCCAGAAGAGTGTTCTCACTCACACTAGATATCCTGGCACCTTGATCTTGGATTTCCCAGACTTCAGAACTGTAAAAAATAAATATTTATTATTTAAGGCATCCAGTTTATGGTATTTTGTTATAGCAGCTGAAGCAGACTAAAACAGCTGTTATTATAATACTTTAAGAATTTATAAGGATGAATATATGAAAGGGTGAAAAATTAGAGATACCATAGAAACCCATTTTGCAGAGCCCAGGTCCACTTGGCATGTTGCTACACAGCAAGAACACCTTGGGCTGAGTGGACCTGTCCACTGCATGTCTTCCCAAACAACATGACATGAAATGATTACCTTTAGCATCTCAGTATCTGCTGTGGGAGTTTGGAAGGTAGTTAAGAGGGTAAAAGGACTGATTATTTTCCAAAGGGCCTTGAGATTGGGAGGAAAAAAATATGATAGATTTTTCAGGGGGTCCTTTAGTTAAGCTGTTGAATCTATAAACCTCTTGAGCATGGGAAAACATGATGCTTGTTCTTATCTGCCTCTGTAGATGCCCCAATTAGAGTTAATTGGAATGACATTGTTTTCATAAAAATACTAAGAGCTGTGTATCAGTTTTAAGCAAATATAAAAAGTTATTTATGCCAAGAACAACAATATAGACATTAGCATATTATAAAAATAATACTTCCTCAGCAATCACAGAGTTTAATCTCCTCATTTTGTCCATGGAGGAAATTAAGATTCTGTAAACTAAATGGATTTATTCAAGTCCAAAAACTAATTAGTGGCAGAGCAAGCTCTAGACTTCTAGGTCTTTGACTTGAGGTCTTTGACTTTAAGTTCATTGGTTGTTAATTGTGCTAGTTTATTAACAAAGGGATATATTCTAGTTGCAAATCGTTTTTGTCCCTCCCTTCCAAAAAGCAGCTGAACAATATAAAATGCATAGTTCAATATTTTACAATGTTCATGGCAGATATTTAGAGTGGTCTAACTTTTGTATATTCCAGGTCCTGCCTAGTATTCTTCCTGTTTTCAAGAGACTGGAAAGCAAAACATTTCATTTCCAAGATTCCCTTGTGGGTACATTTCTGGATGTGTTTAGGTTCTGCCAATCACATGTATTCTGGTAAGCCTGGATTTGGGTCTGAGTTGTGAAGGGAGGAAAGCGAGGGCCAAGGCACCCATTTCCTGGCACGGTGGTGGTGGTGGGGGGCAGCTGGTTTCCGCAGTTGTAGCTTTGTGCTGTGCCATCCTGGGCCTCTTTCCTATTCACAGGCAGCGCAGCCCAATTATACATAATTAGAAATAAAAGTGTCAAAATGCAAATGCTGATTGAGTTGATGTGCAAAACTGATCAATAGTAAAGGGTAATTGGTTAATTAAATTAGAGTTAATGATAATTTCAGGACCCTTATTGTTTTAGTGATGGAACTGATTAACATTTCGAGAGGACCTACTATGAACCTGGCACAGGGCCTCATGTTTTTATGTACTCTATTTCATTTGGTGTCTCTACACCTCTAGTTCTATACAGTATTTTTATTCCCATTTTCCAGGTATAGAGACTGAGATTCAGAGAGATTAAAACACTTGCCCTGAGTCATGAACACAAGGCCTGGGACAGATGCTTCTCCCATCTCATAATTTTGAATTGGGTCTCGTATATTTGCATTTACATGGTTAGGGATAAATTGAAACTGTTGTTCAGATACGGTTTTCTCATGGGAAGGAAGGCAGGAAGTCCTGTTTTCCATGATTTATGGCTTTTTTCCCTTTTGGGTGGCTAACTTTTTTATAAAGGGTTTATTTATTTGGCCCAGAGGATTCATTAATAATAACCAACAAATAACAACAAACAGCATCTGTATCAGTTTACAGTGTATTTTCTTGCAGTGCGTTTTCTTATATATTGTTTGTCTTGTTTTATCTTCACAACTACCCAGCAGAGATAGGTACAATCCCTTTCTAATTTTAAGATCTAAATTGAGTCACAAAAGTAAAGTTATCGGCTCAAATCATGCAGTAAGTGGAGATTTTGGATCCCAAATGCCAGAATTTAGTCCCCAAACTTCACCAGAATCTATTATTGCTTATAAGAGATGAACACTGACCTGCAGATCCTCAGAGACATCCTGCGCCACACAAAGGACAAAGATTACAGGAAAAGAAAATGGTTCTGTTTAACACTTTATCTATTTCATTCCCATTAGCCATTTATATTATTGATTATAGTAGGCATTAACTGTTCATGTTTGTCTTCTCAATATTCTGTACAAAGTGGACTAAGAAGGCTAGCATTTCATCTTATTCACTTTAATACTTCCAGCACCTATCACAATGACTTGCATAAAGTAGGCATTCAGTATATGTTGATGAATGAGTGCAATAGATTATCTTTCAAAGCAGAATAAAAACAATGACTTTTTCACTCCAATGTTTTAGCTTATTTTTTTAATCACCGTAATAGATTTGGTGTATGCTGACCAGCATAATGTATAAGAAATATTGGTACTGAAATAGTGTGTTTTAGAAACATCCCATAATTACTACCAGCTAAATCTGGCCAAATATTTTACCAAATATCTTACTACTAATTAAAAAATCTTGATACAGAAGCACCATATCTAGAAGAGTACACTATTGTGATTTTGCCCTTCACACATCAAAATAAAACAAATCACATTGGATTACTAATTTCTTTTTTGTGCCGAAACCAAATGGCAGCTGTACCTGCCTTTGGGATCATGATAAATGAAGTTTCCCCAAAGTGAGATTTAATCCAGGCCTTGAGTCATATTACCAAGCTCTGGTCAATGAAAACAACCACTAAGAGAAGAATCCTGATTTATTTCTTCAATTTTCTCATGCAGACAGAGCATTTGTGGTCAGATGGCACTTAAATTGAATAAAAACATTCCGATTTTAAGTCTTTATTTTTCTGATCTTTGTATATGATGGAAGACTATTGCAAATCTGCTCTGGAAATCTCCCAGGTTTGAATGAATGTTTGCATTGCAGAATGTCCTAGCTTTTGTTGTGTGCCCTTAAGGTGGTAGTTACTGTATGAAGTTTGTTTTGTTTTTGTTTTTGTTTTTTTAACTGCAGGAAACATCTAGTTCTATTGAAAATGTCCATCTAGTTTTCAGGTCGTTTTGCAGCCCCCGGATACATAAATTCCTCAGAGTTGTTGACTCTGAGATACAGGTGTGGCCTATAGGATTTACAATGTGTGAAAAGCAGGAAGAAATAGAGCAGAAGTCTGATGACCCTGAACCATTCTAAATCACCTTGCTGACAGGAAATTTGGTTTTCTTGTCAATTGTCGTTGATCATACCAAATAATATTAGCCTCTGTTTGGAGATATTTAATTCAATGAATTCTGAATTAATTTGCATACATTGGATTTATTTAGGAATCAATAACTAGTAGTTACAGAGATAATGACCTCTGAAGGATCAGAAGAATTACATAGGATAAGAATATGAAATGAAAGTAGATTCATAATGGGTTAAGTCAGTGAACTTTCTATTTCATTTTAGCACTATTCACATTGTATTAAAGTTAACCATTTCTTTGATTTATCCACTAGATACTATTCATTAATGTTAGAGGCTGAATTTTATTTACCTTTGTAAAATCAGAATGTTACCTGTGTAATCTCACACCATTATCAAGCCAGTGCATCATACATAACAGATATTCAGTAAATAGTTAACTCCTCAAATATTCTCTCCATATGTTATATAAATACTTCCCTTTAGTTGTATTCTATGATGAACACATATATTTGAAGTAGTTCTTTTGAGATTAATGCTACTAAAATTTTGAATGTTTTCTTGTCATGTTCAGAGAGTTAGAACTTTGCGTAAATTATGCAAATAACTTAATTTTGTGCATTATAATTTTTACAACTTGCACAGAAATGTAATGTATGTTTTTTTTCCTCCAAACAATACTGTGAAGTAGAAACATTAGGCATATTGTTATTATTATTATTATTTTTAAAAAATTAACTACTTTATAAAAGAGACAGGCAAATTTTATAAAAGTCAAGTGATTTAACTTTTTTACCTAATAGGTATTGGACAAAGTGTTGGAACATAGATTTTTTAAATTTCCAACATTCTGATTTTTTTCCCACTATATGCTATTTTTAATTTTAACCTGTATCGTTTGAAGTTAAAATGTGTTCACTTGAAGTAGTTGGTAGTTAAACTTAGAAAATTAGGTGTTCTTTCTGGTTTATTCCATAAATTTCAAACTATATTTGAAAGAGGTATGGTGAAAAGTAAGTGGATGTGAAGTCAGTTTGAATCTTAGCTGTGTCACATAGACGTGACTTTAATTACAAATTTCTATGGAATTCTTCAGTAGAATACAAATAAATAAAATGAATAAGAAAGGACAAATGAGACCAGAAAAATCTGTGGGAATTTGAAACATTACTTAGCCATTTAGTAACACAGTTTTCTCCTCTGTAAAATAGAAATTATTACATTTATAGCACAGGGTTGGATAGAGGATAAGGTGAAAAGCACCCACCACTTGACCGTGGATATTATATTGACTATAATAACAATACAACTGTGGTTAAATCCTGCCATAAATGCAGATGATTCATTTGGCCTCCTGTATTTTATCTGAATATACCTATGTTTAAAAACATACTATCATTTCAAAATAAATGATAAATTTTCTCATTTATATTGCCATCCTTTCTAAAAATATATATTTGTAATCTCTGTGTTGTTACTTTTCTAGTTCTATATTCCAGATGGATTTTGGGATAATGTAGTATCAAACAACTTTGTAAAATCTTAGGCCTATTGTTTGAAATATTATACTGCCAAAAATAAATAAATTTAAAAAAAGAAATATACTACCATTCTTGCTATTGGTATTTGGATAGGATTTTAAAAATTCTTTCCCATTCAAAAAAGTTTATGAAAAATATGACTAACATGATATACCTCATTTTTCAAAGCACATCAGAATGTTCTTTCTCACTTAATTCATAAATAAGACTAATGGGTGTGGAGAAGTTATCTTTCATTGGGTCATGTATTTAGACAAATTTCAGTATAAATAACATTTTCTTACTCAGTGTTTGAACTTTGCCCTCTTTCTGGAAGTTGTAACTAAACGTTTCAAAAAAGGAGTCTTTTATGTATAATATGTTTGACATTAATTAGTTTCCATTCTTGGATACTGGTATGAAGATCATAAATTCGTTTTTTGGACTCAGGAGACCACACTTAATAAATGGAAGAATATTTAGAAAACAAAAACAAAAACAGCATTGCATGTAAAATGCATCTAAATAAGGGCCTATGATAAGAGAAAAAAAAATAGAAAGCAACCTTTCCTATGTAATAGATATACAGAATAAAGATTTAGAGAATGTCAAGTGATCTTATATTAGTAACATTCTTCCCATTTTTTGTCATTTTACTTTAATGTCTTTATTATGTATATTTTAAGTACTAATCACTTATATTTATGACCACATATGTAACCATCAAGAATGAATGACAACCACCTCTTAAAATTCACATTATTAAATAAAATGGAAAATGTTGGGGCACCTGGGTGGCTCAGTTGGTTAAGCGTCCAACTCTTGTTTTCTTGAAGTCATGATCTCAGGGTTGTGGAATCCAGCCCCGCTTCGGGCTCCACAGTCAGAATGGAGTCTGCTCCAGATTCTCTGTCTCCCTCTGCCCTGCCCCCTGCTCTCTCTCTCTCTCTCTCTCTCTCATATAAATAAAACCTTAAAAAATGGAAAATGTTAATGCCTGGTAGGGCACCCTTTTATATTTAGAAGATGCTTCACCTTTGGTAATGATGCTTAAAACAGTTCCATAAACAGTTACTTCCTCTTTTTTTTTTTTAAAGATTTTATTTTTTCATTTAAGAGAGAGGGAGAGAGCACAAGCAGGGGGAGCAGCAGGCAGAAGGAGAGGGAGGAGCAGGCTCCCCGCTGAGCAGGGAGCCTGATGCAGAACTCAATCCCAGGACCCTGGGATCATGACCTGAGCCGAAGGCAGACACTGAACTGACTGAGCCACCCAGGTACCCCCTTCCTCTTCTTGTATATTACATTTGTTTTTAAGTTTTTTCAACAGTCCTAAAAGATTTATCTTGCTCAGTGGCCCTCTCCCTCAGCAGAATGCAGATGTGACACTTCTCAAGAATTCCAATATCATGGCAACTTGTAAAGAATAGTGAATAATAACACAGAGACTGGGGCCAAGAGACTTAATTAGTGGCAGGCTAATGATCACACCACAGCTCTGGGAATCACTGTGAGACTAAAATAAAGATTTTGCCAGCCATGAGTAAAAAAACCAGAATTGTCTTTTTTTTTTTTTTTTTTTAGAGGTTATGCCCTTCCAAATTCTGACAGTTTATGGCCAGTAAGTTTGAAAATTATGGAGGTGGTAGGTGGCAGTTATTTTTTTTAAGGTGATTATTTGGCAATGTAAGAGTTACCCTTGGCCCATCTATCCTTCTAATTAAAAAAAAAATAGTTTGTGAAATCCTGAAGTCTAGAAATCTACTAAGTTAAGCTGCGTTAAGAGGTTCAGTCATACACACTAGCCTCCCTAAGTGGGTTGTTACATTTGTGGTTCAGCAAAACAAAACAAAACAAAGCAAAGCAAAACAGGGCAAAGCATGACAAAAGCACTTGTCATGGCCCTTAAAGATCTCTTGCAATTGTCAAGAAATATGTGAACCCAAAGTGTCTACTGTTTTTATATAAAAAATGGTTGCTTTTTTCAGGTTTATCTATTAAAATACTATCATATTTTAGCTTTATTTGGTTTCTTTTTAAAGACAGTTGTTTAGGTGACATGGTGTCTGCAGAAGACACGCTTTACATTTAAAGACAGAAATAAATAGAAAGTAAAATAATGAAAAAAAGATATTATGTAAAGGGTACCAATAAAAAAATCTAGCATGGGTATATTAATATCAGATGAAAAATACTTTAAAACAAATATAATGAGATAAAGAATGACAGTTCATAATGACAAAAGGGTTAATCTATCAGGGACATGTACCATTTATAAACATATATGTACCTCACCCCAAAATACTTGAAGCAAAACTGGCTGAATTGAAGGGAGAAATAGATGATTCAACAATAAGAGCTGGGAGATTTCAGCACCTTACTTTCAATAATGGACAACACAACTGGGCAAAAGACTGGGAAATGTATGACTTGGACAACAGTAAACCAACTAGACCTAACAGATATTGAAAGAACATTTCACCCCAAATCAACAGGATACACATTCTTTTTGAACACACATGGGAAATTCCCTAGAATAGACCATATGCTAGGCCATAAAACAATCCTCAATAAATTTCAGAAGACTGAAATCATACTGAGTATGTTTTATATTCATAAAGGAATGAAATTAGAAATTAATAACAGGGATATTGGGAAATTAACAAATATGTGGAAATTGAAGAACACATCCTTAAGTAATCAATGGGTTAAGAATAAGTCAGAAAGGATATCAGAAAATACTTTTAAATAAATGAACGTAAGACAGAACATATTGAAACTCAAGGAATGCAATGAAAGAAGTTTTTAGAGAGAAATATAGAGCTGTAAACACTAATTAAAAAGAAGAAAGATCTCAAATTAGGGGCACCTGTGTGGCTCAGTCGTTAGGCATCTGCCTTCAGCTCAGGTCATGATCCCAGGATCCTGGGATCGAGCCCCGCATCGGGCTCCCGGCTCTGCGGGAAGCCTGCTTCTCCCTCTGCCCCTCCCCCTGCTTGTGTGCCCTCTCTGGCTGTCTCTTTCTATGTCAAATAAATAAAATTTAAAAGAAAAAAAAAAAAGGCGTGGGGGGGCGCCTGGGTGGCTCAGTCATTAAGTGTCTGCCTTCGGCTGGGTCATGATCCCGGGAGCCTGGGATCAAGCCCTGCATCGGGCTCCCTGCTCCGTGGGAAGCCTGCTTCTCCCTCTCCCCCTACTTGTGTTTCCTCTCTGTGTCTCTCTCTGTCAGATAAATGAATAAAATCTTTAAAAAAAAAATCTCAAATTAAAAATCTAACTTTTTACCTTAAGATACTGGGAAAAGAGCAAACTAAACCTAATAGAGTGGAAACAAAGAAATAATAAAGATTAGAGTAGAAAAATCATGAAATAGAGACTAGAAAAACAATAGAGGAAATAAAAGCAAAAGTTGATTCTTTGTAAAGATCAGCAAAATTGACAAACTTTTAGCGGAACTTATGAAGGAAAAAAAAAATAGAGAAGATTCGAATTACCAAAATCAGGAATGAAAGTGGAAACATTACTTTAAACCTTACAATACAAAATGATTATAGTAAAATTACTATAAAAAACTGTATGCCAACAATTAGATAACTTAGATTATATGGACAAATTCCTAGAAAGACACAAACTACTGAAACTAACTCAAGAAGAAATAGAACACCTGAGTAGACTTATAACACATAAAGAAATTGAATTGGCAAATTAAAACTTCCCCAAAACAAAAGCCCAGAATCAGCTAACTTCATTGGTAAATTCTACCAAATATTTGGTAGAAGTTATCTAATGTTTCTGTGTATATAATATATATACACAATATAATTCTACCAAATAATATTGATAACTAAATTCTCACAAACTCTTCCAAAAATACAAAAGGAGAGAACATTTCCCAACTCATTCTATGAGGTCAAGTTTACTCTCATACCAAACCAAAGAAAATCCAAAATAAGAAATGACAGACCATTATCTTTTATGAATATAGACACAAAAATCTCCAGAAAAATACTAGCAAACAGAATCCAGACCGTATGAAAAGGATTATATACTATGATCAAGTAGGATTTATTCAAGAAATGCAAGGTTGGTTCACCATATGAAATCAACCAATGTAATACATTATATTAATAGAATATCTTTTTTTTTTTTTAAGATTTTGTTTGTTTATTTGACAGAGAGAGACACAGTGAGAGAGAGAACACAAGCAGGGGGAGTGGGAGAGGGAGAAGCAGGCTTCCAGCGGAGCAGGGAGCCTGATGTGGGGCTCGATCCCAGGACCCAGGGATCATGACCTGAGCCGAAGGCAGACGTTTAATGACTGAGCCACCCAGGTGCCACCTCAATAGAATATCTTATGGCCAATTGATTTTCAACAATGATCCAAAGACAATTCAAGAAGAGAAAAAAAAAATAGTCATTTCAACAAATGGAGCTGGGACAATTGGACATCCACATGCAAAAGAATGATGTTGTACCCATCCTTACATAATAAAGAAAAACTAACTTGTACACAAAAACTTATCTCTTGGAAGAAAATATAGGTGGGACGCATGGGTGGCTCAGTCAGTTGAACATTGGACTCTTGATTTTGGCTCAGGTTATGATCTCAGGGTCTTGATTTTGGTGTGGAGCCCACTTAGCAGGGAGTCTGCTTGAATGTTCTCGCTCTCCCTCTTCCTTTGCCCCTCCCCCAGTTGTGCTCTCTCACTCTAAAATAAGTCTTTGTTTTTAAAACAAGAAGAAAATACAGGAATAAGTTTTCATCATCTTAGGTTAGGCAAAGCTTTAGTAGATATGAAACCAAAATCACAAGCAGTGAAAGAAAAAATAGATAAAAAAATCAGACACCATCAAAATTAAAAATTTCTATACTTCAAAGGATACCATCAAATGAAAAGACAACCCACAGACTCAGAGAAAATATTGTATATCTGATAAGAGACTTGAATGTAGAATGTATAAAAAACTCTTGCAGCCAAAAAATATGAACAATCCAATTTAAAAATAAGCAAAAAAATTGAATAGACATTTCTCCAAAAATAGCCTGTAAGCACATTAAAAGATGCTTGACATTAGTCATCAAGGAAATGCAAATCAAAACTACAATGCATTGCAACTTCACAACCACTAGGATGACCATAATAAAAAGAAATGAGGACAGATTAATGGTTCCTTGGTGTTAGGGATGTAGGAGTGGGGTGGGTGTGGTCACCAAGGGGAACAGGAAGGTTCTTTGTGGTGATGGTATTGTTCTGTATTTTGACTGACTGTGTCAATGTCAAAATTCTGGATATTTCCTTGTACTATAGTTTTTGCAAGATGTCACTAAGTGACGCAAATGGGGTTTAAAGATACATGGACTTTGTAAATTATTTCTTATAACTGCTTATGAATATATAATTATCTCAAAATAAGAGTTTTATTTCAATATAAAAGTTTAATTTAAAAAAATTATAAGGGACCTTTTCTTACTTCATTGACAGCTTGAAAGGCTGACATGACTTAGCAAAATAACACCCTTTAGTGTTGGCTACCTTGAATGTCAGAGACCCTACTTTTAACAAGTTGTGGCACTGTAGAAAATAATTCTGAGATGACTCAGCTCCAGCTACATCTGGCTGCCCTAAAGGCTGAGGATATAATAATATTGGGGCACCTCGATCCCATGTTTTGCACACCAACCTTCTGTGGTGCCCCAGTTAAGAAGTTCTATCTTGGAAAGCCTAAGATGGCTTTGAGAGGATTCCTAAATCCACCATCTGAGTATAGCATAGAGTAAATATATTTATCATACTTTGCTTCAACCAGTCTTTTACTTGGTTGACTGAGTGACTTCATGTTGAATTGGGTGGAAAAAGAACATAAATGTCAAATGCCGTGATAAACATTTATTTATTAATCATTGTCAACCTATGTGTACTTCCTTCCCTAAACAAGGAATCACAGGAAGGAATCCTTTGTATTTACCATCATAAATAGTTGAAAATTGTGCATCATGAAAAAGTTACCTGTATTGTTCAAATATCCGATATTTTCTTCAGACTATTGTCACTCTGCTAATCCTAACAATCACTGAGCTCTTCTAATTGTTATTATAAGCTCAAATCACCCTGTTCTTTGATCTGTCATATGTTGTCCCCCAGGCACTTCTTGCCATTTCATGATTTGTATTGGGAATTAACTTACATACTTAGATAGTCCAGTGATGGCCTAGTGGACAAAGAATATGAAATTCTGTGCACATGAGACAATGAACATAGGATTCCTCACAAAGAATATCAGTTTTGAACAACTAATAGCTACCATATATAAATATGGATTCAATGGTTTAAATGTTTCTTAAAGAAGATAACGAAACTGGTGCCTGAAAATTGTCTTATAAAGGCTCCTTTTATATAGCAAAAAATAAATATTACCTTTTCGTGTAGATGTGAAAATAATCCATTTATTTCTTAAATTTATGTTCTAGTTCCCTCAATATGCTATTTTATAAATAATTTATCTTTGTAATGTATTATATATTAATATTTAATTTTCCTCCAGTTCCAATATTATCATATTCAGGGACTAGAAAAATATATGTGCACATATATTTTATGGAACTTACTGAAATCTTCAAAAGTCTACTCAAGTTTTATGTAGAGATACTTCATATGTAATATGAAGGTTATTTGCACCTTTACTCATTTCTTTCCAATTTTCATTATCCCCAATATTAGATTTATGGATTCAATTATCAATTACTTTTGAAAAAGATATGCCTAAAATATTATCATTAATTCATACAATGGAGATTCTAAATTCCTCAAGTAAATAATCACCAAACACTCAAATATTAAGCCATTTCTTTTTGACTAGAAGAAAACAACTATTTAATCTGTAAGATATTTGATAAGCCACTTTTTAAAAAATAACAAGGAAATGGACAAAGCTACATTTCTAAATCTCAAAATGTAACAATTTTGAAACACCATTTAAGGTATGCTATGAAACACAACTTTATTTCCTTCCAACTTAAAACATTTTACATAAGCTTATTATAAAGATTAACCTACTTTACAGGCCCAAATAACACAGTTATAGCAACAAAAGCTCTCGTTGAATTATGCCCCAAAAGCAAAACTAAAGCAACATAATCCTACCTCAAGATATTCACAAGTTTAACAAAGTGGTCATCTTTGAAGACTAATTTGCTTTTGAAGAGTTTATAGATACGAAAATGTTAAATGCTGCTAACCACTGGAAAAACATTTAATGGACACTAAGATACAGCAACAAAAATGTTAAAGCTTTTTCCTCTTTCTTAAATGTGTAAGCTTTTGATCTGTTGGCTGTATTCCCTCATCCTTGAAACTAGGATAAGGAAGGCCTAGACGCCTTGCAGTTTCTCATGAAGTTCAAGTTGTTTTCTAAGCCAGTTTCCCAGCTGTCCCAGGTCGCTAATCCATTAACATGAAAGCCACCTTGAGTCTTCAGCAATCTTATGACTTTTCCTTAAAAATAAATAATAATAGTACTTATTTGATATTGCTCTGGGGATAAAGTGAGTTAATTCATTTGAAGTGCCTAGAACAGTGCCTGGAACATGGTAAAAACTAAAAAAAAAAAAAAGAAAGAAAGAGAGATGTTAGTTGCTCTGATCATTATTGCCCTGCTAAGCTTGAAAATTAAGGGATACACACGCAATTAAGCAGTATTTGCCTAAAAGCACATAATCCAAAATATTACCCAGGCAAAAATTTGTTAACTGGCCTCTATCTCATCTTGATTCTAATCTCAAAATACATTACTATTTATAAACTATTTGCTTTCATTTTGGTTTCCAGGAAAGACTTTGAATCAGAACAATCTGACTATTTACTAGTTACATGACCCTAGTAAAGTTAATCTTTCTAAGCTTCCCTTCATTCAGCTGTAAAGATAATACCCTTGGAGTTTTTGGTAAAATCAAAGAAAATAGTGTATGTAAATATCTAATATATAACTTGGCCCAAAATAGTACTTAGTAACTATTCTTTTCCATTCCTATTTCATAGTTTTCAAAGTTATGATCTGAAAATAATGATTTTGATGCATGAAACCAATTTTTGCTCAATACAACAGGCTAATTTTAATCTATTCTCCATTGCTTAAACCAAGGAAAATCTTATAGTTAAGAGTCAATTACTTTGATTTTTCTATTAGCTCAGAGAGAATTAGACATGGAATTATAAATGTAAGGAAAAACTGTTACCTTTTTACTAAATTTCTTCTCTAATACATACATGACAAACTTGTCCTAATCCTTTTCAGAAAATTTTACAATAAAAAACTTGCCTCATTTCCCTATGTAACTCTTATTGATCATCTTTACCTAGGTCAGGGAAGCATCATATATAAAATAACAACAAACATTTAGATTTGTCCAGGAGATCATTCTTAAGTTTAACTCCTTTTTTTGTTATCAAAAAAATGAATACTTATGTGAGTATGATTGGGAAATTTAGAAAAATGTAGTGACAGAAAAAGATCACCCATAAACCCACACTCAAAAAGAACCATTGTCGGGCACCTGGGTGGCTCAGATGGTTAAGCATGTGCTTTCAGCTCAGGTCATGATCCCAGGGTCCTGGGATTGAGTCCCACATCGGGCTCCCTCCTCAGCGGGGAGCCTGCTTCTCCCTCTCCCCGCCCCCGCTTGTGCTCTCTCTCTGTCAAATAAATAAATAAATAAATAAAATATTAAAAAAAAAAAAAAGAACCATAGTCAATGCGCACCTGGGTGACTCATTTGGTTAAGCCTCTGACTCTTGATTTTGGCTCAGGTCATGATTTCCAAGGTCATGAGATTGAGCCCCACCTCAGGCTCCTCCCTCAGTGGAGGGCTGCTTAAGGATTCTCTCCCTCTCCCTCTGCCCCTCTCCTGCTTGTGCATGTTTTCTCTCTCTCTCAAATAAATAAATCTTTTTTTATTTTATTTTATTTTTTTTAAAGATTTTATTTATTTATTTTAGAGAGGGAGAGGCAGGGAGTCCGATGTGGGGCTTGATCCCAGGACTCTGGGATCATGACCTGATCTGAAGGCAGATGCTTAACTACTGAGCCACCTGGTGCCCAATAATTTTTTTTTTTTAAGAACTATTGTCTAACGTTTTTTTCATTCTGTTTTTCTTTTTTTTGGGGGGGGGGAGGAAATCCAATATATTTTCAAATATTTCACAAACTTATCTTACATTGGAATGACAATGGAAAACTTCACAACGGTTAACATTTTGGGAGTGAGCCAGTACAAGTAGAACAAGTCTTTTGAAGGAGGGTCTGGGGTAGGCTCCTCAGAGCTATCTCAGGCAGCAGAGCCACTTGGAGTCCTCAGTGTGCTGGACAGGGAGGAAATGAAAGTATATGGAGGAGCCCATCACTTCCTTGGGTCGAAGTCTCCTGGGTGCAAGGGAAGATCACATGTAGTTAAAGTTAGCCTTGAACATGCCTTCGATTGGAGTGAGATCTCAATGTAGTTAAAGTTAGCCTTGAACATGCCTTCGATTGTAGTGAGATCTCAATGTAGTTAAAGTTAGCCTTGAACATGCCTTCGATTGTAGTGAGATCTCACTAACATGGGTAGGACTGAGTAGAATAGATCCCTGCTTTCTATCTTCCTTCTCACACCAACAGCAGGTACCTACTCTTTGAGAGGAAAAGCAGGTAAAACTTCTGAGTTATGCTTTAAATCATTCTCACTCCCTGATTCTTCCTCCCTCCTTTGTGTAGACGAGAGTTGAATCCTGAGAAATTAAATGTTCATATGAAATACTTTTATTACTTTGCACTTATTTTTCTTATAGCTTTAAGCATATTGAGTATGTGTAAGGGAGCATAAATTTAGAATTAAGGCAGACTCTATGGTTATATTACTAATATATATAATATATTACTATATATTGTGTATTATTACTTGATTATATATGATCATATATTAGTTCTAGAAATTCTTCTTCTAACCTTTCACTGGCAGACCATTTAGAAAAATACATTCAAGTTTCCTCTCTTTGTTGGGCTTCTTCTATTGTAAGGACTTCCATAGTTACCATGAGTTTAGGAGATGATGTTGGATCACCTAAACAATGGCCTTTTCAACACTCAGCACAAGTAGGAGTCCCAGAGGGAAGGTATAAAACAGACTGGGAATTGAAAATCCACAGGTGGCCTTAAAATCTTACCAATTCTATAGTACTAATATAGATACAGAAAGAGTTGGAGGTACTTCTTCAGGTACTGCAGGATGACTTGAAATTCTTCCCACACTTTTCTAGTAGGCAAGAGACCTGGTGGACCAGAGAGAGGTGTTCTGAATATGATCTGAGAGGTGTTCTGAATACCATTTGCCTGGACGGCTTAGAAAGAAACATCTTCATTAAATCTAGAAGCACTGTGCAGTAAAATTCGGGGTGGGAAAGAACATAACAAGGCCAGGGGGTTATTTCATGTGGCATAAGATCAAGATTATCAGTAATAAAAAAATACAAGTTTAAGACTAAAGATGCTCTTTGGAGGAAATTAATCCCCTGGTGCCAAGCTGTGTCTGATTTCAGACACTATTATAACAAAATCAGCCACAGTGTGGAGTGAAATCATCCCACCATATTTCTCCTCCCCTGTCCCCCAGCTCAGTCTTCTCCTACAAGAGAAGTAGAGAACTACAGAGATCTGGAAAACACCTCAGGTGGGAAACATATTTGTAAAACCCAGGTCAGCACTGGGGGATGGATGTTCACTGTCCTGTGGGAAATGGTGGTGTATCAGGAGATGGAAAGAGCCAGGAAGGGCTTCAGGGGTAGAAATTTGGAGGTGGGGGAAAATAAAGAAATTATGGAACCAGGGAGAACACATGGGCTGAGCAAGCAGGCCTTGATCCTTATGGAGCTCAAAGGAGTTTATTGGCTAAACTAGGGGTGTGTTCTTCCCTTCATCAAACTCTATGATTCTTGCTGGAATATTTTGTTTAAGAATTGCTTAATCTCTCTTGGGGTCCAAAGTGTTATGATCTAGATAAGGAGCAGTATAGCAGACTTTGGGACAGAGAAAGGGTATTTTGTCCTGATTTGTCCCTCCACTAAGATAGGTAGGGAAAGGAAGGGGGGCAGGTTCCTGTCCCCTAGATCATAGAAGAAAGGAACAAGTCCAGCTGTAAACCTGGGTTAGGAATTGTAACATCAGAAAAATATCTCTGCTTTTATTTCCCTGATGACATGTAAAAGACAGCAAGATGAAATGACGATATTGTTATTTTTTAGCTTTAGTGAGGTATAATTGACAAATAAGATTGTAGTGTACAACATGATTATTTGATATACGTATACATTGTGAAAGTATTCTCGCAATCAGTTTAATCCATCACCTCACATATCTCACATATTTACTTTTTTTTTTTTTTGGTGAGAACACTTAAGACCTACTCTCTTAGCAAATTTCGATTATACAATACAGTATTATCAACTATAGCCACCATACTATGTATTAGATCCTCAGACCTTATTTATCCTGTAATTGAAAATTTGTACCCTCTTCCCCTTTCTCCCACCCCCTGAGAGCTATTAATTGTTGAACAGATGATCAGGTGATAAAAAAGTTAATTTTGAGGGATAGAGAAGAGAAGAGGGAGCTGAAGTATATTTAACAATAAAAAAAATCCTATCTTTATAAATGTGTTATGCATGTGACATAGACAAAGCTTCCAGAACTTCAGGGACAAAGGCAGATACTGAAATGTAAATACACTTAAAAGGTAGAGAGTTTGGTAGAGAGCTTAATGTGGTCAGTGGAGGTTTGCCTTCTTAATTGCAACTCCTATAGAAGACAGAGTGTATGTCGATCTTATTGGAAATATTTTTATTTCAAGCATAGGAAATAAAAGGTTGTGTTCCTGTTGGCTCAAGCTAATTTGCTAATTTGATGTTAATTTTCAGATTAGAAGTTTTTGCAAGATCAATACCAGGCAGAGATGTTTGCTGTTGCATGGGGAGGAGGTACTGTGCAGCAAAGGGTACCAACAAGTTCCTTATTTGGAGCAAAAGCAGATTCCAGTTTGCGTCTGTGTCTGTCTGTGAACTCTTCTTTGGAAAATAGCCACTTGTAATTCCTTTTGAGCAAACTCTTAGCTCTTTTAAGATACACCTGAGACAGTTCAGTAATAAGCCTAAGATTCAAAGTGCTTTTTGTTCCATTAGGTGATGATTTCAAGCTGCACTGGTGCTTTCTAATGGGCACCAAAAGGACCCATTTTGAGTTCTGATTGAGTTTGGTTTTCAATATTGGTGCAAACAGAATCATCAAAGCCAGCTGCCTCCACAGACTGGGGTGGTAAACAGGGCCACATGTTCTACCACTTACGAAGAGTGTCTCAAATTCTCATGTATGGAGTTTAAACATCTATGAAAAATGTTGTCCTGGCCTAGAAGTGTAAATTTACTATGAAGAATCAGATACCCAGATCATTTGTTGAGAGTCTAGGTGGACCTTTGCTTGCATTTATTTCAAGATTTTGAGAGAACAAATTCCAAGACTGATGTCATCTTTGCATACCTAAGAGAAACTTTGATGCATTTCTAAATATCAACATATTCTAGCATAGTAGAAGGCATATGTTACGAATTGAATAGTGACTCTTGATAATATAGCTTGGGAGCCTCAGTGTAATACAACCCAAATTTGGTACTAAATATGTATGGAATTTTTTTTACTGTATGCAGGCCTCATTCACTATTTGGACTGGTAAAATGGAGGCAAAATGGGTAAATACTTGTGTACTTAACAATAATACTTATATCGGCGCTTGCTTTTGTTTGTTTTGTTTTGTTTCTGCAGCTGCCACAATGGCCTCTGCTAGTACATATAGTGATTAGTGCAAATTAGAAAAGACATCCCTTTAGGGTTGACATATTATAAAAGGACAGCCTATTTATCATACTCTACTCCCCTCTAATCTTTGACACAGCATTTTCAAGCTGGCTCTACAAATGTGCTTGCTTACTTCTGTTCCTTTGAGTCAGCAGTGTTTTCTTCATTTTACTGATGGGGAAACTGAAGCTCAGTGAGTAACTTACTCAAGGACGCACCTTTGTAATTGGTGTACCAGGGACTAGACAACAAGCCTGCTTCACATCAGTCTGGGCTAGGCAATACTGCCTTTTAGGAAGGTGATACATGAATTTAATGCAATTTTATGCCTGCAACTGAGATAACTGAAACATCAGTATTCACTCTCATTTTCATAATGGCCCCAAAATTATTATCTCTTGTGACAGTGAGTGGAAGTTTTCCTGGGACCTCACTGGAAAGGCTAATGGGATTAACTCAAATTCAGGCTCAATAAACATTTGTTGAATGCTAAATGTAGCAAGTGCTAATTGATATGAGAGATAAAAAGGCAACATAGCCAAACAAGACTCCTCCATCAAGCAAGTTCCACTCAAGCAGCCGGTGGAGACAGACATGAAAGACTGAGTCCATTTTGGCAGATTTCATTTCCCAGAGATGTCCACACCATATCTTCTGTTACACATGCTCTTTTACAATGTAAGTTTGCCACTCCTGCATCAAAGGCAGAGTCTTATTTCCCTTCCCTTGCGTCTGGGTGGGCTTTGAATCTGCTCAGACTGATAGAATACAGCAGAAGTGATGCCATGTGATTTCTGAGGTTGTGTTGTAAAAGACTAACCAGTCTTCACTTGGCTTGCTGGAACACTATCTCTTGGAGCTATGAGCACTAGATAAGAGATGCAGTGACAGTAAAGTGGCCATGTGATGAGGAAATGAAGCCACATGGAGAGACCAAGCACTCTTGTTGACAGTTATAGTCTATAAGTCATCCCAGCTCAGGTGCCAGCCATGTTGAGACAAGAAACCTCTAGATGATTTCAGTCTTCAGCCATCCTGAGTCCCTAGCCTTGAATTCTCAAAGCCCTGGATATGGAGAAGAGAAAAGTCATTCCTGATGTGCCTTGCCCCATTCCCACAAAATCCATGAGCAGCTAAACTGGCTGTTACTTTATACCATGAAATTTGGCATCAATTTGTTATGTAGCAAAACTAACAGAAACACCATTCTCCCAAGATAAGGTTGCAATTGTGGAAGGCAGGGGAACACTCTCAGGGTCTGCATATAGATTTACATTTTTTTCCCCCTCTAGCTTTATCTAGCACTTTTTATAAGGGGGAAACAAAAAGACGTTGGAAGATAAGTAAACTAATCTATCTCCTAGGTGATTTTTTTTTTTTAAGATTTTATTTATTTATTTATTTATTTAGAAAGCATGAACGGCAGGTGGGGGGTGGGGGGAGGGGCAGAGGGACAGGGAGAGAGAGAATCCCAGGCAGACTCAGTGCTGAGCTCAGAGCCCGACGTAGGGCTCAATCTCATGACCCTGAAATCATGACCTGAGCCGAAATCAAGAGTCCAAAGCCTAAGAGATTGAGTCACCCAGGTCCCCCTCCTAAGTGATTTCTAACTTTAGAAACACTATAACAGCACTTTCTCAAATTAAACAAAAATATACATAAAATGTTCTAAAGGAAGGAGTACAATATATTTCAAGACAAATGAACACTAAAAAAATTCCCAAGACATTGTCTCCTTGATGCTCTTTCAAACACTAACAGGAGATGAGGAAGTACTGTCATTACTTTTATTATATATTACTTGGTGCCTGAGTTATATTTTATCCAGAACAGAGAAATCTCTATTTCTGCCTTCCGGGTATACAATTTAAATCAGAGGGACGTTATAAGTGTCCCTGACAGAACACAGAGTGTTCTGGTTTCTTTATGCTGATTTGGAAGTTTTCAAACAACCTAATCACCAGAATGTAAAGATATCAAGTGAAATGGAAAGCAATGACAGAACATTCTTCAGAGTTTCAAGTCTTTATTTCAACAGAATAACTCTCTATTTTCACTTCTTCGTAAAAGAAGCCAATTGCATGCTCCATAATAGTTATAAGAATTACAAGATGCTGAGTTCAGTGATGTGCAAAGAATAGTTTAAATGAATGTTAAAAAAGAAAAGACACATCTTTGGAATTTGGCTGTACACATGTTAAAAAAAATAAAAACAATAAAATCTACTAATTAGATCCAAAGACTCTCTGAATTAGTAATAAGTCTGAATCACACATTAGGATAAGGAAATGTGATTTTATTACTTTACAATGAAATAAAATAACTTCTGCAGTTAGAAAGCTCTTTCTCAGTACAAGTTCTGCATGACTGTTTTTTTTACTAAATGGATAATTTATAACCTGCATCATTGATCAACTGACCCTCCCTCCCCAGCCTCACATTCGCTGAGAACCTGTGTTTTCTAAGAACTCAACAAACATGCAGCAAATCTCAACCTTATGCCTAGTATTGGTCTACAGGATATGGAGAGTTCTAGTAAAGAGCGAGATATTGTCCTTGCTCTCCACGAGCTTAAATTTTGATTGGGAAGTTATTTATAAGAAAAAATTAGCCAATAATACAAAATGATTTATAATTCTATTTTGTAATATAGGCATTTTTAGAGAATTCAGATCCAAGGAATTGTTAAAGGCTTCTTGGGCAACATTGCCCTGACTACAGTAGATCAGAAATTATTTAAATTTGAGGACATGGAACTCTATTTGGACAATAAGACATGCAAATCTTATTTAAATTTACCTTCTATATTATAGTTTGGTTAAGAAACACTTTCTTTTCAGGTATTTCTTTCTTCCCAGGTAAATCTGGGTCCAGGTTGGCATCTAGATATTAGATGATTTAATTGAAGCTACCTGAATTAATGAAATTTAAGAACTTCTAACTTTTAAAATAATCACACACACACTCAATACAATATGAATGGCTAAAGTATCAGTGATAAGTATCACTGGTTATTGGTTATGGGAGTGACTTGAATTATTACTGAATTTGGTGGCATTCTCTGAGACATGATACTGGAGAGAGTAACAGGATCAGACTCAGAAGACATCAATTTGTATCCTAATGCTACTGTCTACCAGTTGTGGTTGAGGAAGCCATTTAAACCTCCGTAAATCAACTTGACTTAATAATGAATCTTGATCACACGTGAAGATAGGAAAAGACATTTTATAAACAATAACTTAAGCCATTAGAAAATTATTTTCAAGTACAAGTTGGAAGACCACTAAAATAACGTTTTCTCATCGACTTAACAAATCTGGTAATACCCACGTCATGGAGTTTTTGTGAGGATTAAATGAGATGAAGTGAATAAAAAAATTTTGAGAAAAAAATTGATACACAAATTATAGGATATTGTAATGACCCTCTAATTTTGTTTTCCAGGGTCCTTTAGAAAAAAGAAACAACTTTATTCTGGAAATGGTATCAGACCAATAGAGATTTATTGATCATCTGCAATGCTGTCCTCTTTTCCTGTTTTGGAGAGCTCTGTGAGGACAACAGCATATCTTAATTCATGATATGATGATAAAAAATAATTCAACAATTTTGAGCAGTTGACTTAAATGGAACATTAATTCAGAATAAAATGTAGAGTAATTGTCTGATTATCTAACAAGATTCCTAAACATCTAATTTAGCAGTCCTTTTCTCAAAGAAGTACTAAAAAGTTTAGTTTCCATACAAGTTGCTAGTATGTGTATGGAAAGGGAAAAAAGCAAAGAACAAACTTAATGCTTAAGGAAAAATCAATCACCTTCTTAGGAGCATTTGCAGAAGTAAAGTGACTAAGTTTCCTCCAGCGCCCTCAGGCCCACTGGAGTTAAATAGTTTTCTTTGGTCTCTGTCATCATAATTGGCTTGGAACTCCCTCTGACTTGCCTTGCTTCCCTCTGTGCTCCCCAAGAGGGGACACACCCCACTCTGGGGGCTGTTTTGTTTTTCTAAGTTGCTTAGAAGCCAACTCTGTTCAAAAACTAAGAAATTTCCAATGTGGCCCTGGGCTTCCTTACTGATATTCACATCAGGATTTTACCCAGGATATTCCAAAAATTACAAGTTTTCAGGTTCTTCCTTAGATCTTGCCTCACACAAATCCTCTACAGTCTTGAAGAGTGAATGTCATGTTCTTATTTAGATATCTTCCCAGTGCATATAGGAGAAAGTTCAGTCCCCTTTATAACCTGGGCCCACTCTAACTTTTACTATTCACTCTTGCCACTCTCCCATACCCACTCAACCATTTCCCTATACCGAGTTATCTGTTTCACTTACTTTTGCCATATTCTTGCTTTTATGCCTTTATGGTTGGCTCAGATAATGAGGTACAATGAGGTACATTCAGGTAAAAGGCCTGGAATGCCTTTTTTTTTCTCTTTTCTGCAGAACAAATGTCTGTCCATCCTCTCTGTTCTAAAGCTGCCTTCCACTCACACTCATAAAGTCTTCTTCACCTACCATAAGGCAAGATTAGTTATATGCATGCAATAGACCATTGTATAAGTTTCTATTAGAGTAATTATCATAATATCTATTAGTTTGTTTCATAAATTCTCATCTCTTTGCCTTTAAGGACTGGCTTGGCACCAGTTATGTGCTAAATATTTCCCAAATGTTAGATGGAGATGTTTTAAAATTTATACTGAATTTGTCAAAAAGAGAAAATACACTATCTCTTTACTAGTAAAATAACAAAGGCACTATACTTCCCCTGTATTCCATATGGGATCATGTGTATGAACAGATTTTGAAAATCACAAGGCACCAGGTGTTTTGATTGTCTTTATCCATTCATTCATGTAGAGGCAGTAGAGCTTAGGGGTTAAGAGCATGGAACTCTCCTCTGCTGACTGCCTAGGATGGAATCCTAGCTGTACCACTTATTAGCTCTGTACCCTTGGGCAAGACAGTTAAAATTTCTATACCTCAGTTTTCTTGACTATAAAATGGGATTAATTTCATTGCTAGTTGCTAGTGTGGATGTAGAGAAAAAAAGGACAACAAAACTTAATGTTTGAAGTACAACTTTATCTCATAGAGTTCTTATGAAGATTTAAATGGGTTAGTACATGCAAACAAAACAAAACAAAACCAAAACTTAAATAGGCCTGACACATATCAAGTATATAAGGGTAGGCAATTAGCAATTCACTGATATATAGAGTATTCCTTAACAAAAATATTTATTGAGTGTCCACTATGTAATAGGCACTATTTTTTGTGAAACATACCAATAAACAAATAAAATAGGACTTATGTGGTATGGAGACGATTAGAGCAGAGAAGGGGGAGAGAAGGGGAGGGATTGGTATTTTAAACAGGATGGTCAAGGAAAGCTTCTATGGAAAATAACAAGCATAGCTGAGGAAAGATTGTTCTAGGTGGGGGAATAGCAAGTGCACAGGCCCCAGGCAGGAACGTGTGTGGAGTACTTGAGGAAAGGTTATGGCCAGTGTGGCTGGGTGGGATTGAGCCAGGAGGGGAGTAAACGGGGATTAGGTAACAGGGCCAGAGGCTGGATCCTGAAGGGTGGGGTTGACTTTGCTTTTTATGCTGGTGGGTTTTGAATAGAGGAGTATGTGATCTCTTAAACTTAAAAGGCTCACAATAGACCAAGGACAGATGGTTATTGGCATTGGAAGACTAGATTGGAGGCTATTGTAACAATCCAGACTCTAGTGCTAATAATTATTTTCTGCTGATTTAAAACAAAAATGTCTAATGAACAAACATTGTGCATTTATTAGTGTTTGTAAACATTTTTCCACTATTTTCTCACTTGAGACAATATATCAGAATCTAATTTAGTTATTAAAATCCTCACTGATCTTGTTTCTATTCTTAAGGGTTAAGACTTGTTCAGTGGTCTTACTTTCACATTTTCTGATATTTTACTATAATGTTCTACATGAAATATAAAGACAAGAAAAAAAAGGAAATGTAAACAAGAAACCAAATGCTGTTAATAGTTATTATCTTTTAGTGTAATCACCCCACCCTACATGCTTACCTCTGCCATCAGTCATCAAATACTAGGAATGTTCTGAATGGCTTAGGGTGACTTCAGATCACTGCAAATTTAGTTTGAAATAGAAATATGTTTCTATATCATTTATATTCCTTGTACCTTTTCTGTTTTGTATCTCCTTTGCTAAGGCAACTCATTTCTACTTCTACAATAAAGCTGCCTTTTAGTATCTTTTATTCACCTTTCTCTCTCATTCATTCTCTTGCTACCTGTTTCACTGTCTTTTCTCTCCTTTTTTCTCACTCCCCCTGAACATAAATATTGATTACTATTTCAATTTTTCTTTGATATTTTTTCATAAACTCCCACATTAACATGTTCTCATTCTTTATATTCATTTTTAATTTTTATATTTCCTTAAAGTAGCTTAGATGTCAAATGCCAAGATAATTTCTTGATAGGCCTTATATAAATATCCACAAATAGGTTTTTTTTTTAAAGATTTTATTTATTTATTTGACAGAGAGAGAGAAAGAGAGAGCACAAGCGGGGGAGGCAGAGGCAGAGGGAGAAGCAGGCTCCCCCCGAGCAAGGAGCCTGATGGTGGACTCAATCCCAGGACCTTCAAATCATGACCTGAGCCGAAGGCAGGCGCTTAACCAACTGAGCCAACCAGGTGTCCCTCCACAAATAGGCTTTTTTTTTTTTTTATTCTTATGTTAATCCCCACACATTACATCATTAGTTTTAGATGAAGTGTTCCATGATTCATTGTTTGTGCACAACACCCAATGCTCCATGCCGAATGTGCCCTCCTCAATACCCACCACCAGGCTAACCCATCCTCCCACCCCCCTCCCCTCTAGAACCCTGTTTGTTTTTCAGAGTCCATCGTCTCTCATGGTTCATCTACCCCTCCGATTTCCCCCGCTTCATTCTTCCCCTCCCGCTAGCTTCTTCTTCTTCTTCTTCTTTTTTTTCTTAACATATATTGCATTATTTGTTTCAGAGGTACAGATCTGAGATTCAACAGTCTTGCACAATTCGCAGCGCTTACCAGAGCACATACCCTCCCCAGTGTCTATCACCCAGTCAACCCATCCCTCCCACCCCACCCCCCACTCCAACAACCCTCAGTTTGATTCCTGCGATTAAGAATTCCTCATATCAGTGAGATCATATGATACATGTCTCTCTCTTTTTGACTTATTTCACTCAACATAATACCCTCCAGTTCCATCCACATCGTTGCAAATGGCAAGATCTCATTCCTTTTGATGGCTGCATAATATTCCATTGTATATATATACCACACCTTCTTTATCCATTCATCTGTCGATGGACATCTTGGCTCTTTCCACAGTTTGGCTATTGTGGACATTGCTGCTATAAACATCGGGGTGCACATATCCCTTCGGATCCCTACTTTTGTATCTTTGGGGTAAATACCCAGTAGTGCAATTGCTGGATCATATGGTAGCTCTATTTTCAACTTTTTGAGGAATCTCCATACAGTTTTCCAGAGTGGCTGCACCAGCTTGCATTCCCACCAACAGTGTAGGAGGGTTCCCCTTTCTCCACATCCCCGCCAACATCTGTCATTTCCTGACTTGTTAATTTTAGCCATTCTCACTGGTGTGAGGTGGTATCTCGTTGAGGTTTTGATTTGGATTTCCCTGATGCCGAGCGATATTGAGCACTTTTTCATGTGTCTGTTGGCCATTTGGATGTCTTCTTTGGAAAAATGTCTGTTCATGTCTTCTGCCCATTTCTTGATTGGATTCTTTGTTCTTTGGGTGTTGAGTTTGATGAGTTCTTTATAGATTTTGGATACTAGCCCTTTATCTGATATGTCATTTGCAAATATCTTCTCCCATTCTGTCGGTTGTCTTTTGGTTTTGTTGACTGTTTCCTTTGCTTTGCAAAAGCTTTTTATCTTGATGAAGTCCCAATAGTTCATTTTTGCCCTTGCTTCCCTTGCCTTTGGCGATGTTTCTAGGAAGAAGTTGCTTCGGCTGAGGTCAAAGAGGTTGCTGCCTGTGTTCTCCTTTAGGATTTGGATGGACTCCTGTCTCACATTGAGGTCTTTCAACCACACAAATAGGCTTTTATGTCCTCCTCAGTGCATATTGTTCAGTAACCACAAATATAAATGACAGTCACACTGCTGAAGTGTTGACCTTCCAAATGATTGGTAACAAATAACTCTCAATGAACTTTGTACATCACTGTTTATTTGGACTGTGAATTCTAGTTTAATCATGAGAGATGTTTATTTTCCCACCACATATTGTTATGCTAAAATACTTCATTACTATTTTTTTAAAAAAAACAACCTGACCTGCTGGTTAGAGAAAAAAAAATGGGAAAAGAGATGTACAATTGTTATAAAGCCTCTGGAAAGTAACATGGAGATAAAGTTTTTTCTTTTTTTTCAAAAAGCATGTCCACATGTGTTAACCCAATTTTATGAATAGAGACTGAGAGGTCACAGATGGCTAATTTTGAAGACATATATTTACGAAACCCAGCTGGGGTTGGATTAAATGTCTAAGCGGAATGCAAGAGGGATACCCAGAACATTTTCCTGACTTCATCCCCTGTTGCCACAGACAGCGGCATCTCAAGTAGCTGTATGGAATGGGGCTGGTTTCAGATGCCTACAATTCTGATTAGCAATTACAACTGAAATAAAGCCAAGTGCCATCATAGAATGGTCTCCTTGATTACACAGAATCCTGTAAGAACCAGTTGTGTATATGATGTTTGGTGAGGGAGATGAAAGATGAAAATAGAAGAATGAGCAGGCTAACAGAACCACTCACTCAAGGTTGTCAAGATGTACTCAGGTCATCTGCATTTCCAAACAGATGAACACTTGTTTACTTGCTTTTATACTTGAGAAAATCTTGTTTCATATACAATCTATCCTTCTTCCAACTGAGGGAAGATTACTTTCATTTCTAATTTTCTAATTCAAAAAAACTGTTCTAAAGTGAGGGACTTGACGAAGGTGCTTCAATTACAAATGATTTTGTGGATTTCAAGATGTTTGAGGAGAGGTTATTAAAATATTAGGCAGAGAGTTGGGACGTCTGAAACCACTTGGGTTAATATTGGTTGTATTTTTTTTTTTTTATTCATGAGAGACAGAGAGAGAGAGAGGCAGAGGGAGAAGCAGGCTCCCAAGGAGCAGGGATCCCAATGTGGGGCTCGATCCCAGGACTCCAGGATCATGACCTGAGCTGAAGGCAGACGCCTAACCATCTGAGCCACCCAGGCGCCCCAAGGTTGTATTTGTTTTCACAGCACAGATAGAATACTCCAATGGCTCAGTTATGCCCTAGTGCTATTTCTGGTTCTCATCACTCTAGATAAAGAAGCAGTCAAATTTCAGTAAGGTTATTGGGTGACTTCGGGCAAGCATTTTTTCATATAAATATTCCGTTTCAGTGTGTTTGGAAATGGATGGGTAGGTGGGTGGGCAATGGTCAAGTCTGCTAAAACCCAAACCAAACATAGAAACACCACCGCCCCCACCCCGACCCCTGCCTAAAGCAATAAAACCCCAAAGGATTGACATTTCCTTGTGAGCAATGTGGAACATTTTCCCTGAACAAGAAAGGCGGCATTTTTACTTTATACCAGAGAATCTCATCTTTTCTAACATCCAAAATTACTGATCTGGGACCTTGAAGCAACTACTGAACATTTACACATATATATCGTTAGCTAAGACTTCTTTTCCTTTACTCCAGAGGCTTATTTCCACCTTCCCTGGAAATCCCGAGGGTTTGATATCAAGGAGGAAAAAAAACTCCAGAGAGATGAGAACAAACTGATTCTGGGAATATCCTGGGTATAGAGGCTAATCTCTTCAAAAAGAGGCTTAGAGCAGGAATGAGGCCTCAAATCCACGCAATGCAGAGATTTGGAGCAAAACTCAGTCAAAGCTAGGACCCTCCATGAGCCATAGACTCAATGAAAACTAAAAATGAATGAAAGAAAGAAAGAGGAGGGAGAGAGGAAGGAAGGAAGGGAGAGGGGGAAGAAAAGAAAAAAGAAAGGAAAGGAAGGGAAAGAAAAGATGAGAGAAAGGAAAGGAAGGGTAAGAAAAGATGAGAGAAAGAAAGAGAGATGAGAAGGTAGCTCGTTTCTCTCAACCTAGTCTCCAGGGTCTGAACGAAGGTTCCCTAAAGAATTCATAAGCATAGGCCAATCAAATTCAGGTTTAGGTAAAGGAATATACAAATCTGTGGAGAAAGTTACACAAGCATGACTGATAACAATAATAAGCTCTAATAAGCTCATCACAAGAAAAAAATTGTAACAATGGGTGGTGATGGATGCTAAATAAACTTGTGGTGATCATTTTGCAATACATACATATATCAAATCATTTGTTGTGCATTTGCGACAAATATAATGTTATATGTCAATTATATTGCAATAAAAACTTAGGTGAATGGACAATTTTCTAGAAAGATACAATTTAACATTTATACTCCATATGGCGTTTAAAACTAAATCAGTAATTAAAAACCTCCTCCAAAGAAAACTTTATGCCTAGATTTACAGGTGAGTTCTGCCAGATATTGAAGGAATAGATAATCCCAGTTCTATCAACTCATTCCAGTTAAGTGAAATATAGAGAAATATTCTTCAATCATTTTACAAAGCTGCTATTTTGATACCAAACTACATAACTATAGGATGAAAAAGGAATAGACCAATCTCACTAATTAACAAGGATGCAAGTATCCTAGATCCAATATTAGTAAATGAAATCCAGCTAAGAATATAGAAAATAATACATGATAACCCAAGTAAGTAGGTTCATCCTGGGAACAGAAAGATGAGATTATCATTTAAAAAGCGATTAATAAATAGAGCTACCATACGATCCAGCAATTGTACTACTGGGTATTTACCCCAAAGATACAAATGTAGGGATCTGAAGGGGTACATGCACCCCGATGTTTATAGCAGCAATGTCCACAATAGCTAAACTGTGGAAAGAGCCATGATGTCCATCGACAGATGAATGGATAAAGAAGATGTGCTGTGTGTGTGTGTGTGTGTGTGTGTGTGTGTGTGTGTGTATATATATATATATATATATACACAAAGGAATATTATGCAGCCATCAAAAGGAATGAAATCTTGCCATTTGCAATGATGTGGATGGAACTGGAGGGTGTTATGCTGAGCGAAGTAAGTCAATCAGAGAAAGACATGTATCATATGACCTCACTGATATGAGCAATTCTTAATCTCAGGAGACAAACTGAGGGTTGCTGGAGTGGTGGGGGGTGGGAGGGATGGGGTGGCTGGGTGATAGACATTGGGGAGGGTATGGGCTATGGTGAGCGCTGTGAATTGTGTAAGACTGTTGAATCACAGACCTGTACCTTTGAAACAAATAATACATTATATGTTAAAAAAAAGAAAAAGAAGAAGATAGCAGGAAGGGAAAAATGAAGGAGGGAAAATCGGCGGGGGAGATGAACCATGAGAGTCTATGGACTCTGAGAAACAAACTGAGGGTTCTAGAGGGGAGAGGGGTGAGGGGATGGGTTAACCTGGTGATGGGTATTAAAGAGGGCACGTACTGCAGGGACCCCTGGGTGTTATATGCAAACAATGAATCATGGAACCTTACATCAAAAACTAATGATGTAATGTATGGTGATTAACATAACATAATAAAAAAATAAAAAAAATTAGCTCTCATAGACTATAAAGTATGGACTGATGATGTGAAAGAATAGTTATGCAGCCATTGCTATAATCTTAGATAAAGATGATAAGGATGTAATCTGAAGCAGCTATCATGAGAATATCAGAGAAGATGGGACTCCAGAGACACTGGTGAACAATGGTATATGGGCAGTAGTAGTACAAAAGGAAACTCAAGTATGATGTTTGTTTGGTTTAGGTAAATCAATAGTGATTTCCTGATTAAAATAGAGACTGTGAGCAGGAGCAGATTTGGATCAAGCAGTAAGGTTTTTGTTTGTTTGTTTGTTTGGGTTTTTTTTTTTTTTTTTTGGATTTGATGAAGGCAACTTCTCATCTTTCTAAGTGAAAGAGAATGGGCTCTGAAGTCAGGGCCTCTTCCAAGAGCTTGTTTTCAAACAAATTTCTTCATTTTAGCATGAGACAAGAAATAAAAGTGGTATTTAAAAAGACATATAAAGACATAAAAAAGAAAAGAGGTGTTCAATTTATTCCGTCCTACTCCAAGGATCCAGGTTTGGCAGTTAAGGGTGGTACAGATGTCTCGTAAGAGAAGAGTTTTCAATAGAAGTCCAGAAGTGTAAGTAAAAATGTTTTCGGGCGCCTGGGTGGCTCAGTTGGTTAAGCGACTGCCTTCGGCTCAGGTCATGGTCCCGGGGTCCTGGGATCGAGTCCCGCATCGGGCTCCCTGCTCTGCGGGAAGCCTGCTTCTCCCTCTCCCACTCCCCCTGCTTGTGTTCCCTCTCTCGCTGTGTCTCTCTCTGTCAAATAAATAAATAAAATCTTAAAAAAAAAAAAATGTTTTCTCTGGGATCCTGTGTTCCTTTTAAATCCCTAGTGTAGTCTTAATCACATTGTTATAGTTATGGATATTGAGGACATGGCCTGAGTTTCTAAATCTTTGTATTTCTAGGACCTAATTATAGAGTTCTACACCTACTATGTAATTAGGATGTAACTGGGTTGCCAAAATGTTTTGTGAATTGAAGTACCCATTAAGTAATTGCTGTATTAATTATAAATTATTTAATCAGTTTCTTTAAAGGAGATCTTTATTTCTCAATTTAAAAAATATTGCACTGTCACATTATAAAATATTTAGCTCACACTTGAAATAAATAGCATATATATTTTGAACATTTAAAAACTGTTCAGATGGAACTTTCAAACATGTAACTGCTGCACATTACTGAGTTACTGTGTCACATCATGCTATTTCATTTATAATGCTTTTTGTAACCTAATTATTTTTGTTATTTCTTTGTTTATATATATTTTATCATTAAAAGGTAAGCTACACCAGAAAAAGGAGCCCGCCTAATTTACCTCTGCATCCTCAGTGTGCAGGATAGTATGTGGCTCATAATTAGTGCTCAGTATATTTATCTTGAATTAAAGAGTTAATGGATTTTAAAAATCAAATTATATAGTCCTGTTAGGAAGAAATAAGGAAGTCTTATTTGTAAGGATAATAGATAAATAGATACACTGTAAAATTGTAATAAATAAAGCTTTATCTATTTCCTACCTATAGCAATAATAGTAGTATTCAGAATAACATGGTTGCCAGACACTGTATTAGACCTTTAGTTCCATTTAATTCTTGCAATTATGCAGTAGTTTCTACGATAGCATTATTTTATAGGTGAAGAACCTCAGGCTCAGAATGTTTGCATAACTTGCCCAAAGTCACACAGTTGAATCAGGATTTGAATTCAAATATGTAAAATGCCAAACCTTTGCCTTTTCCATTAAACCAAAAAAGACATTCAATTAAATTTCGTTTTTTTCCAGATCTAAAGTATCACAAAATTTAGAACTATTTTTTTTTTAAGATTTTATTTATTTATTTGACAGAGAGAGAGACAGTGAGAGAGGGAACACAAGTAGGGGGAGTGGAAAAGAGAGAAGAAGGCTTCCCGCTGAGCAGGGAGCCCGATGTGGGGCTCAATCCCAGGACCCTGAGATCATGACCCGAGCCGAAGGCAGTTGCTTAACCAACTGAGCCACCCAGGAGCCCCCAAAAGCTTTTTAAGAAATAAATATAAATAGGGGCACCTGGGTGGCTCAGTCGGTTAAGCGTCTGCCTTTCGCTCAGGTCATGATCCCGGGGGTCCTGGGATAGAGCCCCACACCTGGGTCTCCGCTCAGCGAGGAGCCTGCTTCTCTCTCTCTCTCCCTCTACTGCGCCCCCCCACCACTGCTTGTGGTCCCTCACTCTAGCTCTCTCTCTCAAATAGATAGATAGATAAATAAATAAATAAATAAATAAATAAATAAATAAATAAAATCTTTTAAAAAATAAAAAAAGAAATATATATAATCTTAATGAAAATTAGAAATGAAGATATTCTTACTTGCCCTCAGAACAGATGTGTCAAATGATAAGATTTCCTTTGTACAGGTATTTGGTCAAGTATCTCAGGCTGAAATATATCTTAAAGGTATTTCGCTACACCTTATAGTAAACTATGCCAGACCACAGCAAGAAAGGATATGAGATAATGTAATGTATGTCAATTAGGAAAATAAGGAAAAATACATTTTTCTCCACTATATCCCAAAACATTGTGAAAGATTTTTCTTTTGAGATACAAAGAGAGTAATAAAACTAAATCTTTTCCTTTTTGTTTTCTATGGAAACTTAACCTTCTTGTTCCTATGTGTACACAGAGGAATAAATGTCACATTGCCAGAATTATTCCAAAGATTTATAATGTACTTCATACTTCAAATAAAGTCATCTCCCTCTGGGCCAGTTTGTATGAGTTTTTCCAGTGAGCATAAGAAAAAGACAAGTAAAACTAAAATCAAAATTACCTTTTTGAGAAATGTATATACTAAAAATGCTCTTTCTCTATAAATCCTAAGAAATGTTGAACCTTTTTCATAAATAAATAAAATGATCTTGAATTTTGCATAGAATAATAAAGTCATCAATAGCCAAGAAACTTGTAAAAGACAATGAACAATATATACCACATCTTTATCCATTCATCTATTGATGGACACTTGGGTTGCTTCCATATCTTGGCTATTGTGATTAATGCTGTAATAAACATAGGGGTGCATATATCTTTTCAAATTAGTGTTTTCATTTTCTATTGGTAAATACCCCATAGTGGAATTACTGGATCATATATTTCTATTTTTACTTTTTTGAGGAATGAATAAGTCATGGAATAAAAGACACAGCATAGGGAATATAGTCAATAATACTGTAATAGTGTTGTATGGTGACAGATGGTAGCTACATGTATGGTGAGCATAGCGTAACATATAGAGATGTTGAATTACTATGTTGTACACCCAAAATAATGTAATGAACATTACGTGTCAACTATACTCAAATAAAAAAATGCATAGATGAAGAATAAGGGGAGTTCCCATTCTTTATAGATCCAGAACATATTATTAAGCCATTATAATCAAATGAGTGGTAGCCCATGGGAATAAACAAGTAGACCAGTGGAATGAAATAAAGAATCCAGAAATAGATCCAGGCATAAATGAAAATTCAAATCTGACAAAAGTAGACTTTCCACTGAATGGGATAACACAAGCACAAATGATTTGGCAAAAGTGGCTTCCAAATGAAAAAAAAATAAGTAAAATTTTGTCCATTTCACATTACTGCCAAAAACACACTCCAAATGGATTCGCACTTAAATATATGAATTAAACAATAAATATCTTAGAAAAATCTAGGAAGCTATATATACAACTTGAAGTTAGAGAGATCTTAACCAAGACTAGAAACCCAGAAGTCATTTAAAAAGATATAGAAAGGATTGACAACATTAAAAAAAAATTGAAAGATGAAATGTCAGCAAAGTCAAGAGATAAATGGTATTTTTTGGGGAAAAAAAAGTTTGCAAAACAGAAGACAGTCAAAGGATTAAAATTTATACAACATGATGTTAAGAATTCTATGAGAAAAGTTACAAACCAATGGGAAATTTGTCAAATAGGAAGAGGCAATTCAGAGAAGAGCATATCTAAGTGAACACCAAACATGAAAAGATGGTTCGCTTCACTAGTAGTTCAGAAAGTACAAATTAAATTGATAATGAGATCTAATGCTTAGACTGGAAAAAATTTTAAAGCTGGAATACCTAGTGTTCACAATAATAGTAAAAGAAGGTCAAATTGTGAGTTTGCAGGTTTGGGGGAAAAAGCAACTTGGCAATATATATATAAAATGAAAAATATACTTTGATGTATTTTATTATACATTTTGTTATATGTATATTATACAAAATAAATGCATATTTATTATTTTGTGTATTTAAAAAGACACAAAAATAACTCTTTGACCAAGCAGTCTTAATCCTGGGAGTCTATCCTACAGAGATAGAAGCAGCAAACGTAAGAATATATATGTTCAAAGATGGGTGCTTAGCTTTGTTAATGGTGGCAAAATCTAGAAAATGAAGTCAATTCTTAAAACAAAGCAAGAAACAAAATTCTGTACAAAAATTAGGACATTTATATCTATCTCTATGTGATGATATTTGTGTATATTCATATGTATGCAAATTTGTACATATGTGTATACATATTTATATGAACACAGATAAAAGTAAAAACAAAAAGGAACATATACACAATATCAATATGTATTATCTTGGATGGGATAGGTCGTGTTTGAGGAAAGGGGGAAGTGAAAAGGAGGAGACAAAAGCCAAAACAATGTATTTAAAGTTTTTCATTTAGAATGCCTCAATCTATTTGATACGATCCAATTTAGCTAAAATTAGATGTGTACAAAGAGTCATTTTTATCCCTCAGAGTCTACAAAACAAAACAAAAGCCTCTCCTATTTCAGGTATATAGAACTTTTTTATAGCTACTCTTTGTGTCACCTTGCTTAAATGAATTTCACTTGGACAGATATCTAAGAAAGATCCTTCAAAAGTAGATAAGACATGTCTTGAACAGAAAAGAAAGGAGAGGCAACTCATCTATGATTATAGCAAGACTTTGTTCAGATGCTAATATTGGTGGCAGAATTTTATTATAGGAATAATGCCCTATTTACTGTTTTTCTTGAGTCATGTTTTAAAAATGATGAATTCTGACTTTTAGCAAAATCAGTGAAACTTTTAGACTGATGGAAGATTAATGAAATATCAGAATCAAATGAGGTTGGATTCTGGTCAGTGTTGCAGAAGCGTCTCAGTCTTTAAAATAATCAGCCCAGGGGCACCTGGGTCAGTCAGTCAGTTGAGCGTCTGACTCTTGGTTTCAGCTCAGGTCATGATCTCAGGGTTGTGGGACTAAGCCCTATACCTGGCTCATGCTCAGTGGGGAGTCTGGTTCCCCTCTCCTTATCCCTCTGCCTCACCTCTCCCTCTCTCTTTAAAATAAATAAGTCTTTAAAAAAAATAAAATCATCAGCCTAAGTTCTGCTAACACTTAAAAAACTATACAATTTTGAACTACAATGTATAACTTTGATGCCTAATTTTATTTTGAACCCTGATCCTGACTCATGAAATTCTGTTGCATAACATGGAAAGAATTGACAAAGTGCCCCTAAAAGCTGCCTGGTTTTCCAAAACTTGTTTCTTCCTTTTTAAACAGATATTCCCAAGGTAATAATTTTTGTAAATTGTGAATCCCATGGGTAAGACCATAATCTTGGTCACCTCAACAGTGAACTTAAGTAGTACTTAAAAGCCAGTCATCAAGATATTATTTTCTCATAAAGAAAGAGAAGAAAATAAATATAAGTTTCTAACACTGGGAATTATCTTCAGTGGACTTCCCCAAAGGAAATGCCACCGATATCCAGAAAAATAAATTTCCAAAGGAAATTTCTGAAAGTTTCTTCTGACTGATTAACCTGTAACTCTGAGCAAAGTAGTAGAATTGTGGAATGTAAGAAAGAAAGGTCCCTGACGTTGTTTAATTCAGTACACCTCTTTAACAATGCCAATACTGAGATCAAGAGAAGCTGAGAGGTTGCTAAACCAGGGACTGAGCAGCACCTAGAGCAAGGACTCAATTCCCATGGAAAGGATTTTTAGATGATACCATGTTCCTTTCTTTGAAAAATATCAGTAAAATATTGTTCAACTGAAAGTATTCCAGAGAATTATTTTTCTTGTTCACTTTGTTTCAGCCAGCACAAATGTGTATAATTGTTCAGAAGTTGGGAGCATCTTATGTTCTTGTTTTTACTTTAGCATCTTCTAAAATGTCCATCTGTAAAAGAGAATAATGTTAAAGTTTTATCATACACGATTTGCAAAAATCTTGGATGAAAATCTTTAAAAACTAGAGTAAATTTCAAGGGTGGAGGGGAATTTCTTATAAGACACTAACTCTAGAAGTCACAGCACAAAACATAAAAATTTTGGACAACGTAAAAAACATATGAGTAAAGATCAAAGTCAATATTTAAATAATAAGTTTGGCAATTTGTTATCCTATCAATTGTTGATATTATATCTGGTCCAATCAGGACCTGATACGGTTTACATCTCTGGCAAGATGTTTCCCTTTTTGGGCTTCCTTTCAGCAGGGAGGGAGCTAGAAACCCCAGGCTGGTCCAGTGCAGTCACTGGCAGCCTCACAGTCTATTTACCCCAGGATGTAAAAATATGCATTGACTCCTAAGTCTGTTTATCTCATGATGACATACAAATGAGTGTCATGAAATGAAAAGCACTGGGAATTCCTAAGTTTTAATATAGAAAGAACTCTTGTGAACCATCATGAAAGGCCAAACAGCCCAATAGGAAAATGGATAGGAAAGACAGTTCACAGAATTGCATATCCAAATTGCTAATGTAAAAAGACTCTGCATTTCTTTAGTAACCATGAAGATACAAATTGAAGTAAAAGCTAGATATCTCTTTATATCTATAAGGATAGCAAAAATTAAAAAGTACAGTGAAATCTACTGGTGCTAGGGACGCTCAACTGACTGACTGACCCAGGTGCCCCTGGGCTGATTATTTTAAAGACTGAGATGCTTCTGCAACACTGACCAGAATCCAACCTCATTTGATTCTGATAATATTTCATTCACTGCTGGTGGTTAGGTAAAAAATTTCAGCCCTTTTGGAAAAAGGATCTGGCGATGTCTGTTAAGCTTTAAAGTATACATATTTTTATATTAAAATATACATATATATTTATGTATTAAAGTATATATATATAAATATAAAGTATATATATAAATGTATATATATAAATGTATATATATAAATGTATATATATACACATTTAGAGAGGGAGGGGTTGGAGAGGCAGAGGGAAAGGGAAAGGGAAAGAATACTAAGAGGCTCCATGCTAAGATTGAGGATGTGGGGCTCAATCTCATAATGCTGAGATGACCTGAGCTTAAATCAAGAGTCACTTAACCTACTGAGCCACTCAGGCGCCCCTAAATTATACATATTTTTGACATAATAATTCCACCCTTGGAAATACATTCCATAAAATAGAATCACCTGCATTGATATTTACACCCACACAATACACATTCAAGGATGTTTATTGCATTATTATGTATTATTTTTCATAGTAGTAAAAATCAGGAACCAATATAAATAAGTAAACAAATATTAATAGATAAATGTTATATTCAGTGTAATGATAACCTGAAATATAGTAAGTCTTTTTGTAAGAGATAAATAACTAAGAAAAGACTCTTCTAGAATGAGGAATCAGAGCTTTTATAAGTTGCTAGCTATAAATTACGATAATATTGATTTTCTTGTGTCTAATAATATTCATTTTTTGTATTTATATATTTATATTTATATAAATTATATATACTATTTATATATAATGTATATTTATATAAATATATACTTATATTTATATATTTTTTGTATTTCAGATGTAATATTTAATTTTGAGTCATAACATAGTCATCTAGATAATTAGATTTTGGGAGATGGCATAATCTGTCTTCTTTTTCATCTAAAGATAGTGTATTTTTATCTTTATCCAGGTCACCTGGCTGAAGCTAGAACCATGATGGACCTATCTCGGGAGCCTTGGCCCTGAAGGGAAAGCAACTGCTGTGGAAGATGCCACTCAAGACAGAGAGAGGTGGGGATGAAGCCTTAATCACTCCCTCCAGTCTCCTTTTGATGTCTCTCACATGCTAACCCCAGCTGGAAACACAATCTAAAGGAATCCCTCCCTTCAATATAAAGCAGACCAGAGTAAGGGCAAACAAGATCTGAGGGAAGGTTGGTCCAGCACTGGCATAACTTTCCTTTGGATAAGATGATATATTTGACAGTTTTTCTCATCTCTTCTCTCATCATCTCCAAGATTTTTTCAGATGATCTCTAGATCTAAATTTGTATTTTATAAACTTTCTTTTCTTTATAGAATTTTTTTGGGAAAATTTTGTTTTGTTACTATTCTAAGAGGTATCTTAAACCTATGTGAAGTTTCATTAGTTTTATTACTCACCACAATTTTTCATACCACTTCTTTGCCATTCTCAAGCACTCTTATTACAGTTCTTTTTTTTTTTTTTTTCTTTTCTCACTTATAAGTCATCCTTTAGGTACGTGGCACATTCTTAAAACATTGCTCTATTCTTTCGTAGCATTTTGTCTTTAATGTAAGGAAGAGAATTCCAATGACAAATAGATTCTTTGCTTTTAAGACCTACTTTTTCTGTTTGGAAGTGTGTAGATTTTATTTTTATTTTTTTATTTTTTAAAAGATTTTATTTATTTATTTGACAGAAAGAGAGAGCACAAGCAGGGGGAGTGGCAGGCAGAGGGAGAGGGAGAAGCAGGCTCCCCGCCGAGCAGGGAGCCCGATGCGGGGCTCGATCCCAGGACCCTGGGATCATGACCCGAGCGGAAGGCAGATGCTTAATGACTGAGCCACCCAGGTGTCCCAAGATTTTATTTTTAAAGATGGTATTGAAGGGGCGCCTGGGTGGCTCAGTCGTTAAGCGTCTGCCTTCCGCTCGGGTCATGATCCCAGGGTCCTGGGATCGAGCCCCGCATCAGGCTCCCTGCTCGGCAGGAAGCCTGCTTCTCCCTCTGCCACTCCCCCTGCTTGTGTTCCCTCTCTCGCTGTCAAATAAATAAAAAATCTTTAAAAAAAATATGGTATTGAAATTAAAAACAAACAAAGGAAAACTTTAGCTTGTCTCTTGAAGAACTTTTTTGATTTGAGGCTTCAATTTTGTCTTTGGTTTAGGGATTTTTTTCTTTTTTGATTATTGCTTCTTCTTCATCTTGATTCCTTTTATGACTATATTAAATATCCTATTTATTCACATATTCTTAACCACAGATGAATTAACAACTACGTTAATCAGGACTTGCCTGAAATATTTTTAACAGAAAGTCCCTGAAATTGTTGGCATGTATATGGCTCCATTTTGCTTGTTTCTAGGATTTATGTAGACTTCTAGATAATTTTGTGTTTGGCATTTCAGTGGATACTTGGAAAAGGAAGGAGTTAAACATCAGCACTCAAATTACCATTACAAACAAGAAGTATGTCTTAAAAAAATGTAAGCATTAATCAACATACCACTTTCTCCAAATATTACTGGAGCACATGGCTATTTGAATAAATGAGAAACTACCCTTTTACCTCAAGGAATTTCCAGGTTGAAGAAGAGTGGGGAAAAGACCTTTCAAAAATTGAGGGAACTGAGAATTCTGATTCATCTCTAATGCTCTTTGATATCACAGGTTTTGCAGGCTATATTATTGATGTGAACCATCCTAATCCATCTACTCATCCTAATTGCAGTGTCCCATTGGTGTGATGTCAGGTTGAAAGAACACGACACGGTGGAATAGCTTTGGAGACTGACAGGTTTCTGACTCTTTAACCAAGCATAACCAAGCACTCTGATTCCCAGTTTCCTCATATCTGGAATGATAATAATCCTACTTATGTACATTATTAGTTTATTTAAGACACTTTTATTTAGGGGCTACAATGTGCTGTAGATCATGTATTAAGATTGTGGGTTTGTTAAGATGAATGATATCCAGTGTCTACCTTCAAGGATTATATAGCTAAAAAGACTGTGAGGATTATGGGCAACTAATGTCTTCATTTATTTAATAAATATTTGTAGAGAGCATAATTGTTACTAGGAACTCCTGTAGGCACTGAGATACTGAGATGAATATTGAGATGAACAAAACAATCTTTTAAGCCAATGGTGATGACATTTTAGTAGAGGCCAAAGATAGATGATTAAAAGTTATAATATCAAAAATAATGTCACGTAGATAAATTCTGTGAAGACAAATCAAGATTGGGAATAAAGAATATATGAGTTTGAAGAGTAGGAGAGGGAGCTACTTTAGGTAGGATAGTCTGGGTGGCCTTTCTGAGGAAATGTCTTAGAGAAGGAGGAACAGATTTGGAGTGTTTGAGAAACAGGAACAGGGCAAGAATGGCCACACTTTGGTGATTTAGGAGGAGAGTGGCAGAACTGAGAATGGAGTAAGATCTAGGCCTTGTTGTCATGGTAGGGAATGCAGATTTTATTCTAAGTGTTATAATAGGAAATCATTGAAGAATTTACATGGAGAAGGAGATGATTTGATTTGTGCTTTGCAAAGGTAAGTCTTGCTTTTGACTGGGGATAGCTTTTATTTTTTTATTTTTTATTATTTTATTTTTTTAAAGATTTTATTTATTTATTTGACAGAGAGAGACACAGCGAGAGAGGGAACACAAGCAGGGGGAGTGGGAGAGGGAGAAGCAGGCTTCCTGCTGAGCAGGGAGCCCGATGTGGGGCTCGAACCCAGGACCCTGGGATCATGACCTGAGCCAAAGTCAGATGCTTAACAACTGAGCCACCCAGGTGCCCCCTGGGGATAGCTTTTAGAGAGGCTGAAGTAGAAGCAAGAGAAGGGAGCAGTTGGGTGGGGGTGAGGAAGAGGCTAACAATGGGGTGCAAGAGACAAAGCTGTGACTTTGACTGGGAGGTAGTGATGGAGTGAATGAAACATCATCAGATAATATGTTATTTGGTGGGGGCAGGTTTTTAATAAATAACTCTATTTTTATCATCAAGTCTCTATTAAGCAGCAAAAAGTAGCCATATGTTCATGAGTCGAGAAGGATAAAAACTAAAAACAACTTTTCTCCTAAATCTTGTAAGATAAAATTAGATGGTTTTAAAAATAGTTATGTAAGAGTCTTCATGAAGAGACCATAGAAGAACTTCTATTAAAAAAAAAAAAAAAAAAAAAACCCAAACCCAATAGAAAATACAGAATAGGAACTAAAAGGAAGAATGTATCACTAATAAACATGAAAATATACTCAACTCTATTGTGTAATCAGGAAAATTCAAATTAAAATACAAGGAGATAATATCACACTCCCCTTTTTGGCAGAAATTACACACTAACAGGTATTGACAAAGATATGGAGAAATCAAAACATTTATACAAACTGCTGGTAAAAGTTTATATTGATATAAACATGTTGGAATGCAACATTGCAATATATAATAAATTTGAAATTGATGTTTCCCTAGGACTCAGCAATTCTCCTCCTAGCTATATACTCTAGAGCAGGTGTTCTCAAAGTTCCTTCTTGGACGTGTAGCATCCATGTCACCTCGGAACTTCTTAGAAATGCACAATCTTGGGCTGTATGATGGTTAATTTTGTATATCAACCTAATTGGGCTAAGGGGTGCCCAGATAGTTGGTAAAACATTATTTGTGAGGGTGTTTCTGGAAGAGATTAGCATTTGAGTCAGTAGACTAAAAAAATCTCCCTTACCAATGTGGGTGTGCATCATTCAATCCCTGGAGGGCCTGAATAGAACAAAAAGGGGAGGAAAGGCAAATTTCCTCTCTCTTCTTGAGCTTGGACATCTATCTTCTCCTGCTGTCAGATATCAGATATTGGAACCTCTGATTATGGGGTCTTCAGACTCTGGGACTTACCCTAGTTTGCCCCCTTCTTCCCTCTCAGGCCTTCCACCTTGGACTGCATTATCCTGGTTCTCCAGCTTATAGACAGCAGATCATAGGACTTCTCCTCCTCCATCACTGTGTGAGCCAATTCCTATATCTTTTCTTATATATATTTATGCCTATATATTTTTTGTTGGTGCTGTTAATCTGGAAAACCTTAATACAAGCCTATCCCTAACCTCTGAATTAGAAACACTGAGGTTGAAGCCCAATCTCATGTTTTAATAAGCTCTCTAGGTGATTATAGAGCTAAAATGTGAGAACTACTGCACTAAAGAAAGATTTGCACATGTGTACTGGAAATATGTACAAATAGGTTAAAGCATCTGTTTATAATCAAAATCCTGAAAATAATCCATGTGTCCATTAATAGTAGAAATTATAAATGATATATAATTCACTGTATAAGAGTGAAATGAATGAACTATAGCTAAATGCAATATACAGAAATCCCAGAAATATAATAGTCAAGAAACAAGGCAGAAATTGCAAGTGAAAGCATAACATTACACATATTATGAAAAACTAGAGTAACTTATTGAAAAAATAAATATATGTGGCAAAACAGGTAAAGTGATATGAAAGAAAAAAGAAAGTAATAACTAAAATTTCAGGGAAGTGGTTATTGGTTATTTATGACAGAGCAGAAGATCAGGGAGGACTCCTTAGGAGTTTCAAAATGATGGTAAAATTTCATTTCCTAAACTGGGTAAGATGTGGGTATTCTTTGTATATGGTGCTTTATACCCTACAATATTTTATACATGAGGGAGGAGCAAGATGGCGGAGGAGTAGGAGACCTAAATTTCCTCTGGTCCCAGGAATTCAGCAAGATAGGGATCAAACCATTCTGAACACCTACGAACTCAACAGGAGATCTAAGAAAAGAATAGCAGCAACTCTCTCAACAGAAAAGCGACCACTTTCTGGAAGGGTAGGACATGGGGAGAAGTGAATCTGAGGTGATACTGGGGAGGATAGATGGCGGGGGAGGGGGCCTCCGTCAGCTGCTACCCGCAAGTGATAGAGCCACAGAGCACAAAATTGGAACTTTTAGAAGCCTGCTCCACTGAGGGATGTCGCTCCAGTGGCTAAGCGGGGCGTGGAACCCTCGGGGTCACAGAAAGACTGGGGGGTGCCTGAGTGTGGCAGAGCTCCCAGGGATCGGAACAGGGAAGCCGGTTGCAGAGATGGAGCCGAGGCACGGGCTCTCAGCTCGGGGTTGCCATAAACCGGGATCCGCAGCACAGTTGGGCCACTGCGCTTCCAGCAGGGACCCAACAAGTGACAGATCCAGGGAGACTCCCCTTCCTCCTCCGGGAGGAGCGGCGCAGGAGTGCACCGCGGGGATCTGCTGGGTTTGGAGACTCCACTCGGGATCAGGTGCCAGAGATAGAAATGCTCAGTCACAGGCTGGGTGAGCACGGAGTGCCGCCTGAGACCGGGGAGACAGGAGTGACTGACTGCTTTTCTCTGGGGATGCACTGAGGAGCGGGGTCCTGAGTTCTCGGCTCCTCCGGGGTGGAGATTGGGAGGCCATCATTTTCACTCTTGTCCTCCAAAGCTGTACGGAAAGCTTTCAGGGAACAAATGCTCCCGAGAGCAAACCGAAGCAGATTACTTAGCCCGGACTGGCAAGGGCGGGGCAATTCCACCTCCGGCAAAGACTTTTGGGAACCATGGCAACAGGCCTGTCCCCCAGAAGATCAGCGAGAACAGCCAGCCAAGACCAAGTTTACCAATCAATGAGAACGGCAGAACTCCAGCACTAGGGGAATACTGCACATAGAATTAATGGCTTTTTCCCCATGATTCTTTAATCTTTCAAAGTTAATTTTTTTAATTTCCTTTTTTTCTTTTTCTTTTTTTTTTTGAATTTTTCTTTTGCCCTTTTTCAACCAACATCTTATCAATCCCTTTTTTAAAAAATCTTTTTTATTTTTCATTTTTAGAGTCATATTCTATCCCTTCATAGTAGTTAACCTTATTTTTGGTATATATATATATAAGTTGTTCTCTCTTTAAAATTTTGGGATACAGTTTCTTCTAACAGACCAATCCGTGCCCCAAATCTCTAGTGTATGGCTTTGTTCTAGTCTCCTGCCTGATCACATTCTCTCCCGTTTTTTTTTTTAATCCTCTTCTTTCTTTTTTCAACCAACTTCTTAACAATTCCTTTTATAAAATCTTTTATAATTTTCATCTTTACAGTCATATTCCATCCCTTCATCATACTTACCCTTATATTTGTACATATATAACTTTTTCTTTCTTTAAAATTTTGGGAGGCACTTTCTTCTAACAGACCAAAATATGCCCAAAATCTAGTGTGTGGCACTGATCTGTGCACCAGCCTGATCATATTTGATCATATTCTGTTTTTTTGTTTGTTTGTTTATCTTTTTCTTTTTCTTTTTTTCTTTTTTCTTCCTTTCTCTTTCTTTTCCCCTGGTTTCAGGTCCCTTCTGATTTGTTTAGTATATATTTTTCTGGGATTGTTGTTACCCTGTTAGCATTTTGTTTTCTCATTCATCTATTCTCCTCTGGACAAAATGAAAAGACAGAAAAAATCACATCAAAAAAAAAGAACAAGAGGCAGTACAGACTGCCAGGGACCTAATCAATACTGACATTAGTAAGATGTCAGAACTAGAGTTCAGAATGACAATTTTAAAGATACTAGCTGGGCTTGGAAAAAGATGGAAGATATTAGAGAAACCCTTTCTGGAGAAATAAAAGAACTAAAATCTAACCAAGTCGAAACCAAAAAGGCTATTAATGAGGTGCAATCAAAAATGGAGGCTCTAACTGCTAGGATAAATGAGGCAGAAGAGAGAATTAGTGATATAGAAGACCAAATGATGGAAAATAAAGAAGCTGAGAAAAAGAGAGAAAAACAACTACTGGATCACGAGGGCAGAATTTGAGAGATAAGTGATACCATAAAATGAAACAATATTAGAATAATTGGGATCCCAGAAGAAGAAGAAAGAGAGAGAGGGGCAGAAGGTATATTGGAGCAAATTATAGCAGAGAACTTCCCTAATTTGGGGAAGGAAACAGGCATCAAAATCCAGGAGGCACAGAGAACCCCCCTCAAAATCAATAAAAAAAAGTCAACACCCCAACCTCTAATAGTAAAACTTACGAGTCTCAGAGACAAAGAGAAAATCCTGAAAGCAGCTCGGGAGAAGAGATATGTAACCTACAACAGTAGAAACATTAGATTGGCAACAGACCTATCCACAGAGACCTGGCAGGCCAGAAAGGACTGGCATGATATATTCAGAGCACTAAACGAGAAAAATATGCAGCCAAGAATACTATATCCAGCTAGGCTGTCACTGAAAATAGAAGGAGAGATAAAAAGCTTCCAGGACAAACAAAAACTAAAGGGATTTGCAAACACTAAACCAGCCCTACAAGAAATATTGAAAGGGGTCCTCTAAGAAAAGAGAGAGCCTAAAAATAACGTAGACCAGAAAGGAACACAGACAATATACAGTAACAGTCACCTTACAGGCAATACAATGGCACTAAATTCCTATCTTTCAAGAGTTACCCTGAATGTAAATGGGCTAAATGCCCCAATCAAAAGACACAGGGTATCAGATTGGATAAAAAAACAGGACCCATCGATATGCTGTCTGCAAGAGGCTCATTTTTAGATCCAAAGACACCCCCAGGTTGAAACTTAGGGGGTGGAAAACCATTTACCATGCTAATGGACACCAAAAGAAAGCTGGGGTGGCAATCCTTATATCAGACAAATTAGATTTTAAACCAAAGACAATAATAAGAGATGAGGAAGGACATTATTTCCTACTGAAAGGGTCTGTCCAACAAGAAGATCTAACAATTGTAAATATCTATGCCCCTAATATGGGAGCAGCCAATTATATAAGGCAATTAATAACAAAAGCAAAGAAACACATCAACAGCAATACAATATTAGTGGGGGACTTTAACACCCCCCTCACTGAAATGGACAGATAGATCATCTAAGCAAAAGATCAACAAGGAAATAAAGACTTTAAATGACACACTGGACCAAATGGACTTCACAGACCTATTCAGAACATTCCATCCCAAAGCAATGGAATACACATTCTTCTCTAGTGCCCATGGAACATATTCCAGAATAGATCACATCCTAGGTCACAAATCAGGTCTCAACTGGTACCAAAAGATTGGGATTATTCCCTGCGTATTTTCAGAGCACAATGCTTTGAAACTAGAACTCAATCACAAGAGGAAAGTCAGAAAGAACGCAAATACATGGAGGCTAAAGAACATCCTACTAAAGAATGAATGGGTCAACCAGGAAATTAAATAAGAATTAAAAAAATTCATGGAAACCAATGAAAATGAAAACACAACTGTTCAAAATCTTTGGGATGCAGCAAAGGCAGTCCTAAGAGGAAAGTATATAGCAATACAAGCCTTTCTCAAGAAACAAGAAAGGTCTCAAGTACACAACCTAACCCTACACCTGAAGGAGCTGGAGAAAGAACAGCAAATAAAGCCTAAACCCAGCAGGAGAAGAGAAATAATAAAGATCAGAGCAGAGATCAATGAAATAGAAACCAAAAGAACAGTAGAACAGATCAACGAAACTAGGAGCTGGTTCTCTGAAAGAATTAACAAGATTGATAAACCCCTGGCCAGACTTATCAAAAAAAAAGAGAGAGAAATGACCCAAATAAATAAAATCATGAATGATAGAGAAGAGACCACAACCAACACCAAAGAAATACAAACAATTATAAGAACATATTATGAGCAACTATATGCCAGCCAATTAGATAATCTGGAAGAAATGGATGCATTCCTAGAGATCTATCAACTACCAAAACCGAACCAGGAAGAAATAGAAAACCCGAACAGACCTATAACCACGAAGGAAATTGAAGCAGTCATCAAAAATCTCCCAACAAACAAAAGCCCAGGACCAGATGGCTTCCCAGGGGAATTCTACCAAACATTTAAAGAAGAATTAACACCTATTCTTCTGAAACTGTTCCAAAAAATAGAAACGGAAGGAAAACTTCCAAACTCGTTTTATGAGGCCACCATTACCTTGATCCCAAAACCAGACAAAGACCCTGTCAAAAAGGAGAATTACAGACCGATATCCCTGATGAACGTGGATGCAAAAATTCTCACCAAAATACTAGCCAATAGGATCCAACAGTACATTAAAAGGATTATTCACCACGACCAAGTGGGATTTATCCCTGGGCTGCAAGGTTGGTTCAACATCTGCAAATCAATCAATGTGATACAATACATTAATAAAAGAAAGAACAAGAACCATATGATCCTCTCAATAGATGCAGAAAAGCATTTGACAAAGTACAGCATCCTTTCTTGATCAAAACTCTTCAGAGTATAGGGATAGAGGGTACATACCTCAATATCATAAAAGCCATCTATGAAAAACCCACAGTGAATATCATTCTCAATGGGGAAAAACTGAGAGCTTTCCCCCTAAGGTCAGGAATATGGCAGGGATGTCCACTATCACCACTTCTATTCAACATAGTATTAGAAGTCCTAGCCACAGCAATCAGACAACAAAAAGAAATCAAAGGCATCTGAATCAGCAAAGAAGAAGTTAAACTCTCACTCTTTGCAGATGATATGATACTTTATGTGGAAAATCCAAAAGACTCCACCCCAAAACTGCTAGAACTCATACAGGAATTCAGTAAAGAGGCAGGATATAAAATCAATGCACAGAAATCAGTGGCATTCCTATACACCAACAACAAGACAGAAGAAAGAGAAATTAAGGAGTCGATCCCATTTACGATTGCACCCAAAACCATAAAATACCTAGGAATAGATCTAACCAAAGAGGCAAAGAATCTGTACTCAGAAAACTATAAAATACTCATGAAAGAAATTGAGGAAGTCACAAGGAAATGGAAAAACGTTCCATGCTCATGGATTGGAAGAACAAATATTGTGAAGATGTCAATGCTACCTAGAGCAATATACACACTCAAAGCAATCCCTATCAAAATACCATCAACTTTTTTCAAAGAAATGGAACAAATAATCCTAAAATTTGTATGGAACCAGAAAAGACCCTGAATAGCCAGAGGAATGTTGAAAAAGAAAAGCAAATCTGGCAGCATCACAATTCCTGACTTCAAGCTCTATTACAAAGCTGTCATCATCAAGACAGTATGGAACTGGCACAAAAACAGACACATAGATCGATGGAACAGAATAGAGAGCCCAGAAATGGACCCTCAACTCTATGGTCAACTCATCTTCAACAAAGCAGTAAAGAATGTCCAATGGAAAAAAGACAGTCTCTTCAAAAAATGGTGTTGGGAAAATTGGACAGCCACATGCAGAAGAATGAAACTGGACCATTTCCTTACACCACACCCAGAAATAGACTCAATATGGATGAAAGACCTAAATGTGAGACAGGAGTCCATCAAAATCCTAGAGGAGAACAGAAGCAGCAACCTCTTTGACCTCAGCCGCAGCAACTTCTTCCTAGAAAATCTCCAAAGGCAAGGGAAGCAAGGGCAAAAATGAACTATTGGGACTTTATCAAGATAAAAAGCTTTTTTTTTTTTTTTTAAAGATCTTTTATTTATTTGAGGGAGAGAATGAAAGAGAGAGAGCACATGAGAGGGGTGAGGGCCAGAGGTAGAAGCAGACTCCCGCTGAGCAGGGAGCCCAATGCAGGACTCGATCCCAGGACTCCAGGATCATGACCTGAGCCAAAGGCAGTCACTTAACCAACTGAGCCACCCAGGCGCCCCCAAGATAAAAAGCTTTTGCACAGCAAAGGAAACAGTCAACAAAACCAAAGGACAACTGACAGAATGGGAGAAGATATTTGCAAATGACATATCAGATAAAGGGCTAGTATCCAAAATCTATGAGGAACTTATCAAACTCAACACCCAAAGAATAAGTAAGCCAATCAAGAAATGTGCAGAAGACACGAACAGACATTTTTCCAAAGAAGACATCCAAATGGCCAACAGACATATGAAAAACTGCTCAATATCGCTCGGCATCAGGGAAATCCAAATCAAAACCTCAATGAGATACCACCTCACACTAGTCAGAATGGCTAAAATTAACAAGTCAGGAAATGACAGATGTTGGCGAGGATGTGGAGAAAGGGGAACCCTCCTACACTGTTGGTGGGAATGCAAGCTGGTGCAGCCAATCCGGAAGACAGTATGGAGGTTCCTCAAAAAGTTGAAAATAGAGCTACCATATGACCCAGTATTTGCACTACTGGGTATTTACCCCAAGGATACAAATGTAGGGATCCAAAGGGGTACGTGCACCCCAATGTTTATAGCAGCAATGTCCACAATAGACAAACTATGGAAAGAGCCAAGATGTCCATCAACAGATGAATAGTTAAAGAAGATGTGGTGTATATATACAATGGAATATTATGCAGTCATCAAAAGGAATGAAATCTTGCCATTTGCAAGGACGTGGATAGAACTGGAGGGTATTATGCTGAGCGAAATAATTCAATCAGAGAAACACATGTATCATATGATCTCTCTGATATGAGCAATTCTTAATCTCAGGAAACAAACTATAGGTTGCTGGAGTGGTGGGGGTGGGAGTGTTGGGGTGGCTGGGTGATAGACACTGGGGAGGGTATGTGCTATGGTGAGCGCTGTGAATTGTGTAAGACTGTTGAATCACAGATCTGTACCTCTGAAACAAATAATACAGTATATGTTAAAAAAAAAAAAAAAGAAGAAGATAGCAGGAAGGGAAAAATGAAGGGGGGGGAAATCAGAGGGAGAGATGAACCACAAGAAACTATGGACTCTAAAAAACAAACTGAGGGTTCTGGGGGGGGGTGGGGAATGGGTTAACCTGGTGATGGGTATTAAAGAGGGCACATACTGAATGGAGCACTGGGTGTTATACGCAAACAATGAATCATGGAACACTACATCAAAAACTAATGATGTAATGTATGGTGATTAACATAACATAATAAAATAAAAAATATATTTTATACTTATTTATTTTTATTTACTCAATATTTGGTAACAATAGTAATAATAAATAGAGTACTATTAAGGGAAATACAGCAAATGAACAAAAAGAGACCATGGAGAAAAAAGTGGACCTCTTTCCCCAAGGTATCCACCCTGTTAGGAAACATATAAAAAAAGTTCAAGAATAAAACAATATTTGTGTTCACATCCCTCCTCCTTTTCCCCTCATCTTTCCTATTCCTCCATCCATAAGTTCAGTCATGAAAATTAACACTTATTTTAAGTTCAAAGCCAGGCTGCTTTTTTAAAAGTGGATTAGATAGGAAAATGCACAAATAACTAAGAAAAATAAGCCTGGAAATGCAGAAAATAAATCTTAAAAATTTTAAGCCCAAGTATTCTGATTCAATTAAAAATGGTAAGCTCCAGTGAGTGACTGAAAATTACATCAGCATGTTCCCTGAGTTTTAATGAGGCAATAAAGAGCTGTAATCCTTGCAAGAAGGGCAAGTGACAGAGGATGTTATGTGAACAATATGTTCTCTACTTGGTCACACTAAAGAAATCCTGCCTTCTTGTCATCGACTCTCAATTGCTGTTTATACAGGAAATAGGATTAAGTTGCTTGCTGGCCATCCACACTGCACATGTAAATTCACTTCAATCAAGATGACTAATTATTACAATAAAATATTCTGTATATAAGCAGAGGAAATTCCTTTTCTTTCATAGTTACATTTAGGCACTTAAGGATGGCAAGTTTCAATTATAAAAGGAAGAGTTAACCATTTCTGTCCCACTTGGAAGCATGCTATCATTTGAGGAGCATTTTATTTTGGCAACTAAACAAATGAAGACAGGTGCATGTGCATGGAGACAAAGAGATTTTATGTGTAATATTTCGAAGAGTACTTTTGAGATGGGAGTTATTGTGCTAACTGCATAATGTGCTGTTTTGCCACAGAATAAGATAGTTATCCTCCCTACAGGATGCTAGTTAGGGACAATAGTAACTTTACATTGCTTTGAATTATGTGTTGAAAAATGGTGGTTGTTTTTTTAAATAATAAGTAGGTATAACCCAAATGAATAAAAAATATTATAAATAAGCATATAAATAATGGTGTTTCAGTTTCAACACCGCTGGAGTAGAATAGTTGTTTCTGATATGATTTCTGTTGGTTTTTGCAGTTGGAAGCATAGACCATAAAAGTTTTCATTTAAACTGTTTAAAGTTTTTCATGAGTTTAATGAAACAACTGAAATGCAACAGGAGTTTAAGAATCTGGGCTCTTTGGGATGTCTCACTAAGGGCAGTCAGTGAACTTTTGAGCAAATTCTAGAAAGGGCATTGAAACCGTGCCTTACAGAAGCAGTCTATTATCAAATGACTGGGCTTTTTATCAAAGCTTTGCTTTAATATGAAGTAGTTTCTCAAGCCAAGTGAGGAATAGCCCTGATATCTAACTATATTTTATTACTAAATTAGCAAATATTAAATATAAACCCAAATGTTTTAAAACAATTTTCTAATGAAGCCATCATCTATTAGTGAAACACAAGAACAAGACAAGACACTGACATCTGATTTCAATATCAAGTTAACAATTAATAACAATAATATGGGGGAGGGGATGATCAAAACCGGTACTCTCATTTGTTGCTGGTAGTTACATAAACAATACAAAATTTATCAAGTCAATTTAATAACAGAAAATAAGAGACTTAGAATACTTCTACCCTGACTTGTCTGGCATGCACTGGGGAGACCAAGCACATGACTTTTTTAGTGATGTAGCAGCCAAGGAGGAGAAAAGGATGAGGGACTGCCACTTTGTTGACAGCCAGCCTGAGTAGAAGTTACACATTGAAGTGCTACAGGGGCACTGCTGGGAAGATGGCTGAGTAGGAAGATTCTATGCTCATCGTGTCCTAAGGACGCATCAAGATAACAGCCACATCCATGCAACTAACTCAGAAGATGACCTGAACAGACTTTCCACAACTAAGGTGACTATAATGGCCCATGAAACTGGATTTGGGAACTAAACCCCCTGTGAGACCAACCACAAGCAGGAAGAACATCACAAGCATGGAAAGCTAGAGAATCAGATCCCAGGCACAGGGGACCTGCACTGGGAACGCAAGTCCCCATAACATTTTTCTTTGAAAACCAATGGGGCTTAACTTCACCAGGTAAGTGGGCTAAACTCTGGGTACTTTAAAAATCAGTGGGCTTAGCTCTGGGAGAGCCAGAGGGCAATAGGAAAGTTAATCCCTGTCCTTAAAGAGCCCCAGTGTAACAATTAATCTAGCTGAGCTATAGCATAGAAGCAGCAGTTTGAAAGACATCTGGGGTATAAATGAAGGAGATTTTTTTACTAATCTCAAATTTATTGACTTAGGACATATGCTGGAGGGGCAGGGATCTTTAGGAGAATTCTCCAAGAATAAATTGCTGATAGGCAACATCTCCCCCAACTACCCCCAGCCTAGATAGTTGGACACTTGGCAGGAACCAGTGTGAATATTCTCCTTCTATCTTGCTAGCACTGTGTGCCCAGCCCCCACATTCTGCTGTGGATCTGGCCCATCCAACTTGCCCCACTTGGTAGGTGTCTTTCCAAAGTGGTTCCTTCCCTGATACATCCTGCAAACAGCCCTGGCAGAGACTTGCACTCTCCAAAATGACTCCTATCCTGGAAGAGGGGAATATAACCACACACACCAGTGTGCCCATAGTCCCATAAGCCAGACCTTATAGTTGGCCATACAGAAGGAGTACCCTGTCAATCTGTGCTCCTGAAGCCCCAGCAGACAGACTGGGGTCAGGCATTGGGTCTGACTGCTGGGCCCACTCACCAACAGAAATCTCTCAGAGAATAACACAGGTCGAAAGTCCTGCAATTTGTGCAACTGCAGCCTTGGCAGATGGGCTGAGGGCAGGCATCTGTTCTGATGGCCCACAGTGGTCCCAGACTGGCCCATTAGGAGCACAGGGACCAAACCCTGCCCAGTGTGCCCACAAAAGGCAAAGTGGGCCATTGCAGCTGACTGAAATTGAAGGCAAATGTGGCTCAGCTACAATAGTAGGGCACACACAACCCACATAGGAGACACCTCTGATGTGCCAGTTTCTGGTGAACAGCAGGTTTTGTACTATAGGACACCACAGGACCTCTTTTCATAAGACCACTACTTTCAAGGTCAGGAGACATAGCTGACTTTACTAATACAAATACTAATACAAATAATAGACAAAATGAGGAAAGAAAGGAATATGTCTGAAATGAAAGAATAGGACAAAACCACCTCAAAAGAGCTAAATTAAAAGGAGATATGCCTTTAGAATGGGTTCAAATTTAAGTGACCGTTAACTTGATATAGACTGCTCTATGCATAAGAGGTTATAGATGAACCTAATGATAGCCACAAAGCAAAAACCTTTTTACATAATAAATACATAAAAAATTAAGAGAATGGAATCTAAGCATATTACAAAAGAAAGCCATCAAATTACAGTGGAAGAGAGCAAGAGAAGAAGAAAGGAAAGAACCACAAAACAAGTAAAATGGCAAAAAGTACATACCTATTAATAATTACTTTAAATGTAAATTGACTAAATATTCCAATCAAAAGACATAGGGTGACAGAATGGATAAAAAAGCAAGACCCAACTATATACTGCCTACAAGAGACTTACTGCAGACCTAAAGATTCAGCGTGGAAGTGAAGGGGTGGAAAACATTTACTATGCAAATGGAAGCAAAAAGGAAGTTGGGGTAGTAATGCTCATATTTGATAAATTAAACTTTAAAACAAAGACTATAACAAGAGGAAAAGAAGGACACCACATAATGATAAAGGAAACAATCCAACAAGAGGATATAACAATGGTCCCCCAAAATAATAAAAAGTAAGGAATATCAATAAAAATTAACATAATAATAATTGACTCTAGACAAAGTATATATGATTAGTTTTTAACTTTTCTATATTTTCTAAATTGTCTATAATGGGACTGTACTGCTTATATAACAGAACAAATCTATTAAACTTTATTTTAGAAAGAAAAATCCAAATCAAAACTATGTTAAAATGGCATAGAAATTTTCCAAATTTTTTTTTTAAGATTTATTTATTTATTTGAGAGAGCGAGAATGAGAGAGAGTACATGAGAGGGGGGAGGGTCAGAGGGAGAAGCAGGCTCCTCGCTGAGCAGGGAGCCCGATGCGGGACTCGATCCCGGGACTCCAGGATCATGACCTGAGCCGAAGGCAGTTGCTTAACCAACTGAGCCACCCAGGCGCCCGAAATTTTCCAAATTTTTTGATGTTGTATTGGGTATAATACGGTTTTAAATGATGAACCACTGAGTATATTCAAGAGACAATATTTAGTTTCTATATTTTGATGTTTCTGTATTTTGATGCTGTTTTTCCCTTATGGATCAAACTATTTTTTTTCTGTCACCAGTTAGTATGCATTTGTCAGAAATGCAAAAATGGTTAATGTGTACAAATCATCCAGTTGATTCAGAGTATACTAGAAACTTAAGAGCACCATTATTTGAGAATATGTCAACTTACTACTGATTAGTCTTTTAAGTTCTGGTTGTATTTTTTAAAGTAGATTTTTGCTTTTGTGTTCACAAAATGTTCTGGGATAGGTTTCAGATATTAGATTTTCCTTACAGGTGTAAGTGGCAATTCAAGTTCAAAGTTAAGAAATTGTTCTTTTACATGTTCCAAATGACACTAAATATCATTCTGAGTGAACATGGTGACCTACTTGTATCTGTACTTCTTGAAAGCTACACATCTTTTTTCGTATTCCAATATGTCCTGTGTAAGCTGGCAAGTGCCATCTTATTTGATAAATTGTCTTTTTGTGTTTCTTATTAAAATGTTTTCTTATTAAACACAAACTCTTTGATGGAGAAACAGGAAGAAGAAGAAATAGTTGTTTATGGAGGAAGGAGAAATATCTTTGTAAGTACATTGTAGTAAATATAGGATCACTTTCAAATTATATGTAAGTGGAACACATTTCTCCTTAGCCTTTTGGAAGCAAGGGCAGGTAAACTCAATTTTAGATTAAATAATAATGTTAATATTAAGTGGCGATGTATTTGAAGAAGGAACAATAAGATTCATTCGAATCAAATTAAATTTGACTCTGGAATGGACTAAGGAAATATAAACTGTTTTTGGAAAACAAATAGTTTTGTGAGTTAACCATAGGTGTGGCACCACAATTACAAATATTAACAGTATTTAAAGTTAATATTAAGATGAGCTTCAAAATCATGAGAACCTATCAGAATAACCAGTGGCGGAAGGAGGCAGGTTAAGAATTTTAGAATAATAGAGAAATCTATTTGTGATTATAAATTTGAAAGCAACTGACAGTTGGAGGGTATCTTTTCCGAGAGTGATCCTAGATAGAGTGCTGTTGGCACTATTAAGGAGCTCCCTAGGTTTCTACTTACCATGTTTAAGTCTGAACCTATGAAAATGTATTGGGATGTATTTTTTTTAGTCTTCTCTTTCTTTTATCATTCAACATCACCCTACTTTCTAAGCTCTGTTTCACCCAAATGTGTCCCTAAAATGCAATTTTTATATAACCTCCTGCTGGATGGATTGGTCTAAGTTCCATTTGAAAGGCTTCTAAACTCTCCTATATTGGCCACCTGAAATTTTCCAGTTTGTAATGGCACTTTGCTTGAAAGTGTGTCAAAATAACTTTAGTTAGATAAAACTTTCTTAATAGGTAGATAGAGTTGAATGTTAACGCTTGTAGTTTAGAATTTGTTAAATCAGACGATTTCCAGTTTTCTAAACTTTTAAAATTGAAGTTTAATAAATATATATTAAAATTCAAGGATCTTAAATGTATAGCTTGATGATCTTTTTCAAAATGCATGTGTGCATTTTTTAAGGCTATCTATTTCCCTTGAAGTACTGCTTTGGCTGCTTTCCATGTATTTTGATTTGTTGTGTTCTCATTATTTATTTTAAAGTATTTTCTAGTCCTCACTACAATTTCTTTTTTGACCCAAGGTTATATGTGTGTTGTTTAATTTTCAAACATTTTGAGAATATTTTAGTTCTCTTTTTCTTGTTTATTTCTACCTTAATTCTACTGTAGCCAGAGAATATACTGCATATGATTTCAATCTTTTGAAATTTGTTGAGACTTCATAGTCCAGAAAATTGTTTCTTTTTAGTGAATGTTTCATGTGTATTGAAAAGAATGTGTATTTCACAGTTTTGTTAATCATGTTAAAACATATATTCCTACTGATTTTCTGTTCCCTCTTTGTGACAATGACTTTGTAACATCATTTTCCATGTGGTAATATAAAGGTAATTTAGTGTTTCCTTTAACATGGTTGATTTATAAACCTTCTTCATTCAATAGTACAGAGATTTAAAATACTTATATTTAAAAAATAAAGCAAAACACACCTGACTGGGGGTAAATAGATTAGTATCTTATTACAGCCACATCTGCATCTTTAAACATTTTTTAGCCTATCTGGAATGCATACTTCTGGAGTATGCAAAATGTTTTCTTATTAAACACAAAATGAGTAGCACATGCTGTTGAAATCCTGCCCTCATCACCTTAGCATCTTACCATTATAGTATATTTCATTCTGACTTCTTTTTTTTTTTTAAATATTTTATTTATTTATTTGACAGAGAGAGACACAGCGAGAGAGGGAACACAAGCAGGGGGAGTGGGAGAGGGAGAAGCAGGCTCCCCGCAGAGCAGGGAGCCCGATGCGGGACTCGATCCCAGGACCCTGGGATCATGACCCAAGCTGAAGTCAGTCGCTTAACCAACTGAGCCACCCAGGCGCCCCTCATTCTGACTTCTAACTGCCTGCTGGTTTTCACTGGCTTCTGGAGACTCCTCTATTCATATGCAAATAAGGAAGAATTTCTGGGAATTAATGACTCCCAGAAAAACCTTTTAACTGATTACTGGTGGGAATTCTATAAATATCCTGGGTTTTGTTTGTTTGTTTGTTTTTGCCCTGAGATAACTCAGAGCTCCTTGCTCCAGGTTGGATCTAAGAGTCTTCCAGCATTCTAGTAACTCCCTTAGAGGTAAGTGACTTGGTAACAGACACTTTATTTGTTGCCCTTCCCTTTTTTAGTCTGCCTGTACTTGCTAGTGTTTCCTAGAGTCAATTCCAAAATAAACCCCTTACATTAGGTGGGGTACAGGAGAAGGGAAATACATTGGCTTGTGTAGTATCTTTAGCGGTTGAGTGACATGGGACAATGTGATTAAGGACTATGGAGTGAATTAATTGTTAAATGACATCAGTGTCTTGGAGGAAGAAAATGACAAGCTCAGATCAGTCAATTAACTCAGGGTCTGGTATCTCCCACAGCTGAAGAGCAGACTATGCTGAATATTAGTGATTGTCACATTGGTAGAATAACAAAGAAAGGTTGACTTCTCAGTCCCACTAATTGCCTATGTAAAATCAGAGAACATTAAGTAGAACTGGGACCCCATGGCCTGAGATGGGGTCATTAGTAGATGAGCTTGAGATAGCCTCTGTAGCTTGGCAATAAGGGGTCTAACAGCCACAGAAACTTCTCTTTCTAGAGGATAACAGCTTTCTCTTGCTTCAACACCATGCTATACTCAAGGTGGATACACTGCAAAGTGATGCTATAAGCAGCAAATGAGAAACTGAGGGCTGCCAACAAACCATGTGAGTGAGCTTGGAAATGAATCCTTTGAATCCATTTGAGCCCCCATTGTGCAACATTGTGAAACACCCTGAGCTACCCAGGAACTACCCATCATGATGTTGCAGATAAGACATGGGCCAGAGATTCAGAAACAAGTTACTCTTATATTCCTGACCCACAGTAACTGTGAGATAACAAATGTTTGTTCTTTTAAACCACCATTTTGTGGGTAATTTGTTACATAGTAATAGATAACTAATGTAGTGGATGAGTAAAATGCTGTAACAGAAAAATTATAATCCATTGCACAATTTTCAGGTCTGAGCCCAGGGCCAAGGGAAGGGAAGGTCAGTACCCCATGTAAAGATACACCAAGGCTGCTAAGTTATTCTTTTTTTTTTTTTTTTTAAGATTTTTATTTATTTATTGAGAGAGATAGTGATAGAGAGAGCATGAGAGGGGGAGAGTCAGAGGGAGAAGCAGACTCCCCGCGGAGCAGGGAGCCCAATGCGGGACTCGATCCCGGGACTCTAGGATCATGACCTGAGCCGAAGGCAGTCGTTTAAACAACTGAGCCACCCAGGCGCCCGCTGCTAAGTTATTCTATAAAGATATTTATGGACGTTTACCAGAGCAGCTCTTCACTGTGGAAAGAGAAATATCTAAATTTTTGAAGAGCTGTTGAACTGACACCAGTGGATCCAAAATGCCCTAGTAACCTTGTTAGAGTGAGGAAGTATGAAGGCCCAGTGGTAAAGACCCAAGTCTGTTTCAAAATGCACCCAATATGATTCTATGGCCTTATAGAAATGGTTATTTCCTTCTTACTTAAATGCCTAATTGAGATGGATATACTTAGCGGCTGGAAAAAACTCTTACACTGTTTGCCTATCCCACCCCAAACCATGGTAGTATATTGTAAGCAATCCTAAGCGCATATTGAGTGGAATGGCTGAGATTAGTGCCAGGCTCAGTGACTTAAAGGATGCAGGGATGGTGATCCTAATCATATCTCTGCTTAATGAACCTGTATAGTCCCTGGAAAAAAACAAAAACAAAACCAACAGATCTTATGGTAGATAATAGTAGACTATTGTAAACTTAACCTAGCGGTAGCTCCAATTACAGCTTTGTGTACACTATGGATTTTTACTGGACAAATCAACACAGACTGTGCCGCTGGGTGTGTACCTATGCATCCTGTAAATACATGCTTTCAGTTCCCATAAGAAACTCCTGTTTCAGAAGCAGTTCACATTCACATTCACATTTAAAGAACAGCATTGCATATTCCTGATCTTGCCTCAGGTCTGTGTTAATTGTCCTGCTCTCTATCACAGTATAGTCTGAACGGACCTTGATCATCTGGACATCCTATATAATATTATACTGGTACAGTATATGGATGACAACATATTAACCAGACCTGCTGACTAGGAAATTATAAGTAATCTGGACCTGTGTCAGAACATGGGAGAAAAACCCAATAAAGTTTCAGGGGATTGCCCCTTTGAGTAAGCCTTTAGGGTTCTTCTAAACCTAAAGCTATAATCACTGCTCACCCATTTTATTTTATTTTTTAAAGATTTTATTTATTTATTAGACAGAGAGAGCACACAAATGGGGGGGGCAGAGAGAGAGGGAGAAGCAGACTCCCCGCTGAGCAGGGAGACTGATGCGGGGTTTGATCCAAGGATCCTGGGATCATGACCTGAGCCTAAGGCAGACTTTTAACCGACTGAGCCACCCATGTGCCCCAGCTGCTCAGTCATTTTAGAGTTATCATTGCCAGTAGATAAGTAGGCAAAGAGTAAGTTACTGTACTATTATAATCATATAATAACTGGTGTATGCACACCAGGAAGTACTGTAGCTACATACTGCATAATGTGAACATGGAGGAGTATGTCTAGAGATGCACTTGGTCCCATTTTAGTGCCTGCATGCTCCCTGATAACTGTAAATGAGCAATTATAGCCACTAGAAGCTGTACTAGGATACCTGCAGCTCAGACCCCTCTGTCTGAATTATCCCAATGGACAAGGAACTTAGACTGGCGGAAGTATTGGTTGAAAGTGAAAGGAAACAAGAATGGGTAATAAAGGAGGACTATGATGAATATCAGTTGTGGTCTCAAGGCTAACTACAGCAGCTGGCACTAGAACTTATCCCCAGTCAGAAGTATTTTTTTTTTTTCCCCTTCAAAATTGTACCTGGTTACCATTTTGAAAATGCTTTCCCAGGATGGATTGAACTTGACAGGGGGCATAGATAGATCTGAACAAGGAGCTGACTGCTCCTCTCATATCCCCTCAAGGTGTTGTTATTGCAGCCCTGTGGCTTCTATCTGCTGAGGACAGTCTCTCAGAACCTGCTCTGCTTGTCAGGCTGAAGTCCTAGTGAATTAAAGTCCCCTGAGGGATCCCTCAACTAAGGGTGATGGGGGCAGATGCATAAACATTTCAGTTCCTTCTCCCCTCAGGTGGCTTGATTCTGAGGCAGTTGTTTTACACTCAGTCCCTGGTGATGATCAAGCTCTAGTTAGAGAAAATGGTAAAATAGTTTAATAACACTCCCTTCATTAGCTGTTCACCCTTCCTTTATTTCAACTTCCCATAACCCTACTGGCCTTTCCTTAGCTCATCTCCCTAATAAATAAACTTCTTCCACTGGAATCCTCAACTCAGAGCTTGCTTCTGGGAAACACAAAATAGCATGTATTGCCCCTCTTAGCTTTGAGCTTTACTTCCTCGGTGCAAACACAATCAGCAATCAGATTGGCAGTCTCAAGGTTCTGGGACCAAATTCCAATGTGGGTATTTTTCTCACACCATCAAGCAATTCTCAGACACTAGCGGGTATCCTACAGTATAACTCAATTCTGACACAATCTACCTAGAGCTAGCATCAGAGTTCACAAATTAAGGGCTCAGTTCTACAAGACTAGTTCCCTCCATACACACATACACTCCAGGTTGTCACCTGTGCTTCTGACCAATGGGGCTATAAATCAGAGGTTCCCACAGCCTCCTCCCCAGGTTCAATTAATTTGCTAGAGTGGCTCACAGATCTAAGGGAAACATTTTACTCACTAGATCACCAGTTTATTATGAAAGGGTATATAAGTCAGGAAGAGCCAGGTAGAAGGGATGTATAGTGCTAGGTATATGGAGAGGTCATGGAGCTTTCATGCCGTCTCCAGGGGTGCCACTCTCCCCAAATCTCCACATGTTCACCAACCAGAAAGTTCTCCAAACCCTGTGCGTTTGGAGTTTTGTGGAGGCCCCGTTACATAGTCATGATTATAAAATCACTGGCCTTTGGCAACTGACTCCACCTCTAACTCCTTCCTCTCCCTGGAGGTCAGGTAGAGGGTGGGACTCTAATCATAAGGTGGGCTCTTCTGGCAGATCCCCATTCTTAGGTTAGGTCCCCAAGTCACTTCATTAACATAGCAAAAGACACTTTTATTGCTCTCAACACTTCGGAAATTCCAAGGGTTTCAGGACTTCTGTGCCAGAAATATATATTTCTTATTATAAATCACAATATTACACAGTCTTTCTTTCACAAGAATTTTGCAGTTTCCAAAAGCCACAATGGCATTGAGTGATCACATGAAGCAGTGGGAAGATCAGCACTCCTTTCCTGAGGTTAATGGATGCCCTTTGGATTACTGGAACAAACAGAGATACTTGCCTCCAATTGTGAGACTCAGGCATTCTATAACTAATACCATAGTGAGGACTCAATATGCTCTGGGCACTGTTCCAAGTTCTTTACATATGTTAGTCCATTTAATCTTCAGCAGTCCTATAAGGTAATATAAAGTATGTATGGGGTAAAATGAGGATACTGACGCCCAGAGAGATTAAGTTTATTGACCAAAGTCACAGAGTTTGGAAGTGGGAAAAAGTTTTTAATTGTTCTTTTCAGTTTCTGTTTCCTATCTCAATGTCAAGTCCTTTTCTTGAGGCTGAATCCATGACCATACTCCTTATCTTCTCTTTTTCTACTCTTTTTACCCTTTCTAATATACTGAGTCTGAGGGACCGGGTGATTATCCTTATTAGAACTCTGTATAAAAGTAAATATGTGATCAGCAGGTAGTCACTCAACTTTGTAACATCTGTTTAGGTTCTTCAGATGTTTTCTTCAATGTATTTTTATAGTTGAGGCTGCTGGCTAAGTTGATTCATAGAAAAGTGAAGTTGAATATGCTTCCAGAGTGAAGTCTCATTTGAACCAGAACCCCTATTGAATGCAAAGTTCCTTCTTCCTATTTCTGTTTTTATGTTTTTCCCCACATTAAAGCCAGTTCAATTCTTTCAAATTTGTGAGAGTTATATCATCAATTTAAATCAAATGCTTTGGACATATGTGGATAAATCCACATTTGAATTTATTTAAAATGTATTTATTATTGCTCTGTTACAAAAATTAGGATAACCAGCAGAATTTGAAACTGTAAACCAAATTATTAATAGTGACTTACTTGTTTAAAACAGTAAATATTTTAGAAGCATACATTTGAAGCAATTAACCAGAACTCTAAATAATGTATTATATTTTAAATATAAAACACTACTTTGAAATGTGGTTTTGCAAGAAAAGAAAAAGAAACATGATTAAGAAGATAATAATTGTACCCCTAGAACCAGACCCTTTCTCACTGAAGTAAGGATGACTTGTAGATATACTTGTCAATTGAATTTCATGTAAGTTATGAGAATATACTTTCTGTCTTGTCATTGTGGCCTTTCCACTTTTTTTCTTTGTAGTTTCATATTTCACATACTATATTTGCTATTTGATATATAGTTCCATGAATATGTGTCAGCTGACTGTTTACTTCAGTTAAGTGTAATAGAATTAAGATGATTCATTGAGAAAGATGCTGTTTAGAAGGGAATATATTAAACATTTAATATATTTAGCTGGATAACTACATCATTAGCTTTATGTTCTTGTACATTCTTCTGTATTCCTTCTGAAGAGAGTCAGGCTTGAGACTTGACCCAACAGCTACTAACAAGGGAATTTTCTGCAAGGATAAAAGCTTTGAAAATCGCTACAAATAAAGCATCTTGTTTTCCATTAAGTTACATTCAAATATCCATGTACTGTACCCTGTAATTAAGTCAAATATCAATTTTAATCACTGCATCCTTAGTACATAATTTCTGTAATGCAATTGCAGCAGTATAATATCAAGCAGCTAAAATGTCCTAGTTAAATGGAATTTTAACTGCTGCAAATTGAGACTCAGAGAAAATCACCATACCTGCACTCAAGCAGTTAAGCTGAGAGATTTATGTTTGGGAAAGTAAGGGAAGCAAGACTGGTTTAATCCACATATTTAACAAATATGTTGTTAGGCCAGTTTACAATGTCCCTATTAGTCTATGCCTATGGTTTTGAAATAATGCTACTGGGTATGCCTCGATTTCAGAGTCAATAAAAAAAAAAAATCCTTAAAGACAGGATTCCCACTCCATTTGTAAAAAACTGAGCCTAAAATTATGTTTTGAAGGCTGTTATCCCAGAAGGTAGCAGAGGTTAATTTGGAGGGGAAATAAGTGTCTTCACTTTGCTAGCTTTCCAAGAAAGGAGTTTGTGCTTGGAAAAGCTTTATTATTTAAACTACAACTTGCAGCTCTTCAATTAGAAGCAATTTCAAATGTCAGATTTAAAGTCTATACAACATCTCACATAAATGTAGCAATTGCCTTGTGTTTCACTTGGCAACAGCTTAACTCTGTTTAAGTCTGTAGAAAAATATTTTGAGTAGAAATAGAAACTGCAAAGTAACTACTAATGTCACCATGTTTCCTTTACACTGACACATCCACATATTAGGAAAAAAAATGTCTGGTCATATCTTGGATGTTGCTAGGATTAAAAAACTCTTGCTCTTTTCTTAACGGAGCTGGCCCAACATTCACACTGTCATTGTTCAAGAAATGGAAATCATCTATGAGATGTCAGGTAGCTGATGGTTCTAGAGCCTTAATGGAAAATTTACAATTAAAAAAAGGAAAGTTTTGGAAATCATGAATAATTCATCTGACCACTTAGCATGAAACATTCAGGTGAAATATCTCAATGTTCTATATACAAGCATATGCTAAAGCTGCTCCTTTTTCTCTCTGAGGGACGGACAATAGTTGTCTGGTCACACCCTTTTTGCTAATGATATGAATCCTTTCAGCATCCAACCTTGAAACTCCCATTTGGATTAGGTTCATGTTCATAGTTTTTAAATTATTGATTACTTGAAGGCCAAGCCATCCCAATCTGTGTCACAGATGCATAATTTATCATGATATTTAAAAGCATGTGTACCTGAAAGCCTTCTGGAACTTTAGTCTGATGCCTAATGACAACACATTTTGAGCTTTTTTTTTTTTTATGTTTTCAAAGTCTTGGCAGAAAGACAGGGCTTTCTGGTGCAGTGGCCTCACGTGAAAGCTCGGTATCTTTTAATGTTCCCTTTCTCTCTTTGAATTTTATACTTTTCCTTTCCTTTTTGATTTGGTTCTTTTTTTTTTTTTCTTTTTTCCCAGAGTCCTTCATGACGATAATTCTTTCTTTGGTCGTCTTTGTATTTTTTTTTAAGACTCTGTTTCACAAGCCCCTCCATGGTGCCTCGCATTTATTCTTTGTATCTCTCTTTTTTATGTTCTTCTTTTGTGCATTCTGCCTTCTTGGATTTCTAATGCTTGAGAAAACCCTTTCAGTCATTTATTTCCTATTTATTGTCTTATTTTTCTTTGTAGCAAGAGCCTAGTTAATTTATTACAGGTCTGAATTTTGTTTCTGATCCTTCTAATATTTGCTGCACCACAGCGGAGAAAAGGAGTAGATAATGACAAACTTCCTTTAACTGCTGTTGTTGGGATGATAAAGTTGAGTGGGGTGATTTCAAAGCCAGGGATGATTCAAGGCTTCCATTTTCCCAGAGGTCAAGTCAGCCAACATTACAATGAGGCTGCCACCTTCCCACTTCCTTGCTTCTAACCCTGACAATGGCAACTCCACACTTAAGTTGCCAACTGACAGAAAATTCCAACTCAGCAGAGGGCCAGAAAAGAAAAAAGGGCCAAGAATTGCTGGTGAGATGGAAGGAGATATGTAAGCTCCTTCAAGGCTTGAAGGGCAGCCACATGCTTAAATGAAAACTTGGGGGGAAAAAACCACCCCATGCTTCCATTTTAAATGCCTTTTAGTTTTTGTCTCAATTGTTTTGAACTCTTCTTTCAAAGCATGGCTTGAGTAATCTTTCTTAGAATGTGTTCTTTCTTACCTTTTGGTCCCTGGATTATGTAAATTTATCATGGAGAGTTACTGTTTTATGTGTGTGATACAAATCAGAATCCACATTTAACTTTCCCTACTGTTTTTCAGGAACATGACTACTGGCTAGAATAAGATTCTCATAAAGGGACAGTATTCACAGAGATACATGTGATGGCAAATTTAGGCTTTTATGATAATTTTTTTAGATAGGATTAAATACATTTATTGTGAGGACACATTAGTAGGTATATTTAGAAATAAAATTTACAGTGTGACTCAGCATTCCTGAATACTTTATGTAACCTGTCTGGGAAAGGACCCTAAGGTTGGTGAGGGTCACTTGATATACTAGCAGTATTATGCCTTTTACTAAAATTTCTATATGTAGCTGTTTCATTTCAGAAGATGGAATTCAACCCTTGGTGTATAAAAATCCATCTAATACCAGTCTTTACTTTTCAAAACAGGGGAAAGTTATCTATAGGCAGGGTATTCCATTTCATTACCCTATAAAGTGGCTTCTAGGCTTTCAGAGGTTGTCTCTTTAGATAATCTGATATTGACTTCATACATTGTTCTTCATGTACCAAGCCAAGGGATAGTTTTTTCTCTACATTAATGCAAAGGTTCTTTAAGATCCATGCACCAAAGCTGCATTTCACACTTTGAGCTGAGATACCTGGGATCCCTTTCAATTCCCAGTATAGACAACTGGTTGAGCTCTCAGCACCTCTATTAAGAGGGCTCAAATGTGAGCTTTTCCATGAGGCCTTTCTCTGCAAACTTCTAACCAGGCAAAATTAGCTACTCATTTGTTTGGTTCTTTCTGTATTCTGTTCATTTCTCAGTCACAGCCCCCAGAACATGTTATAACACAGGAGGCTGTACTTGATACAAAATAAACATTTAGTATTTGCTGACTGACTGACAGGAGTGGACCATGTCTTGATGGGTTACTGGATCACTTGCACTTCCCTCATCAGGCTAGCATGATGGTTAGTTAATTCACCCCTCTGTGTTTTTGCTGATACATCACTTCTGAACAGTCAGTGCTCTGACTAGCTAAATAAAGTTAGAAGATGAAGAGGAGGAAAGAAAAAAAATAGCCGACATTTTTAAGGGCCAGCTGAGCCAGGCACTGTTCTAAGCACTTTACATTTATTAATGCATTTAACCTCACAATTACCCTGTGAGGCAGGTACTATTATTATCCCCATTTGACAGCATAGGAAACTAAGACTCAGAAATTAATGAACCTTCCGTGGTTATAGAACTAGTGACTAGTGTGGAAATTGATCCAGTCCCTGTCCATTTGACTGAAGATGTCACGCTCATCACCTTTACCATCCTGCCTTATTTAAATAGTGAATGCAAACTTATTTTTCAAAATCTTTATGGTGTTAAAAGATAAACTGAAGCATATCAAAAACATTTTAAGAGTTTATTTGAATAAAAAATGGATTTGAATCTGGCAGTGCCAAACTGGAAGTGTTAGGAGCACTCTTCCAATGGGAGCCAGGGGAAAGATTTACACAGAAAGTACAGAAGCAAAGAAAATACAATATTTGATTGGCTATAGCTGAAAGCCTCACTGGCTATTTGTGCTTAGTTGTCCCTCTTAAGTTTCAGTTGTATAACCTTGAACCATTTATAGGCCTCGATTTTGGTTTGCTTACATATGCATCACAGCATTAGATCCACCTTTGCCTAATGGCCTCTTTGTTCAATTAATTTAACAATTGCTAAATTATTTGGAGCATTCCCTGCCATCATAGATATTTCGGCCTTTTCCCCTTTGAATAGAGTTAGATGAAATTATCACACGTTTTTTATGTGACTATTTAGGAATGTGTTTCTCCTGTTCCTTGAAAGCCTGGATGATACGTATCATCAGGATTCCTCTTGGTCTCTTTCCTAGCCTTGCCTCTAAAGATGTTTAAAGTCATCAGTTGAATGAAAGGAAGAATAAGTAAGTGAAGGTGTGAATACACGCAAGTGACTGCAGTGTGAAAGATTTGTTCCTAAATTGTACTTGTCAAGCTCTCCAAAATGTATTTGTCCTTGTCTGTCTGAAAAATTCCAACTCAGATTTCGAGACTCGAAGTATGCATCTTTCGTCAGAACTCCTTGCCGCTGGTATCTGCACCCAGGTGCTGTCCCAGTCTGGTGGAGGGGAAAGGCTCCTGGCTCCAGCCTCAGCACCCAGACTTTGTCTCTATGATAGCATTTCTTACATTGTCATACCCTTGTTTATTGGTAGGTCTGGGGCTCCCAGTAGACTAAGACTGCAAGACCGGTATCTTATTTAACTGTATGTCCTTAATGTATAGCATATTTCTTAGCATGTAGTCAACAGTTGATGGCTATTTATTGAACAAATGGGTTATTCTGCATATTAATAAATGGGGGGGTCCTAAAACGAATATAGAGAGGGGAAAGTAAAAGCTATTCTTTTTTTTTTTTTCTCAGTTTGTGTGACTGGGGTAGGGAGATAGCAGTTACAAGTAAACTCCTCCACTTTGGAAATAGTTACTTAGTGCTGTTTAAAAATACACAATAAAAATCATTTTAGGCCAACAGTTGTAAAACTGCAACCCAGGGCTTCCAAAGCTTTCAACAATATTATTCTTAAATTCCAGCAGATGGTGGTATTGTTATGAAAAGCTAGAATCCTTAGTTAGGTAGAATAAAATACTTCTCACTTATCACAAAAATGATTTTGTTCCTTTCTCCTTGGAAAGAGGGTGTCCGTAACTCTTCTCTCTGGAAGATTTAGGTAAAAATTAAACACTTCTTTTTTAAAAAAAATTAGTTGATGTTGATCCATGGTAGAAGGGTTATAAGGATTTTTACTTCTTTATAGTGGGGGATTTTATATATATTATATATTATGTTATGTGTATATATATATATTTTTTCTCTATTTGCTATTCAGGATTGGTGGAGCAGCAGTCTTCCTCCCCACATCTGCACCTGTCAAGACTCCCCTATATGGTTTAAAAGGACTCCAGTTATGTTTAAATAAATTAATATATGTTTCTGGGGATTGAGTGTCCATGTTTGCCTAAAATATCAAATTCTGACAGAATATGGAACATTTCCAGCTTCCCTTAGTTTGACCTCATATTTCCTAGACCTAAATTGAAATGTGTATTATTTCCTGAGTGGGCAGTGAAATGGGTACAAGTCAAAGACTGCAGAATGTCTGAGTATTGAGCAAGTAAGCAAGTTTTTGGCTTGGATCATTTGTTAATGCTTCCTAAAGTTGAGCAGTTTCCTATAAAACTATGGAATGATTTATTGAAATGATATATATATTTCTGTGGTTGTAGGAAAGGGAGATAATTCATTTTCTTCTTTTAAAAAAGATTTATTTATTTATTTATTTATTTATTTATTTATTTATTTATTTGAGAGAGAAAGAGACATGCATGGAGGGGCAGAGGGAGAGGGAGAGGTAAAAGGAGAGAAGCAGATTCCCCACTGAGCGCAGAGCCTGATGAGGGGCTCCATCTCAGGATCCTGAGATCATGACCTGAGGCAAAATCAAAAGTTGGACACTTGACCGACTGAGCCACCCAGGCAACCTGCATTTTCTTCTTAAATCTTTTTACTCTTTTCATGCTCATTTCCAGTTGGAATACAAAGAGAGAGGGACAAAAATTCATGTATAAGCAAGATTCTAGGGATATAAGGATTTTAATATGAGATTTAAAAAAAAGAAGCATTCACTCAAACAATTCATTTGCTTTAGTACTATTTTTTAAGGAAAAAATATTCAAAAATGTTGACCATGTTTTTAAAATTTAGTGTTTTATTTTTAGAGTGTTAATTTTATGTAGGCCACATGAATATTAGACTTCTGTATATGTAACTTTTAACATATCTTGGGGGCGTGTGTATATGTATGTAAATATATGTATATATTTTCATAATCTACACAGCTCTGAAATTAATTTTGAAATGTATGGGAAAACAGGATTTGTTGTCTATGCTCCTTCTTAAAGCTCTGAATAGCTATGTACAATATATTTTATTGTGGAAAATGGATGTTATTATTATACAGAATTATTTTCTAGCTGGTGAGATGAAGGGTAATTTTTTTTCAAAGAATTCCTTTACTGTATTAGAATGTCTTTTTAAAATAATGATAATTTTAATATAAAATTAATATCCAAAGACTTTTAAGAACACAGCAAGTTTTAGAAAAATAGTTTATGAAACCTGGTTCAGAATATATTGACTAAAATAAAATTTATTCTTATTAATTTAGGTCATAACTGCCTTTGAACATCATGAAACATATGAATGACTTTATTCCAAGTGAAGATCATTCAGTAGAGTCAAACTGTAGTGCTTTCCAAAGGAATTTCCTTTTAATGGCTTGCAGATGTTGTTGTGCTCAATGCCAGTGAAAAAATGAATTCGGCTTTAAGACATAAAACTTTACATGAAATTAATCCCCTGCGTGGATTAAATGTTTTCACCATCATGGAAAGAAATTTGGAAAAGAGTAATAACAGATATATTTTTAAATGTATTACTGAAAATGTTTGCTAAATATTTTAATGATGTTCCTAAAGCAAACCCTTAAATTGAAAAGCCAAAAAATTATTAATTTTATTTTGGAGAGAGAAAATGTTTTTAGGATAGAGAAAGAAAATCTTAACATTTTAATATCCTGTATTTGCTTCTTTCAACCAGCATTTTAAAACTTCAAATGAAATATATGAAAAACAGTTAAAATTTCTAAAAAATAAACATTCTTTTAAAGGCATAAAATATCTGTATCCTATTTCAAATGTGTAAACCAGTGCTTCTCAGAAGTAGTCCTGTAAGTATCAGCATCATTACCAGCTTGAGGATTCTTATTAAAATGATGTGGGTGGAATTGGAGGATGTATGACCCAAGATGTCTTGTCATGGAAACGTTAGGGACCACAGTGGCTGAAAGACCATCTAGGATCTCATTCCCGCCTCTCCTTGGATCTACTCACCCAAGGTCCAGAAAGCCACGGAGTGAGGGTAAAGGCAGCTAACTGAAAGAACTGAATTTTGTGGTTCAAAAGGAGCTTGTTAAGAATAGACTCTCAAATCTTAACTGTTAGAATCGGCTTTAGAAAATGAAGATGCCTAGACCCCATCACAGCTTCTATATTACAATGTGACTTGATCCCACCTGATTCTAGAGCCTCCAATACTCACCAGTGTGTTCAGTGCTCTGAATTTCAGGTAGGCTAAATTTTCAGCTCTTCCAGAGTATCACAGCCTCTTGCTTCTAGACCGCTATACATCATGTCCTTTCTACCTAAAATACTCTTCGCTCTCTCTCCACTATCCTTGTGCCTCTTTCATCTGGTTGGTTCATCAGGACTCTTTCTGCAGACAAGGTGCCTGGATGTGTGCTTCCATAGAACTTTGCTTTTCCCTCTCATAGTAGTTGCAACTGCCTCTTTGTTTACCTTCCCTGCTGAGTTGAGTTGTGAGCTTCCTGAGGTCAGGAAGCATGCCTCTTCATCTCACTTTTCTATTTCAGTGCCCAGCACATTGCTATGCCCTCAAGAAATATTTACCAAAAGATCTGTTCTTTTATTTTTCATTTTCTAAGGGTGCTAGAATTCCGATAAATCCCTCAGAAATAGAAGCATCCCAATATTAGCATTGCTTAGTCATCTATCAAGTCTTTTTTTTCCCCTAAAATTAGGGCATATAGATGAAGTCTTGGGGATCCATTTTTTTCCCTTTTAAACAGGCTGGGCACACTCATTATACCAAGTTGCCCTGTGCATTTTAAAGGTGCTATTCGCTTTAGAATTAAGATATGATCTCAATGAAGTGCCAGGAACTGCTCCAAAATTCAAACAGGAAGGAAAAAAAGGAGTTGAGGATGAAGCTAATAGTAGTCTGGACTCTCCTCTATCTCAAGCACCCTTTCCTTACACCCATCCCAACTATGGGATCAGTTCTGCTCTAGCATCTGGGACTAGTTCTAACGTCAATACAGGAGAGTTTAAATATTTGTTAACTGAGCTCTCAGAGAGATTCACTAGTGAATCTATTTTCCTCTGGTTTTACTCTGACCTTTTGTTTCATTTCTAGAAAATTCAATGCCTGTCTTGTTAGGAGATCACTTCCTCCACTTATACTGCTCTTGTGGAACCAGGGTACAGAACAGCATCTCAGCAGTTTCTCCTGATCCATGGGGACTTACTAGTTTGATGCTAACCATTCATTCCTATTCATGTTCAAACAATCAAAAACACAACCAGCCCTTGAGAAATGTGAGCACATGCTACTAAAACTCCCTCAGAAATAAAACATACCCCTGGTAGCTCTTTCTCGCTCCTCACTTTCATCAGATGCCAATTGCAGAATTCCTCAGTTCTTTTATTATCAACATGAATTCCAAAAGGTGTGTTACTCTCTATCCAGAACACGAAGCACTCGTATCTACTTTGCTTATAACTTATACTTCATTTCCACGTGGCCCAAGATGAAAACTATAAGCTGTAGACCTGTACATACGGGCATTTCAGTCATATGACTCCTGATATTTTCTCTAAAGTTCGGAGTTGATTCAATTTGCAATGATTGCTGTGTATGTCATTATCACCATGTAACACAATATTTTAAGAGTACATTAACTGGTGCCTTATGAGATGAAGTATGCCATAGCTCTAAAAATGGCAGCAGCTTGGATGATCAAGAGTTCAAAAGCGAATGGTATTATCTTTGAATCATGACTGTGTCTGAGATCCATATGCCATGTATTGTCAGGCTCATGCCTGTGGGTGCCTGCACCCTGTGTCATATTTACTCTTTGTATACCAGCTAACAGAAAAAAGCTGAACAAATGTAAAGGTAAGAGTTCAGATCCCTTTCAGAAAAAATGTAATGTGTATAGTAAAATTGTTCATGCTAAGAAAAAGATTTTACCAGTTTATAATAAAAACAAAGTGTTAATTAGTTTATAAGCAGCTATTTTATAAATCCTCTTTGGCCTTTGTGACCTTCATAAAATATCCCTGATTATCAAGGCAGAAACAAATCAGATGTGTGAATCAAATTTTTCCCTGCCATAAACACTGGTGTTTTTGTGTTAAAATAAATTCCATAGGATTTATGGGTAAATAATACTCCAGAGTCAGTAGTGTTGCCTCTCTGATCAACTTGCTAAAAGGTTGAATTTTTTTTTGGCAATAGACTCTTCCTTGCCGTGATACAGGCTGCATTTTAATTTTGCAAATGTTTATTAATTGGCTGTTATGTCTTTGACATTGTACAAGGTACCAGGCGCTCAGGGATTGAGCCTGGCTACGAAGGAATCACAAGTGTTTTATTTGCAGCCAATTGATGTTCTCCCTTAACTCTGGTTCTTGTCTGAAACTAAATCTGCATTAGGAGCAATAGAAAAGGAAAAGAAATGAGAAAAGCATTTTTCACGAAGAACCATTCTGCAAAAAATACATTATTTTTTCTTTACTCTTTTTTGTCCCAAATCTAATCTATTTGTCTGAGGTTGGCATTTATTCTTAGCCAAATATTTATTCTTTGCTATTGATTTATTCTTTGCCAAAGGTTACCATTTTGTTGACTTTCTCATTTATTTAACCCATTTTTTATTTACTGTAATCTATGTATGCACTGAAGCAAGACAGATTGGAGTTGAGACTCTCAGAGTATGGTTTTACAGCTCCTAAGAAAAATTTCCTTCACTTCTCTCCTCTGTCCACTACTCTGAATATTGAGTCAGTATCATGAGGCAGATGAGGCTTAGGTAAACCCATCTCTGCAGGCCTATTACATTTTTATGATTGATACATGTCATATTTTATACATAAACTATAGCTAATATCTTACATATTTTTTATAGTTAGGACATACTAAAAATGATTATTGTAGTTGGAAGAAGGAACTACAGGGTCAAAGTCTTAAGACAAACATTTGTCACTTTATAGCCAAATTGGAAAAACATTCTCTTATAAGAGATTAAAATGAAGTTCTCTTTATGTGTCTATTATTAATACTAATATTTTTATGTGTGAAAAGGGATTTGTTATTTCAACTTATTATGAAAATGCAACTTTTTTTCACTTCATATAAAGAATCCAGGCTCCCTAGATGTTTTGCAAGATTACTTTTAAATAGGTGTGTTTGTGTGTGTGTGTATATATATGCTTAATCAAACAGATGAATAGTTTTTTAAATAGAAGTATACAAGGACAATTAATGACTCTCTTAATTTCTTAATTGTTCTTTCCTCCTGTGGACTTTGGGTAGTGTTTTTTATTTTAGGTAACAGGTAATTCAGTTAAATGAATTGGATATTTTCAGCCAATAGATCCTTCTTGGCCTCCTACTGTGTCTGAGGCACTGAGTCAGGGGTTGGGATTAATCACTGGGTCAGGGAAAATTCCAAACAATCATTAGTGTCTGGAATTGCTTGATACATTTCCTCATGATAACATCATAAGATTGAAAAGGAAGAATTGCCTTCCTGAATTATAAACTGCAGGAATTATAAAGTAGCATCGACTACAAATTTATTCATTTCCTATGGAATCTAAAACTTTATCATTTCATAGAGAAACAGTCCATACTGTTAATGTATGTGCCACTTATACAGCTTAACACAAACAAACAAACAAACAAACCAACCAACCCAGAAAGATTTACTGACAAGGATGCTAAACTTCTGCTTTTAGAAATTACCTGAATTATACCATGGACAAATTTCTATTTGACTATAAAGCCATTACCACCAATAAATCAATTGATTGGGGGTAAAGATTTCAACCATCAACTTTCTCTGTGATGATTTTATATTTTTTGTTATGTTATGAGATTATGCTGTAGCCTAGGCCAGAAGCCTATTGCTGTGAGCTAGAAAGATGAGAATTTAATGAGGTATAAAACATATACACAAATTGCAACGTCAATGATGATGTCTTAATAGCTTAAGAGGCCTGCATAACTGCATTATAAACTGGGACATAAAAAGATACAGCATGTTGATATCAGGCTTGTAAATCAGCAACCCAAGGGCCTAAGAGCTTCACAACCTAGAGCAGAGGCAATTTGCTTCAGTTTTCTTAACAACAACAAAAAGCAGAATGTACAACATCCATAGAGAACTATTTTCTTATTCTAAAAGTAAGTCCTAGTCGAAAAGTAAGGCTGGATTTATTTCTTTGTTGAAATAAAGCAGCATAAGTCTTAGAGAAAGAATGAAGTTACTTTTGTTAAATCATTTTTTCCTCTAAAAGTTAGATGACGGAACAAGAAGCCATTTTATCTTCGTTATAGCAAAAGCTGAAGCAAAAGAAGAGGAAAGACAAAATGCGTGTGGAATGGGAAGATGATCCTTTTCACGTACTGGGATCCACACCAATCTAGTCTCTGCTTTGTCAATTTATTAAAGAGATCTCTGAAAAATAACCCAGCCAGATTCATTTGTTTTACAACTCAAGGAATTTCTGGGACTATCTTCCTAAACCTTTAGTTCTGGAAGTCAGTTCTATTTCCTTTCTTTCCTTACTTTCCTAGGTCTGAAACAGCAGCTACAGCAACAGCTTGCTGAGTATCGTGGACAGCGGCTGATACAGCAGGGCTCCCTCCACAGCCTTGTCAGAGGGCTGGCAATTTTTCTAGATTTTTATTCCCAAATTGGGGAAAAAAAGTCTTTTGGATTATGAAGTATACCAATTTAATGATGGTTGTATTTTAGTAATATGTTTAGAATAAAGATAAAAAATGAAGGAGCAGTATAGCATGGAGGTAAAGATCCAGTTTTGTTTTGTTTTTTATTAGCCAGGCTTCATAGGTTCAGTTTCCAGATCTGCTAATTAATAACTTAATGAAGGTGTAGTCTTGGGTAAATTCTTTATTTTCACTACATTTCCATTTCACTATATTTCCATCTCCACATCTGTAAAATGGGAATTGTAACAATGATAAAAATATTAATAGCTACCTTGAGGTTGCTTTTTTACCTAGAACAAAACCTCGTGCACAGTTAACACTATATAGAATTAAATGCTGGACAGCTCCGTCCTTTCCTTGAAGACTTCCCTAATTAATCAGGGACACTGGCATACCTTTGTTGCTGTGTATTTCATATGGATTCAAAACATCTTTATAATTATTTTTGAAGCTTGACACTTTCATACAGATTAAGGAAAATCTAAAGAAAAACTTGCTTTGAAGGCAAAATGTTAATATCTAAGTTAATGGTATTCCTCTTAGAATGTGTTTTCTGTTGAAAACTTTTCCTTTTGTTAAAAGGGAAGCACATTCTCAGGGTTTACAGCTGAGTTAAAAACTGAAAAACATTTGACTGTCAAAAGTTTTACTACATGTCAAAACTAGAAATTTTATTAGAATTTGATGGAAAAAGTTTCTAGTTTATTCTTTATCACTTAAACAGGCAGAAATTTTGTATTTTAATTAATTTTGGTCGTTGTCTCTATCATTTACTATTTGGGAAAAAAACCATATTTTTCTATATATGCAAATAGAACTAAATAAAGTTTAATTGAAAAATCCAAATATGCATTCCAGTATTTTCCAAAGTTGTCTGATTTTAAGTATCACCCAGGGTCCTTTTTGATAATTCAGATTTCCAGGGCTCATTCCAGAGCTATCAAATCAGAAGCTCTGAGTTTGTAATAACACTCTAGGTGATTCTTCTGATCAGATAAGTATGTAAAGAACTAACTTAAATGTTTCTCTGAATTAAACATGTCTTTTGAGACATTTAAGTAAAAGGCAACATGGACTTTCTCAGAGAGAGGATTCTAATAATAAAAATAATGAAAGTTTGAAGAGTAATAAAGTTTATATTTTATAAACAAAACTAATTCATTATCTTAATTCCTTTTAATCATCTCATACTATTCAAATTAGTTATATTTAAATTTGTAATTTCCTTAGATTCATGAAATGTTTTGACTCTCTGACAGTCAAAAAGTGCAGACCATACTTAAGGAGATTTTTAAGTATAGATCTATTGTTGCTGGTTTAATTTGTGAAGGGATTTTAAATATTGATTTTTTGTTCTTCAACAAATGATTTAAACTATCTGCATGTCGGTGCCTGCCAAGGTATTGTGTGAAATTTTACCAGCTGGGAATTATTCCCTCATTCTCTGGTGTGATTAACACTTCCAGCTGTAGAATAATTAAAATGTCAATCAGTTCTGAAACAGAGCAAAACAGTTTCTCATTTGATCCATCAGTTGGAAGGCTAAATGGGGAACACATCAGGTGGCTAGCCCTCAATCACAACTAGAGTTCACATCCCACCCCTCTGTTTTCCCCCACCTCCCCTTCTTCCGCCTTCCCATACACAAACATACACTCTGGAGGCTGAGTGCAGGTTCTGCTCAAATTTGGTTTTTCAATATGCCATTGATTTTTGAAAATGTGTTTTGTTGATTATCTTTAAGGAAAATTGGAGGAAAATTAGGTCAGGATGTTAAGTGATTGTTGAATATATGGGTTTTCTGCATGTACAGATTTCTTGGACCATGTTAACATACACTTCATTAATTTTTCCCCTGCTTTCTTGAGATATAATTGACATGTAAAATTGTGTAAGTTTAAGGTGTACAACATGCTGATTTGATACACTTATATATTGCAAAATGATTACCACCATAGTGTTAGCTAATACCTTCACCACCTCCCATAGTTACTATTTGTGTGTGTGTGTGTGTGTGTGTGTTGAAAACATTTAAGATCTACTCTCTTGGCAACTTTCAAGTATATAATACAGTATTACTAACCATAATCACCATACTGTACATTAGATCCCCAGAATTTTTTTTTTATTTTTATTTTTTGAGAGAGAGAGTGAGTGAGCATGTGTGAGTGGGGGTGGGGTGGGGGGCTGAGGGAGAGAATCCCAAGCATACTCTGCGCTAAGCTCAGAGCCCAGCCAGGGCTCGATCTCATGACCCTGAGATCATGGCCTGAGCCAAAATCAAGAGTTGGTCGCTCAACTGACTGAACCACCCAGGTGCCCCTAGATCCCCAGAATTTAATCATCTTATAACTGGAAGTTTGTTTAGTTTCAAAACTTTTCCTTCCTGACCTGTGGGCACTGACCTGATATACCTACCATATATAATCTTCCATAATGATCAAGCTTCCAGGCCTAGAAGAAAAAAAGTGATGGGAAATTATATTCACAGCATGTTGTTGAATGATCAGTGCTTCATAATGTTCTAGAGTTTTTAGTCTTGCACCAGTGCAGGGGCTGGAAAATGCACAGTGGAAGCAGAAATTTAGATTCATACATCTCTGAATGTTCCAGCCCCATCTCTGCTTCTTAGATATTCTTTTATAAGGTCTTAATGCCTAGAGTCAGCAGTGGCTGTGTGGTTTTTATGTTTTCCTGTTAGAGTTCTTTTTAACTTAATTAAGGCTTTAATAGGAGTTTTATTTCCCTTAGAGGGTTATTGTGAAATTTAAAGTGGCCTCAGAAATAAGTACCCCAAATACCTGTTCCATCAAATATCTTTTTCAACTTCCTATTTTACTCAGAGGAATATTGCTAATCAGGTATATGAACTCTTTTGGATGAATCTGATACTCAGTCTAGGTAACAGTCTGTAAGACTTCTATAGTGATTATTTTGGTGGGGTTTTTTGTTTTTGTTTCGTTTTTATTTTTTTTTGAAGTATTTTAAGAGGTGGTAGCAACATATGGGTTTCTGAAAGGGTGCCAAGCTGAAAAAGTTGGGTTTCTGAGAAAGGTCCTCTCATTTGGAGGAACCCTGAGCATCTCTTTAGCTAGTGACTACTTTGCTGATAGGTTGAACCCGAGGTAACATGGTAATGCTCCTGTGATTTATATGTCGACACTTACACTGCCCAAGAGCACATTTAACCTGTTAAAGCCCTTTTCTTACCATTTTTCTCCTTCTAAAATAGTTGTGTACCATATGGTATTTATTGAATATTGAGACTTCCAAAAAATTTAAACTGTATTTTTTCCTCTTTCTTGAACACCAAACATCTTTGTTTCAAAAGAGGAATTAAGACAGCCATAATTTTGATTTACTTTTATGGGCAACAGAGTTATTTTACTGATTCCTGGAGTCATTATTCCTATACACGGAAGGCAATCTTTTCCTGATGACTGTGCTTTTATTGTGAGACCAAGATTATATCAGCAAGCACTAATCCACTGATCTCTTAAGATTCATACTTGAAAAGGAAATTTGGGATCCAATAAGGGAGATGAGACTATGGTTCAACTAAAGAAATTGCCTTTTAAAAAGGACAATGAAATTCCTTCAAGTCTAAGGTGTGTGCTTTGAGCTGTTAAAAACTGTAGTTATTGTTAGAATTTTACTCTGGGTAGCAGATATTTTAATGTTGATGAGTCCCAAGTGCAATACTCTCGGCTATTTTTGAAGGCTGTAGTGCATTAGAAAGCAAAAAATATAAAGTTACCCCAAAAATGTCAACATTGTATCTGAATGGGTTCAGAGCAAAATCAGTCCATGCCTTGATGCCTTGTGCTTTCTCTGAGAACACAATAACTACAAATGGTGCCAGAGGGAAAAGGGAAAGGGCTTCTGTTGACTTCAAATAAAGGCGATATCTGACAAAAGGGAAGCAAATGGTACCTGGATACGCTATTAACAAAAGCCTTGTGTATCTACAGCTGCACTCCATGAGCACTTTGGAAATTAAAGAATTGCCAGCTTTTCCACTTTGGGACAAAAAACATTTGTGCTAAACAGCCGGTAAGTAAGTGCAGTAAACATATTTTTACAGTGAATAGAATTGTTTTATATTTTGGGGACTGATTGTGAATTTCTACTGCTTCTTGATTAGCAAACATTTGGCAGTTCTCGAGTCTTTAGACATTAAAATGCCAAAACAGAATTTTATTCTCAGACTGAGCTCCTATATTTTTTTTCATCCCTCTAACAATTATCCTCAAAACATTTGAAAGCACTAAAATAAAATGTGTTCTGAAAACACATTTGGAAACGTCTTACCTGTGTGACTTTAATAAGCATGTACATAAAAAAGTACTGGGTTACTGTTGAACTTCCTTAGGGCAAAGATGAGAACACAGTACATGCGTAATGACTGTTTAAACTGTTGGTGGGCACTTCCTAAGGTCTTGCCTTGGGACAACCGAGAGTTTTATTGCTGTACAAGAAGGCTAGTAAAAACACGTTTGGGCGAAGCTTCTTTCTTGGGTTTCTCTCTTTGTAGTGACATTCCTGCTCATTTTTTGCAATCAATTAAATTTCTAAGAGATTTACAAGTTTTCAACAATGATTTTTATCCACTTTGGCTTTTAAGAGTCATGGCCTTATGAGTTTTTTTTGTTATTATATTGTAATTACCCCCTTTGGAAGATTCTCTTTAAATGATGATCTTGAGTACCTTACACTTTTACCTTAGCAATTCCTTTAAGAGCAGCAGATTGACTATATTTGTTTTGCATCCATACTCTCAATATTAGTTTTCATTATAGTTAGATTAACTAATTAAATAGAAGGCAACTTTTTAATGTACCAACTTTATATAAAACTTGAAAATTTGGGGTGCCTGGGTAGCTCAGTCGGTTAAACATCCGACTCTTGGTTTCCGCTCAGGTCATGATCTCCGGGTCTTGAGATCGAGCCCTGCATTGGGCTCTATGCTTAGCGGGGAGTCTGCTGGTCCCTCTCTGTCTCTACTCCTCCCCCCAACTTGCTCTCTCTCTCTCTCTCAATAAAATAAATAAATAAATAAAATCTTTTAAAAAAACAAACTTAAAAATTCAAAGAAAACCAGTAAGTAAAATAGTTTAATTTTGCACTGTCGTACATGTTGGTTCCAATGCAGGATTTTGTAAATCTATGATTGTATGTGTGTGTTGTATTTGTATTTGTGCGTGTGCGTGTGTGTGTGTGTATGTACAAGAGGTAATCATGGTTTTATCATTATAATTAAACATTTTAGTTAAAACTTAATGGTGGTGTATTCATTTTCTATCGCTCTGGAACAAATTACCATATAGTGGCTTAAGACAATACACATTTATTGTCTTTCAGTCCTGGAGGTGAGCAGTTTGAAATGGGTTTCACTGGGTTAAAATGAGTGTCAGCAGGATTACCTCTTCTGAGGGCTCTCAGGGAGAATCTTTTTTTTTTTTCCTTTTCTGTTTTCTATAGGCCACTTGCATTCCTTGGTTCGTGGTTCCCTCCTCCATTTTCAAAGCCAGCAATGGCATCACTCTGTTCCCTTTCCATCAGCAGCACTCCTTTTCTGATTTTGATTCTCCTACCTCCCTATTATAAGGACCTTTGGGATTATATTGGTCCCACCTAGATGATCCAGGATAAGTTCTTCATCTCCATCTCAGAATCCTTAATTTAACCAAGGCAGCAGTCACTTTTGCCAGGTAAGGTAGTATATTTATAGGTTCTGGGTCCGAGGATGCAGACATCTTTGGTGGGGGGCATCATTCTGCCTATTATAGGCCATTTAGTGGCACAAAATTCTCTACCAATAAAATTCTCTCCACTCATCTCTCCCTTTGACAACATTTCACATGATTTCTTACCTCTCCTGAACTCCAGCATTTTTAACATCCATGTCGTTCACCTATTATCTCAGGTAATCATCCTTAACTGTGAATGAAATTCATGCTGATACAACTTGCCCAGCTCCCCCCACACACCTACTTCATAAACCCTGGGCTTTTCCTTACCTCTCTCTCATGTGAGGTGAAAACATTACTTCTAGCACAGAGTTCTTCAACCTGCATGTCTTTTCTAAGTGCTGCTTCAGTTCCCTGAAACTGAAGCACGCCTTTCTTTTGGAGGTGCCATTTTTATCAGATCTTACACTGGAAGTAAATTCTTTTTCTACTTCTCACACTCAAGGTGCAAGGAGGGACATCCTGCTCCTTATTTCTTGAAGGCTCCTCCAGATCATTATCCCACCACCACCATTTCACAATCCCTCTTTCATTGAAGTGGATGACAACAAATGGTTACTTTTCTTGCCCTATTATTTTTTTTTAAGATTTTATCCATTTATTTGACACACAGAGAGAGTTAGCGAGAGCAGGAACACAAGCGGGGGAGTGGGAGAGGGAGAAGCAGGCTTCCTGTGGAGCAGGGAGCCCTATGCAGGGCTCAATCCCAGAACCCTGGGGTCATGACCTGAGCCGAAGGCAGACACTTAATGACTGAGCCACCCAGGCGCCCCCTCTTTCCCCATTCTTGACATGATCTGTTTGCTTCAAGGACCACACCTTCATATTCTTCATTTTCTTTATCATTTTGTTCTCATGACTTGGAAGTATTGTTTCTCTCAGAGGCTTTATTGCCCATGTTGCTGACGTGAGACACACTAGTTTCACCTTCAACACCAGTGGCCTCCATCATCATGACCCCATAGCCTCCCTTAAGTGTGAGAACACCTTGAACCTTGAAATTCCTTGGAACATACTAGGTGGAAGATGTTGAACTCCAGGCTTCCACTTTGTGACTCTACCCTTCATCCCTTCCAACTTTTCCTGTTGCTTTATTCTTTCCTGAGCCTGTTCTTCATTTTCATCTGATTCTCTGTCTCTCACTCTCTCTATTCTCTTCATATTTCAGCCTCTCCTGTGTATCTTTATTAATACTCTAGAGCAGTGTTTTTCAAACTGCGAGGTAAAAGACCAGTTTTTATTTCCCAACTAATACATTAGTAAAATACAATAAGTATGGATTTAAAATAAAAATAAAATGAGTTTAAAATATTAATTAAAAATAAAATAAAAAGCCAAGATATTACTAAATAGAAAGCAAAATTTTAATATAAGATTCAACATAAAATTATATTCCAATAAATATAATCAAAACAAAATAGGATAAAATGACAAGAATTATAAAAATCAAACATAATACATTGAAAGTATAGCCATAATACTGATATCAGTGTAGTATCATGCAATCATAACTAAACAGGAACAAAAAGTTTAAGTGAAATAACAACTCCCCATATTATCCCCTATATATTCATTCTGAATAACACATAAATGCAAATTTGTCTTTGATGTGAAAAATAAGCTTGCTTACTGCCTAATTCATCTAATCTAGAATGTATGATAACTATGTACTTGTAGAAGATAATTCATACCTAAAATGTTTTTATATTATCGTTTTATAGTACCTAGAAGTACCTTTGGCTCACAAAGGAATGTTGACAGGAATGTGAGAGAGATGTAATTTCAGCAAGCTTAGGGTATTTGTTCTTAACTTTAATCCAAAATGAAATAAGTGATGCTCTGTTTTCAAAATGTATGTTCAATTTTTCATCAGTAGCTGATTTTTTTTAAAGATTTTATTTATTTGACAGAGAGAGACACAGTGAGAGAGGGAACACAAGCAGGGGAGTGGGAGAAGGAGAAGCAGGCTTCCCGCCACGCAGGGAGCCCCATGTGGAACTCGATCCCGGGACCCTGGGACCATGAACTGAGCCGAAGACAGACGCTTGATGACTGAGCCACCCAGGCACCCTCATCAGTAGCTGATTTTTAGTAATTCATCCTATAAAGTGGCAGTTAAATTTAGATGAAAAGAAATAGATTCCAAAACCATGAAATTCCCATGTATGAAAATTTCTATGGTATTCTTCTTTTGATGAAAGAGTAAATTCACAGTATTCTATCAAATGCATGAGGTATTTGGTGGTAACTTTCTAAAGGTAAGGACTATCAAGACACGCTTTCAGCGATGTTTATTGTTAAAGCATGGAACTTATCATAACAAGCTGTAGAAATTCTGTTCTTCCGTGCTTTTAGATTTCATTTTTGTTTAATTTATCTGCTATCAAAAAATATGTCCCATTCCTTCCTTGCATGGAAGTATTAAGATAATTAAAAATACCAAGGGTATCAGTCAAGTAAGCAAGCCTGGCTGTAAAATCACATCTTTAGAAAATTGAGGCCAAACTGGAAATGGACTGAGTTTATTACCTAGTTTCAACATTTTCTTTTGTTTTTGTTTTTAAAGACTTTATGTATTTGAGAGAGAGAGAGAGAGATAGTGAGATAGAGCACAAGGGGGGGGGCAGGCAGAGGGAGAAGTAGGCTACCTGTTGAGAAGGGAGCCCCATACGCAGCTAGATCCCAAGACCCTGGGATCATGACCTGAGCAGAAAGCAGATGCTTAACTGACTGAGTCACCCAGGTGCCCCTGATTTAAGCATTTTCAATTAAACTTTTGCCTTAGTAAATATGCCTCATTTATGCAACAATTTTTTAAATATAAATATGGAATTTTGTAAAATAAGGAATAATCTCAAAGTTAATACATTAGCCTTTACATAATCACAGTTTTCATTATGATACCATGACTTCTGTTTAGTTCCACTGAAAACATTTTTATAGGAAGAGACTCTCTTGATGAAGGAAGCTCCATGTTGATTTATACTATTAACTCAAGCTCTGAAATCTGGACAACAACACAGAATGTTTCCCTGTTTTTGCACCTGTGAAATGTGCTATCAGAAAATACTTCTACACAAAACATGCACTCCAAACCACATTTTCTGACTACTTTTATACATTTCAGGGCTAGTTGTGTTTGTTGGCAAAGAGACAAAAGAAGGAAGGAAGGAAGGAAGGAAGGAAGGAAGGAAGGAAGGAAGGAAGGAAGGAAGGAAGGAAGGAAGGAAGGTTGGTTCATGTTTGAATTGCAGTTATACTCAAAGAAAGGCCATAGTAGCAATGTCTGTGCATTCAACAAATTGCAAGTAAAAATGAGTCACTAGCTTTACTGACTCTATGTTTCTGTTCTTATCGTTAGCCAATTCCTAATTTTTGAGCTATGCTGTCACTGGAAAGTGGTACTTGAGCTACCCACCTTGCCACAGATACACCCAAGTATTCTTCAAACAAGTAGTTTTGACATAATTTTTTACTTATATCTTGAGAATTAATATTTAGATTTTTATTCATAGTAAACCAAACTGCTACTCTGCAAGAAATCTTCAAAGTATAGTGTTTAAGTGAGAATTATTCAATGTCTACCAGCTTTTGAATTCAAAACTCTTTTAAAAAATTGTTTTGATTTTGTTACTTATGTTCTTCATGTTGTGTTTCTTTATGGTTTTAATCCAAAATAATATTTCCAAAATAATATACCTTGGTTTTAGCACTTCCCCGTCAATTCTGACTAAAAAATCAAATTCAATGTATAAGGGATTGTATATAATTTATGGTAAAACCATTATGTGTTCTACTGATCTTCATTTTTTTGGAGATACTTCCACTATTATCATTTAGTTTGTTATTATGGCTCGCATATAGAAGAGCTATGTCCTTCTTGGCAAAAAGGTCTAGTGAAGCTCATTTCACCTTTTGTAAATTAGGGTTAAAAATAAATACAAATTTTATTTTCCTAATTAATAATGATAGACTACAAATTTTAAAACAAGCTTGATTAAAAATTACAATTATTTTAAAATAACAAGATGTAAAAATATAAATAATTATTTTTCTCATATTCTTATATGTTTTTGGATCATGGTTAATGAATTAATCTTAAAATGTCACACATTATAACACTGTGCCACATGTGAGTTTGATAACCCCTGATTTGGTGTATACACTGCTAATGAGATGAGATCACTGATTCTGCACTTGGATGTCACAGCAATATTGAATTTTATAAACATTTCTAAACATTTATTTTCAATTGCTGTACTTATCTCTCCCTTTCCAGACGAGTAACACGGATCTGTGCCAGTTCAGTTACCACACTTTGGCCTCAAAGTTATAGGGCATAAAAATATCTTGTGAAATTTATTAAAATGCAGATTCACAGTCAATAGGTCTAAAGTAGGGTCCAAGAATCTGAATTTTTCAAAACCCCTTTGATGTCTCTTACAGGGATTATTTAGACTACAGCTTTGTGATGCACTCTCTAAGAAAGCTGTATCCTTTTCCTTTTATGCTGATCTTATTTTACTAATCCTTGGAACAAAGTTTCTGAAAATGTTGATTAGGAATCACCTGGAGTGCTTGTTGACAAATAGACTAATAGTTCTCACTGCAGAGATCTCTAAGAGTGGGGCCTGGGAATCTGAATCTGCATCTTTAAGATGCTTTCCCAGGCTCCTTCTGTACATTTAAGTCTAAAACCCACAGGCCTGCATGCTATGTGTCATTGCTTTCTTCCATTTTCTCCTATATTTCTAGCCATTTTTATTCAAATACAGTATGATATTTATTCTACTTTTAGATTTCTAATTGCTTTCCTCTTTACTTTACTGGCTTCTATTTCCCCTCCACCAAGTTTGTCTTTTCTTTATTCTGTTCTTTAATAAGGTAACCCAATCTCATGACTAGTAACGTCTGTGGATAAATCAATATTTCTAATTAGGACTTCCATCTTTTGTTCCATCTTATATTCTCAATTCCTCTGGGCAACTCTTGTTATATTTTTGGTATTTCAATAAAAGTGTGAACAAAACTGAAATTATCTGCTTTCCCAAAATCTTTTATTTGTTGATTTTGGGGGGGTACCATTTTATGAGTGCCATCATTTTCCCAGTCCCTAGGATCAAGTCTTTAGAGTTGTGCTTCTTTCTTTCTTTGATAGGCAGGATTCTAAAGTGGCTCCTATGATTAGTACTCCCTGAAATACATACTTTTTTTGTAATAGTCTCCTTTTTAGTGTGGGCAGAACTGTGATTCACTTCTAACTAGTAGAATATGGCAAGGGTGAAAGAATTGCCTAGATGTAACTAAGGTCCCTAACCATTTAACTTTGAGTTAATCAAATGAGAGATTATCCTGAGTAGACCTCTGTTAATAATGTAAGTCCTTTGTAAGAGGAAATAGGAGTCACTCTCCACGCTGGCTTTGAAGAAATAAACTGCCATGAATTCTATAGCAGCAAGGAAATGAATCCTGCCAACAACTTGAAGAAATTTGGAAGTTGATCCTTCCCTAGTCAAGCCTCCAGATGAAATGCAGCCCCACTACCATTTTGATTTCAGCTTTGTGAACCTTGAGCAGAGTACCCAGTGAAGCCATGCCCAAACTTCTGACCTAAAGAAACTAGAGATAATAAATGTGTGTTGTTTAAGCCACTAGGTTTGGAGTAATTTGTTATGTAGCAATAGAAGAAGGCTAATACACTTCTTTTCCTTCAATTTCCACATTTGCTCTTCAAATGAGCTCTTAAAATGAGGCAGAATTTACTCTTCTGCTTATACAGTATTTCTTACTCCTGTCTTTCACCTTCTCATAGCTACCGCTTTGGTTCAGAATCTCATTTATTCTCTTTTTTAGTGAAATGTCCTTTTAAATGCTCTTCTGTCATCTATATATATCTCATCCTAAGGACCACTACAGGCACTGATCATGCCTCATTAGCTGGAAGAGAAGAGGGTCACTGTGGTTATAAAGTAGAGTGTTTGGTGGTTTTGCTGTAGAGCAGTTAGATGACAATAATATCCAGGGCAGGGCTACGGGAACAGGGGGCTGAGATGGAGAGAGAAGAACCCTAGAGATAGGTTCAGAAACTCAGAAATCACTATGTTGTATATGCTATCCAGGTGGACATTGAAAATATAAAATATGCTAGTTATTTTAATATTGTAATATTAATATAATTAACTAACTATAAATGAAATGACCCATTTTATATTGTTTTTCATGCCTATCTTCATAGAAGTTTATCTTCATAGGAATAGTGCCCCTTGAGTTTTTGAGAAGAAATATAAAAGATATGCATTTTATCTAACTCTTTACACCTAAGAAAAGTCATGTCTTTCAAAGTCCAGACAAAAAAATGTGATGCCACATAAGTAAAAAACCTTGTGATTGTCAAACCTGCTAACAAAAGGTGACTCAAGCTTCTTCATACAGTGGCTGCTTTCCACTAGGAAAAACAAATGCCAGTGCTAATCAAACCAGCATGGAAGTTAATTAGAACCCCAAGAACAAGCAGATGGGCTTTGCACCTTGGACACACGACTACCCTATTTCTAAAGATGACCTCAAAAGATTGCATAACAATCAAGCCTGGCACAAGTCAAAAATAACTAATTAACTTTTCATTTTTCCCATAGTAATTTAGTCTTGCTCCTTGAAAATATTTTTAAATTGAGAAATCCCCATTAATTTCTGTATATTGGTTGTTCAAAGGAGGGTAATGACCCTTTACTTGATTGTATATACCAGTCATTTAATTTATTTTTTATGTGTTCCTTAAAAACAACTCTCAAACATGAAGCATCTGTAGTTAATGGCCTCATTAAATCTGAACAGAGACAGGAATTCAGAGATTGGAAAACTTTCGAACACTGCATGGAAAATAATTTCTTATCTACCTAGGAATTAAGAGAGAGATGACTGTAACCTGTCCCACAGACACTACTGGAGGGACTGCCTCACCATCCCAGACCCCTGGAGGCTTGGAGTGGAAATATTAGGAAAATAGTGCTAAGGGAGGCTTTCTTCTCCACAGTTCCTTTGATGTTTTAGATGCTGCTCTCACCTTTCTCAGGGGTGGAATCTGTCCACTCTTTGGTAGCCCAGACCCAACACTGTTAAGAGAGAGGTCAGGGGTCACCTCAGATGTCCCTGGGACAGGTTTTGTTTTGCTATGTTAGTTTTTTTTCCCCTATAATCAGTCAATCTACTGAGGCCCCACAATTATATTAACTGACCTGAACAAGCTTAACTTCGTCTTTCTCTTTCACTTTTGTATAGACTCCTTACAACTGGCTGAAATTTTTTCTAACTGATGGCCTCCATGCTCCTAAGTTGCTTGTGACCTTTGGATACTCCCCTTGGTTTTGGGGAGCACCTTCCTTTCCTTACCTTAAAGTAGAATTCATGCCAAGATTGACACCCCCAGATGGGAACTGCTTCACAAATATCTCATTTGTGAATTGTGATTTCAACTGTTTAACACTTATCATGTTAATCCATTACATCCCTCCATTTGTTCATAAACAAAAAAGCAATAATAACAAAATAAGTATTTATTGCAATGTGCAAACTATTGGAATACCGAAATAAATAGGGTATCTGTACTTGAGTGACTGCTAAAGGAAACAAATATGAGGAAAAAAAGAAAGGAATTAAGGTTCTTGCCACTGGAGAACAAGATCATACAGTGCAGATAAATGCTGTAGGCCCTATGAAGCAGGAAGACAGCCCAGGTGCAGCAAGATATCACCTCATATGTTTGTAGGCCCTTGTAGGGGATGTGGCCTAATGGCAAAAGGCAATGAATACTGGCCTTGGGATGCTCTGGCTGGACTGGCACTCTCCTCCACTGTGTAGCTGACCAGACTTTGGACACACTCCATGAAGAACTAGAGATGTCCTAGGTAGCTATGTTCCCTTTCCCATTTGCATTAATTCTTTGCATTGTTGGCTTACGAGTTTCCTCAAAACAAACCAAATGCAAATAAAGTCAAGTCCAAGTCATCTTGCTTGTCAATGTTGGAATCCTGATCAGACTTTCTGGTGTGTCCACCTGCCCACCTGCCCCCTCATTACTGACAAAAAAAGTCACTGGGCCTTGCCCAGGACCACTGGGATGAACAGAGGGACATCAGAGAGGCTCAAGACCATGCAGCCTGAGCTGCTGTGCAGGCTTCTAAGCAATTCCTGCTCCCTTCTCCTCCTCTGCTCACTCCTCTGAGCTCTAGATAAACAAACCAATGGAGAAAGGCTTTAGGGAGAGAGCAGAAATGGAGCAGAGGTTCCCTGAGGGGCAGTGCTACCTGTTTGGGATCAGCAAATGGGACAGAAGAGAGAGGATCAAGTCCGGAATGTGGATCCTAAGCCACTGCCCTGGGCTGCAATCCTCCCACCGTAACCAAACAAGGAACAGCACATGCTGCTTTCCCCTATCCACATTACCAGCTAAGATACCAGACACCCTCAGGGGAAGATGTACTCACTGCCAAAAGGAGCCAGACATTTGAAGGACAGATAAAGGAGAATAAATAAATCCAGGAGAGTAAAGAAAATGAGCAAATAAGACTAGATGAAATAGGCAGATCAAAAACTTAAAATAAAATAATATCCTCTAATACCTGGTAAAATAAAGAAAAAGCAAGCCATTATTAAAAAAAACACACATAGTGGAAAAATTGACTATAAAAAGATAATAATTAGAATTAAAAAATAGATGGGATAAAAACTGGGATGATTACTACTGAAAATGAATAAACTAGAAGATCATGTCAAGACATTCTCATGGACAGAATTAGGAAGATAAAGAGGGAGAAATTATAAAAGAAAAGTTAAGATATGTGAAATTTAGTAGACATAAAAATTTAAATATTAAGAGACTAAGGAGAAGAAAAAAATTGGCTGGAGAGGAAATTATTGAGGAATAATCATGCACAGTTTCTCAGAACTAAAGCAAGGTTAAATAAATCATGATGAAAGATTCTTAGGATGTCAAATGGGATAAATAAAGATAAATTCACCCATAGATACATTATGGTGAAATTTAAGGACATCAGCAATAGCGAGAAAATACCAAAAGTTTTCATGAGGGAAAAAAAACTAAGTTGAAAGTCAGACTTCTCTCTAGTGACACTCGAAGCAAGAATGAGGTCACAAACTCTAAGGAAAATAATTTGAATGTGGAATTGTATTCTATTTATTATTATTATTAAATATTTGTGACATACAAAAAAAGAAATAATAAAATAAATACCATAAATCTATTATCCAGGTTAAGGAATAATGAATTAGTACATTTCTCATGTAAGTATTTTGCTTGGCCACACCAAATCATATTCCTTCTCACTATACTGAATTTGGTGGGCATCATTACATGCATGTCTTCATGTTTTTAGTACTTGTGGACACATTTGTAGACAGTATGTTATTTTGTTTTGTACTTTTTATTTTAATAAAGAAGCCAAATGTTTTACTATCATTATTAAACAGTCATTTATCTTGGTGCAGCAATGTTTCTTCATTTGTATAAAGTAACAGGAGCCAAAGAGATATATGGAAAAATTAAGATAATATTCAATATCTTCTGATGTATGCAGCTAAACAAATTTTATTTCCACTCTAGTTATTTCCAGAGGCACTTCCTTAATATACTGACAGGAACTCAGTGATAGATATATAGACCAGTTACATCATTCAGGGCCTTTTTACAGAAAATAATGTCAGCCTTAAAACATATGTTCTTAGAACTACTTTTTACCAGATACTATGAGAAACTCTGCACATTTTAGCTAGAATCTAGTTTGAAAATCACCAATGGATTATACAATATGTATGAATTATGTTTATTTATAATCATTGATAAGTTCATGGAATTTTTCTTCTAATATCATAGTTATAAAAACAGTATCTATTTTGCCATGGATATTGCTAAAGTTTTCTATTTCATACCTTCTCTTCATCACTAACCTAAGACATATAGTGCTGAGACTCACTTGTTTTATAATGATATAGTTGGGGATTCCATTTTCACTCCTTATATAGTTTTGATATATTTCCTTTATGCAGTCATCTTGCTTAACTAATTGGTTCATAACATAATGCGCTGACAGGTCCTGTATATTCAGCAAGAGGTTGTTAACTTTTGCTACTTTTCCTGATAGAAAAGAGTTCACTAGAAGCTTTCTCACTTTCCAAAGCATGACATTATCAATTTTGTCCCTACTTCTAGAAGCCCGGAGTATATGGCATCCCACAGAGCTGTCCAAGATTGATTTCCAATGTTTCGCTACAATTTTTCTAAGCTATTCATTCATTTTAAACTTTTTTTTAATTTTTTGAAATAATTATAGATTTACAGGAGACTGTAAACAAATGTGCAGGAAAATCCCATGCACCCTTCCCCCAGGCTTACCCTGAGGTATGCTATAATAACCAAACCAAGAAATTGACATTGGTACAACTCACTGAGTTTATTTAAACTTCATAATGTATACATGTACTCATTTGTGCCTGTGTGTGTATAGCTCTATGCAATTTTATCACGTGTACATTTTGCATAACCAACATGACAGTCAAGATACTCACTCAACTGTACTGTCACCACAAAATTCACTCAGGCTTGCTTTTTATAGCCCATACCCATGTTCTTCCCCCAGCCCCACCTGCTGGCAACCATTAGTCTGTTCTCCAGTTTTGTGTTATTTTTATGAATATTACATAAGTGGACTCATGCAGTATGTATCCTTTGAAAATTGTCTCTTTTCACTCAGCATAATTTTCTTGAAGTTCATCCAAGTTGTTGCCTGTATCAATATTTTTCCCTTTTTGTTGCTGAGTAGTAGTCCATACTATGGATGTACCACAGTTGGTTTTACCATTCACCTGCTGAAGAACATCTCAGTTGTTTCTGGTTGTTTTCAAAGCTATTACAAATAACGTTGCTGTGCACACTTGTGGACAGGCTTTTGTGTAGACATAATTTTCATTCCCTCAGATAAGTTATTGCCGAAGAGTGCAATAACTAGGTAGTATAGTATGTCCATTTTAGTTTTCAAAGGAACTGCTAAACTATTTTTCAGAATAGTTGTATTATTTTACACTCCCACCAGCATTTTTTCACCAAATTTAGGGAGTTTTCAATCACTATTATACTTTTTAAAATATTCTTTCAGTCTTTCCTTCTCCTCTGTTTCTGGGACTCTGATGATATGAATATTAAATTTCTGCTGTTGTGTTCCACTGATCCCTGAGTTTCTGCTCATTTTTTTTTTTTGGTCTATTTTTTCTGTTTTTCAGATTGAGTAAATTGTATTGATCTGTTGATCTTTCTTTAAGTTTAAAGATTTTATCATCTGTTATCTCCATCTTACTACTGAGACCCTTCAGAGTTTTTCATTTTGTTTACTGTATTTTTCAGTTATGTAATTTTCATTTGTTTTTTTATCACTTGTATTTATTTGCTAAGATGTTCTAGTTTTTGCTTTTAAAAACTGTAATTGATTCTTGAGGCATTTTTATGATAGTTAAAATCCTTGTCAAATATTTCTAACATCTAATTCATCTCAGTATTGGCTCAGTTGATTGTCTTTTCTCATTCTAGTTGTGACTTTTCTGGTTTTGGGGTTTTTGTTTTGTTTTGTTTTTTGTTTTTTGTTTTGGCATGACAAGTGGTTTTCAACTGTACCATAGACATTATTGTTATGATTTTTGGAGACCCCTGATCTTATCTAATCCTTCCATTTAGTGAGTGGTTGCTCAGTGTAGGTTTAATGTCTAGGTTCTGGTCTCCTTGGGTGGCTTTAGTTCCCATGACAGTTTAGTTTTCAGAGCCCTTGCAAATGCTATTTCAGTGTGCTTTATTTTTGGGTACTCCTGGGGGCCCCCTTCAGTCCCTGCTGGTGGCATCTCTGGGGTGAATGGTGCTGGGCGTCACTTGGCCAACTTTTGCTGTGCATGGGAGAAACCTGAGCCTAGGTCTCTTTATATCACTGGGAGACTCAGGAGCTGTTTACACTGGCCTTGAGGGCAGCTCTGTCCACCCACCAATGTCTCAATACGTTATTATTCCTCAAGACCTGAGGTTCCTGGCGAGTCTTTCTTCTTTCCAGCTTTCAGAGTCCTGTTATCATTGTCTGATGGGTATTTTTCGAGGCATTTAACTGTATTTAGAAATGAGAAGGTGAAAAGGGAAAAGTGAGTCTATATCTCATTCTGGAACCAGAGCTATTTATTCACTTTTTATTGTAAATGTATGAACCTGGTGTGGTGGTGGCGACCATAGAAGAGAGAGGGAAGTGATTACCTGCAGACTGGAAGCTCTCACTCAGTGATTTTGCATGTTTTTAAACTTATGTAAATGAGATCATACTTTATACATTTTTTTTTAAATCAAGGTTTCTGTTCAACGCTATTTATGAGATTCATCACTATATATGTTTATAGTTTAAATTCACTCATTTCACTACTATCTAGTATATCTCAAGTTATTCACTCATTTGTGTTGGTGAATATTTAGGTTGTTTTTAATTCCATCTCATATTTTTTTTAATACCACATAGTAACTTATTTTGTACCTGTATCCTTATATTTTACTCTGTATCTGATAGTAAATGAGTAATGAAACATACTTAACTCTCAAGACAAACTAAAGCTATGTAGATATCAATAAAATAAAAAAGAGATAACAGAATAATTAGCAAAACCAAGCTTTTCTTTGAAAATATTAATAGGCTAGAAAAACTTCTAGTTAAAGATGATCAATTAAAAGAGAATATGCAATTAAGCAAAATGCAGAAGGAAATACAGGAAGAAACTATTGACACAAATGAGATAATAATTATCATCAATAACTATATGTTCATTAACTTAATAATTTGAAGAGGATTTACTTATCTATGTAAATAGACAAAAAATATAAAAGGCCAAAATTAAGGTAAGAAAAATAACTGAAAACCTAAATAATTAATCAATAAAAAACCTGAAACCATATTCAAAGACCTTCCCCCTTCAAAAAGTCTTGACACATTTGGGCTTAATAAGTACATTTTATCAAACTTTAAAGGAATAGATATCCCAGCTTTTATGTTGCCCCAGAAAATAATAAATGTGGGAGAGCTACCCAACAAATTGTGTGAAGTTACTCTAATCTAGATTCCAAAACTAGGTAAGAGAATAAATAAGATAAAATTATGAATTCATTTAACTTTTGAACAGTTACAGAATACTGAAGAAATTAGCTAACCAAATTAAATCATATTTAAAAATATATAATAAGGGTGCCTGAGTGGCTCAGTCAGTTAAGCATCTGACTCTTGATTTCGGCTCAGGTCCTGATCTCAGGGTCATGAGATCAAGCCTGGAATCACGCTCTGCACTGAGCATGGAGCCTGCTTGAGATTCTCTCTACCTCTCCCTGTGCTCTTCTCCCCACAGTCTCTCTCTCTCTCTAAAAAAAAAAAAAAGTAATTAATTTAAAAAAAGTATGTATATGTATACATGACAATCAAATAGGGTTTGATATGGAGTCAAGAATGGTTCAAAATCAGAAAATTCTGGCAATGTAATTTATCACATTAATGGACCAAATTAAAAAAAGTCATTAAATAGCATTACATAATGTTCAACAATTCTTTATTAAAAAATAAGCAGAAGGGATGCCTGGGTGGCTCAGATGGTTAAGCATTTGCCTTCGGCTCAGGTCATGGTCCTGGGATCGAGTCCTGCATTGAGCTCCTTGCTCAGTGGGGAGCCTGCTTCTCCCTCTGCTTGCCGCTCCCCCTGCTATTGTTTGCTCTCTCTCTCTGACAAATAAATAAATAAAATCTTTTAAAAAAAAAAGCAGAAAACTGGGTTTTGAAGTTAACTCACTAGCCTGAAGATATATGTGAAAAAATTATTAAAAACACAACCTTTAATGGGGAAACCTATTCATATTCCCATCAAGACAAAGAATAAGAGGAGACACCAAGTTTTACTCCTACTTATTTAATATTACTAGAATTCCTGGACAGTGTTATAAGGCTGAAAAAAAAGATAACTGTTAAGGATTAAATAAATGAAAGGAAAGTATCATTACTGGTGGTTGATAATCCTCAAAATAAAAAATCCATTGTGAAAAACTGAAAGGACTGATAAGAATCTAGGGAAGTAGCAGATTAAAAAATCAACTTAAGGATTTCTGGCTTTCAGTTTGTATATAAGGAGCTTGGAAATTGTCACTGTCCTAACAAGTAAAAAGCTGAACAGACTGAAAAATGAACAACACTTCTTGGATCCATAAGACAAGTGAGGACACAGGGCAAACCACTCCTCCATGATTAGAGAAACAGACAATCAGCTGAATAAGGAGTCATGGCCTACCAGAGCAGAAACTCACAAGCAGAAACCATGGGAACTCTCACCAGAGTAGGAAAACGTGAACTAATTAATTGATAAATTGGTGGATGCTCAGTTTGGACAACTTAGAGAATTAAAAAAAAAAAAAAAAATCCAGGGGCACCCAATCATAGGGGAGCCCGCCCAATTTTGTGAGATCTACCTCCAGGAGCTCAAGTAGGCTCTCACAGTAAATACTGGAGAAAAATTGCGTTGAGTTACTGGAAGGAGGAAAGGGAAAAGAACCATACTGAAATACACCAGAGCATAAGGCTTCTTCAAGGGAAACTAGTTAACCAGACCCTAACCTGTTGGAGTATTATTAGAGGCTTACTGACTTGGGGGAAGAGAAATATCCAATTCCAGCCCACTTTAGGGATTCTCTTCCATCTAAGATTCAAAAAGGTCCATCAGATGGGCAATCTGCCATAATCTTTGCAAGAGAAGCAACTATGATGGGTGGAGTCTGGATTTCAGTGGAATAAATTAAATGGTGGAAGATGGGGCAATGTCAGTAGCAAGTTTGGACCACAGCCAAGATGTTTAAGAGAGAATGCAAAAAAGAGAGTAGTAATAGGAAAATATGAGATCAAGAAAACAAGTTTCTCCCTTCCTCTTCATCACTCTCCCTCTCTTACCCCAATTCCGGTACAGTTGTGAATTACATAAAATTGAAATCTAGCCAACATTTCTATCTTTATGTAAGAAAACTTTTTTTTTCAAATTTTTTAGATGAGAAAGACTTGAGTGTATTAGTAGACTTTAGGGAGAGTTCAAGCAAAAAAGGAGAGGCAGAAGACAGGAGAAAGAGGGAGAAAATTGGCTTAGTGAGGTTCTAATTCATTAGGGAGGGAATGGAGGGAGAATTAAGATAAAAGAGTAGACCTGCCAAGAACAGGATTATCATCAACTTCAAGTGTAATAAAGAGGATAAATTGGGAGAGGAAGAAGAATGGAACATTTGTGTGTGGTAGGGATAGAAACTGAGGGAATTCATAGGGTGGAATTGCCTTTATTTCTCTGTGAATCCAGAGGCAGAATTATCTGCTGAAGGTAAGGTGTCATATGAGGACCTGACAGAAATAAAAGTCTAAAATTGAAAAAAAAAATGGCATTTCCTCTTTATTAGAATGGAACCAGCTTCAGGATGCTTAGCAAATGGCCACATCTCAACTACCTGAACTGCCTTCTCTGTTGTAAATTTTTTCTTACAAGTAGAAAGCCATGGCAAGCAACCTGTCACAGAGTTCCAACTGAGTGCTAAATGCATGTTTTTCTTTAAAACGTCCTCAACGATCACTAAACAGATGGCCTTCCACAGTTAACTTCACCAGAACATCTTGTCAGGCCAAGCCTGTTTAGCTTTCAAGATGGCGTAGGTTTTCATTGGCCTGACTGTATTTCATTGCAGGGCTGTTCACCTACTAATTATTTACACAAGCCTCATAGTTTTTATAAAAGCTAAGTTCAGGAAAAGATGTGACTGTCATTTCCTTTTCTTCTTCTTTTTTTTTCTAATTTATTGCTTTACTAAAAAGTTTCATTCTAAAACATAAGTCTGATTACTTCATTCCCTTGCTTAAAATGTGTCATAAGGCCCCATATCCTAAGTTAGGGTAAGACTGTTATTTTCAACTGTGGCTCTCAAGTGTGACTCCGTGACTTGGACCCTTCAGCGTCATCACTTGTCTACTCCATAGCACTATCCTATGGTGGAGAGTCTTATTCTCAAAATCAACATTACTGGTCTTCTCTCTGAGCCTTCACACAGGCTCTTCTCTACATCTGCATCACGCACCTCCTTATACTTCATCATGCTAATTTTATACTCAGGCTTCATGTCTCAGCTTAGATATCACTCCTTCTGAGAATCTTCCCTAACCTTCCACAGGTTAAATACTCCTCCCTGTGCTCCTCCGTGTCTGCTTAACAATTGCCTCGTTATCTGTTCCTCTCCCTCTGTATTTTTAGCCTAATAAGGTCAGATACCATAGGTGAAGGGACACTTTTGTTTTTACAGTACCTTGTATATAGATCCTGACACATAGTGGGAACTCAGAAAATATTTGTTAAATTAAACCATGGTTTTGCTATTTTATGAGTTTCAGAAGAGAATGTATAAAACTAGCAAGATCGGAGTTTGGAGAAATGATTCAGTTCCTGGTGCCACCTTTTACTAGCTATATGACCTTGTAAAATTACTTAAACTTATTCAATCATTATTTTTCTTAATTGTAAAATGGAGTTAAGTCTACCTACCTATCTCCTTGTTGTAAGAAGTAAATAAAACAATGTATAATTAGCACAATGAATAGCACAAAAATAGGGTAATATCAAGAATGGATTCTATCTCATGAAAATTTTTTCCACTTAAAACACCAATGCCAACATTTTCTAATTGTTTCCCTCCTTTTCTTTTCCTTCTACTCATTCTATCAAGATGGCAGCAGGAAGTACATTTGAAAAGAGCTATTTATACAGTAGTTGAGACATCAATAGCAGCTGAAAATAGCTAACATTTATTAAGCAATTACTCTGTGTCTGATATTGTGCTAACTAGTTTATATGTACAATATTCCTAGCCCTTATTTTTATCATTTTATTCATGACATTCAGTGTTACGGAGGATGAATTCATTTGCTTTTCCTGCAGTCTGTGGTGACAGAGAAAGACAAGACAGAACCTCCTCAGTTATCTTGATATTTCAGGTGGGCACTAATATTGCCTAATTTTATGCCTAATATTACTTTTGTAATATTGCCTAATATTACATGTGTATGCCTAATATTACTTTTGTATTCTCTCACCTTTTCATAGCGGTAGTGCACAGTAGGAAGACGGGATACATGAGGAGAAATTGACTCTGAGTTGCTCCTCTCCTGCAGTTTCTGCCCACAAAATATGCCTCTCCGAAGCTACACAGTTATGTCCCTTTCTTCTCAAATGTGTCACTGATTTCTTGGCCATCCTCTTCTTCGAACTCGAAGAAACATCCTGTATATTTAATGTCACTGAGACTTCACATTGTTGGTGATGTTTGTGGTGTTTGTGTGTGTTCTATATAATTGCCTTCTTATTGTCATATTCTTCTGTTTTCCCAGTGGGTTTTTAACTTCTTAAAGGCAGGAACTTGTTCTTACTTGCCTTAAAAACCCCAGAACCTGATATCTGCCACATGGTAAGCTCCCCTAAATTCTTGAGTGAATACATTTCAAATAAATCACCCCCCTTGACTTGACACATGTACACACACACACACACACACGAATATTTGCTAGATGATATGACTGTCACAATTGTGTTAAGATGTGTACTTTAAGGGTATTTGTATCTTGCAAAGATTCATTTGGGCTAAGTAAAAGATACGGCATGAGAAGTGCTGGCCCCTATAGAAAGTCGGGGCTCTGAGAACAATCAGGAGAAAAGGGGTTTTCAAAATGAATAGGTTATGCTTCTCTGTTAAAAGTAGGAATGATGAGAAAAGAAAGCAGAGCTAAGTGTGCTAACATGACCTTGGACATTGTTCTGGACTCTGAGCTAACCTTATTCTGCCACCTCAGTCAAAATAATTTTCTCAATTAAGGTCTGTGTTCTCATCTGTCAAATAAACGTGCTAAAAATGACCTTCACAGGACAGTCCTCAGGAAAAGCTAATAAATGATTGCAAAAATCTGAGAGAAGGAAAAGCACCGGGTAAATCTTGAATAATAATAAATCAGGACTTTTCTGTACGAAGTCAAACTAGGAGGCATTTAATTTGGAAACGTCCAGTGTTTGGCTATCTGCTGAAGGAAAAAGGATCACAAGAAGTGTATACATAAAAGAGGAGCTGACAGTTGAAAAACTGAAATGAAAAATAACGACATAAACAATGTTAGGAGATGCCTTCAAGGAGACGAGTTCTCAGAAAGTTGAGATCTCAATTTAGAACATTTCTTTCTCTCTAATTGTTGTTCTGTGAGCTGCTGCAATATGATGAAATGGCCATAAACTTAGTGTGATAAGCTTGCAGAATAATTTAATTATAATTTAACATTTACTTTTATGCTATGCAATTACTAACATTACTTTTTGCTGAAGACAATACATTTAAGCAGCTGCACACAATGAAAAAATAGCTGACAGGGTCAATTCTAAAGTTATACTAAGGTTTAGTTACATTCCTTTTTTCACCCAGTGGACTTAACAAATTAGGTGGCATGAGATTGGTTGAAAGAAAATCAGACAAGTAATCAGGAATCCTTGATTCTCCTCTAACTTTTTCAAGATCTAGCTCTATGAATTTTGTAGATTTCTTAATCTTTAGTAGGTAAGTGACCATTTTCTTAGGATAAACATTGTCGCTGGATGGTCAATATTTCTTTCATTCACTAACATTTTGTGAAAATGGTACTAATGTTTACAGAATCAAAGAAAGGCTGTGTGTCATTTATGAGATTAAATTCATCCCCAAAACCAAAGTCATTGACATACGTTGGGTGTCTACGCTATAGTATTGTGCAAGACTGAATCATGATATTAGGCTTTCACTCTCTACTCTAGATTTCCTTTATGTTTTTCCTCTTCCTGAAAGTTTGCATCATAAGTAATTCTCACGTGAGCAGTTCTAGTGCAAAATATTTTTTGCCTGGGTTTCATAAAGTGACTTTATGAACATATCACTTAAAATATTTTTGTGTTAAGTACATTTCCCATTCTCTCTTTGTGACTTGAATATTAAACAATTTATGTTAATTTTTAAATTAACGGGCTTACCTTCTACTAACAACACATCAAGTTTGACTTCTATAATTTAGAATTTGAGGTGATTCTGACAGTAAACAGGCTCTGTTAGAATTAGAAGTCCCAAGTAAAGGGCATAACTTATAGGCTTATAGTTTTTAAAGTTTGCAGGAGACATAGAAATTATTATATATATATATATATATATATATATACACACACACACATATATATTCTATATCTATATTCTATCATATATTATTTTAATTATTTAGTCTATGTTTATATATTTTAGTCTATTTATATATTAAAAACAGACATGTACTTAAACAGTTTCATTGAGATAAAATCAATATAGAAAATTCACCCATTTAAAATATACAATTCAGGGGCACCTGGGTGGCTCAGTCATTAAGCGTCTGCCTTTGGCTCAGGTCATGATCCCGGGTCCTGGGATTGAGCCCCGCGTAGGGCTCCCTGCTCAGCGGGAAGCCTGCTTCTCCCTCTCCCACTCCCCCTGCTTGTGTTCCCTCTCTCACCGTGTCTCTCTCTGTCAAATAAATAAAATCTTTTTTTTTTTTTTTTTTTTTTAAGATTTTATTTATTTATTTGAGAGAGAGAATGAGAGACAGAGAGCACGAGAGGGAAGAGGGTCAGACGGAGAAGCAGACCCCCTGCTGAGCAGGGAGCCCGATGCGGGACTCGATCCCGGGACTCCAGGATCACGACCTGAGCCGAAGGCAGTCGCTTAACCAACTGAGCCACCCAGGCGCCCAAATAAATAAAATCTTAAAAAAATAAAATAAATTGTACAATTCAGTGTTTTAAAATATATTCACAAGGTTGTGCAGCAGTCACTACAATCTGAGTTTAGAACATTTTTACCCCTCCTAAAAGAAAGAAACCCTATATCATCAATCCTAAGCAATCAATCCCTATCTCCCTTACCCCTCCTACCTCCACTTCTAAGCAACCATTAATTTACTTTCCACCTCTATAGATTTAATTATTCTGGATATTTCAAGGAAATTAAATCACACAATATGTGTATTTTGTTATTTGATTCTTTTCCTTAGCAAAATACCTTCAAGGGTCACCAATTGGTAGCATGTATCAGTACTTCATTTCTTTTTATTTCCAAGTACACATTATTTGGATATATCACCTTTTATTTATATGTTCATCAGTTGATTAACATTTTGGTTGCTATCTTTTTTTTTTTTTTTTTTTTTACTGCTAGGAAATGCTGCTAGGAACATTTGTTTGCAACTTTTTGTAGGAACATGTGTTTTCCTTTCTCTTGGGTATATATCTGAGAGCATAATCATTGTATCATATGTTAACATTTTGTATCATATGTTAGCATTTTGAGTAAGAGTCAACTGTTTTTCAAAAATGCTGCACAATTTTACATTCCCACTAACAGTGCATGAGGGTTTGAATTTCTCCACACTCTCACCAGCACTTGTTATTATATTTTTGATTATAGACATTCAGTGGGTATGATGTGATATCTCTTTGTGGCTTTAATTTGCATTTCCCTAGTGACTAATGACGTGCATCTTTTCATGTGCTCATTGGCCATTAGTATATCTTCTTTAAGGGAAATGTTTATTCAAGTCTTTTGCCAATTTGGGGGTTAGGTTGTTTGGTTTTTTTATTGTTGAGTTTTAGGAGTTCTTCATATATTCTACCTATTAAATCACTATTAGATATATGGTTTATAAAAAAGTTTCTTTCAGTTTGTAGGCTGTATTTTCACTTACTTAATAATGCTCTTTGATGAACAAGAATTTTTAATTTTATGAAATCCAACTTATCTATTTTGTCTTTTGTTGCTTGTGCTTTTAGTGTCATATAGCTAAGAATTCCTGTCAAATCCAAGTTTATGAAGATTTATTCTAAGAGTTTTAGAATAAATGATAGGTAGATAGATAGATGATAGAATAACATGATTTATTCTAAGAGTTTTATGGTTTTAGTTTTTATATTTAGGTCATTGGTCCATTTTGAGTTAATTTTTGTATGTGGTGTAGGGAAGGGGTCCAAAATCATTCTTTTACATGGAGAAATCCAGTTGTTTCAGTACTACCTGTTGAAGAGATCATTCTTTTCCTATTGAATGCCTAGTGCTCTTGTCAAAAATCAACTAGCCATAGATGTTTGGTTTTATTTCTGGACTCATAATTTTATTCCATCAATCTATATGTTTATCTGTATGCCAGTACTAGCCTCTTTTGAATACTGTATCTTTTGTAGTTTGGACCACTTGCATTTCATGTGAATTTTAGGGTCAGTTTTTCTATTTTTTTCAAAAAAGTCTGTTGGAATTTTAATAGGAAGTGCATTGAATCTGTAGATTGTTTTGTGTAGTATTGAAATCTTAACAATATTAAATGTTCCTATCTATGAACTTGGGATATTTTTCCATTTACTTAATTTCTTTCAGCAATATTTTGTGGCTTTTGGTGTACAAGATTTTTACCTCCTCCTAGGTATTTCATTCTTTTATATATTTTTGTAAATGGAATTGCTTCCTTAATTTACTTTTCAAATTGTTCAGTGATTGTGTATAGGAATACAACTGATTTTTATATGTTGACTCTATGTCCTGGACTTTGAAGAATTCACTTATTACTTCTAGTAGCCTTTTTTTTATGGAGCCTCTGGGATTTTCCACACATAGGATCATTTCATCTGTGAATAGGACTAATTTTACTTATTGTCTAATTGCTCTGGCTAGAACTTCCAGTACAATGTTGAATAACTGTGGTAAAAGTAGGTATTCTTTTTAAAAAAAATTTTAAGGATTTTATTTATTTATTTATTTGAGAGAGAGAGAGAGAGAACACACAAGTCAGGGAGAGACAGAGGGACAAACAGACTCCTGATGTAGGGTTCCATCCCAGGACCCCTTATCTTGTTCTTGATCTTAAGGTGGAAGTTTTCAGTGTTTTCACCATTGAGTATGATGTTAGCTGTGGATTTTTCATACAAGCTCTTTATCATGTTAAAGAACTCCACTTCTATTTGTAGTAATGTTATAATATTTGCTTTCAACAATCACATATTTTAAAGAATTTAAGGGAAGAAAAATTGTCTATTATATTACACAGATATTTACCATTTCTGTTGTTCTTTCATTTCTAAATTACCACTTTCCCTCTATTATTATGTCTCTTGTGTCTGAAGAATTTCCTTTAGCATTTCCTTTAGAACAGTTTTGCTGGTAATAAATTCTCTTAGGTTTCCTTCAACCGAGAATGAGCTTATCTAACTTTCATTCCTGAATGATATTTTTTCTGTATATTGAATTCTGGTTTGACAGTTCTTCCCTCTCAGCACTTTAAAAATATTGTTCCAGTACCAATGGTTTCTGATGAGAAATCCATTATCATTGAGACCGTGATCTTCTGAAGATAATACATCATTCATTTCTCTCTGTTTGCTTTTAAGATTTTTTTCATCTGTAAATTTTCATAAATTCAACTATGATAATTCAAAGCATGGATTTCTTTGTGTTTATTTTAATTGGGATTAGCTGAGCTTCTTGAATCTGGATGCTTATGTATTTAACCAATTTGTTAAGTTTCCAGTCATTATTTCTTCAAAATTTTTTTCTGGCACACTGTTTTATCCTTTGCTCTGGAGCCTTGGCCACACAAATATTAGACCTGTTGATGCTGTCTGACAGATCCATAAAGCTCTGTTTAATTTTGTCAGTCTTTTCTTCTTCTTGTTCTGATTGGATAATTACTATTAAACTATCTTCAATTTACTGACTCTCTCCTCTGTCTTCTCTATTTGACTATTGAGTCCTTCCAGGGAATTTTTGTTTGTTTTAGTTATTGTACATTTTCTTTTTTTTTTTTAAAGATTTTATTTATTTGACAGAGAGAGACACAGTGAGAGAGGGAACACAAGCAGGGGGAGTAGAAGAGGGAGAAGCAGGCTTCCCGCTGAGCAGGGAGCCCGATGCGGGGCTCGATCCCAGGACCCTGGGATCATGACCCGAGCTGAAGGCAGACGCTTAACGACTGAGCCACCCAGGCGCCCCAGTTATTGTACATTTTCATTTTAAAATTTTTATTTTGTTCCTTTTTATATCATTTATTTCTTTGTCTATTTCCATTCTTTTCAAAAATGTTCACTTGTACTTTTTGACACTTGATTATAATAGGTGCTTTAAAGTCTTTGTCAGGTAATTCAATATCTGCATCATCTCAGAATTGACATCTGTTGCTTTTCTGTTCTTTTTAGGTTATTGATTTTTTCCTGGTTTTTCATATGCTGACTAATTTTGGATTGTATCCTGGACCTTTAGTACATTGTGTCATGAAATTCTGGGTCCTATTTAATTCTTAGAGGTCAATTGTGTGTGTTTTGTGTGTGAGGGGGGTGGGTATAGTGTGCTTTATCAGTTAATAAACCTGTTTTATCATTTAATAGACCTGGCTAGGTTTAGGCTGAAAGTTCGAAACTACCTTCTGTGAGTTACGGTTCTAAGTTGGTTCATTTTTTAAAGGAGTTTGCGGTGTTAGCTGGCTCTGTCCATCTGTATGCCATCCAGAGGCCAGTGTGAGACTTTCAGGGTGGTCTACCAATGACAGGTCAGTTTTCAGAGACTTTGGTGTGCTGTTTAGGGTCACATTCATGCATCTGTAGCTCAGGTTATACACAATTTTATGGGATCACTTGAATTTCTTCATCTTTGCAGTCTCCTTGACTCTCTGGCTCCCAGAGGCTTCCATTCTTCTCTTCTTACTAGAAAGCTAGGGTTTTCATTTCCCCACCTGGTTGTGTACCTCCCACAAATGTGTCTACCTTTGCGTTCTGGCAGCAGTAGGACAATTGAGAAAGAAAAAAAAATTGGGATCCTTCTTCACATTCACAGGACCACAGTTTATCTTGTTAGAAAAAAGGTTTCTTTTCCCTCAAAGTTTGAGTGCCTGCCCAGCTGCCACTGCCCAGCCCTGCCACCACTCCCATGGGTTTGCCTGGGACTAGAATGGAGAAAATGGGTGAGGGGGAAGTGAATTTTCCCACTCTCTGACCCTGGGGATCTCTTCCCTGTTTTTCAGACCAGAAATAAAGGTCTTCTCTTGGAACTCTTTCAGCCTACAACCAGAGTGTAATTTTGGCCTTTGCACTGCTTTTCCATCGAGTCTGGGAGATACTGGAGGGAAAGATAAAAGAAATTCACCCTTATATTGGTCTGACTTTGAGTTCTGGTTTCCTTTATCATTCTATCTGTTACCAGTTGACTTTCAGAGTCTTTAGGTAGCTGCTCAATGCATCTGTCTAGGTTTTTAGTTGTATTCAGTAGGAGAGACAGGATGAAGTATGTTTGCTTTTATCTGAACTGGCACCAGAACCTTAAATGCATATTGAAAAGATTATATTAAAATAGATTATTCCTTATTTCTGTCTATCCCGTTTATTTGTTTTCCCTTTAGGTTTGTATTTTCTAAACCACTCTAAGCAAATGGCACAAATTCTTTTTGAAAAAAAAAAAAAAAACCTATAGAACAATATTCTAGACCTTCCATTGGTATTTAGAGCTGTGTTTTTATTACCTTATCACCGAGAATTACGTCTTTATATAATCCCACTAATTTTAAGTTCACTTTCTATAGTTGTACCTGTGGCATATCATATCATTTTCTATGTAAGAAGATGTTAGATAAATACTTAGAGGAATTTGGAATTTTAATTAAATGTATCTATTTAAATAAAAGTTCTTATAGGTATGTATGCATATTTAAGAACAGCGAAAGGAAAGAAAGGAAAATTTCAGTAAGTCTCCCTCCCATTGCAGGAACAGAGTAAAACTCACCTGTCAGATATACATACACAATTCAGAGAGTTTGCTGAATATTTGCTTAAAAATAAATACAGATGTAGAATGCTGATTTTTAGGCAAATTCTTCTTATTGAATTGACATATAACTTAGAAGATTTTCTCTCTAATCTTATGGTCATCACAGCTCATTATATATTTTTTACTGAATAATTACAGATGTACTAAATATTTGGTGGTGTTTCATAAGAAGAAGAATCTAAGGAAGTACATATTTAAGCTGTTGAGTAAGAACACTGGAGTGGGAATGAGAAGTGCAGGACATGATGTTAGCATTGAAAAGAATTCTATGTGCCTGACTTTGTGTGAATTTAAGAAACAAAATTGATTTATAACTGAACTAGTTAGGGTGGAGGTAGGATTTTTCAGAATCTGTAATAAAAAAAACAAAAACAAAAAATGGTTATGTTTCCCTAAGGTGGATCTTTTTGTGGTAGACTATAACAAAGCAATAAAGGAATCGGCAATACTTGCATACCCAGTGGACTATTTAAATATTACTGTGACTGAGAACAAAAGACTTCAAAATTTCCCTAGCTCTCTTGTTTAAATCTATATGGGAATACAGATTTAGAGCTAAATGGCGCACAATCACACAGGGAGCCTCTGGAGGCTACAAGGACTATGAATATTGATGGCAATTCACTTCTGTGTTGTGCTCTGAACAAATGACAACAGAGTAGTAAACAACTATTTCCTTGGAGATGCAAATAGATTCCATAGGCTGTGAACTGAGACTCTATCCCACTCAGATCTTATTCAAAGCAGTATATTTAGAAGGGTACACATACCCTAACAATTAGACTGGGCATGGCAAACTAGACACAAAGAAACAGAATTAGTTCCAACTCATTATAACTGTAAACAAGACTTTTTCTCTCTCTCTCACCAAGTAGACTGGAGATGGCATTATTTTTGTTTCACACACACTTTTAGAAATAAATGAATTCATTCTAGGAAAGTTGCCTTTAAGTATATAACAAGATTTTGCTGGATATGAATTCTGCAAGTGCCACCTTTCAGAGGTACAGTATTTTCTGGAAAATTGTTGCTACTATCATTTTTACTCATTGGAAAGCTCTATTTTCCAAATAGGAAAATTTCTCTCTGGAGTCTACAGAGGTTCATAAGTGACAAAATGCCATCAGGACCTAAGGGGAAGGTAAAACATTAGAATAGCTGATTCAAAAATCTGAAAATGATATTCTGAAGAGGAAGATAGAATCCTTTTTCTTGGAGGAGAAAAGCAGCTAATACTGCTAGATTGAAATTTAGAGAGGGAAAAATATTTCAACCAGAAGACAGATGAGCAAATAGTCAGAAATAGTAGGCTTGAATAGTAAAACTGTCCACATAGAATTTAGCATGATGTCTATAAGTAAGTATTTTAAAGCATTAGCATTAAGAACAACATTTTTCCAAAGCAGGCAAATTTAGATTATTTACAAAACAAACAAAAGAAGTAAATTTGTGTATTGCTTTTTATTTCTATAAGGAAAAATAGTTGCAAAGTCTATTTTGGAATCCTGGTAATTTTTCTGAGAACAAGGGCTATGTATTATTCTTCTTTGTGTTTCTAGGACCTGAGTTGAACTCTAAATACAGATATCAACCAAAAATCTTTCTACATAGCACCAATCTATAGGGATGCTCAGATATCACTGGAAATGCAGTAGGATGGGGTGGGGGGAGTATTTTCCTGGTTTCCTCTTAGGAAGACCATTGCATTCTGTTAGAAGGGATTCTTTTTTTTTTTTTTAAGATTTATTTATTTATTTGACAGAGAGACACAGCGAGAGAGGGAACACAAGCAGGGGGAGTGGGAGAGGGAGAAGCAGGCCTCCCGCTGAGCAGGGAGCCCGATGCGGGGCTCGATCCCAGGACCCCGGGATCATGACCTGAGCTGAAGACAGACGCTTAACGACTGAGCCACCCAGGCGCCCCAGAAGGGATTCTTTGATATGTCCTTACATTTGGCAAATTAGACCTTAATGAGTATGTTCAAGCAATAATAAATGACTAGTAAATTGCCTTCTAAGGAGCATGGATTTTTTTTAATTGTAGGACTTTAGAGTTCTCCAGTGGAAAGTACAAGCTCTTCAAAGAGCCTAGTGACAGAAGAGCAAGAAGCAAGATAAAAGAGGAGTTTGAGCTCTGCTACCAGTAGTTGTCCTTTGGTCTTTCTGAATGAGATACTCAGTGTCCTTTCTATATAAATATTTGAAATATTTACACAACAATTGTTAAAAGAGGCAGCAAGTTGTTAGTCTTGGGGCATCCGCATGATTGTGTCTGGATCTGCTTATACTTCTCACCATCAGAGGTGCTGTATTCACGTTGAATATTATTTGTTTGCTTTCCTGTTAGAGGATATTTCTGTTAACAGGAGTTAGGAAAAGTCAGTTTGAGAGTTAGGGACTAGATTTTGCAGATTCTGCTAGAGGCTCTCAATCATGTCAACTTTTCTTGAAACCTTGCTCTCTACCTTTGTGCCATAAACTGGGCGGTCTCTTCCTCATTCCTGTACTGCTAGTAGATTTTCCATGCAGAGCTGCTGTCAAATATGCACACACTCTCACATCTCACATTCTAAGGGTCTTTCCAAGACGCAGCTGTGTCCTGATGAGCTGAGGGTATAGGTCAGTTCTTATCTTGACACACTTGCAGCAAGCTGATCCAACCATGGCCTTATTTTCTCCAACCATCATTAAAGAGGTTAAGCCCCTTAGATCATCCATTTTCTCTTTCATTTTCTCAGCCCACTACTGTTCTCTCTGGGCAACTCCCAAAATATCAGATGTGCTGAGAAACTTCTGTTCTTTGATGATTAGACTCTTATTCATCCTTAATCACCTCACTGATCCATCCTGATAATGCCTGTCCTTAAGTGAGCACTGGCTCTTCCTTGAGAAAATCATCTTCCTTGTAGCTTTCCTCAGCTTGCAGTGGAAGGAAGGCTTTCATTCTCCAAAACCCTGTTTGTATTTTGGTCTGGGTTTGAATCCATGGCCAGAGGCTGTTGGTTGTCCCTGGTTATTCATTCTACTTTCTTTTATTGTAATGGAAGTTCCAGTTTTTAGCTGAGTCATAGTTGGCTTGAATAAGGATATTTCCCAGAATCCCTTACAGTTGGGTGGCATGTGACTAAGTTCTGGTTAATGGGATATTAGCCAGAGTAGCGGATAAACTTTCTCAAATGTCTTTAAAGGGTGAGGGCATTTGCCTAAACCATTTTCCAACGCTGCTACCTCTTGACCTCACTCACTCCCTCTTGCATCGAAGACCTCAGCAGCTACTCTCATGGATTGTTTCCACCCCAAGTTCTGGCAGAGTGACTTCACTCTCCCTGTCTAGAAAACACAGTCACCACACTGGCATCTTAGGTTCTTGTCCTTCTCAATTCCTTTGACTTTTCCCATTTGTATCAATCGGGATAGGGTAAGTTATGTGACAGTAACAAACAACTCCCAAATCTCAATAGTTTATAGTAACAAAGGTTTATTTCTTGCTCATGTTACAAGTCCATTGTGTGTCATCTACACTCTAGTACCCATGCTGGCTTCTAATTCAGACATTGCCACTCTTATGGGAGAGGTAAAAAGACATGGTAAGCCATGTGCTGGCTCTTAAAGCTTCTGCTCAAAAGTGCCACACATTAATTATACTCAAAGGTCATTGGCTGAAGTAATTCACATGGCCAAATGTAGTATTCATAGGGTGAAAAGTGGACAATTTTTTTGAAAAATAATACAACATTCCACACTAATGCCTATTGCTAAGGATGTAACATATACAATAAGTATTTATAGACAGATTGAAATATAAAATCATTTTTTCATTGAAAATATGATATAATTTTTATTTTGAGGAAATAGAGGTGATCTAATTCAATCTTTTATCCAATTCTGAAACAATTTTGTTTCATCCTGACAAGGGTTTGCTATTCTTTCTTTAAAAACTGCTTAACAAGGAACTTAGTACCTCACAACAGAATTCATTGATATTTAGTTTTACATAGATATGGTTATTTCAGTGACACTTTGAAAGGATCAAGGTAAACTTGTGGGATCAAATCCCATTAAACCTTAAGTCGTATAAATTTTAGATCTCCGTTGTTAATACTTCTTTGTAACAAATTGAGATTTGTCTCCTCATAATGTCTGTCTTTTGGCTCTTACCTGAGTTTGGAGATGAAGAATATGGCGCTAGTAAAGAGAATTTGTCTGGCAAATTGAACAACACATATCCTCTCTAAAGGAGGTAATTTTTACTCAGCTCCAAACTGTATAATCCAGGAAGTTGCTTTTTTACCCTGCCCATAGGTTCATTTAGTCTTAATTGGAGAAATGGGTTTCAATTAAGATCAAAGCAAATTAACACTAATAGGCAAACCACAGCATATCTGCATGCTATATCTGGCCTTAGGGTCTGCAGAATGTGACCACTATGTAAGACTGATGACGTAGCTTATGAATAAAACCCCTCCCATCTGGACCTTTTTTGTATTGGCAGCTCAGCTATGCCTTGTAGTTGAAAAAGGAAGCAAAGTTTTGAAAACAGGAAAGCCAGGGACTGGGGAGTACCATAAATGTCTCATTGGTGCCTCTTGATCTATGAGTTTCAAAACACCATGGCCAGAGACAGTGAAATTGTATGTATGACATAGAGGATTCCATCCCAACAGGGCTGGGTCTAATAAGAAAGGTAATTGTGTCTCTCATGTACATGGTTTCTATCTTTTTTAAAAAATATTTTGTTTATTTATTTGAGAGAGAGAATGAGATAGAGAGAGAGAACATGAGAGGGGGGAGGGTCAGAGGGAGAAGCAGACTCCCCACCGAGCAGGGAGCCTGATGCGGGACTCGATCCCGGGACTCCAGGACCATGACCTGAGCCGAAGGCAGTCGCTTAACCAACTGAGCCACCCAGGCACCCCCATGGTTTCTATCTTTGTATGGCTTTAATCATCAATAAAGCTTTTTAAAAAGGCAGAGAATCAGAAGCAGCATCAGTAGTGTGCAAGCATGTGAGAACTTCCTCCTGGTGAGAACAATGATGAATCCTGTCTGTTTTTTATCATTCAAGCACCCATGAATCACTATTACTTCTATTACCCTGCCTAGGGTTTCTTATGTTTATAAAGATATCTTGAGATAGTATCACTTTTCTTTTTAACTAAAATTCAATTATGTGATATTTCTTCTGTTTGCTTCAAGTGTTTAGCTTCCTTTAGAGAACACAATTTCCTGAAGAGTTCACAGCCTTGTATTCTATGCTTCATTCTGTGATTATGCAGTGAATCAGTCTCAAAATTGCTAGTCAGTAATTTCTGGAATCTATCCTTTTATTCTCATGTTAAAAATTAAAATATTTCTTTATTCCATATTTCTGGGATTTGTCATATTTGTTACAATTCTTCGATAATCACTAACAGTTGGTTCTGTGATCATATCTGTAGATTTTGTTTCTTGGGATATAATTAATCAGAACTCAGGATCTGGAAGTCATCTAAACAGCTCCATGGCCTTGTATTATTTTTATTTTTGTTTGTTTGTTCACCAAGTATTTATTTAAGCCCAGCATGTTTGGATTAGGAGTTGGGGATGGAGCTATAATAACTAGAAACAGATTTTGCTTTCTAAGACTTCAAGTATCATCATAATAAGAGTTAAAGAGATTGAGTGTTGCCTGTGTAGAAGGATTACATATCAGATATTTGCTCCCTAATGCTTATTTTTTCCTCACAGTATCATGGGACTGATGCCATTCATTTTATAGAAGAAGAAGTTGCTGAACAGAGGGTTCCAATGAGTTATTGAAGAGCTCACAGCTCATAAGTAGAAGTATCAGTATTTAAGCCTAAATTTATATTATATATAAATATATATATTATATCAAGTTATATCAAGTTACAACTCTGGCCCTACTCAACTTGAAATTCTGTCTCTCATTAATCCAGTTGGCTGTGGTAGGTTTGGTTTTAAGGCCATTCTTCTTAATGGAGAAATAGGATTCAGGTTAATGCTTATTTTCTCTCTCCCACAGATGTTTCCTAATTCCATCAGTGGACATAGATGCCTGTGCAAAACTAATAGAGGCATAATATTACAATACGGGAGAATGTCCTTTTCTTCCTCCTTTGTCTAGCTTTAACCCTACTGGTAAATACCCTTTACATTGTTGTTTGCCCTAAAACTTGTTCCCACTGTCCTTTCTATACATTTCAACATCTCTATCATGGGTTTTTTCTCTCTCCTTTTTTATGTGTTCCTTCTTCCACTTGTCCATATGTCCTTTACCTGGAATCATCAAAGACATCCCTGGGAGCTGTATTTTAAATGACATTATACTATTGATATAAGCCAGAAACAAAAAGGAAAAAAAAAAAGAAAACTGCATGATCTCACTAACATGTGAAATGTAAAAAAGTCAAATATATAGAAACAGAGAATAGAATGGTGGTTATCACGGATGCGGAAGTGGGGGAAATGGAGAAATGTTGGACAAAGGGTACAAAGATGAAGTTATGTAAGATGAATAAGTCTAGATATCTAACATACAGCGTAAGTGCTATAGTTAATAATCTTCTATTAAATACTGAAAATTTGCTAAGAGAGTAGATTTCAGGTGTTCTCATCACACACAAAAGAAAGGTAACTATGTGAGGAGATGATATATTAAATAGCTTGACTATAGTAATCATTTTAGTATGTGTATGTATATCAAATCATCATTTGCACAACTCAAATATATACAATTTTTATTTAAAAGTTAATTAGAAAATAAGTGCCTTCTTCCCCCATGGTTTATTCTTCTTAGGATCATACACAGATATTACATATTCTCTTTAATTGAAATATCTTGCCTCTGAGTATATTTGATAATAGCAGTAATCCTTTCCATCCCCCAAATTTCTAGAAATCAATTTTTATTAAGTCTTTTTCTATGATAGCATATCCAAAAGTAAAGTGCATCCTCTTTAATAACATTCAATTCAGTATTTACAAACACAGTGATGCAAGATGTACTCCGCACAAAGGTGCCCTGCTAAGGAAATGTAATTGGGGGCTGCAATCAGCCTGAGTTTAGCTCTCCAAGTCATGGGACTGTGGCACGAAGCTTAAACCCCTCCCCCCTCAACAACACCCGCCCCCCCCCATAAGATGGGATGCATGTGAGACCAGGCCTAGGGTTCCCTTCCTTAGCTAATATGACATGATCGTTTTCTTCTAAGATTCCTTCCTTTTTCATTTCATCAATAAATTATTTTTGGTAATACTTAAGTCTAGAGCAGCAGTAATCTGTTATTTCCACTCATCTTTGGACATAAAAAATTAGCAAGATAATAGAATTTGCTTTGCTTTGATCAGTGTGAGTTCTAGTCAAATCTAAATAGGTGAAATTGCCCAACTCTTGGTAGGCATCTTTGCTAAGAAAAAAAACTGTATTAGAAAACATTTAATTTGCTCAGTCTGGTCAGTGGTCAGTAGCAGCCAAAAATATTCTTTTTTTATCCTATTTCATCTTTATTCACATAGCAACCCACATCCCATAACTATTATTAACAAAAATGATAAAAGGATTTTGATATTTGTTTTTTTAGATGTATAGTTCAAATCCTTGTTTTTCTCAGAATTTTTAAAATTTATTTTTATTTAAATTCAATTAATATATATTATATTATTGGTTTCAGAGGTAGAGGTCAGTGATTCATCAGTCTTTTATAATGCCCAGTGCTCATTACATCACATGCCCTCCTTAATGTTCATCACCCAGTTACCCCATTCCCTGACCCCTCTCCCCTCCAGCAACCCTCAGTTTGTTTCCTATGCTTAAGAATCTCTTATGGTTTGTCTCCCTCTCTGATTTCATTTTGTTTTATTTTTTTCTTTCTTCCCCTATGATCCTCTGTTTTGTTTCTTTTTTTAAAAAAAGATTTTATTTATTTATTTGACAGATAGAGACATAGCGAGAGAGGGAACACAAGTAGGGGAGTGGGAGAGGGAGGAGCAGGCTTCCCGCCGAGCAGGGAGCCCGATGCGGGGCTCAATCCCAGGACCCTGGGACCATGACCTGAGCCGAAAGCAGATTTTATTTATTTATCTGACAGAGAGAGCACAGCAGGGGGAGTGGCAGATAGAGGAAGAGGGAGAAGCAGGCTCCTCACCAAGAAGGGAGCCAGATGTGGGGCTCAACCCCAGGATCCAGGGATCATGACCTGAGCTGAAGGCAGCTACTTAACCAACTGAGCCACCCAGGTGCCCCACTCTGTTTTGTTTCTTAAATTCCACGTATCAGCAAGATCATATAATTGTCTTTCTCTGATTGACTTATTTTGCTTAGCATAACACCCTTTAGTTCCATCCAAGTCATTGCAAATGGCAAGGTTTCATTTTTTTGATAGATGAATAGTATTCCATTGTGTGTGTGTATATATATACACCTTCCTTATCCATTCATCTGTTGATGGGCGTCTTGGTTCTTTTCATAGTTTGGCTATTGTGAACATTGTTGCTATAAACCATTACAGGGCATGTGCCCCTTTGAATCACTATTTTTGTATCCTTTGGATAAATACCTAGTAGTGTAATTGCTGGGTCATAGGGTAGTTCTATTTTTAACTTCTTGAGGAACTTCTGTACTGTTTTCCAGAGTGGCTGCACCAGCTTGCATTCCCATGAGCAATGTAAGAGGGTTCCCCCTTTCTCTGCATCCTCTCCAACATCTGTTGATTCCTGAGTTGTTAATTTTAGCCATTCTGACTGATGTGATGTAGTATCTCATTGTGGTTTTGATTTGTATTTCCTTGATAATAAGTAATATTGAGCATTTTTTCAAGTGTCTGTTAGCCATTTGTATCTTCTTTAGAGAAATGTCTGTTCATGTCTTATGCCCATATCTTGACTGGATTTTTTGTTTTTTAGGTGTTGAGTTTGACAAGTGCTTTATAGATTTTTGGATACTAGCCCTTTATCTGAGATGTCATTTACAAATATCTTCTCCCATTCTATAGGTTGCCTTTTAGTTTTATTGATTGTTTTCTTTGCTGTGCAGAAGATGTTTATCTTGATGACATCACAATAGTTCATTTTTGCCTCTGTTTCCCTTACCTTTGGAGATGTGTCTAGCAAGAAGTTGTGGCAGCTGAGGTCACACAGGTTGCTACCTGTGTTCTCCTCTAGGATTTTGATGGATTCCTGGCTCACATTTAGGTTTTTCATCCATTTTGAGTCTATTTTTGTGTATGATGTAAGAAAATGGTCCAGTTTTATTTTTCTGCATGTGGCTGTCCAGTTTTCCAAGCACCATTTGTTGAAGAGACTGTCTTTTTTCCATTGGATATTCTTTCCTGCTTTGTTGAAGATTGGTTGACCATAGAGTTGAGGGACCATTTCCGGGTCCCCTATTCTGTTCCATGAATCTATGTGTCTGTTTGTGTGCCAGTACCATACTGTCTTGATGATTACAACTTTATAATAGAGCTTGAAGTCCAGGACTGTGATACCAACAGCTTTGGTTTTCTTTTTCAACATTCCTTTGGCTATTCAGGGTCTTTTCTGTTTCCATACAAATTTTAGGATTATTTGTTCCAGCTCTGTGAAAGAAGTTGATGGTACTTGATAGGGATTGCAATGTATAGATTGCTTTGGGTAGCATGGACATTTTAACAATATTTATTCTTCCAATCCATGAGCATGGAACATTTTTCCATTTATTTGTGTCTTCCTCAATTTCTTTCATGAGTGTTCTATAGTTTTCTGAGTACAAATCCTTTGCCTCTTTGGTTCGGTTTATTCCTAGGTATCTTACGGTTTTTGGTGCAATTGTAAATGGGATTGACTGCTTAATTTCTCTTTCTTCTGTCTCATTGTTACTGTATACAAATGCAACTGATTTCTGTGCATTGATTTTATATCCTACCACTTTGCTGAATTCCTGTATCAGTTCTAGCAATTTTGGGGTGGAGTCTTTGGGTTTTCCACATAGAGTATCATGTCATCTGTAAAGAGTGAGTTTGACTTCTTCTTTGCCTATTTGGATGTCTTTTATTTCTTTTTGTTTTCTGATTGCTGAGGCTAGGACTTCCAGTACTATGTTGAATAGCAGCGGTGATAGTGGACATCCCTGCTGTGTTCCTGACCTTAGGGGAAAAACTCTCAGTTTTTCTCCACTGAGAATAGTATTTGCTGTGGGCTTTCCATATATGGCTTTTATGATATTGAGGTATGTTCCCTCTATCCCTACACTGTGAAGAGTTTTAATCAAGAAAGGATGCTGTACTTTGTCAAATGATTTTTCTGCATCTATTGAAAGAATCATATGGTTCTTGTCCTTTCTTTTATTAATGTAGTGTACCACATTCATTGATTTGAGGATGTTAAACCATCTTTGCACCTCAGGAATAAATCCCACTTGGTCATGGTGAATAATCATTTTAATGTATTGTTGGATTTTATTGGCTAGTATTTTGGTGAGAATTTTTACATCCATGTTCATCAGGGATATTGGTCTGTAATTCTCCCTTTTGGTGGTGTCAAGGTAATGCTGGCCTCATAGAAAGAGTTTGGAAGTTTTCCTTCCATTTCTATTTTTTTAAAACAGCTTCAGGAGAATAGGTATTAATTCTTCTTTACATGTTTGGTAGAATTCCCCTGGGAGCCATCTGGCCCTGGACTCTTGTTTGTTGGGAGATTTTTGATTATGGCTTCAATTTCCTTGCTAGTTATGGTTTTCTATTTCTTCCTGTTTCAGGTTTGGTAGTTTATACCTCTTTAGGAATGCATCCATTTCTTCCAGATTGCCTAATTTGTTGGCATATAGTTGCTCATAATATGTTCTTATAAATTGTTTCTATTTCTTTGGTATTGGTTGTGATCTCTCCTCTTTCATCCATGATTTTATTAATTTGGGTCCTTTCTCTTTTCTTTTTGATAAGGCCGACCAGGGGTTTCTCAATCTTATTAATTCTTTTGAAGAACCAGCTCCTAGTTTGTTGATCTGTTCTACTGTTCTTATGGTTTATATTTCACTGATTTCTGCTCTAATCTGTGTGATTTCTTTTCTCCTGCTGGATTTAGGCTTTTATATGCTGTTCTTTCTCCAGCTCTTTTAGGGGTAAGATTAAGTTGTATTTTTGAGACCTTTCTTGTTTCTTGAGAAAGGCTTGAATTGCTATATATGTCCCTCTTAGGACTGCCTTTGCTGCATTCCAAAGGTTTTGACAGTTGTGCTTTCATTTTCATTTGTTTCCATGAATTTTTAAAATTCTTCTTTAATTTCCTGGTTGACCCACTCATTCTTTAGTAAGATGTTCTTTAGCCTTCATGTCTTTGAGCTCTTTCCAAATTTCCTCTTGTGATTGAGTTCCAGCTTCAAAGCATTGTGTTCCAAAAATATGCAGGGAATGATCCCAATTTTTTCCAGCCAAAAATATTCTTGATGAAATAGATATTCTTAATTTAGAGTTAGAAGACCAATGTCCAAGTCTTGGTATCAGTTTCCTCTTACTAACACCATCATCTTTTAAAATTAACTAGTCTCTGCATATTTTTACCTTCTGTAAAATGAGATCAAATGGAATAATGTGAATGAAGTTTTTTAACACTCTAGAAATTAGTGTAATAACATAATCTCTTTTGTTTTTCACCTCTTGTATCCTCACCTAAATGAATATCTACCAAGCTATAATCAGATGGACCTTAGGTGGTCATTTGTTTTGTTTGTTTTTTGTCTCTGTGTTAAAAGCTAACTTTAATGACTACTGCAGAACTTTGTTATTTTACCAAAAGTCAGAGTCAGAATATGTTGGTGTGTACTTTTAACTGTTACAATTTAGCATGACACAGTATTTTACTAGTGAAAGATTACTTAATGTCTTAAATGTTATGAGAAATCAATTCCCTTAGGACTCAATCATATATACAGAATCTGTAGTTCTATAAAAGTCTTTCAAATATTTACATAAAAGAAGATGATTTATAATCACATTATTTATTTATTTATTTATTTATTTATTTATTTATTTATTTATTTATTTAAAAGATCTTATTTTTTTTTAGAGAGCGAGCGAGAGAGAAACAGCATGAGAGGGGCAAGGGTCAGAGGGAGAAGCAGGCTCCCCGCTGAGCCGGGAGCCCGATGTGGGACTTGATCCCAGAACCCTGGGATCATGACCTGAGCCGAAGGCAGACGCTTAACCATCTGAACCACCCAGGCGCCCTATAATCACATAATTTAAAATCTCAGACTAATCTGTGTTTGGACTCAGAAAAATACTGGCTATATGATCTTAAGAAAGAAGTAAATTTAATTCTCTAAGGCTCAGTTAATTAATCTAAAAAATAGTGATAATCTTGCTAACTGTGAAGAATAAATGAGACATTGTAAGATACTGTGTATGAAAAGCACATTATCACCTGTTAATTGATGTAGTTACCCTTTTAAAAAATGCCATCTTACACCATTATAAAATTAGGAGTCCATCTAAGATTATGTAACAGTGTTCCACAATTCTAGGGGGTGCCATTTCCAGAGCATTCCATGTAAATGGCATGCCTTGCAGTTGTGCAGAGTCTTAGCTTTGAACTCAAGTAGTTTACTCCATGGTCTCTGGATTCTATTAACTCAACAAACATATAGTCAGCGTCTAGTAGGAGGCTGGCAGTGTGCTAGATGACAAAGACAAATAGGACACCGTTCCTTTTTAATAGAGTATAAAACTTAATAAAAATTTTAGATGGAGAATTACTCTAGAGAAAAAAAGTAGCAAGGGCTTTGCTTTCACATACTTAAGCACACATTAGGAAAAGGTATCTTCTCTGGGTGAAAAAGTTAGAAAAAGCTGTTCCTTGTAGGGGGTATGCAGGGGAGTGCAAGCTTCATTCCACAGACCCATGACTTGGAGAGCTAAACTCAGGCTGATTTCAGCCCCCAATCATGTTTCTTAGCGGGGAATCTTTGTGCAAAGCACAGCCTGCACAACTGTGCTTGGACACCCAGAAGTGAAGGTTATAAAAGAGGATGCACTTTACTTTTGGATATGCTATCACAGAAGATCCAGTGACATTAGTGAATCTCAAAATTTTGTATCATTTGTATAAAGCCAAGTTACTATGTCTTAGCTCATTGTTGCATTCGATGAAATATGAATCTGGCATTTACAATAATTGAACAGCAATTTAAATTTTTACTGTAGTGCTTAGAGAAAATGCCAAAAGGGATTGCATTCACAAAACAGAACTTAATTTTTTTTTTCTTTGTGTCTTTTTCTTTCAATATCTCATACTCATGGGTGGGTGGGAGTGGAGGAAATATGTTTCTTCTTGTCCCACTGGTTTAAAAGTCATCAGATTTTTATAGGAATTGGCCTTATTTACAGGTAGAATAAAGATGAGAAGTGTTGTAATACAGTGTGATATTTAAGAAAAAAAATCATTTCAGACATCATTAAAGTCCATAGAGTTGGCTAGCTAAACCAGAATTTTTTTTTTTTATTCAGTACCACTAAAGTTAGTGGTGGTAAGTTACAAATTACTTGTCTCCCAAAAGTTTTATAAAATATACCACAAAGTAAAGTTTAAATAAAACAAACTGCTGCACTTCCTTTTGATTCCTAACCCTAAAAGCTCATGAAAAATATATACACTTTGGGATAGGGAACAGATAATTAATGGTTGCCTATAATTCTGAAGCTGAGCATGTTCAATCTGGGTAATTACACCAAATCAGGCAGAAACACTATCATCAGCTGTTAAATGCTATTGTACCACTAGGCTTTTTACCTTTGTTTTTCCACTTGAGATGAGACATGACACCTTAATTGAATATATCCTCAAGTTGATGACAAATTTTAAAATATACAAAAGTACTTTCCCCCTACTGAGTACTCAAGAACAGTTCTAAAAGTAGCTTGAGACCAATCTCACAAGCCTACAGATAACAATGTATTTTACCTGATCATTCTGAAGTCTCTTTTGGAGGGACACCAAATACCTCTTTATTTGTAATTCATGTTTTGAGCTTTAAATATATGCTTTTCAAATCAATTTTTAATTCTATTGTTATTCATTCACTGCTCTATTTGAATGAGGCCAGAAAAAGAACAAGATTGAGAAGCAATATCATCCTAGAATTTCTAAGTACATGAGGTGTTGTTTTGGTTAGTACCCTAGTATGCAGATGGCAACAATAAAACTCATGGAATTTAGTACTTGTTCAAAAAAGTCATCAAATTGCTTGTAGCCTATCAAGAACTAATACCTGATTCCCATTGAGTAGCGTGCTTTCAACTCTGAAATGCTCCCAGGAGTTTTGGTGTTTAGAGCTCAAACTGATGTCAGCACTTGGACAAGAATTGAGACAGTGAACACTACTCCAATTATATTTTATAAATTTATGTCCATCACTTAAGCTTCAATGTTGTTCACTAGTCATGGCAACTTTGAAAACACACAAAGCAATAGGTAAGATAATCTAGTCAGAGAGAGAAAGATAAAGGTAGATACAAAATATCATTATCTTCCAAAAGTATTTTTCAACTAATATGTATTTTCCCTTATAGTTGATTTTCGATGTAGATATAGAAGAGAAAATACAAACTGATTTAATATTTTTAAAACCCTTATCTTTTAAGAATTTTTGAATGAGATTAGATCAGGTCTGTCTTCAACATTCTTCATTCAAAAGATTTGGAAATAATTATTTAGAATAAAGCACAACACAAAAAATAATGTATTCGTTGTTTCAGGCACTGATGTTCATTTTAAGAAAACAGGGACTGAGTTGTGGAAGGAAGAGGGAGAAACTACAGAGGGATTGCAGAACCATATAGGACATTCTAGATACAATGCTGTTTGGGGAAAAATTTATTATTTCAGATTTTATACCTATTTAACTTGCAGTGATGCTGAGACATCTAATTGAAATGGGCTAATGGGCAAGGGAGCGATCTGGCTCATCTCATAAATTCGAGTGAGTCATTTAGATTGTGCAAGTTTCCCAAGGGACAGTTAAGCAAAAGAGGGACAAAGGGTCAAGAACTAGACAGTGGATTCTCATGTTTTTAAATGAGATTTAAAAACAGAAATCAGAAAAAAGAAATCAAAACAAGAAGCAGAAGAATTGAAAGGGCAGATGGAAATCAAGGTAATTTAGCATTCCAAAAGCCAATGCTGAAAATCAGTCATGGAAAGCCCTGAAATGCTGGTGATGGGTAGGTTGCAATGGAGCCAGTTCATCCAGGGTATCTGAGTGTCAACTGAACCTCCACAATGTCTTTCTCTCCCACCTCCCTGTGACACTTAATAAATGTATTCTGCTCTCTGGTCTGAACCCTGTCTTCAAAGTTCTGTCGTTATTCAGGGTTGAAATAAAAGATCACAAATATGTCCTTAAAAGTGGTTTATCCTGAATGGCTGTAGACAGTTATACCAGGATAAATATTGAACATTAAAATATGTGTAAACTATGTAGATATTTTATCGTTAGTGCTTACTCCTCCTGACTCATCATTTTCTTGATTGATATGCTGACTTTTCCAATCTGATTTCTTCTTTCATGGTCTACTACTGCAGTGCCATGAAGATTGTGTGCAGACTTTTATCCTAGATTTTTAGAAATCTGGTAGCTCGTGCATCATCTCATTTAGCCTCATTTCATGGGAAAGAAGCAGATACAGAACAGGCTTAAGTGCTTTGCCAAAAAATACAACTAACTGGCTTCAGAAACTGGTCTAAAGTTTCCAGATTGACATTCTGAGTTAGCTGTGATTTCTCTTATTTTTAGTACATGTTTATAATACATCAAGGACAGAGATGTTTTAATAGAAGATAATAATGGCTTGAGCTCAGCTTTACTGTTGCTATGTGACCTTAGATAAATTACTTCACTTTTCAGCACCTCATTTTTCTCACATTTAAAATAAGCATAGCAATGGTACTTTTTTCATAGCATTGTTGTGAAGACTAGATGGGCAAGCAAATACATGTAAATCTTCAGAACAGTGTCTCCCAAGTAGCAAGCAATTAATGTATGCTAGCTCTGTTGTTGTTGTTACTGCTATTATTATTGTTATTCCTTGGTAGGTACAAATTTTAGGATTCTTCTCAAGGAATTCATACTATTATATAGAATTAATTTAATAAAATTAAACTATGTTCCTGAGACATTTAGGTACTTGGGAGATTTCAGTTTGCTTCTAACTCTGCTATTTATTATCTGGGTACATTTGGGATAGTCATTTAAACTATATGAGCCTCAGTTTCTTCTTTTGCAAAAGAGGGCAGTAATGATTCTTGACTCCTGGGGTTACTGTGAAGATCAAACAAATATGACTATGAAAGAATTGTGTAAGTTATAAAATGCTGTATACATGCAAGACACTTTTTTTCCTTTGGCCCTTCATGGGACACTAAGTCCAATGGAATCCTGTCCTATAAAATTATACTTCAATATAATATGAAAGCAGGTTTATGACACAGTTTCTTTTCTCTTGTTCATGCATATCTGACTTCCTTTTTTTCTCCTCCGTCCCCTCCATTCCCCTGCCCTCCCCTCCTTTCCTTTCCCTCCTTCCTTCTGTCTTTCTTTTCTACAATTATATTTTAATGCTACTATGTGCCAGGGCCTGTACTAAATATTGCAAATAACAAAATCAGCTTTTCCCTCAAGGAATCTCATTGGGATACACACACACGAAATAAATTGTATATGATAAGCTTAACAGTAAATATATGAACTGGATAGGGAGGTTTAATTATACAATTGTTGAATTGGGTCTTTGGGACTACATCTTCATCCATTGTTATTCTGTTTGTAGTACAAAATCTTTAAACCCAGAAAACAAAAGTTGAATCTTAAACATGGAGTCATAAGTACCTTGGCAGAGCTAATATATGCAGGATACTCAAGAATTATTTGTCAACTAATTACTTTGCAAATAAATAAATACAAATTTTAAATAGTTAGGTGAGAAATGTTTGATTAGGAGTCTAATAATTTTATAAAATGACTGAAATTTTCTGAAATCTTAAGTTGATGTTCTGTATATAATTGTTATTGCTATGAACAATGAAAGGCAATCTCTCAAATATGCAGAGATTTTTAAATCAATATCCAAATTCCAAGTAACTTCTCTTTATTTTGAATCCAACTTAGATAACACACATTGATGAAAAAATTCTGATCAATATTTGAAGTATTGTCTCTTAATGACAAGCAACAACATTTTAAATTCACATCAGCATGGAGAAATACTGAAGTAGAAGATACAATTTTAGCCCTTTATAAGCTATAATCTAATGAAAAAGAAACAAAAATATATTAATATATATATTTGTACTGAAATACATGAACACAAAGTGAGGAATTGTCAGATCAATTGAGATAATTACAGTTGGGTGACTTAGTCTGAGGAGGGCTGCAAAAGGAATTCCAGCAAAGATCCCAATGAGCCTGTAATCTCTCCTTTTGCATTTTCTTCTCACAGTTATTATTTCTTTGGTTATTTGTGGTAATTGGGTCATATCATAACCTTTTCCCCCTTCTTAGCTGCGTCATCATTGAACATCTTTCTGTGTGCCCCGGTCTTTTCATCCACCCATCTGTCTAACCGCTCCATTCGCCTCCTGCCGTGTCTCATGCCAGTCGGCTCCTAGCTCAGCTTTGCTTCCACCCACCTCTTCCTTTTATGCTCCAATGCACAGTGAGCTCAAAATGGCATCAAACTGATCTCCCTCTACTTGAAGGATCACAACACCATTGCTGCAAAATACAGGAAGTTCCTAAGTTAACTCAGCTTTCTTGTCTTTCTGTCTGCTAGTTAAATGCCATTTTAAAAAGAATTCAAATTACTTAATTCAGGTTATATCAAATCAGGTGACTCTTCCTTTGTGGCACTTGAAAATTTGTTTCCAGTTCTGACTGAAATGTTATGTTATGTTGTTATGTTATGTTGTTATGTTATACAAACTTATTATTAAGGAGGTTTACTTAAAGCTTATTTTCATGTATAATCTCATGATGAATTTGCAAAATACATATTACCATAAACAGTGAAAATATTTGTAGCACATATAATCAGAATTACATTTAAAACCTTTAAAAGTATATCTTTCTCTATAAAACTCCTTACCCCAACAAAATAGCTATTTATTTATTATATATGGTCATATTGACTAAATTCTAGGGAAAGTGAGGAGAACAATAACAAAGAATTGGATAATGTAAGCTTACTTGGGTCATGGAGATAAGTTGTCCATAATAGTAGCTAACATAATGGAGCCCTATCTGCCATGCACTGTTTTATTTATTTTTTAAAGATTTTATTCATTCCATTTGACAGAGAGCATGAGAGAGCACAAGCAGGGGGAACAGTAGAGGGAGAGGGTTGCAGGCTCCCTGCCAAGCAGGGAACCCGATGCGGGGCTCGATCCCAGGACCCTGGGATCATGACCCGAGCCAAAGGCAGACACCCAACCATCTGAGCCACCCAGGCACCCCGCCATGCACTGTTTTAAATGCTTTACATGTATGGGGCGCCTGGGTGGCTCAGTTGGTTAAATGCTTTACATGTAGCTGTACTCTAAGGTATGCACCCTCATTATCCCCCATCTTACAGATGAGAAAACTGAGGCCATAGATTATAAGTAACATGTCCAAAGTGACCTAGCCAGTATGAGGCTGCCCTAGGCTTTGAACTGTCATTCAGGTTTCCAGAGCCCACTCATTTAACCTGCTGTTTACTCAGTAATAATTTTAAGCTTCCCACTTACCTTAAATATATTTTACATAGAACCTAGTAGATGAACTCAGCCAGAGGCAATCAATATATGTCATGTCTGAAATATGTTATTTTATAAAAAACTCACAAACATCAGGCTAAAGTTCAATAGACTTGGCTGATGAGCTAGGATGACCTTAACCTTTCTGAGTAGGCTCTACAACCTTTTTGAACCTCCGTTGTCTCAAGTGTGTAATGAGGGAAGTAATAGTCCTATCTTGTTGGGTTATTTTGTGAATTACATGAAATACTAACAGTGGGCACAGAGGAAGGGCCCAGTAAATGGTAAGTACCTGTTGTTTTTAGTGCTATTATCTAATGCTAAATGCATCCATTTTAAATGGCAGTCTTTTGAATTCATCTATTCTATTTTGAAATTCCAGTGTGATTTAGTTGCTTGCAGTGAAGATATGGAATGGAAAAAGTCCAACTTTCAAGAACAGTTCTTCCTGAAAATGTCTGTTTCCAAATTTGCAAATATGGAAATGTTTGTAGAGGTTCCAGCTTTTTCAAATCCTTTTGTCAAAAGTCATGTGTTTCCTGTGCATTTTCTCATATAACAGTTTAATTACTTTTTCATTTCCTTTTAACTGACACTTCTATCTTTCTTCATGGACACTTTTCTCAAAGGACAAAATATTTTACTCCATGAGTGTTAATGTCACAAGATGAGTACAAAACCCACAAAATTACATTGAGATGTGGATACCAGGGATTTGTTTCCTGACTTACATTTATGCCTTAGCAAGCTAATATAGCCATGACTTTTTGGATTAGTGGGAAAAAGTAGACGTTCAAGAGTGTTAAATCTTCAAATGCCACAAACATAGAGAATTCCTTATAAATTTAGTACTATAAAAATAATGGGTAATCCTAGTATATGATTGTAGTTTTAGCACAGCACTATTATTCAGGGTAAATAACATTCTGTTTTTAAGTATAGATGATAAATGTGATCTATTTCTAAAACCTTCTTTCAGAGTGTGATGTGTAGCAGAACTTGAAAGGCATTTTGCCCGTATTTTCTTTTATTAAAAAAGACAATTTCTCCTTTTAGAAGAAATAAAATACATATGTTTATAATTAATTAATGCATGACTCCTGAAAAAGTTACTATGGTACTAACTACCTGATGATCAAGAAGTCCTTTGGCTTTTTAGTTTTCTTCTTAAGCAGGAAGTCGTATTTTTATAAGGATAAACAAGTACAATTCCCCAAAGATTTAAAGCCAGCTCAAAAAGGTCAGATGGGTTCTAATATTGGCAAAATCACATTTTCCAGATGCAGTTTAACAAATTAAAGGGTTGCCTTTTTCTTTTTCTTTTTTCTTTTTTTGTAGAAATCCCTTAGCCCATCGGTACCCAAATAAGTGATATTGTAGTACTCAATTTAAATATCTAGTTTTAATTGTATAGCATTAATCCCATTATAAAAATGCTAAGCATGGAGCCATCTCAGTGATCTGTTTGGAAAGCTTAAGATAAAAAAAAAAAAAAAAAGGAAAAATCCAGGTTTGTCTTAAATTCTCCAAATTGCTTGCACAAACTTTCCGAAATTCTTTGGTGATATATTAGATCTTTATTTCTATTTTTCCTTAATAGTTTTAGTAATTGGTTTTTTGCTCTGTCACTCTAAGACATGAAATGAATAAGAAATAAATGTGTGAAAGCTTTAGATTATGAGGTGCAGCTTTATATTATTCCTAAATTTTGCATTATATATTCTGCATTATCTAGCTTTAAAATATAAACTTTCATTTGTTTGACCTACCTGTGTTTATTATAATTTTTCTGAATGCACCACAAACAATGGTCTACAACATTCTAATTAAGATTTTTGCCATGCTTTTATCAAGAGAATAGTTATTTTGCCTGTACACTCAGGAGCTTTATTTTGGGGCAAGGAGAAAATTATCAGCATTGCACCAATGTTGTGTTGAGCATTTAGATTTTCCTTTACTTCTTTAGCTTCTGTTTAGTCCTTAACCTCTTGAAACGTGGCCACTTCCCTTTTCCACCACAGCTGCTTTTACTGTGATCACCTGTGATGTCCTGTTTGCCACAGTCCGTAGTCTTCATCCTTCCCTACCTCCTGCCAGTAATTGCTGTTACTGATCCCTCTTTCTTTTCTGAAACTCTTTCATTCTTTGGAGTCTGTGACACCATATCCTTCTGTTTTTCATCCTATCTTGTTGCTTCCCAATTTGATCCATTGGAGAGTCTTCCTTTGCAGCCCACTGAACACTTGTTTTACATAGAATTTTTCTTCAGCCCAATTTTTTGGGGGGTGTCTTTTTTCACCTTAGGTAAACTCACCTTTTTCTAGGGTATCAGTTACCACATACATTCCCATGATTCCCATTTTTTTTTTTTTAGGAGGGGAGGGAGAAAGTGGGGGAGGGGCAGAGAGAGAGGGAGAGAATCTCAGGTGGGCTCTACACTGACAATGGAGCCTGACTAGGGGCTCAATCTCACGACCCTGAAATCTGACCTGAGCTGAAATCAAGAGTCGGATGGAAGCTTAACCAACTGAGCCACCCAGGTGCCCCTATGACTCCCAGTGTTTGTCTCTATCTTACACTTTTATATCTAACTCTAAATATATTTACCAAACTATTAATTGGAATTCACTTACTGGAATGTGTTTCAAGTTCAATGAATCTAAAATAAATTTAGCACCATTCTTTCCCAAACCTAACAGTTCTCCCTTACTCGCAATCTCAGTTAATAACCCCATCCAGTTGCTTAAATGAGAAACTGGAAATCATACTAGACTCATCTTCCCACTGATTATATCCAGTCATTCATCAGGTCCTATTGATCCTACCCATATTTTCTTGAAGATAACTGCTCCCCCGCTGGCCCTCTGTCACCATCTTCATTTAGAAATGCATCACCCATTGTCTAGACCATTACAATACCTTGTCTGTGGGCTTTCTCACTCCAGTCTTTCCCTTTTTCCCTTGGCTTTCTTTAAAGATCTTCTTCATCTGGTCCTCACTTCTTTGACATCAACTCCTTCCTATTTCTACTTTGAACTCTCAAAATATTAAATTTCATGTACGCTTCCAAAGGGGCCATGCTCTCTCAGCCACATTTGCATTGCCACAGGCTCTTTTTTTCCCCTTCTTGTTCTATTTCCAGTGCCTACGCTCTATCACTTACCTAGCTAACTCCTGAAATGGAGCCACTTCACTTCTTTTTCAAGTTGCTTTTATCTTAGGTCTATCTATTGATCTGTCAATCAACCTATCTAATCTATCTGCTTATTATGTATTCTGTCTAAATTTGTCTTATACACTCATTAGCATTTTATTTAATAAATGCTTATTTGGTGCCTACTGTGTGTCTGACAATGTGCTAGATATTGTTAATATAGGTGAATGAATAGGTAGGATCCTGGCCTCAAAAGCTCAGTCTTGCTGGTAAATCTTAACTTGTGCATTACTCATTGATTCTCTGAAAGTTTTTCTGTCCTCTTCCTCCCTAACATGGCACACTTAGGCAATTGTCATTATGCTCTCAATGTATCATGCATTCAGCATCTTTGTAGAAATTATATTATTATATTATAATTGCATAATATCTCCGCATTAGACTGTAGGTCACTTAGGTTCAGGGACTCTGTCTTTCATCTCTCCATTCCTGATTTAGAGGAGCAACTCAACAGGTAATTTTTCTTAATGAACGAATTAATGCAAAACTCTAGAAACATCTACAGAACTTTCTGAGCCATTTAAATTGTATTATATCAAGATATTAGTTTTTGATTATGCATACCTTTGTTTTTCTATTTGACATTTTTTTCTTTTAAAGATGCCAATTTAAAATGTACCTAAATATAATTAGAATTTATTTTATTTGAAATTACTCATTTATTTATTAGAAATAAGCATGTAATACAGGCACAGTGGAAAACATGGCTATTGTTCTTAAGAAGCTCATATTCTAATAAGGAAACAGGACAAATCTTTATATTATGAATCCATTAAAATTTCATTTAATAACTTTTGAGGAGTGCCTACTATATGTTAGACACTGTGCTAGAAATTAAGGATTTTTAAAGAGTAAGAAGGGGTTCCAGACTTTAAGAACTCTGTTTTACAAATAAAGAACTAATGCTGCTTATATCCACAACAAAGGAAAAAAACCAATTAACAGAATCATTAATTGTGCTTTGTGAACACCTCTACTGTAATACATTTATTTTAATTAAGGCCTTCTACCTAGATCAAAGGTGTTAACATGGCTTCCTGGTGTGAAATGTAAGAGTTGTGAAATACTAACCACTTGCCTTTACCCAAGTCCTGTAATTAGAGGAGGACTTCTTACTTAAACAAACAAGTAACTTTGATAATGGAAGCGTAAAAACAAATACTGTGGACACTAGTAATGATATAATCTTTAATTACATGTATAGTCAAAACAAATAAAATTTAAAACAAATTATTAGCTATAATTATAGAGGGACTTACGTATGTATGTATATTAAGTAAAATGGCAGATAGGCAGAGTAATGGCCTGAGTAGACAGAAAAACTAGAATATTTAGTGGGTAGCGTTAAAAAATTCCAGACTGATAAGATTTCAACTAACTGATGGAATGTTCAGAAAACATTAATCAAGAGGTGCCTGGGTGGCTCAATCCCTTAAGTGCCTGACTTTGGCTCAGGTCATGATCTGTACTCCTGGGATTGAGGACCCCCCCTCCTCCCACAAGGGGCTTTGCACTCAGCCAGGAGCCTGCTTCTCCGTCGCCCTCCGCCCCTACCCCCTGCTCCTGCGCCTGTGCGTGCTCTCTCTCAAATCAATAAATAAAATCTTAAAAAAAAAAGAAAACATTAATCAAGAGACGAGAAGAGTGGGTGAGGCGGGTGGGGAAAAGGGTTAAATAGGTGATGGGGATTAAGGATGCACTTGTGATGAGTGCAGGAAGATGTATGGAATTGTTGAATCACTCACTATATTGTACATCTGAAACTAATAAAACACTGTATTAGCTAACTGAATTAAAATAAAAACTTAAAAAAAGAGAGAGAAGAGTGTTTACCAAGTAGGAAAGCAATATGAATGTAGATACATTTAGAAGTATGGAAATATAGCAAGTACAATTTTGATTGGAGAAATAAATTACTTGGTATATATTCTTGAGTCTTGCTATTTTAGAAGATATATAGCTATGAATGAGGGTTTATATTAAATATGTTGGTGCTCATTTGCTTTTAGGTTGGAAAGCAAAGCAAAAAGCCTTAATTTCAGAGAAAATGTATGTTATGATATGGCACGTATGGCTATCAAACCCATTACAATTTTGTGCCGAAGTTTTTTTTTGTTTATAATTGTAGATATATTAGGAAACATGCAATATGTGCCACAAACTTCAGTATCTGTCATTGAAAAATGGAGAGCCATTCAAGTAGTGAAATAATTGTGTGTGTATGTATAAGATGAATAGAATATGAAAACTGAAAAAATAAAAGGTTAATATTTAAAATAACATTGTGTAATATTCTTGTAAATTTGATGTTCCTTGAAAAACCATTTCTTTAAAAGGGGAGATTTTGTTTAAATAGATGAAAATACCTTTTAAAAAATAAACAGGTAAAGGCCAAAGTAACTCATCTTACGAGGAACTATTACAAAAGCCAAATTCTATATTTTTTATTTCTGCTATTAAAAACACAAGAAGTGTGGCAGTGGTTATAGTTCTATTTCTATGGTTCCAAAACTAGTGTAATTTGGAGTACCTCTAGCTAACTGACGAAGTTAGAGTGATATTCAATATTTCCTGTGGATTCATGTTAATTTGTAGTTTTAATCTGTTACCATTCACAGCAGAACAATTTCCTCACCAGGTTTCCTCATTGAAAACAATCCTCAATTTGCCAGAGCTCCTACCACACAATCTTTAGAAGTAGAGAGGCAGGATTGATTTTCAATAAAAGAAGCAGATTATATCCTTGTACAATGTCCATTATCTCTAAAAAAATCTTTAGCTTATGATAATATAAGTTTTAATTATCTCATTACTCTTAGTTGCAATTATTTACCATGAAATACCTGATGTTTCCTCTTCTCCAAGAGAAAAGAGAGCTCATCTCATACTTGCTTTCCTGACCACAGTTTCCTAGAAACTGACTCTTACATAACCAAAATGGTGACCAAAACCATTGATATGAAAAATTAAATGAAACTTTTTAAAAAGATGGAGCCAAAGATATTGCCTTATAACTTCCTTTACCAACTTCTGGAATCTGTCCAAATGATTAAAAAAGAAGGAATTGGGGGAGTAAAATATCAGCAATGAAATAAGAAATAGTGGCAACAATTCCACTGGTTGCTACTATTCCCTATTAAACTTCAAAGCATTTTTTTCAAATATTTATATCAAATATACAGATGACTTTGGGAACTGACAACCTCTTTTCTTAATATATCAGCATATTATTATGAGATAAAATTAGTAGATGAAATTCCATCAAATATCAATATATGCTCTGATTAGGAGATCTTATAGGAAAAATAGAAACTCTTTCTTCCACTGCAGATCAATAGCATTCCTTATCTAGTAGGACTAGACTTAGCCATGGATCTGACCATGTCTCATTATTTCCTGGAAGTTATTACCACTTTTTGATCATCTGCCCTTGTGGAAGGCAAACAAACAAATAAATCAATAATGCTTTTTGCCAGACACTGCCTTTGTTTTGATTGCTATATATCAAGTTTCTTAAATTTATTGTGTGTTTTAAACATAGATTAAAAACCAAAAAGGCAAACTGGAGTAAAGTCACAGTTGTGTATCTATGCCTTCCACACTATCTGTAGAGCTCTCAAATTTAATTAGCTCCGTAGAAAATCATGCACAACAATCATTGGCCATTTGGTTCACTATCTTCCCTTCAGAGCTGCTCCTGGAGTGGCTGAATCACTTTGGAAGAGTGGAGAGAGTGAATGGGGACCAACAGTTGAACTACCCTACTGTCTGTTAGGCTTCTAGCAATAATCTCTAGAGAGTTGTCTTTTTGTACTTGTAGTCAGTTGTATTTTATAGCAGAAAAGATTGGATTTGGGTAATTCTTACAGAGGGACTAAATGTTTAAACAGGTTTACTTAGTAGAGGGAATATCTGTGCCCACTTGACACACACTCACATGCACACACACATACACACACACACTATATATGTATGTATATACATAATATTTTTTTCCTGTAAACCATATACCTTTTCCTATCCCCAGAAGTGAGTGACAAATTAAAGCTCTTTTAGGGATTCTTCTAGCAACCTACATATTCCAGTGAACAGTTCAAAGATGTAACAACCTTATCTGTAATTGTAAAATGATGTTCAGCAAGATATAGTTCAGAAATTAGCAGTTATCAGTCTTGCTGTGCTACCTTTGCTAAAATTGTTTATACTCTGGCTCAGATTTTCAAGACATGGTTTGAGGAAAAATTCCATATTTTGTCTTGTTTGTATTGTGCAAACTTTGTGAAAGAGGATGATCAGTAGATACCTGGTATTATGTACATGTTGAGTATCAGTTTTTCAGAAAGGAGATATTCCAAGATCCCACCAAGTTTGCTATGACTGGGGAATAATGTAGAAGATATGAAAACAATCTGTTTGAAGCTACTTTTTACAGCAGTGAACTAATAACAGACAAATGAAGAATCACCACAGAAAGCCTTAGACTGAAAATCTTATATTCTATCAATTGTATTGCCAAGATGGCAATACAGGAGAGCAATCTAAAATTGGAATGTACTTTCCAACAGTCATGAAATCCTCCTTTCTCTATTTAGGCTGGGTGGGCTCCCTGTGAAAAGTTTCAATAAATATAAGGCAAACAGAGACAAAAATTCCTCAACTCCCACAATCACAATGACCTCCTACAAATTTCTTATTTAATGTTATTAATAATATGAATCTATATCATGCTTAAAATTGGTAGTCCTCCCCAAAAAGCATCAAATTTAATGCTAAACAAAACAAAAGAAAGCAGGCAAACAAATGAACAAAAAACCCTGGACATGACCTATTAAGGTAGGTAGAGCAAGATAGAAGATATTTTTCTATTATAATTTTAAAATGATAAAGTGCTATGTAATTACAAAACAAGACATGAGTTGAAAAAACATTAAATTAGACTTATTTATACATATGGTTACATACCAAGAAAACCAAACTACTAGAATTAAAATGTGAGTTCAATAAATAAACTGATACAAAATAAATATACTAAACCTCCCTAGTAACTCCCTTGAAAGCTAACAATAATGTTTTAAAATTCAGTTAAATAAAGATTTAATTCAAAACACATACACTTACCAAGAAATGTGCAGAACATACATGAAAAGAAAATTCTACTGAGGAATATAAAAAGAAAACAAGTAAATAGAAAAGTATTACATGGTCTTGGAATATTTGTGAATTTTCTCCAAATTAAGCTGTGTATTTCATGCAATAACAATCAAAATTACAAAGATTTTTCTTGAAAAATTTGTAAAATATATTTAGAAAAATAAGTAGATAAAAATATCCAGTAAAATTCTGAAAAAGATAGGTAATGAAGGCACTAATCTTGTCAAATATGAAGTTGTAATTTAAGCTACGTTGATTGAAAGTGTGGTGAGACTCCAAGATTAGACTAATCAATGAAACAGAACAAAGTCTCCATAAATTGACAGCAAAATTAATATCTAACAAAAGTAGCTTTTTGAATCATTGAACAAGGTTTTGGTTACTAAAACAAAAAAAAAGAAAGAAAGAAGAAGAAGCAAAAAGCAATTGGATATCTATTGAGAACCAAAATAAATAGAGCTATAAGTCATACCTCAGATCAACATGAATATCAAATGCATTAAAGATATAAGTACTAGAAGAAATATTAGTTAAATATTTTAACAATTTTGGCATTACAAAGACCTCTAAGCACACATCAATGGTAGACTACATAGAATATATATTCACATATTCAATTAAATAAAAATTAAAACATAGTATTTTACAAATACACTGTGAAAAACTAGAAAACATGGTTGAAGATATATATTTATAAAACATCAATACTTTAATGTTCTTAGTTACAAACAACAGAAGATGACTGATTAACATAGACAGAAAAGTAATTTTGGGAGTTGCTCATAGAACTAACAGGAAGATTTGAGAGGTAGGTTTGAATCAGTGAGCAAGGCAGAGCAGGTATAGCCAAGGTCCTATACAAGAATAACATCTTATCACCAGGTAGTCATTGTGAAACTTACAGACCTTTTACTCTACCACTGCCATCTCATATTATCTTTAATAGACTCTGTCTCCACATCACTTCTAGATTCAACATTCCCAGCAAAAGTATCTGATTGGCCATCCTTAGATCATGTGACTCTGTTTTACTTGCCAGAAGATGGAGAGAGAAAATGTTATTTCCCATTTAGCTTCCAGAGTGCAAAGCAGAATGGAATTCTCTCAAATTAAAAAGGGAATTTGTTTGCTGGGCAGCCCAATTATTTTCTACTAAAGCATGAAACTCTTTGCATTTAAAGACCAGATACTCCAACAGATACTCCAACAGCAACAAAAATGAGCACATGACATTAAAAAGCAGTGTAGAAGTAGAAATACTTCTCAATCAAATAATGAAAATTATTAAAACAATTAAAATATGCAAAGAAATTATCAACCCAAATTATAAAAGTTTGGAAATACCCAGTGCTGGTGAGAATGTGAGGTAATGGACGCTTTGATACAGTGTTACTGGGAATATAAATTAATGTAACTTTTTTTTAAAAGATTTTATTTACTTTTGAGGGGGGGGAGCATGAGCAGGGATGCGGGGGGGGGAGGAGAGACTCCCCGCTGAGCAGGGAGTCCCATGGCGGGACTGGATCCCAGGACCCTGGGATCATGACCTGAGCTGAAGGCAGACCTTAATGGATTGAGCCCCCCAGACACCCTTTAATGTAACTTCCTACAGAATATTCTCAACCACATTTCCACCAGAATGTAAGCTCCATGAGTGATGCCATTCTCTTCTGTTTTGCTTATTGCTATGTTCACAAGTCCTAGAAGAGCACTTTGCATGTTGTAATTCTTATAAATTGGTTCTATAAATGCTGTTCAATAAATTAATATCAACATTTAACTCTTATATAATCTTTTGCTATACAATTTCACCTCTAAGTATTTACCTTAAGGATGTAAAGATCTGCATGTTCAACAATTCAGTTTTTGGTTAAATAATCTATGGTCTTTACATACAATGAAATATTATATAATTTTGAAAATATAGATGTGTATGTATTAACAAGAAATAATGTTCATGACTAGGGCACCTGAGTGGTGCAGTCGGTTAAGCATCAAAGTCTTGGTTTGGGCTCAGGGAGTGTTCTCAGGATTGTGAGATGAGCTCAGCACCCTACTCAGTGCTCAGTGTGGAGTCTGCTTAGGACTCTCTCTCCTTCTCCCTCCCTTGCCCTTCCCCCTCCGTCTCCCCTCCTCCCCACCCCCATGCTTGCTCTCTCTCAAATAAATCTTTAAAAGAAAGAAAGAATATTCATGACCTATTAATAAATGCAAGAAAAGCAGTTTGCAAAATGATATCTTATTTGATTGAATTTTTATTTTTATTTTTTCAAAAAGAAGGGACATATCTATAGGTGATACCTACATAGACAGAAGCCTGCTAACCATATATATCGAAATGGTAACAGTGGCTCATCCTTTATCCCTTCCCTTCTCTTCTCTTTCTGAATAATTCAGTCCCAAAGCCATTGGGTAGGGAGGGGCTGCTGTGGACTTTGTCATTTTCAGTAGTTGCATCCTCCACAATCTGAGTTTCCAACAAACCAGTACTTCTTACTTTCCCAGGGTCATTCACGCTAGTTCCCTGATCCAAAAAATTCTTTGTGATGTACAATACAATTACTGTTTTCCTTGTTACTGCTTGATACTTCCACCTCCTCCGAATATTATTACTTCCTTCCATATCAGCCTAAATTCCACGGTCAATTATTTAATCACTCCCTCAGATATGTCTTCGGTTTGCTCCTGTCATCCTCTCTTGGAACTCATCCTCTTGTTGGGGAGACTAGTAAAAAACAAAGAAAATAAATAAACTATATTATGTGAGGTAATGTTAACAACTAAAGGATAAAAGAGGAATAGAGTGTGGTTCTAATTTCATATGAGAGGTGTGTGTGCCCAGCGTGTTCAAGGGACATGGAGGACAGCAGTGTAGCTCTCTCAGAGTTATGGGAGGGGTGATAGCAAAAGATGACCTCAGCAAGATACAAGTAACCAGATATGTAGGGCCTAAATTTACCATCTAAAATCTTAGCCACTTATAATTTTTTGGTATATTTTCTTCAAGTTTTTTTCCTATGTAAATTATCTTACATAGTTGAGATTATGCCCCATATTTTAATTTTTCACATTAAGCCTTTTTAATATTTCCCCTTTAGCAATAACATTTTCCAGTGACATGACATTTCCAACATTTTAAGTCCCTGAATAATATACTATTATATATACAGATACAATGTCATTTACTACATATTGTTCAGAACATTCTGACTGTTCACATAGAAAGCAGATAAGGAAGCACAGGCTAATGATTCTGCAATTCAGCATCGGTTTTCTCTCACAACTCTGTGGAACAGTTCTTGCCTCATTTCCATGACAGCACCTCTTCTCTGTTCCTTTCATTTTATCTAGCCCATGCCAGAATCCATATTTTATAAGGTTCCTCTTTTCCTGTTTCCTGGGCCTGAAACCTCTGGAGTTCTCAGCTGTGGGATCTTAAAAAAATAAAAAGAAAGAAAAAAAATCACTCTACTATCTTCAGACCTATTTCTTTTTTTTTTTAAAGGAGCCATATACTTCACAAGTCTATGATAAATAGTACATCAGCACATAGCTAACATTTTTTTGAGAGAGAGAGATTAAAAAAAAAAACGTGCACATGTGGGGGGAAGAGGGGCAGAGGGAGAGGGAGAGAGAGAATTTCAGGCAGGCTCCACGCTGACCAAGGAGCCCAATGTGGGGCTCAATCTCACGATCCTGAGATCAGGACCTGAGCTGAAATCAAGAGTCAGATGCTTAACCACCTAAGCCACCCAGATGCCCCAGCACATAGCCGACTTTTAATTTCCCAATTACAGAATGCCAGTATTTTTGGAGCAAAACAGAAAAATGTATGGTTTCTATGTGCTTGACACATAATTTACAAATAATTTAACTCACCTAAACAGGGAGACATAAGTCATATTGAAGTCCTTATTAGTTCATTATGCCTCGAGTATCTTGGAAGGAATGTATGACATCCTCTGGCCCACACAGCAACAGTATGGGTGGAAGCTCTTTGAATAGTGGGACCCCAGAAAGAGAAACATAAAATAAAGATTGATAGGAAATACATTAAGCAAATGTTTTATCTCCTTTAGGGAGAATTCTAGAGATTATCCCAATTTGGGCCATGGGAGGTGGACAGAGAGAAAGTAATTGGGATCATCCTAGAATAGATGTGAAACTTCCATGTTTTTAGCACAGGGCTCTGTTAAGAACATCAAATACTAGCTTTCTAGCATGAAGGCCCTTTTAGGCCAGCATTTTCCACACATTGTTTTATTGAATTAGGATTTAAGGACAACACCGGGATACTCATCCCAAAAGAGATAAAAAGAGCTGCATATTCAAATCAGCCTTTATTAAGGATTAGTTGCATATCTGATGTAATGCTGAAAAACTTCTCTCCAGTTCCTAAGAAATTCTCTTCTAATGAAATAGCACAGTTACTGCTACTTGATTTAAAACAGCCATGGATATTAGTGCAATACGTGTCATTATTTAAATAGCATAACAAAGACAGTTGAATTACCCCAAACCATCACCTGCTCCCTGTTATCTTTATTATTGTGGTTATATATGTAGTGTGTGTGTGTGTGTATGTGTGTGTATTGGTTGAAAAGCAAAATACCATGAATGTAGTAGTCTTTGTTCACTACAAATTTCTGTTCAGAAAATGAAATCTCAAGAAGAAACATTTTTTATACTGAAGCACAGTTAAATTACCCTTTTGTCTTTCAAGCTCATAGACGTTTCCTCCCGAAATCTTCCCCAGCACATCCAGATTGTGGCTTCCGGTGGAGCCACCTAATCACACAATGGGAAAGATACATTAATGGAAGTCAGAAGTATGGCAGTGAATAGACTAATGGAAGCTTTTTAAGAATTCCAAGTACTCTTCATATTAGAACCTTTGTCATACAGGTGACAATATTAACAATAATAATCCTCTCTAACAAAAGACATATCAGGTCTGACTCGGTAAGAGTCACTGGTTCCACTCTGCTCCGTCCATGGATGCCCTGATTTCCATTTCTAGCCCTGAGTACATATTGTTCAATTCAATAACCTAAATTTTCACTGGTAAAACAGAACGTCAAAATGAATTCAGTAATTAGCTTCCCCGTTAGGGGGCTCATTTAATTTCAAAGCTAATGCTATCCACATTTCCGTTTCTGATTAATCCAAATATAGAAATGCTATAGTAACCAGACCGTATGTTCTTCGAAGAGCTGAACCCATGACACTGTCATGGCGTCAACAAATGTTCATTAGAGATGTGACTGTAGAAGACCATTCCAAACAAGTGAAATTTTTCCTTATCTTTTTTTAAAATTTATTTGTTTTGCAATTTTAAAACATTTGAGAAATACACAACTTCTCCCAATTTGATTTCTTGAGAAAATTTTTAACCAATTTCTTAAACAGGATACATGTTTTTATAAGATTCAGAATAGAAGAATATAGGTTGACATTATTTTGAGATCAAATCCCAGAAATTTAAAGCAGCTATAGAAGGTTTCCTTGAGAAATATTTTAAAAAATACATGCCTACCTGGTGGGGTAGCATAACAGATTCCATTCCATGAACAGGTTTGGCATACATGAAATTATTCAGTGTTATAATCATTACTTTAGACCCCTCTGGGGAGATGTATCTGTATTCCACACTTCATAATAGTCCAGTGGCTATGGAAGCAGGAAAAGGAAAAAAGGAAAACACTGAGATTTGAAACAATATCTAATTATTCTCCAGTAGGAAAAAAACCCTGTTAAATGGAATATGGCTTGCTTTCTCTCCAGCAGTAAGGAAGACTATTTAAATGTGGAACTCTGCTTAAGTCACATTTTCAAATGCTGTCAGCTTCTCCCCAGAGGAAGGTGGAGGTTAGAGATTTGTCATTGGGTAAATATAAAAATATACAATCATGTGACTATTACATATGGAAGCAGAATAAAAGAAATGATTAGTTAATTTATTGATTGCTTGAAGGAGAGTCAAAGTCATTCTAACCATTTGAGGGTCAACCTGGAAGACTTCATCTAGAAAAAGTCTGATCAATTCACAGAAACAGTAGGCTTGAGACAACCTAAAGAAAAGTGTAAGAACTATCTGATCAAAAGGAATCACAAACAGAGAAAAAATGAAAAGAAACCATCAGTCGCCTGCCATCAAAATGAGTACTGTTGAGTACAATGAGATAAATTGGATCCTCCTGGAGTGGTTGAAGTTATGATTAAGAAAACTTTCTAAGAACGATCTTTTGAATGGCTACAATGAGGTTTTCAAGTAAGAATTATATATTGACAGTTTTTTAAATCTTCCAAAACCCTGGTCAAGCAATAAGGATGTTTGACCTCTGCTTCCTTAGAACCAAATCAAAGACAGGCTGTTTCATAAGAACAGAGCACCACCTTGTGTTGGTAAATTATTACACCTTCCTGGGACACCTATGGGAGTCCCTTGCCATTGTAGTAAACGAGAGCTCAGTCAGTAATGAAAGCTGTTGAGTGAAATAGGCATGCATAACAGCTTCTCAGTCATTTTAAACACTTAACCTTATGTATTTAGCTTGTTTATGTTCTGAGAAAGATAAAGAAAACAAAATAAAGAAATGGCTAGTCAGACAAAACAAAAAGTATTTCTGTACCTTTTAATATAAATGTTTTATTTCAGGAATGAATTTTGTAAGTTAAATTCATAGCTCTGATCCTATGTTGATTTTGCATTTGACACATTATACTCATTGTTTTAAACTTGAGCTAGGTTTAATATCAAATCTCAATAAAACAATTTTTTGAGTTTGAAATGACTCAAAAATGCATTATTTCCCAAGCATTCAACAAATAAGAGTTATTTAGAAATCATCAAATATTAACTATGTTAAGTTGAAAACAAATTCACCCTATTTCTAGTAAAACCATAAGAAAATTTATCAAGTAAGAAAAAACATTAGCCAAATAGCATTACATACCTTCACTTTCCTAACTGCATTGCTCTAAGGTTTTAATTTTTTATATGAAGTGAGAAATTTTAAGATCTGCAACTGATGCAAATGTAATTATGCTCATTCTTCAAAATTAAACTCAAATCTTGACATAAATTTTTCTGTGGTCACCCCATCCTCAGTATTCCTAGGGTACTTGGTTTTGTAAAACTAAAATTGTTTGGTATTAAAGGGATTTTTCTCATGTCTCATCTCATTCAGCATGTCTTCTGTTCTTTGGCTACAGCCTCCTGGTCTCAACTCATTTCAGTGTCCCCCAACTGTCTAGAAGGGTGCTCATGCTCTAGGACTTTCTGCAGTGGTAGAAATGTTTTTTGCTCTATCCAATATAATATCCACCAGCCACATGTGGCTCTTGAGCAATTGGAATGTGGCTAGTGAGACTAAGAAACTAAATTTTAAATTGTGTTTAATTTTATTCAATATAAACTTAAATTTAAGTAGTGCCATGTGTCTAGTGGCTACTGTATGAACAGGGTGGGTCTGTAGAAATGCCTTAACAGAAAAACAGTTGTTGAGTGAATAAATGACAAGTTATTTGAACATGATGCATTAAATGATTTCTACTTTTTTAGTGTAGGAAATAATTAAAATCCTCATCTTCACATTTTATGTCTTTTCTTGAGAACTCAACTCAGTCCATGTGAGAATTTTTTATGATCTAAACTATTGGGGTAATTTTGTCTCCTTCCTACACTCACTTCATGCCCTTCATTCTTGTATAGGTAAAAAAAAAGCACGTTTTGTTTTCTTCATCCTGGATGAATTCTGAAAGCAATAAATTTCATTATTTGTTTCATTAGAACAACATAGGAGAGTTTTTATACATCTACATAAGTAGATTTGAAATTTGTATGAGTAGACGTCAAATTCAGTACAATCTTGTCCAAATTTCCAAAATAAAGTTATAATAGAACCCCTTATCTCATTAGTTCTTTCTCTGCCTCCATCCTGACCAAATGTGTAAAATAATAGGGCATCCTGAAAAGCTTTTTTTGCTGAAACCCTGAAGTGTATAGGCATACCTCAATGTTTTGCATTCAATTATTCAATTCCCCTTTTTATTTGTATTTATTCGACAAATATTTATTAATTCTCTATTATATGTCAGGTACTCTACCAGACACTTGGACAGATATAAAAATCAACTCTATTCATATCCTTATGGTTTATGGTTTTAGGGCCAAAAGGTAGCTAATTTTAACAGTTAAAAATATATATTGAGTAATTCTTTCAACAGCTCTGCAAAGTACTGTTATTAACCTCATTTTATAAGGGATAAAAATAAAGTTTGAAGATGTTAAGTAACTTCTTTAAAGTAATTTAATTGGCAAATGAAAAAGTCAGGATTTGAACTCATATCCTCTTACTTGTAAAGCTAGAAACTGATAAAAGCCATGTTATATTGAATTTTCTATAAATAATTATTTTAAACAAAACATTGTAAGTGCCGTAAGAGTTTTGGGGAAATGCTATGAGAGCTCAGATGAGGAAGTCACTAAAAGTAGGACATTTCTCATGAATTCAAGTCTACTGAATATATACTTCTTTGACATATAGAGAAGTGTATTTGAGCATAAATGAGGCAGAATTTTATCTCAGAATGAGATAAATATTTGTCAAGCAGTATCTACTTTGAGCTAGAGACAAAACAGATCCCCTGATTACATGGACTAGTATTTGATGCTGTGCGGGAATCCCAGATCATGCCTTTTTAATTTATATACAGGCTTCTCAGACTCACTATTTGAATAAAATATCTGAAAACATCATCAGTCTTTTGTGTTTAATTGCTAAACATGAAATGAGAGACACATTTGGATTATTCCAGGAGAATGGGAGTGGGTCATCTCACACTGATTTTATATGGGAAGGTGGATGTTATTATACTTTATTTAACATGAAACACGTATTCCTTACCTTTTAGAAACTGGAAAATTCTACATTTTTTAAAAAATATACTTTTTTCTTTGTTTAGTTTATTCTCTAAATGTGTAAACAGAGAGCCTTGATTTCTAGTTTTTGAGTTGTGATTGTAGAGTTGATAACCACCCTTTGTAGGAAAACCGTATTATTTTCAAGCAACTATAATCTGTATACCTGTAGTTAAATGTGAGAATTCAATATTGGATTAGTATAGCTTCAAGTCAAAAGAGCTAATGTTTGTTAAGTTAGTGTTTATTGAACCTATTTCTTCTTATGCTTTTTTCTATGAATACTTTCCTTCTTCCTGAATGTCTGGGTATTAAATTTTAGGGAACATTAACATTTCTTTTTTTTTGAGAGGGGTCATTATGTGGACTGAACATGAGTTATCTCAATGACCATCCCTGGGACCAAGTTAGGTGTGCAGAGAATTAATGTTCTAGGAAAAACATCCAAGCTGTGACCTTTAACAGATTTCTTTGGAGGCCATTACTAACTCCCTCAGAGTCTTTTAACATCTCAAGAAATCTCCTCCCCCCACACCCTAGCAAATGACTGAGACTGGATTTCCATCCCACCATAACAGCTTGTAAATGAGTCATATTCTCTCTAATTTCCCAAATTAAAAAAAGATATAATGCCCTATACTTTGAATGTTGTAAAGCAAAAATCACACTGGCCTCCTAGTGAATTAAGCAGTCATCTTTTTGTTGTTTGTTTTGAAATATATTTGACATATAACATTGTATTAGTTTAGGGTGTAAAACAATGATTTGATATATGTATATATTATGGAATGATTACCACAGTAAGTTTACTTAATATCCATCACTGCATGTAGGTATGATTTTTTTCTTGTGATGAGAACTTTGAAGACCCACTCCCTTAGCAACTTTCAAATATACACTATATTGTTATTGTTAACTATAGTCATGCTGTACATATTGCCAGTTTATTTCTTTTATAACTGGAAATTTGTACCTTTTGACTACCTTTACTCATTTTGCGCCCCTCCTCTTCCATCCCTTGTCTCTGACAATCACCAATCTGTTTTCTGTAGCTGAGAGTTTGTTTTTGTTTTTGCTTAAATTTCTGGCAAAATATTCTATCTTGTTTAAATTACTTTATTTCTCTTAGCTTTTATGTTTTGTCGTATCTGGATTTCCCAACTAGCCAGTTATGCTTATGATGAAGCAGTTTTATACTCTATCCAAAACACCACATTAGTTCTTCAGCTATCTTTATTTATTTGTAGTCATCTATGTACTTAGTCAATTTATAAATTTATATCTTTTGAGCACTTACAGTGTGTCCAGCACTGCACTAGGAAACACAGAAGAGGTGAGAAACATCGCTTATGTCTCACAGGATTTCCAAGCTTTCTTGGGTGCCAGAATTAACAAATAACATCAGTATTATCAGATAAAATAAAGATAAAAATAGCGTTGTCAATAAATGCAAGAGGAATTAGAAGAAATGAAAGATTAGTGTGGGCTCAGTATTCTTTTCATAATATCCTTGCGAGGTAGGAATTATTTCATTCCATTTTATAGATGAAGAAAGTGAATATCAGGGAAGCAAAGTGGCTTTTGGGAATTTGACTCCAGAGCTTGTGTTCTTTCTTTCTTTTTTTTCTTTTAATTTTATTATGTTATGTTAGTCACCATACAATACATCATTGGTTTTTGATGTGGTGATCCACGAGCTTGTGTTCTTTCTGCTGTGTCACCATGTTAGGGAAAGCCAGAGGTGGTACTCAAGCTGAATTTCCAAAAATGTGCTGGGCTAAAATAAACAGAGGGCAGGAGGTCAGCAATAGAAGTCTGGATGGGAATGAACATGGCAGATGTGAAGGCTTGCCTGATGAGACAGAGGTTTGTGTTGTATAGTAAAATGAGTAGGACTTTGAGCCAGAAACAGAAGACCTTGGAAGACATGCAGACTAAGGAGCTAATTCTTTTGTGATAGATTACAGAGCAGGGCAATTGCATATACAAGTGACATTTTAGGAAGATTTCTTTAGTAAGTGAGGATGGATGAGAGTGGGGAAAAATAGTTGCAATCAGGGGCAACTTGTCTAGAAGCTGTAAAGAAAATATTGCACTGGATACAAGGTTAGAACAAGAAACTTCTTTTTATGCTTCTAAACTTTGAGCTCCTGGAATGAGTGGTATATATTCATCGTCTACATTTACGCATCCTTGTTTTCTTCTCAGTCAACTCAATGTGGCTTCCATAACCACCATTTCTAATTATTTTGCTCAGCAGTAGAATAATTTGCAAGGAAACACCTATTTACTTTTTTATTTTAGGTCTTCTCCATCAGTATATAAGTGCCATGAACAAAGAAAATTTATCTTGTTCATCTCCAGTATTCCTAGAACTTTGGATATATCCCGACACATAGTAGGTGCTCTAGAAGTATGCTTTTTAATTTTTACATCACTGGCTTTTGTTTAAATCATTATAATATCTTTAAGACTTAATGTGTGGATGTATTTGCATGGCAGGATTGGAAATACATATTATGCAATGCTTAGCAAACTTGCTCATGGGAGAATCGCATACTGGAGTGTAACTAAGTTTAAAATGATGGTGGCCTAATTCCAATTACTCAGAAGCTGATTAGTTTGTGAATCATCCACAGGCCCCCTGCTTCTCTTCTTTCTAACTGCTGCCAACTTTTGGCTAATTTTGTGCTCATTAGCACTTCCTCTAGAGCTTGGGCAAGGCAAAGGTATGACCTTTGAGTCTGTCCATTTTGCTGCTTATTAACAATTTTAGGGAGGATATTGGGTGAGATAGAGATTGGAACTATTGGCAAACATGAATAAATATTTTATATTATTTTGTATAGATTTTATTTATTCATGTTATTATTCCTACTTTATACATGACTTATTTGAAAGGTAAATGTGTAATATGAATATAATATACATAATGGTCTCTATGATCATGAACATTTGTTGCCACATCCATACATATGGATTATAAATGGGAATAGATCTTTGATTCCAAAGGTTAAATTCAAGACAGTTGCATGCCAAAGTTATTCAGTGTGCTAGTGTGTATCTTTTATGTTTCTTCATGTTCAAGGACTTAGACAACCTATGTAACTTCACAATTTTTTTTTGTTTTAAATTAAGAAGAGCCACACATATTTTAAGAGCTGCATATTATATTTTAATGACTAACTTTGACCACAAACCCATATACCATATACCCCTGTGGTGATGAAAACATCAAGCTCTGTGTTTAATTATAATGAATTGCAAAATAATGTGGAATTAGAAATATCAATAGGAGAATTAGATATTATAGTGTTAGACATGAAGAAACAACATAAAAAATAGATTATAACCATAAATTCAAATTCATTCAGATAAAGTTGAAATATCAATGAAGGACAGTAATATTAGTAATATAGGTAATTTGCTGCAGGACTCATGGACTTAAAATAGTTGCATTTTTCTAAAGAAATGTAGTAAAAATACTCAACTATATAGACCTACCAAATTGTTTGATGAAATCTCTTCTTCATATGGTACAAATTATTGTTCCATGATTCTGGAGTTAGTTGGAATTTGGAACATAAAAAAGTCCATTATTTTAATTAGTGCAAGTGTTTGTGTTTGTGTGGTGAATAAAGAGGTCAAGGAGTATGTAGGTACATAGATCAAACTGTAATCTTTCACTTTTATCTTTGGGGAAAACACAGATGAAAGTAAAAACATAGGCAATGATATTATTTACCCTTTTTGAAAAATTAAATTCAAAATGGGTTTAATCTCAAAATTTTGTTAGATGTTTGCTAGATGTACAGCAAAATAATGTAAATGAAAATAAAGGGCATAGTGTGATAGAAGAAAATTATAGACTACTTGTAAAGATATTTTATCGACTTTGCCAGAAACTTCATTTGAATTAATTTTAAATGGGCACTAACAAGTAAAATTAGATCATTTATCAACGTATTACTTAATAGAATGTATTTCCCAGTATAATGCAAATATACTTGTCTCAAGCTAAACTGTGTTTTACTCATAATGTTTTCAAGAATTAAGTGCAGTCAGTGAAGTTCTTATTAATCAGATTTTATAGTCTCTAAAATTTATGTAAAAGAAGGTGAGATATAAATAAATATATATATACAAATAAATAAGTTTAGCAATACAAAAATTCCAAATTTTAAATGCATCAATACTGCTGTATTTCTCTCAGGTGCTGCCAATGTATTATCATCATAAATTCTATTTGTATTAGAAATTCTGGGAGAAGAAACAAATTCAGCACAATACATTATTTTTTGCAATGTCTTTTGGCTACTTAAGAACCTACCAAAGAAGCATGTATATACCAGTCACTGATTGATGCACATTTCTACTTTTCATTTTTGTACTTATTATTCACAGATAGTTGTAAATAGGACTGTATTTGAATGCTACCCATCAGTACTAGTTGTTTATGGATGGCATCTGTTCTGAAGGGTCCATGCCAAAGTCATACTAGTTGTTAAGTATTTTGAATATCATCCTAGTTGTCACTACAATTTTACTGACTTCTGTGCATGGAAACAGGAATTTTGTTAGCTGATTACTAGCCTTAGAAAACAAACAATTTTGAGGTGTCTGGGTGGCTCAGTCAGGTGAGCATCCAACTCTTGATTTCAGCTCAGGTTATGATCTCAGGGTTGTGGGATCAGCCCCACTTTGGCTCCATACTTACCACAGAGTCTGCTTGTCCCTCTCCACCCACCCCCACCCTCCCCCCTACTTGGGCTCTGCACATGTGCTCTCTCTCTCTCTCAAGTAAATAAGTAAATCTTTAAAATGAAAAAAAAAAACAAAACAAAATATTTATTTAAAAAATTAATCACTATATGTTGAGCTTACTTAGAAAGTAAGCCATATTGTTTATATTTTCTTTGAAGTTCACATCATAAATGCAATATTGTCACAAGAAGGAGTATTGTGATTGACGAAGGACACCAACAGATGCATTCCAAAGACATAGAATTCTTTAGTAATACAAGATGAAGATACTCTTGCAGAGATTAAGTAGAGCAGGCATTAACACGGCATGCTCTCAGAGAGAAGAGCTGCTTTGCAGACCCTCAGAGATCCCACAGGAAGTCAGCTCTTCAGGAAACTACCTGTGTGGGGTGAGGCAGTGGGCAGGTGCTAGAAAGCTCTCCCTGCCTCACTGTTTCAGAGATTTTATATCCTCCCGAGAACTACTCCTGACTGCAAGGGACTCTGGCAAAATGCCTGCCTGCCACCCAGTATAAGAGCAAAACAACCTTGGCACCTTCCTCAGTCATTCCTGGGGCCATATATAAAACAAGGTCATTTCTCCAGGAGCAGCCCTCAGCTGGCGCAAGCTCTAGGCCTGTGGACTCCTCCTGGATTAGTACAATTTTTACTAGTCAGCCTGAATTTTATATTTTGATGATGTAAATAGTGGAATAAGTAATTCACCTACTACTCAATTATCTGCTTTTCTCAGCTTCTGACAATTGGAAGCTACCAAATCCTCCTTCATTCTTTGCTCTGCACCCAAGAAGATGACAGATGTTTACCCTTCCTAGGGCAATAGCTCCACTCTCTACATATAGAAGACAACTTTATTTGTGTATAACACACTTTTTTGTTTGGTTTTGTATAGCTACTTATTTAGGATTAGATGGACTATTTTTATTTGTGATATGAAATATGGTGAAGACAGATTCTCTTTGCCTCAAGGGCTCTATAGATCACACATTGTCTGTTCTGGAGTCTTACAGGATGGGAGACTTAACCATGTTAACCAACCTAGGAAAAACACACAAGAACACACAGGAACACACACATACACACACACACACACTCACTTACTCACTCATTTACATATCTCTAAGCATAATAGCATCCATAGAAATTACCTTCTAGTTGTGAGGCCTTCTCCTTCCTGATCATTTATTTTCTTTAGAACATAATACCCCATACATGGCCATTAACTTCTGTCTGCCTTTTGCTTATCATCAAGTTGGGAAGAAATAAGAAAGCATCAGCAACCTTTCTCAGAGTACTAACACAAAACAAAGGCAAAATAAGCCCAGGCTATATATATAATGGGTACATTATACATAGGGTATTCAGTAACCCAATTTAAGAACATACATTATTAACTCAACGTGCCAAAATATTTGCTTCCCCTTCACTCTTAAGAGCAAAAATGTTGTTTGCACATACAATTAGAAGTCAGACTGGTTGTTTTCAGCTGCATTCATCTTTACCAGGCACATGGAGGAAAAGATAGTTGCAAGACAGAAATACTTTGATTTTTTTTCCAAATATTAACCTGGGATGAGAAGAATCTGCAAAAGCTAGAATAAATATGGCATGTTAAGTAAACTTGCTTTTAAAATGGAAATCAAGGTACTCTATCTCTTTTTTGAGTTTTTGGTTTTTTGTGTTTAATTACAAAGCATGCATGCTTAGAGAAATAAGAGATAAAAGAATAACAACACTAATCCTCCCAGTCTGTCCTGTTAGCCCCCACATCCCACCCCTCAAATGTAACTAACTTTAATGTGATCCTAACACATCATTGTCTAAGCTAATACAAACCTTATTCATATAAATCTACATTTTTTCTTTCTCCTCTTCTTTTGTTAAACAGATATAAGATCCTACTAGAGAAATTACGATGAAACTACCTTTTTATTTAATATAATGTGGATACCCTTGCAACAGAGCTCTGACTTTCTTTCAAATAACTATATAATATTCCATGGTGTGGATGTTCTGGAAGCTCTTCAACCATTCTCCTATAAATGGACATAATGGCTTTTGTTGTTATTTTCCAGTATTTATGACACTGAAGCAAAATTGCAGTAAACACCTGTCTCTGTTTATCCTCGGGCATGGCAACACGACTGTTTCGAGCATAGATTCCCACAAATGCAACTGCTGGGTCAATGGATGTGTATATTTGTTTTGTTTTTGTTTATAATGCTATATTATTTTATAAAAACATTTTATGAACTCACACTTCTACCAGTAATACTGACTCATTCTGGATATTATAGTTCTTTAATTTTCATTAATTCAAGAGGTGAAAAAAATGGTACTTTGTATTGTTTAAATCTGTATTTTCCTGATTACTAGTGAGGTTGAGAAACTTATTTTATGCTTATTGCCCCAATGTGCATTTATTCTTCTGTGAATCTTTTCCTTATCAATCTATAAGCACTTGTGTAACTTTATAGCTACTAACCTTTTGTTATATGTGTTTCAGATATTTTTATCTATGGCTTTATGATCTGTACTTTTTAATTCTTATGTAGTCGTATATATTCTTCCCTACTATTATTTTTGAGTCTCATTATTTGCTTTAAGCTTTTCTTTATCCTAAGAAAAAAATACCTCCTAATATTTTTCTTATGTTTTAACTAAAGTTTAGAACTTTATTCTATTTGGAAGATTTTTTTTAATGGTTTGAGATAAGAACTCTGATTTTTTTATCCTATATGGATAAGCAATTATAACACTTCTGAAATAAAATGCCATCTATAGTATTTACTGTTTTCCTAGATATCATTTTGTGTTTGGGGATTCTTTATTTGGCTCCAGGGACTCATTTTGCTATTTAGGTGCTCGCAACTAGTATTTTATTACGATAGATTTCTGGTATGCTTTGGTATCTGTTAAGGTGTTTCCAACCCCTACCCTCTCAGATTCTTTTTTTTTTCCTTAATTTTTATTTTTATTTGTTTTTCTAAGTGATCTCTACACCAGTGTGGAGCTCGAACTCATGACCCTGAGATCAAAAGTCACACTCTCCACTGACTAACCTAGCCAGGAGCCCCCAGATTTTTTTTTCAAAAACTATTTGTCTATATTTTTATTTTTCTGCCTGGAGTTTAGTTTAATTCTGTCAACTGCAACATAATTTTGTTTGGAATCATTATATATATATATAGAGAGAGAGAGAGAGAGAGAGAGAGAGAGACAGCTTTTTTCTCTCATAGGTCCTATACCTTGTTTTTATGAAATTTTCCCTAAAGTTTTTGGTATTTTTGTTTGCTTATATAAATAGATTTTTCTTCCCATTTCCAAGATTTGATGTTTTTCTTTTAAGTTGGAGGCACTTAATCTCATTACCATATCATCATAAAATTATCAATATTTTTTTAAGGATTTTTTTATCTATTTATTTGACAGTGAGAGAGAGAGCACAAGTAGGCAGAGTAGCAAGGAGAGGGAGAAGCAGGCCCCCCGCTGAGCAAGGAGCCTGATGCAGGGCTCCATTCCAGGACCTCATGACCCGAGCTGAAGGCAGTCGCTTAAACAACTGAGCCACTCAGGTGCCCTGAATTATCAATATTTTATATAAGAATATATAATTTTCTCATGTCTTGAAAAGTGTTGAATGATTCAAGGCTAAATTTAAGAAAAAATAAAAACAAAGAAACACTCTAGATCAAGTATATATATATATACCCTGGCCGGAAGAATAGTGTTATTTTTCTGAATGGAGTGGCCCATCAACCAACTGCCAAGTGTTGTAGATGACACACAAAAGATATGGAAGAGAAGAAGGAGCAACTTCTAGTCAATCAGTTTATTGGAATAAATACTGGAAGCCAACGAGAAGACAAATGTCACCCTCAGAAAATTCTCAATCTATTCAAGATACTGAGTAACCTTCCATAAAGATGAGATCTGTGTCTAGTCCATCCCCTTGCATCTGGGTCCTGAGACTGCTTAGCAGTGGAGCTTAGTGGAAGTCATGCTGGGCCAGTTTCCAGGCCCTGGCCTCAGGACACTGGTACTTCTCCTGTCTGTCTCTTTGGGCACTCAGCTTTGGAGCCCTGAGGCACACTGTATGGAGCCTGAAGCTGCCTGCCAGGAAGAAGTGACCACAAAGAGAAGTGTGGGTGTCTCAGCCAACTCCCAGCGTCAACAGACAGACATGTGAACAAAGGAGCCTTTGAAATGATTCCAGCTCCTTCAGGTCCTTCCAACTGAGGCCCCAGGCATGGTGGAGTATCTGTGCATCTACTCCTCTCTGGTGTGCTTTTCCCAGATTCCTGAAGTACAACTTCAGTAAGTCTATGAGTGGTTGTTTTAAGCTTCGAGGTTATGGTGCCATATTAGCACCCAAGGATAGTAACTGGAACAAGTGTGCCTAAGACATAGCCTCTTCAGTATCTATGTCTCTTAAGGACTTAATGACAGTCATTACATTTCAGTAGGGGCTGGGCTAGGTGGGGTGTAGTTTGAAAATAACCTCAGGAATTTAGATATGCCGCCTGGCCCAGAAGTATATTTGTACCTAGGCCCCAAAGTTGCAAATTAATCTATTAATAATATAGTTGTCCTTCTGAGTTCATAGGTTTAGCTTCTTGTGAAATCTGTTTGCATGTGGTGCTGTATGGGTTATTTCCACCAGGCCCGATATTGGCCTGAGCTGTTTCATAAGAGACATCCTTTCATGCAGCTGATTCTTGGCCAATGCATGAAACAGGCCTGCTTCTAAGACAAGTTTCAGGGCAGTTTGTACCAGCTTGTGAGTCAGTTTATTGATAACAGCAATATCGGTGGTTTGCACCTCGTTTGGGTGCAATGCCTGTGAGCTCTACTATTGGCTGGTCACATAGTGATGAGGTGCCTACCTGACCAGTGGAGTGAGTATAAGACCCAGCTGAGATTCCATTTTGAGCTCCTGATCTCAAGGTGTTCCATACACATGTTGGAGGTCCTTGATCCAAGAAAGAATGCATACCCGGGATGGCCCTGCAGAGGGAAGACCATTGGAGTCCACCCTGGACCTCTCTGGACAGCTTGCTGTGAGGCAGCCTTTGGCTCTGATGCATATCTCTAAATAGTGATACTACATTTTTGTTTCTTCTGCAATAAAGTGGAGATGTGTAAACATTGTGGTTGAGTTCTATGAGTCTTCTTAGTGTCTTTTTTAGTTTTCTTCAAGAAGTGTCTGATTGCCACTGTTATTGTGGATACCTTAAGCAGATCTTTGTGCTGGTTTGAGAATACACTTCACATACATGTGCACATCACTAGCTTCTTTTTTAGTTAAGTTACTTCTTTTCTTACTACATTGTATGGTGGCTTCTGGTCTTTCATAGTTTTGAAATACACTATGGTTTTGACTAGGACCAAGGGTTGAGAAAGCTGCTGCCAAGATGAAATTTTAAAGTACATTTCTGAAGTTGGGAAGATAAATTTGCATTTCATATACTGCAACACTGTGTAATAATGGGATAATACCACTAGCCCATTTTGAGAAATGGCTTTTATAGTGACAAGGTTAAAGAACATACTTGGTGTTCTACCAACTTCCCTCCACCCCTTACCAGGCAGTCGTCCAGTGAAGTTCTCCATAAACAAAGCCTTCTGGCTATGGTCATTAAACCAGTGCCAAAGTGCTAACGCAGATGAGGCTATTCATTGAGATTTTGGTTATTTTCTTTCTGAGTACCATTCCTCATCACTTCGAACTTAGGCGATTTGTTTTCTCCAGTGAAATAGTTTTAAATGCTATGTCACTTATGCATAAATAATAGGACATAATTTTCCAAGTTCCTTCTGGAGATAATACAAACACATGACTAGATGGACTCTCTCTAGGCCTGGGTTCCTGAGTCATTGTAGTAAACAGTAGTCCTTAAGTGACTGTGCTGGGCATGAAATGTAAGCAGGAAATAAACTTTTGTGTGGTAAGCTACTGATGGGTGTTTGTTACTCAGCATGACCTGGCCTATCCTGCTACTATAGGGTATTCCTCTCTTACATCTGCCTTTTGGTACATACTGAACTGCCAGGATAGTCTGCCTTATATAAATTCTAGGAGAGATTATTTATTGAATGATTCTTCTATAAAAACTCCTCTTCAATTTCCTTTTACCATTTCTTTTTTTATCCTTGAATTTGAAACATCATTGCAATTATGTTTTAGCTGTTTTTATATTGTGTAACTAGAAAAGGTTCCTCTCTAAAATCTGTGTGTTGTATTCTAACGTTAAGGTGGGATATATATTCCTTCAAGGAGCCATTTATTTCTTGATTTTTCTGCAATGATGTGGTAACTCTGTTTTCTGTCAATGCCCTACTTCAGTGGTTACTGGTTACACCCATTTTTGCACGATTACAAGAGGAACACAAGCAACAATAATTTTGAAATTCATTACAATGCCAGGGTTTATATGCTCTCATTAAGCATTAATTGGTAGTTGATGGCTATTGCTATTTTTAACACCATTAGTTCATAGCAATATAATTAGTAACGCTAAGTACAGGAACCACATTAATAGCATTACTAATTGTAAATCTGGAGATAGGAACACAACATGACTGGTTAATTTCCAGGCAATATCTCATGATAATTAGCTGTAGGACATTTGTGCTGAACTAGAAAGGTAAATAATTTAAATTTTTTGTGGTTTGCAATACTAATACCACCCTTTAATGCATGGATCTCATTCTGCCTTCTGATGTTAACGTTTTTTTCCTTTTGAGCTCCCTTTTGATGTAGGCTAAGTAATGATTCATTTGTGTCTCACCAGAAAAATGTACTGTCATTTGTTGAGCAAATTTTATTGTTCTATACCCAAGTAGCAAAAAGGAAATATATTAAATGACTTGCTACTTCTATTACATTATAATTGGCTAATAAAATTTAGTGCAAAACCTCTTACTAGTCTTTGATAGGTACCCTTTCTTCCCTCATTTCTCTAGCAGCAAACTGGTCAACTTCATTAGTCTACTATTAAGTTTCAGTGATAGTAGAACTAAGGGGCAAATGTTCTCAAGCTATAATAAGTGATTTTTTAAAAACCCACTAGATAGTCTATATTTACGTTTATGCTGGTTATGTACTGATTCCTTCTGTAGTCACACTATATGGGCTTTAACAGTCTATAGTACTTGTAACACTGGAGAACGTAGTCTTTAAGTGCCCTTTCATGTGCTTGCTAAAGGACAGGGTTTCGAAAGGCATTCTCTATTATTGTTTTTTTTTTTTTTTCTTTTCCTAATCTTTGCAGAATTCTGGTGGGATATGGGTGAGAAGATTGGGAACAATCAGACACTCTGCTATAGTCAAAAATATTTGAATCATAGTGTAAGAAATCATAAAGTTGACTATTTAATTTTGCATTAATCCTTTCAAAAATATTTTCCCACTTAGCTCTGAAGCCCTTCAGAGAAAATATTGGTAATACGCCATCTCAGGCATGTCTTTGCGTTTTGTTTTGGCTTTTTGAAAGGACTAGATAACATTTGAAAACACCAGTTTTCCTCTCTTGACTTGGTTTTCCTTATTCTTTTCACATCTGAGAGTCACCATGTGTATCTTGCTGCTTCATTGGTAGCAGGGGGAACAGCCAAAATGATGATTTCAGCATGTTGAAGCTGTGAATGTCAGTAGATCTATGATTTATGATTGGGTAAAATTGGTAAAAAATGAGTTGATTGCTTAGTGAATTAGTTTGGAATGTTAATACAAATTCAAATGCTCTCTATACAATGAGAAGCAAGAGGGAAAAAGAAAGACACATGGTTGGTGAAAACCCTGGAAGAGTTTATTTCCCATATTGGCATTTAAGGATTTTGCGAGAGGCGTAGCTTTATTATTCTCTTTCTTGAGCTTTCAACTCTTAACAAAATGTGCGTTAACCTGTCACAATGTGCAATGCTATTATTTAGTTGTAATTAGTTAATGATTATGTCGTTTCCTTTGGCAGGGAATGCCTTAACTGATGAAACAATCTTCTATTCACTTTAAAAATATACATATATAAACAATAGAGCAAAAGAAGCCCTGGGAAGGCACGTGACAATTCATTATTTTCCATCACATTAGCACATTAATGTGCGGTGAGTTTAAAGAAGTGGCATGAATAAGCTGCTACATTGTACTGTTGGTAATATTGACTTTTATGGGCAATTTAATTTTAAGTCTACAGTATATGATTTAAAGCAGTTTTGCTTTTCCAAAGATGGAGTATGAAGGTGATCCTTGTTCAATGCAACACCAAAAGAAAATAAACTATTTCATCCTTCTGGTCATGGTTAGTGTTAGTAGAAATAGTACTACTAGTTGCTTCACTTTCACCAGGTAATCATTTTTAAAGTGAAAGGGGTTAATTAATTAGCTGCAGCTAATTATTACAGGGAAACTTGGTAGCCGAGTGGAAAGGACCATTTCAGCTTAACCATCAAATTAAGATGCTTCCTCCCCTCTCGTGAAAAAATTAGAGGCCTGAATTTTAAGACATTTTTAACAACATCAAATTTATTTTACTTTTGTTTTTGCAACTTGGGAGCTGACAGAGAGTGGCTTTTTTCCCCTCTTGCATGCTTCAGATGAGCACTCTGGAAACTCGGCAGGTAACAGAGCAGGTGGTAGCTTATTTCCGGGGGTGGCGGGGAGTGTACTCACTCCCAGGGCTGCAACTTCCATGCCATCTGCCCGGCGCGCCTGAGCTTCCAGAAAGCCTGAAGTTTTCAGGATAATATATGGTCAGTCTGGAAAAAAAATTAAATACATGTGTGAATCTGTTGTGGGAACAAGACACATGTGTAACAAAGGCAAGTTTTATGTGTCCTGAGAATGATTGGACCGTGAAATGATAGAATATTGAGAATTTTAATAGCCATGCACTATCTGAAGCAGATGCATAGGAGGAAGGCTGCAGCCTGAGAGCGATGCCCTGGCAAACCCTGAGGAGAAGACAGTGTTTTATTGTTCCAGACCTTTATTTATGCACCAGCAGATGTCCCTATAAGGCAATAATATCTTACAGCTAGAGCAGCTGATTATGAAGATCAGAAACTGAACCACTCATCATATTTCCAAAGATTAATGGGATTAAATCCACCATGTACCTCGAGATAGATAAAATGTAATGCAGCGCAAAAGTAATTCAGTTTATTTCAGAAAACCGCATGGGACAAAATTCCTATTTATTTATTTATTTTTATTCGAGGAGTTCCTGACCTTTATCAGCACTAAAACCACTTCTAAAATAAAATAGAATAAAATAAAATAAAATAAAATAAAATTCTTGGTTGTGTCTGTGTTATCAGTATACTTTAAGTATCCATTGAACAAGGAAAATACTCAAGGTCCAAAATGTTTCATTTAATTTGTACTTATTACTGAGTATAGTATCTTCATACATTTGAAAAATAACATAAAGCATGTTATTTTATGTTTCCATGAGACGTGTTACTTAGCTTGTAGACAATTTTAGATGCGCATACAGATTTAAGGAATCTGGTAACAATGCAGGCTGCCCAGCAGATCTGTATCTGTAGCTCCAAATGGTGAAGCAATAGTTTATTCCATTATACTTTTTCATTCTTTAGGGATACACTACTTCTTGATGGATAGAAAACAGTGTAGAGAAAAATTATCACAAAGAAGTAACAGCTGGCTTACAAAGTGATTCCTTCAGTGGTAAAACATGCTAAAATCCAAAATTAATACCAACACTGATAAGCATTTCTATTTTTAGAGGTAATAGGCCGATTTGTTTTTCTCCCCTCATGAGAGGCAAATGTTAAGGCCAAAGTGCCAACCTAGGTGTAATAAAAAATATGGATTTTGAAACTAAACAAACTCGGACTTCTAACTCTCTTTGCCACTTTCTAGCAGTGTGAGTCAGGGCCAGTTATTCAACATCTAGTTATGTTTTCTTGATTGAGAATAACAGTAAAAATCTCATGGAATTGGTGCAAGCATTAAGATAATTTATAAACATGCTGGTGTGTTATGGGAATTTGATAAGTGCCAGTTCCCTTACTTCATTTCCTCAGTTACTTTACATTTTATGATTTCAGTGAATATTAATTCATTTACTTTTCAGAAGGTGAAATTACTGCCTGTTGTGAGAATTAGAGAGCGGGTCATTGTCATGAAGGGCATAAAAAGGTGGGCAAAAGTAAGATGAAGTCAGAAGTAAAGTGAATATAGAAAATGCATACCACAAACTTCTGTACCTGTTACATCAATCAACTGAAAAGTTTATCCTGAGCTTTCTGGGAGGCAATGCAAAGAAGGATACATTCATCTCTTGTCCATTTACTCATTCAGCAAATATCAGAGCACCTCCTGTGTGCCAAGCACCTATTCTAGGAGCTGGAGATAGATCAATGTACAGAACAACATATGCTCCTGTTCAGTGGGAAGAGACAGGCAATGGACAAGAGAAGTAAACTACAGAGTATTCTAGATTTGGAAAGTGTTTTGAGGGAAAGTAAAGCAAGCAAGAGAGCCTGGGGGTTGTGCTGAGGGAGGGCATCCTCACTGAGAAAGTGGCCGCTGAGGTGACATCAAGGAGATGAGGGTTTCAACCCAGCAGATCTCGGAAGGAACACAAAGGCAGGCAGCAGAGTTCGTAAGGGGGAATGTGCCTGGTAGTCATGGTGGTAAAACAAAGAAGAATTTTTGAAGCTGAAGGAGGTGTAACTCAGTGGACACACCCCTCAACTAGATCTCTTCTCCGGTGTCATTCATTCTTAACATGTTCCCACTATGCCTAGTAGGCTTAACATTAGGAGGTGGCTCAGTAAGATTAGTTCTAGAGTCATCCAGGGACAATGATTTCCAACTGGCTGTCTTAATCCAAGATGTAATGTAGCTCACCTGGAAAAGAAGCGTCTAACCTTGTGTCAGGGAATCCACATACTCAGATTTGTGTATGTGGGCAACTGTGTGCATTTTTCTGAAGAATTCTTTCTAGTTTTCAGCAGATTCTCAAAGGGGTCCATGGCTGCAAAAGGATTAATAATCATGGATTGAGAATGAAAAAACAGTCCTGCAGACATCTTTCAGAAAAAGCCCACAGCCCACTCTGGGACCCTTTTCATAGCTCTCCACCTCTTTCCTGCCCTCACCTCTTTCCCATCCTCACCAAGCCAAAGAGATGGGAATGAATAAATCACCTCTGTAGAAGAATTGTTCTTTTCCTTTTTAATCACTGCTGAATTTCTGAGAAGAGGATAGCAGGTTATGCTCTGCAGCTGAGTAAGGACAGAGTCATGGCTTAATAATCACCCTAGAAAGGGTCAAGGAGAGGGAATAAAAGGTAATAACAAGTGAAAATGAAAATGAAAAGCATGAGAAAAACACAAAACGTGAAGTTCCCTATGTTGGCTAGAGAGCATGGAGGGCGTGGTAGGCAGAGGTTAATTCCGTAAGAGCAAGAGAATGTGGGAGGCCAGTGGGTGTAGGATACGTAGAGGATAACTGGATAAAGTCAATTCTCTTAGGAAGACTTTCTCGTTTGCTTTTCATCTAGTCAATTTACATGAAAAATTTTGTAATAGCAGGTAGAACTCTAATATTAAACATTTCTAGGAAGAAGCCAATGAGACACTTACTTTAATTTCTATATTCACCAAAAACTTATGCTAAAGACTCTGAAATGGATATTATCTTGCTATTAACACTGAAAGTAACACTGTAAATGAGAAATAAGATGATCAATGAAAAGGGAGAAAGAAGCTAAAATGAAGTTTGTGTAAAACAAAAAGAATGGAAATAAAACATTTCTCAAAGTCTGTGTCTCTGATAACTTCCACACATATTTTGCACTATATCTTTAGAAATTAAACTGGTCTTTACAAGTGGCTTATCATTAATAGCACAAAAGGAATGGATTATAAACTCTGAGCTATTTAGGTGACAGGAGAGAAACAAATTCCTGAGACTGGTCAGTAGATACTGAGACAGCCTGACAGGAAGCCTGTGGGTCTTCTAGTAAGATGGATATTTGAAACACAACAAAGCCCACAGTCCGTTCTGGGACCCTTTTCACAGCTTTCCACCTCTTTCCAGCCCTCACCTCTTTCCCATCCTCACCAAGCCAAAGAGATGGGAGTGAATAAATCATCTCTGTAGCATCCTTCCACATTGAGATTTTAAGATTCCTTGTTCCCATCCACCCTCAAAAGGGATAGATATTGACTCAACACCCTTCTTTTTTTTTTTTTTTTTCAGGGACTCCTCTGCCTTTCAGGCATTACCAAACATATAATTAAGGAATGCTTTAAAGCTTGAGCAGGCTCAGTTTTTAACACACACCCCTTCCATTTGAAATGCAAAATGGAAATGCTAATGAGAGTTTCCTTGTCTATCACCATTCCCCAAACTGAGAAATGCTAGATCTCAAATATCTTTGGATTATCTCTTGGAATAGGTAATGAAAAACACTGAATGTTCAATCCATAAGGTAATTGTACTCATTAATTACAGGCCCCAAATTTTCACAATGAAGATAGATTGATTATTTTTACAGTGAGGTGGTGATTACTGAGCAAATGCCAAGCCTCTGTTATAGGATAGAAGGAATGATCCAAATCTGTTCTCTGAGGATTTTTCCTCTGACCTCTACCAATGTTCCTAACGTGTCACCCGAGCCTTGCCTCTAGGAGTGAAGTTTTCTTAGAAGGATGATTAGAGGGCGCCTGGGTGGCTCAGTTGGTTGGGCGACTGCCTTCGGCTCAGGTCGTGATCCTGGAGTCCCTGGATCGAGTCCCGCATCGGGCTCCCTGCTCGGCAGGGAGTCTGCTTCTCCCTCTGACCCTCCCCCCCTCTCATGTGCTCTCTGTCTCTCTCATTCTCTCTGTCTCAAATAAATAAATAAAATCTTTAAAAAAAAAAAAGGAGGATGATTAGAGAGCAGGAAAGAGCAACCACATGCCATAGAATGGGTCCTGGAAAGCAGCAAATGTCCTGAGGAGGTAAATTGTTCTGTGATTTCATTTCTAACTGCTTGTTCAACATGTCCACCTAGATGCCCACAGGAACCTCAAAGTCTGTATGTCCCAAAGGTAAAGTATTTACCTTTTCTGTTTTCTCTTGTATCCCCCTTTTCCTAGTTACTCAGGATCAAAATCTCAATATATCTCGGGTTTCCTTTCTCACTTTCCCCCCATTTCTAATCAGGCTTCTTTCTCTTCCACAATATTTTATAGATATATGTTTCACCAGTGTCTCTGCTTTTGTTCAGGTCCTCATCTCTTCAGGCTTTACATTTTCTAACTCATCTCTCAGCCAACAGTCTCTTCCCCCTTCAGTATATCTTGGTGTTTCAATTTTCTGGAAGTGATGCTTTGCTCAAAAACCTTTACTGATACTCCTCCAGCCACAAGGTAGAGCTTAATCCATTCCCCCTGTCACACACGTGCACACAACCACCCAACTCTTGACTCACTTCTAAAGAACTGGGTATAGAAATGAAAAAATATGCACTTTACAATGGAGTGATCTGGCAGACACTGCCTTAACCATGTGGTCATAGTTACACATCACCAGGGATAAGTCATGTTGCTATCATGTGCCTCTGTATGATGTGATGAAAAGGGCACTTCACTTCTGTGGTCTCCTTCTCCAAAACCTGTAACCCCAGTCTAAATCGAAGGAAGACATCACAGAAGTCCATATGGAGGACAATTAACAAAGTAGCTGACCAGCACTCTTCACAGTTCTCAAAGTCATGAATAATAAGGAAAAACAGAACTGCCATAGACCCAAGAAGGCTAAGGAGACATGATGATTAAAGCATTATGGTATCCTGAATGGGATTCTAGAATTTTTTTTTTTTTAAAGGACATCAGTGGGAAAAGTGGTGAAAGCTGAATGAAGTCTGCAGATTAGTTAATAGAATAGTACTTTACCAATGTTAATTTCTTGGTTTTGAGAGATGTACCATGATTATTATATAAAATGTTACCATTACTGGAAACAATGAAGGGTGTGTAGGAACTTTGTATTATTTTTGCAACTTTTCTGTCAATCCCAAATTATTCCAAACTTTTAAAAATGTATTAAAAAATAGCTTCATTGGTTCTCAATTTCAAATACAGTTTTACATAAGAACTACTATAAAACCTTTTTCTAAATATACATTTCAGGGCCACATCCTTGGAGATACTGATTCTGTAGGTCTGAGTGGGGTTCAAGAAGCTGTATTTTTAAGAAGCTCTTGCAAAGATTCTGGTATGTTGCAGGTTTGAGAATGACTGGCCAACAGAACTAAACCGTAGATTGCATACAAGCGCCAGAACTGGGCCAATTTGTGCCATTAAATGTTTATATTCTTCCCTCACAACCAGAAAATAATTTCATCTTTGCTTAGCTCACCTGGCTTTCCAAGACCCTCAGATTTACTTCAGGTTTGTTGATTCTCTCTCTCCCCCCACCCTCCCCCCACCTCTCTCCTTTCCCTTCTCTCCTCTCTCTCCTCTTTCTTTGTCCAAGGAAACAGGTTACAATGTAAAGATCCCTAGGTGTAGTGTGAGTCTAATTCTAAGCTTCTCTCTTCCCTAATGAGAAATGAGTATATCTAATGGCAGCCTAGGTTAAACAGAGTAGTTCTTTACAAATTAAAGAAAAAAAAAATATTTTTTTACTTCCTAGATTATGGATTAATCAGTACCATAGCATTGATAAGTATTGTCCATCTGACTGCTCTAATAAATAGCTAAGAACCAAAGTTAGTTGCTGTTTTCTTTTTAAAGATTTTATTTTTAAGTAATTTCTACACCCAACGTGGGCCTCGAATTTACAACCCTGAATTCAAGAGTTGCATGCTCTACTGCCTGAACCAGCCAGGCACCCCCCAATTTAGCTGCTCTTTAATTGGCATTCAGCCAATTGCTTCAGATTTAAGACAGTTTGTCATCCCTCCATAGATTATATAGTGTCTAGTTAAAAAAATGAATAAATAAAATAGCGAAAGCTCTCTGTGTATCTTTTTCACATTTAATTCTCAGAATAGTCTTGTGAAGTAGATGGTTGTTAACTCCATCTCACAGATGAGATGATTTAGGCATACAGAGCTTAAGTAATTTTCCCAAGATCATCTAGGCAAGAGCAGAGGGACCAGGTTTATAACCTGGGACCTCTGTCACCCAGTACAATGTACTACTGACCTATAGAAATATGCTTGACAAAACTATAAAGTAGTGAATTAGAACTTGTTATCTGAGTTGAGTCCAGATGATGTGTGAGGCTAAAAAGGTAAAATTGTGTGCATGGGCATATACCATGTATATAACATTTAGCTTAGATGCATATTATATTCTTCCCTAGCTTATAATGTTTCATAAAGGAGGACAAATGTTTTGTGTGTATGTGTGCATATGTGATTTTTCGGTCAAGCTCTTAGCATGCTACATTTTGATTCTTACTCACTAGACAGATTTCCTGGATCTGAGAAATTCCCCAAGGATAGAAAAATCTGGGATCCAAAGCACTCTGCTTTGACAGCATAGGTGTGTGGTAGGAGAACATCATGAGACAAGGGCAGAAACTTTTTATTTTATTTTATTATTTTTTAAGATTTTATTTATTTATTTGACAGAGAGAGACACAGCGAGAGAGGGAACACAAGCAGGGGGAGTGGGAGAGGGAGAAACAGGCCTCCCGCGGAGTAGGGAGCCCGATGTGGGGCTCGATCCCAGGACCCTGGGACCATGACCTGAGCTGAAGGCAGACGCTGAACGACTGAGCCACCCAGGCACCCCAGAAACTTTCTTTTAAAGCACGAAGAAGGTTAGGTAGAAAACATTCCATTCGGACATCATCTAATCCCAGGTCTCTACAAAATGACTGAATATGTTTGCTTGTAATGTGTTCTCAGGAAATTTCCCTGAACAAGTAAATGAAACAAGCCCGTGTTGTCGTTCCTGAAAATCTCCAGTCTATTACAATGAGGAGAGCACCTGTTTTAAAATAGTCTGGGTGATAAATCACAGAAGGTTGCATTAATCAAGGCAGCCTAAAGCTGATAAGTGCAATTATGGGTTTGTCACCCTAGGGAAATATCTTGATCAAGGCTCCTCGAACCCAGTATAAACCCTCAAATTTTTGCCCCAAGACTGCTGTACCTAATGTGGGGACTTAGCACATCTTTTCCGTAGGGTATTGAAGGCCTTCTGGCAGGGCCTTATCCAATATCCACAGTAATGAAACCTTGTTCTGGTGAGATCTATTAATGGCGTGATGATGGAATACCTCTACTACCAATTGGCAGCAGTCGTCACACATCACAAGTAAAAAGAAACGAAAACAAAAACCAAACTGAGTCTTGTTCTCTCCTATGCCCACGTGTTATAGAATTTTAAAAGGAATGAGTGGAAACTAGCTGTATCTAACCATTCAGAGAGATGCCTTTACTTGCTTAGGTTGATATTTTTTTAAATGTTATAAAATAGATGTTTAAGGCAATGGTATCATAATTCAAAAAAAGTATGAACAAATAGATTTAGGACCAAAATGTAAATAATTAAGCCATCATTGTTGAATTTTATTTTAAAATTATGCATTTATTGATAATTGATATCAATTATTAGCTATGATCTTATTATGAAAAATATTTTATTTTTCCTATATCAACAAAATGAGAGAAATCTGTTTGGCTGCTAAAATACCCAGAGCTCTTAAATTCTGATATTAATCATCTAATTTCATTTCAAGAGCTATGGCCAGTCCCCCTTGCTCCAAAGTTTACTCTTCACATTATGCTCTGTACTGTGTTCACTCCTTCTGGTATGAGACCATATATCACCAACTGCTTCTCCCACATTTTTGTCTCATCATCATAGATTATATCTGGTATTGTTGAGTAACACTATGTATGCGTACAAAATGCATACAATTAGCCTCTAATAGCTAAGTCTCTATGGGACAGTTGTTACCACACTTTTTTGTATTTTCATAGTTCTTTCTTATTCCATGTTACACTTAATTTATGTTTGATAAATGACAAAGCCTGAAATAAAATTGGTACCAGTTGTGTTTTTGAGATACTATTGGATCTTAAATTGTAAGATTCCATAAAGAGATGCCAGTGTGTTTATGAATTTAGTGTACAACAAAAGTTAAAACTTCAATTTGGCAGGAAAGAATGATTTATTTAATAAACAATGCCAGCAACTTACTATCCAACTAGAAAACAAGTAAAATTTGTTCCCTATGATATACAATTTTTTAAAATTCTAGATTCAGTTTAAGGTCTAAATGTGAAAAATAAAGCAACAATAATCTTAAAATACTATCTAGATGATAAAACTGACAACATAGGAGCAGAGAAAGCTTTTTAACCAAGTTGGAAGACACAGAAACTTTAAAAAGGAAAGACAGACTTATTTGACTAAATTAAGTTTTGAATTTCTGCCAGGCTCCACAAAAACGGTAGATAAATGATAAGCTTTTGTAAAAAAAACAAAACAAAACAAAGACATATCTTTATTGAACAGAGGGTTGATCTCCGTCCGGAACATACAAAAATTCTTATAGAACAAGATGAAGAACAATTTCATAGAAAATGAGCAAAGACTAAATCCATGTGGCCAAAAATTTGTGAAAAGATGTCCAGATACACTCATAGCAAGGAACATGCAAATTAAGGTAACAGTGAGGTATCACTTTACTCCCATCCATCGGGCAAAACTTAAGAACTATTGCTACCAGGAATGCAGAGGAAAGGGTACTTTCATACATTGTAGCTGATTCTGTGAAGGCTACAGCCTTCTTGGAAAACCATCTGACAATATCTATTAAAATTACTACTACACAGACTGTATCTTAGCAATTCAATTCCTCGAATCGCTTTCATAGAAATAAAAACACCAGCAAATAAAAATGCACATACATAGATGGTTGTTACTGCATTGATAAATATCATGAAACCAACAAAAATAATGAATCAGAGAGTAAGCTAGTTAACTTGGAGGGGTTTGCCTTAGGAATTGTTGAATGAGAAAAGCAAGATGGAGAAAAGGTAGGCATAATATGATCTTTTTTTGTAAAAGAAGGACATGCCTTCCTTTATTTATAGGTATTATATAATGGTAGGTATGAATATTCATGCATGTGTATATTTCATATAATTAAATGAACATGGACAAAAGTGTAGAAGGATATTTACCACATTGTTAATATGGGACCTTGTTCCCTGGGGAGAAGATGAGAAGGAAAAGAGGGAGAGAGGAATATCAAAAGAGTGTACTTCAAAAAGCCAAACACCTGAGGTGCTTGGGTGGCTCAGTCTTTCAGCGTCTGCCTTCGGCTCAGGTCATGATCCCAGGGTCCTGGGATCGAGCCCCGCATCGGGCTCCCTGCTCTGCAGGGAAGCCTGCTTCTCCTTCTCCCACTCCCCCTGCTTGTGTGCCCTCTCTGGCTGTCTCTCTCTATGTCAAATAAATAAAATCTAAAAGAAAAAAAAAAAAAAGCCAACCACCTATTTCCAATGCTGGAGAGTGAACATGGAGTTAGTTGGTGAAGAGAGGTGACTTGTGGTGCCTCAATGAGGAGGATTTCATATGTAAAATTACACATACATGCATATTTTTAGAAATTCTTTTAATGTAATAAAATAGAATGAATTTTGTCATTATGTAGAGTATCTCAGTGTCTTCTTGGTTTCATTAACTGCTCACATTAGGGTAATTAGTCCATCCATCTCCTGAATAAGAATAAAGAAAAGCTAGGACTTCAGCCTGATAACTGATTTTTTTTAAAAATACATAAAAGGAAAGGTGTCCTGAACAGAAACTCCCTGGAGACAGCATGATACAGTGGAAATACACTAGCCTTTGAAGTCAGACTTCCTGAGGCTCTAACTAAACCCTGCCTAGTCATTAATCAGTTGTGTGACCTTGGACCATTGCTGTATGTTTCTTGCCCTCAGTTTATTCAGCTATAAAATGGGAGAAGGCATAACCTGTGTGGATGGTCTGTGCTAGAGACTGAATTATATAATGTATTTGAGTGTGCCTAGCAAAGTGCTTGACACATTGCAGGACTCAGTTGGTTACATGGAAAATAAATCAACATAAACTAAAGGCTTGAATACACTGGGAGCCAGAAAAATCATGTAGCAGTGCTGACTTTAATGGATATTTTTGATGTGGAAGTCATTTGAAAAATGATTATGCACAATTAGTCGCCTTCATTTCCTGTAACACCAAGGTGCAATAAATAATCTTGGAATTGTCTGCACAGGATTCGGGTTTGCACAGTGGGATCTCTGCTTGCCTTGGCTGGCTTGCGCGGCCTGTTCCAAGTTGTTTTTATATATTGTACAGATGGATCATGCTTTCAGATACACCAAGTTGTCCTCTACAAAGGAAGAATTTATGAAGTCCTGTGGTTTTCATTTCATGAAAAGTGGATGTAATATTTTTTAGATCATTCAGCTAAGATTATAGGTACTTTTCCCTAATAGAATTTTCTTCTGATGTATTGGCCTCATTTTTAAGAAAATAGGTTTACTTGTACACTAAATCCATCCAAACTGGAGGTCTGGCTAGGTAGGAACCAGATAAATAAGATAGCACTGAATTTTGTAGATATTTTTGATATAGCAAGCTCTATGGAATGTGATTATGCACAATTCACTTTTGAAAGAAAACTTTCACATTGAATTAAGCTGCAAAATATGAAAACTGACATTTGTGGGCATTTAAAAATATTGTGAAGTTTTCTGAACACTGGAAGAAATTTGGTGGAGTTCTACGCATGTAGCTTATTTGATTTTTTTTCTAATATATTTAAAGATCTTGCTATAATTCATAATCCCAGAAATCTTTCTGGTGTTCAGTTTTTCCATTTACAAAATACAACCTCTTGTGAATCTTTTGAAGGAATTTTAACAGTGATCCTCAGTGGATCCTCAGATCCATTTTAAATCATCAGTTAATCCAGTATCTTTGGTTTTTCCACTGGTTTTTCCCTCCTCTGTTAGAATGTCCCATCTGGAAAAGCTCCTTTTTCATATTTTTCTAATAGCATTACATTGTTTTAAAAATCTTTACACGTCTCCTCTAGAGCAATATTTACTGAGCTAGTACTTTATGAGGCAAGATCTAAAACAAATATCTTTTATCCAAACTAACCCTGGCAATTCATGAACTCGTTTTTTAGTTATTTTTCTCTGGTCATTATGCCATTTTTAGTTAAAAAAAAAAAAAAAAGAAAGTCTACTCTGAATGGCCAAAAGACCTTATGTGGACAACACAGGCTGATTAGCTTAGGTGAAGATTATATTGCTTGCTATAAACAAAAGAGCCCATATTTACTCCTGTACCATATATGCTTGTTTTTGCACATCAAGCTCTTGACAGGTGTTTTGGTTCTATTAATTGGCTCCCATAATTGCTTTAAAAAAGCAGCAGTAAAATTCTGACTTTAAGAATAAGATTCAAGTGTTGCTATATCTTTTATCATTTGTGTGAATTGCTTCATATGTTCTTCAACTTAAAACAGAAATACTTCCTTCTTGTAACTGTTGAAACAATATGCAACAAAGATGTGATAAAAATGCCAGTTATCATACATTCTTTTCATTCCTATTCTCATAAATTGCTAATTTTGTTTTTCTATTTTTTCACACAAATGAATACAAGTACATAAATGCAAAAAAAATGTAGTTTTGGTTGGTTGATTATTTTATTATCAGAACAGTGGCATAATCTATGCATTTCCTTTTAGCTTGCTTTTGCTTTTGTTCACTTAATATATCATCGGTAACCCTATACATGAATAGGTATTCATCTATGTTTTTTTTCTACCTCGATACACACAAATTTGTACAGAAACAAGAATAAATAATACAAGCTGGCTTGATATTTTTTATAGTAACATTTTCTTCTTTTTGTGTTTAGATGTATGTCCCTTACCTTGTAAATCAACCTAACAGATTCTTCTCCCTTGATCTTTAAGCAAATTCTGCCTCTAGATTTTTTGATCCCCTTCTGGGACTGATGGGCACACCTCACATTTGAGCAGTCATAACAAAAATTCCTTACCAGTTTTAACAATTCTTCACTGCCTGAATTCAGACAGTAATTAAATCACCCAAGAAATGAAACCATCTCCTTCAGATTTTAATATGACCAACCTGTTATTCTTCAGATTATGTAGGTGCTTGATGAAAATCTCAAAGGTGAAACCTGAGTGAGCTATTAAGATAGCAAGAAGATTTGATAGCTTAAATCCCCATATACTTCTCAGGCTGCTTGACATGGAGGCCATGGTCTATGAGTTTTCCCCAAGGAATGTCATGCTTGTGAATTATACATAGGGTCAGCTCAGATCGGTGAAAAGTTAACCTATGGGAATACCAACCCTAAGAAAATGGTTTACCTCACGAAATATTTATATTCTCTTTGAGTATTCTAAACATTTTTTCTCAGGTCTTGTCTCTCATCTTCACCTATGCTAAATCTAGGCATCTGTAATTGTGACAATACTGTGATGTACTGCTCAGAAGCCCCTTCAGAAAAGAGGGACTTGTCACCCAGCTGCTAGGAGTACTGCCCTAGCAGTCAGCCCTCTTCAGGAATTGTCTCAGCCAAGACAGCCACCTTGCCCCATGGTCACACCTCTTATAAATTTAAAGGCCCATCTTTCTAGCCTTGACTCAGGATAGTTCTGAGGAGAACATCCATTCTTTAGAACTTCCCATGGGTCAGCTGGAGCTTCCAGTGAGACTACCTTGCACCTCAAACTCTCCAGATGCCCAATCTTGCTTCCTCCCTGAACTACCACCCGAAACATTCTTATATATAAAACTGACTTCATCTTGTTCCCCAAACTGCCTCTTCCTTGATCTTTTAAGAGAAACATCATTTTCTTTAAACTTGAAATCTCTTGATCACCTTCAAGATTGGCCCTTCCTCCACACTCGGTTAACATGTCATTCTTGTATGTTCCTTCACAGGGTCTCTCATGGTTGTGCTTCCTTTCTTTTCCTCAGTTTAGATTTTCATTGCTACACATACGCAATTTTGATAATCAGCTTCCCTATCTCCAGCTCTGTCCTTTCCATCTGTTTTGCACTCCACAACCAAGCTCTCTTCCTAAACCAATTTCTAATTATGTAACATAATGTACTTGAGCAAAGCCATCAGGCTGGTTATTAGTGCTCTTCACCAGTATTTCCGGTACTTCAGACAGTAGGATTGCCCTTCTCAACTTTTGTGAAATTAGACCTGACTATATGACCAATGAAATGATGGTAGAATAGATGTCACTTCTAAGGGGAAGCTGTAGAGCCTATGTGTGTGTGCATAGCTTTTTTCTTGTCCCCCTTCCATGTGACATTTTAGATGCCAGAGACCTTTCAGATGGTTAACACTTATCCCTGGGTGAGGAACCACAAAGGAAACCCCTCATCAACTCAAGGTGAACGTGTAGCAGGAACCGGAGTTCAACTTTTTTTTAAGCAATTAAGATTTTTGTTTTCAACCTCAGCATAATTTAGTCTATCTTGTGTCATTTCTAATTGGCAATCAGCATAAAATCAAATTTCTTGAGCCTTTCCTTCAAAACGCTCCTCTACCTGGTCCAAACCCAACTTCACAAGCCTGACTCCCACTCTTTTCTTCAACAAACCTCCAGCTCTGGCTAATCTGATCTCCTTGTTGTTTCTCTCTATAACTTACTCCAGAGTTAGTTTTGATCATTTGTTCTACTGCTTGGAATTCCCAATCCATTTTCCTCTCCTATTCAAATTATTTGCTGCCTCCAAACCAAACTTTATCCTGCCTTCTCCATGAAGCCTTCCCCACCCCCACCCCGACCACCCCCAACCACCCCAAGGTCATGCAGCCTTTTGAAGTCATATGACATTGTGTGAACTATTCACGTTACTAAATGCCTATCTCTAAGCGGAGAATAGAACATTTTGATTCACCCTCCCCTTGCCCTCAAAAAACACTACTACATTATTCTGAAATACAGTTTTTGAAGTATCTGAATCATTTTATCACCATTCACTAGGAAATTATCTATCTCAGAGTATCTCATGAGAGACAATAAATGACCACCACGTAAATGTATCATATCAATAAAACCAGCTAAATGATGTGTAATTACTGTGATATATGTGGTACATTTTTAGCATTTACTATAGGTAGCAAATTATTTCTTCAGAATAACGAGTTTGCTTCTTACTTACTTTTCATTTCCATTAAAAGTTTTTAAAATCTATGCCATTTAATAATTTTTTTATCCCATCTGTGTAGGCAGTCGTATTGATTTTTATTTTCTGTGTGTAGGCAAAACCTTAGGTAACCTCACAGATTGTGAATTTTAAAAAACTTACATATCTGATTCCAATCAACTTTATTTTAAACAGGGAGGGCATCATGGATATGTTCTAATAAAATATAAAGTTTGTTAAATAATTTTAAAATCATTATATATAAGGAATGCCTTTATATATTAAATAATAATCTTTGAATTAGTTTTGTATATATGTGTGTGTGTGTGTGAGAGAGAGAAAGAGAGAGAGAGAGAGAGAGAAGGAGGAAGCAGTAAGTTCTGTTTTCTGCTCCAAGTATTTTCCTTGTTTGATACACTTGGAATAAATTCTTATGGTCATTAATTTTAATTGAAAATAATGCACATAGAGTTTTTATTCTCAGATATTGACATTGTTTTGTTTTTAACTTTCCTTAAATTGCTAAAAGTGCTTTGTTTTAGACCATTCTAATATTCGTTCAACAAACATTTATTGAGAACTAATTACGTGCCACTTACTGTGCAAATCACTAGATATGTAACGATGAAAAAAACAGTCTTTGGCTTCAAACTGCTCAAAAGTTAATGAAATCATTAGTGACTGCAGTAACTATACCCTTTACTCCAATCATCACATGATTTCAGGAGTACTTTCCAAGCTTAGAAAATTTCCTGTAATTCTATGAAGGACAACTCTACCTTTGCCTCTTTAGACAACTATGGCATAATACAAGCAGTACTGAACTTGGAATAAAGAGATTTAAATTTGCATTCTGGTTTTTAGCTACTCGTTAATCTGTCACCTTTACAAAGCAATTAAATTTTCAGAGTAATTTTCACTCCTAAAATCAATGTGATATCTATCTCATAGGCTATATAGAAGATTAGAAGTTAAGAGTTATGAAATAACGTATGTGTATAATTTCAAAGTTTCTGATAATCTCCATGCTAAGTGGCTGCTTTCTCTCTTGAGTTCTATAGAGGAATAATCACACTAGGTCAATTTCACTGCCTGAATTTTGTAGCTGAAATTTATCACCTTTATCATCATCATTACCATCATCATCCTAGTTACAATTTTGGCATGACTTCCTCTTCTTTTTTTTTTTTAATTTTATTTTAATACCATGCGGTGGGCTAGACTGTATATTTAGTGTTTCTCAACCTTAAATGCACGTTAGAATCACATGGGTAGCTTTAAAAAAAAAAAAAAGTGCAGGTTCTATTCCAGACCAATTACATCAGAATCTCTGGGGGAGGGACTCAGGCACCAGTACTTTCTAAAGCTCTCCAGGTGATTCCAATTAGGTTGAGAGCAAATACTTTGATTAATTATCTCATTAAATCTTTCTGAAAACCCTAAAAGTAGATTTGTTCATTTTCATTTTTTTTACAGAGGAAACTTAGGCTTGGCAAAATCAAAGATTTTATTCATTGCACATACCCAGTCAGTGGCAGATTTTGGATTCAAACCCAGATCTGTTTGGTTTCAGAGTCCATGTTCTTTTTCCTAAGTTCTTAATTATATAATGTCACTTCTGTTTTGCCCATACATCAGAATGGAAGATCAAAGATAAGAGGATTCTGAGCTCAGTTTTGTTCCACTTTTTTAGGATTTCCACTTCTCACTCTTTTCTATAGATAGGGATTAACAATTTAACTTAATTGAGGTTTTAGGAAAATTTAGGAATGAATATGTTCCTATTCCAGCTAACAGAGCAAGGAGCCTTATTCTTTGGTATAAATAATATGTATGATAATTAAATGCAGTGTGTGGACAGAGGTAAGAAAGAATGGAATGGAAGTTTAATAATTGTTTTTAGAAAGCAAGTAAAAATGCTGCAATATATTTTCCTGCAATATATTTTTTCCCATTTCTTTTACCTTTAAACTTTATATGTTATTTTGTGTTTGGTTGGAATCTTGTAAATAGAAATGGCATAAAGTTGAATTTCCTATCTGTGAGTCTTTGACTTTTTTTTTTTTTTTGAGTCTTAGTCTTTTAATAGCTAAATTTAACCCAGGCACATTTATTGTGCTTACTAATATATTTGGGTGTATTTCTGACATATTATTTTGTGTTTTCTAATTATTGTTCCCCATCTTTTTATTGTTGTTGTTGTTGTTGTTTTCTACCTTCTTTTGTATTTTTCAAGTTTTATTTCTTCCATATTTTTTTTTACAGTTTTGAAAATTACACTAGTTATGGTTCTTATATGCAAACAACAGAAACAAATTCTACTTGATCTGAGCAGAAAATGCATTGAATAAAAAAATACTGAGTATCTAATGAATTTAGCTGACGGGATTATGTACAGTGGAGTAAACTGTTAAATAGTTTCTTTCTAATGGCCTGTAAACTTGAAGTAATTGACAATACATACAATAAAATCCATTCTAATGAATTATCTGTAAAAGAGTCGCTGGGGCTCGTCAGTGGCTCAGTCAGTTGACAACCCACTGTTGATTTCAGCTCAGGTCATGATCGCGGGGTTGTTCAGCTGGGAGTCTTCTTGAGGTTCTCTCATTCTCCCTCTGCCCCTTCCCCTGCTAGTGCATGAGCTCTCTCTCTCTCTAAAATAAAAAAATAAATCTTAAAAAAAAAAAGAGTGCCATGTGTTTCTGTTTATGACTGTCAACCCAGATTAATTAGTGATAGTGCCTCAATTTATTACATCAATTTTAAAAAATAATGAATAGGCTTCAGGATGGTTGTTACCTGGTTTGAGGTGATAGGTTGGTAGTAAAGGGAACTGTAAAGTTAGATATAGCTTATGTAGGTCATAGCTTTTGTTTTGGAGTGGTGGGTTTCCAGGTGGTTATTACATTACCAAAAATGAATAAATAGACAAAAGGAAAAAAATAGGACATGTTATAGGTTGGTAAGAATCAAGGATCATGAGTAATCCAATTTTTTTTACTTGTAGTTTAAGAAGAAAATTAAAGTTAAACCAAAAAGAAACTAGTATCTCTGGACTATGTGAGAAACAGAGATTATGAGTAATTTATTATCTAATTCAAATTAAATTTACTTTCTTTTGTCAGTGATTAAGTAATTCATATTTTTTGAGAAAATCAGACCTCAGCAGTTCACCCCATTGTACATAGTCAATCTTGTCAAATAATTTATTCCTCTGTTTTTGGATCAGAAAATATGCCCATTGTAACTACATTTAACAATAGCTTAGCTTAGCATTGAGTTTCAACATTTATGCCATTATAGAGTTTTCTAAAGTTGAACACTGCCTGGGTCCTGACATGGCTATTGCCCCACCAGGCCTCCTGAGCTGCATATAATTCCTGTGCTTTTCTGACTGGATTTCACTCCAAAGTCTGACTGACACTCTATATTTCTACTCTCTCACATTTGCCCGACTAAGTCCTTTGTATCTGGTCATTTTCAACTTAGATGTCACCTGGGAAACCTTTCCTGACCTCCCTACCATCCCCTCTGCTTGGGCTAAATTTATCTCTCTGTGCTCCAATATCTCTATGTTGTAGAATCTACAGGATTAAATGTTTGAGGGAGCTTCCTCCATTGGACTACAAGCTCTGGAAGGGCAAAACACTATGCTTTATTCACTTTATCTCCATAATTTGACTCCATAGAAAATATCTATGTTTTCTTTATTTATAAATGCATTTCTTTGTGTGCAACTTATGAGTCAAATAGAAAGAACACCCTGCTTCTTTATAGTTTTCTGCAACTAATTTTACAACTTAAAAAATATTCATATTCAGTTATATTTATTGGTTGGATGTTCAGTAAATGCTGTAAGTCACTTATGTTTCAGCAACTGCCTGCTAAACCCACCTTAGTCAGAGTTACACATGCTATCGCCATGGCTACTATTTTATCTGACAGCAAGACTACCCATCTGACTGGAAAGGAGCTCATTTTCCAATCAGACATAATGAACACTTAAGGAAGTGCTACACTTGAAAGAAAACATTGCTTCATGGAGTTTATGTCAACCCACTGACCATATGTAAATATTCACATAGACACTTTCTGCCTCTGTTGTCAATGAGTGAGCTTGTGCATAATATTTCCAGAGCTACACTTTAGAATTGCTTTAAGATATTAGTTAGCAACAAAGCACACCCTGTTGTTAATTTAGCATATAATCAGTTTAAAATGACCAAAACTCCCAGAGAGAGCAGCTGTACCATGAGAAGTGATTGGTGATGGCATTCATCTCTCTTCTGTATTAGCACTGAAGATGAATGATGATAGTGTAAGAAATCCAGCAAATGAAAGACACTGTTAAAGAAAATTCTTGAGCCAGGACGCCTGAGTGACTCAGTTGGTTAAGTGTCCAACTCCTGATTTCACCTCAGGTCATGATCTCAGGGTCCTGGGATCAACAACCCCCACCCCCAGGGGGGCAGGCTCTGTGCTCAGCAGGGAACCCACTTGAGATTCTCTCTTTCTCTCTCTCTGCCCCTCCCTTGCTGCATGTGCTTGCACTCTCTCTCCCTCTCTAAAATAAATAAAAAATAAATCTTTTTTTTTAAAAGAAAAAATCTTGAACCCATTTCTCCTATTTTCTCAAACATAGTTTATTCTCTGTTAATAAATATACCTTGGACAGATGTGTAGTTAGTGAAAGGGAAATGGGATTTAAATTAAATGAGGAAAGTTTAAATCCTGGCTTCAGCTTCTCATTTGATCAAATTACTTAACTTTTATGAACCTCAGTTTTCCTATCTGTAAAATGGAAAAAATGGTACACTGAAGATTATTGTGAAGGCTACAAAATAACGCACTTGATCAAGTACTGGGCATAGAATTAATGCTCAAAGATTAGTTGCCATTTGACACAATAGGAAGAGAAAACCAATTACCTAAATCATTGCATTTTTCTCTTTTCCTTTCTTCATTGGATGAGTTTTGGTTTTGGAGCTTGATTATATACATCTCATTTCACAATGAGTACTTGTGAGTATTCATGAAACTCTTGGTAGACCATCACTCTCAAATAGTGAAAATAGCCTTTGTGTGACATCGGTGTTTTCTGATTTCCTCTAACAGCTGGGGCTTATAACTGTTCCGATTGTAAGCAGTCTGCTCATTTTATGTAGAAGATTACACAACCAGTAAAAACAAGGTAATCTGAGGGTAAAGACGTTCTTTAATACCTTGAGTATACAGGTTGTCAAGTGAAAGAAATCCTTCTTTATTCAGAATTGGGCCCATCAAAACACTGTACACAATAAACAATTCTAGAATCAATCTACATTGTTTACACTGCTTTAGATATACATCTTTATTTCTGAGGCTAGTGGTGAAACTTCTGATCTGTGCTCACTGTGCATATGATAGAGGCAGTGATGGGGAGCAGACTGGCTGCTGGTGTGTGTCCTACCCTGGTCCAGGAGATGTGCTTGTTTCTTTATGCAGATCTGTACTCTTTCCCCAAGGCTAGAATTTCCAACCAAAAATAATCCTTTAGGTTTTGTTTATCTCCGATCTAATTACTTCAAATATGTAGGTGTTTTGTTTTTTTTTAAGAAAAAACTTTCTTCCTGATCCTGAATGAGGATTTAGTTAAATGCCTGTTTAAGAATTGATGAGTAATTTAAAGGATTTAGGAGAACATTCTGTGCTATTATATGCAAATACATGCCATGCATGGCTCCCTATGTCATTAACCTGGCAGTCATTTCATGCATGACTCCCCATCTTATTAAGCTAGCAGTATGGAATATTTGATTTACTAAACTGGTATGAACTACTTAGTGTGCTAATATAGGAATATAACTTCTAAATTTCTTTGGAATAACTATCTTCAAAACAGATTCTTGAAGACGATAACATTATTTTGACAGCTGTGCTCAGTTTCTAAAAGTCTATTTTGGGAAGCTTCTTATAGCTGTTGGAAATGTACCTGTGTGATTTGAATGAACCATACAATAATTGAAAATGAAAACCATCATAGCAATAAGAGCCCTTAGAATTCTGTAGCAAGTGATTCGACAACACAGGTAAATAAATTTGGTAGAAATGTTTGTTTCTAGACAGGATGTTTAACAATGTATGGTTGCCTGAGAGTCTGCCACTAGGCTCCCAGTTACCATGATGCTCTAAAAACTCTTTTTATAGCCAAGGCCCCCCTGGCTTTCCCGGCTTTCGTTGCCATAGCAGCATTCGTTGGCCATGGGATTTACAGGAAAAAAAAGAGGGGGGAGGGGGATTGCATATTTGTGAAGTTGGTGCAGTGCCAAATGTAGCAGGAATTATAAATGCAGGATGCTGGATTCTTCCTTTAGTGTCCATTTCAGCTGGCGCCTAATGTCACCCAGATAATCACAAACCACTCTGTCATCATTCAGACCAGCTGCATGAAATGAGACAAAGGGAAATTTAGCAGCAACGGAGGGAATGGTAATTTAAAAGGCTTTTAAGTGATGTTTTCTATGTTCCTCAATCAACAATATTTTAAAGCCTTTAATTTTTTTTTCCTACAGTAGGATTTCCTTGTTGTTGCTGGCTTGACTGGTGACATATTAGTACTCAGTTGGCCAAAAAAATGTCAGAGACTAGAAAGGAGGTCAAATAAATAAATCCAAAAAGGAGTAGAAAGGAAATATTTATAGTAACCTTCATTGTTGCTAGGTTTTTTTTACATTTAAATTATACAGGTAAATTTGCCTTTACCCTCTGCTTAAGATATAATTTTTGAACAACAAACATTCAATGTTTATCAGACATGCTTTTCAATAAACACTTTCAGATTTGTAATATGTTGATCGTTTCTTCAGTCATGACACGTATTTCAGAGTTCACAGGCAACAGGAAAAAAAATGTTCATGGGGGAAGAAAAGCAAGTGAATAATCCAGGGAAGTTGGTGAACTGTGACATGTGCAGGGCTCATGTGAGCCATGAATATGGAAGGGGAACTGGCTAGGCTGGGGGGGGTGGGGGTGGGGGGAGAGAATGTTGGGTGGGGAATTTGTCCGAGAGAGGGAATATACAATGTGTTTGCTTGCAGCAATTCCAGGATTCTGGCAAGCGCACTAGGACACACAAATGGATGAAGTGATCTCTTAAAATGGGAGTAGTTTATTGGTAGATGGTTGGAAATAAGCTATGAGAGGACCATTAATGTTTGGCTGAGTCTTTTCTTGGTTAAAAATACTTCTTTTTTATGAACTTTTCATCCCAAACTACATGTAAATAGTGCCTGCATATAAGGATAAATGATTTCATAAATCAAAGAGAATAGAGATCTCAGTCATCAACTCCCCATTATCTGGGAAATTGGTAAACCACAAAGATGGCATTACAAATCAATGGGGGAAAGGAAAGACTGTCCAATGATCAGTTTGGGGACAATATGGTTATCTATATGGGAAAAAAATTAAAAGAAGATTCATATGTCAGGTCATAGGAAAGAAATAGAAGTGACTAAAGATGGAAATTTGAGTAAAAGAATCTAAAATCTTTAAGAAAAACATAAAAGACTACTTTTATAATTTTAAGGGAGGTAATGGTTGTTTAAACAAGCCATGAAAGTACAAATTTTAAGGGCGAAATAACATAGTTTGACAAAAAAACAATATAAGCACAGTGAGAAGACAAGTTAAAGTTTAGGAGAAGATATTTTCAATTCAATAGCTGACCAAGGATTGTTTTGCAGAATAAAGAAAGCATTGCAATAAATTAATCAAGAAAAATATTTTTAAAAAAATCTCAATAGGCAAAAGCAGCTAAATAATATGAAGAGATCATTCACAGAGGTCATGGCAACGAACATATCAAGGTGATCAAATTCTTCAGCAAGAGAATGCAAAGGAAGTGAAAAAATAATAAAGCACTTTGTAGATATCCGATCAGCAAAAATTTAAAGTCTGACAATGCCAAGTACTGGTGTAGGTTTGGGAGAACAGTGCTCAGTACTGGTGGGAGCTTAAACTTTTATCAGTGCTTTGGAAAACAATTTTGCAAGGGATGGTGAAGTCTGAAACATGCCTCCTGTAGGACTGAGCAATTCTATATCTAGGTGAACACATGTAGACACCAAATAATACAGCATTAACTAAATTGGAAACAAATATATGATGGCATATTCATATTTTGGGATACTAAATGCCTATTAAAATGAATGAAATAAATGCAAGTTTCAATAGATGATGAAGAAAAGTAGAGTGGGAAAAGTAAGTTTCTGTATCAGACATAAAATATGGTACCATTTATGATACCACAAATACGCTGTTATGGTAATATAAAATAAGCTATTTATGGATACATGTCTATATAGCAAAAGCATGAAAACCTGAGTAGAAGGAATATACTCCCAATAAAGGAAAAACGGGTAAGGAATTAAGCAGAGGCAGAAAGAACAGACGAAGTGCTGGCTGATAGAAGAACGCTTCACTACATTTGGAGGGGTGTTGCCAAACAAAAACAAATTCAGACCAGAATCTGATGAGGTCCTGAGACTCAACAACAAATTTATAGGAAATACAGAGGACAGAGGAATATTTCAGACCTCAGAATGGTGTAATCAGTGAAATTCACACTACGGATCATTCTATAGATGACTCACTCCGTTTCTTCGACAACAACAAATTGCAAACCAAATTTGTAAGCCAAATAGAAGATATTTAAAAAGATACAAGGGAAAGCTGGAAGAGAGACGTAAAATTCCTATCAAGCAATGTCAATCTAAGGGCCTCATTTGGATCCCGATTCAAACACACTGTAAATTTACATTTATGAGACAATTGGAAATGCACATAGCGGCTGAATATCAATGTTATTTTAGGTGTGGTATTGGTCTATTTAGGACTATATAGTAAATAATTAAAGAAAACAGTGCAGAGTAAGCAGGGCAGTCCCAGTTCTTATTTTACTACAAATTAAGAGTAGGGGACAATCAGCTCTGAACACATCTCTGGAGTGGTCAGAAAAGGCTCGTTCATGTCTTCGTTCATTTAACAAATATGTAGAAAAGCTATCATATATCAGATAAGATACTCTAATGCACTGAAGATGTTAGTGAACTAAATAGAAGAATATTTCCACCCTCATAGTGTACACCCTATGAAGTTAAAAACGGACAGTAAACAAATAAACATGCAAATAAATATATCATTGGTAATAACTAGTAGACAGAAAAATAAAGCAGGCAGGGGATGACAGAGGGGAGGGTTATTATTTTATACTTGTCAGGGAAGGCCTCACTAATAAGACGCTATTTAAACTGAACGATCTGAAGGAAGTATCAACATGCTAAGAGCTGGGCGGTGGGGTGGGAGTGGAGCCTTCTAGGCAGAGGAGACCACAAATGTGAAGGATGAGAGATAAGAATCTAGCTGAGGGTGATCTGGAAAGAGTCAGTCAAGTGCAGCTGGAGTGCAGCAAGGGATGTAAAGAGTCAGGGATCACAGGGCGAGGTCATGTGGAGCCCTGTAGGCCGAAAGTAAAAACTGCATTTTGCTCTGAATCAGAGGTGGGGACCTAGTGGGAATTTTCAGCAGAGGTGTGAACACTCTGACTTAAATTTATAAGATTTACTCTTTTGTCAAAACGTGTGAGATTAGACCTTAAGGCAAGTGCAGAAGCACGAAAACCAGTCAGCCAATTATAACAATCCATTTGCCCGTTTCACTTCAGTGTCACAATCTCATAACCAAACTTCTGATTTTCTCCCCAGATTTCTAACTCCTGGAGTCTTCCCATTTATTTTACAGGACCAAACCCAAACTTCTTTTTCTTTCATACCCACATAAAATCCTTCAGATTTGGGGGGGCTACCTTCAAAGTATATTCAAAATGCAACTTGTTCCTTTTTATGATTATGGTAAAAATACATAACATAAAATTTACCATTTAACCATTTTTAAGTGCATTTTCAATGGCATTAAGTGCATTCATGTTCATCAAACCATCACCACCATCCATCCCCAAAATGTTTTCATCCTCCCCAACTGAAACTTGGAAATACTAAATGCTAACTCCTCATTCCCTCTCCCTGCTCAACCCTTGGCAACTGCTATGGTACTTTCTGTTTCTATGAATTTGACCACTCTAGGTACCTAATGTAAGTGGAATCATACAATAATTGTCCTTTATGACTGGCTTATTTCACTTAGCATTATGTCCTCAGTGTTCACCCATATCATAGCATGTGTCAGAATATCCCAGCTTTTCAAAGCTGAATAATATTCCATTTTCTGCATATACCATATTTTGTTTATCCATTCATCAATCGATGGACACTTGGTTTGCTTCCACCTTTTGGCTATTGTAAATAATGTTGCTATGAACATGGATGTACAAATATCTTTGTGAATCTCTGCTTTCAGTTCTTTGGGGTATATCTTGAGAAATGGGGTTACTTAGTAATTATATGCCATGAAAATGCAAAGGGATAGATTATTGGAAGAGAACCAAGAAAGAGTATTGTCCTGGGAGTGAAGTGAAGAAATGCTTCCAGAAATAGAAAGTGATAAACAGTACTACTAAAAGATCAGCTAAAATAAGAGCCAAGTCTTGCTCATTGGATTTATTGATGTGGGCGTCATTTGTGACTTTGACGAGAGATGTCTTGGGGGAGTAGTAGGAGTAAAATCCTGAGTGGCATGGCTTCAAGTCACCATGAAGTACAGATTGGTGATAAGAGGACCAGACAACTTATTTAAAGGGAAACAGAGATACGGGGATGACCTAGATCTTGATTGTGGAATAGGAGTTTTTAAGTGGTAATTGTTCAGGCAGGGAGGAGGGCAGGAGTGGACACAAGTATGTGATAAGCTGGAGTCTCAAGCATGTGTGGAGGGTGCTTAGAGAAGGAATGGAAATAGAGAAGAAGAGATACTCTAAACCTGTTGCTTCTGTGCCAAGTACTTTACCTATTTTAACTCATTTAACCCTCAAAAAAAACAAAAACACCCCCACAAGGTAGTATTATTATTCTAATTCCTAATTTGCAAGTGAAGAAACTGAGGGTAAAACGTTTAGATGATTTGCCCAAAGTCTTTGTTAATAAATGGCAGGGTAGAATTTAAACCAAGGCTGTCTAAACTTCAGACACTGAACGCGTAATCTGTATGCTATCCGGCTTCACAGTTAATGAATGCTAGACTAAGGGTACTCTAGGCAACTCTTCCATTTATTCACTCATTGAAGCAATATTATTGAGCCCTATTATGGGTCAGACATTGTTCTAGGTGCTGGAGAGACAGCATTAAACAAACCAATCTCTGCTTTCATAGATTATATTCTAAAAGATGACTGACAGTAAACAAATCAAGACATAACATATTGAGTTATGTTAAGGGCTATAAAGAAAAATAAATGGGGGATGGAGGGATGGAGGAGAGTCTGGTAAGAGTGTTTGGGTGATATTTGAGCAGAGTTGAATAAAGGGAGAGATGAGTACCGTGAAGATTTAGAAGAACATTTAGCTAAGAGCAAGCTGCGGGTGTGAAGGTGTGCAAGGAGTAGTCAGTGTGTCTGGAATAGAGTGGGTACAGGGAGGCCTGAAGGAAGTGAGTTCACAGAGAGTTGAGATGGGGAGAGGCAGGACACGACTGCAACATCAAGTAGATGGCTAAGGACTGACTATATAGTCACACAATGTACATGATTATATATATATATATATTTATATATTTATAGGTATATATATTTATATGTATATATATTACAATGTGTAACACATCATTGTATATCATCACAATAATAATGAGCTTAAGAAAAATTATTCTGGTGCTCTGTGAAGTTAGAATTTAAGCAAAAATATTTTGGAGGAGGTAGGTACAGTACTCAAGGGAAAAGTGGTTGGAGCCTTACCAGGATAATGACTAGAATGGAGAAAGGAAATAGATTTCACTCGGTTTTCCTCCCCCAGATCTCTGTGTCCCAATTACAGAGCTGTCTTTCAAGTTCTTGGCAGGTCCTGCTGCTTTTCTGCCTTGGACAATGCTTCATTCCATGCTATTTCCTTTTCCTTCATTTTTCCTCTTCACTTCCTCTAAAGCTGCCTTCTAGATTCCCAAGACTAAGTGGGGCATTGCCAATTATAGTATTATATAGTGTGGGGCACCCTTATTCCTTCTCAGTTGCACTCATCATGACTATAATTAATTATCTAATAATATTTCCCCCTACTGGACTGTGAGATCTCTAAGGGGGAAGGACTAGCTAAGTCTTGTTACCCCTCAGGCCCCAAACTTATTACATGTATAAAACTTTTTTAAAAAGTAGAATTAGATTTCTTCTTCCCAATACATATATTATTGTAGTTGAAGGGAAGAAATGATTATTCCATTTGGGGCTCTAAGTAGTTATCAAAATTTAAAATTGTTTTAAAAGACAAATACTTTATACTGTGTTCATTTAGTAAGTTGATAATTCTACATGAAGCCTCAACAGTCATTAGGTTGACTAATACAAGAATGTAGATTATCTCATATTTTACAATAAAAATAAAACGTCTCTGCACAATGTCCCCACATTATATTGTTTACAAATCCTAAGCAGGTAGAAAGGATGCAATTTAAAAATATGTTTTTCAAGGAAAACAAGGTCAGTGCACTGAAGTGTTGTTTTATTTTTAAGATTCCAAACTTGTGAAGAATCTATATTCCTAAAATTAGTAGCATCATATAATTAACTTGGTGGCATTCTGTGTTTTCATAAAGATTGGTGTGTTACTAAATTATACTGCATTATGTTTGGTTTCTTCAATCTCAGTATTGAAAATGTTAAAAAAATTCTAATTGCTTTTGTCAAAACAAGTTCACATCTTTACTATTCTGCATATAAGAGCTAACTGGAAACATTCATTAATCTAGCACTTTGGGATTTTAATTTCCAGATGGAATGATTAGCATTTCTGAGCTTTTTATATTCAAACCATAAAAATAAGCCCTTCTCAGGGGTCACTAGAGACAAATAATTTAGACCTAATATTTTGCTAAGTTAACACACTGTACTGTATCATTTAACTCATTCAGAATATTCACTCTGACTCCATATTAGTATTTTTCAGATTTTGCTTATAATACAAACCAACTTATTTGGACTAATGGTATCAATATGACGCATACTAGAGAGTTCCTTTGTATGTTTTAATTTTTTATGTATATGACTCCTGTGTTTTTCTGTTTATTAAAAAATTATTTTGTAAATTCATTATATGAAAATACTGGACACTACTGTGAGAAATGAATTGGAGTTCATTGCTGCAGTTATAATTTAGATAATTCTATTACTTTGTTAGTTATTTTATTCCCTTCTTTCCAGAGAGTAGTTTGAGGAAACACAAAATCAGATACACTCTCATATAATTAAAGAAATATTTAATATATTTTAAAAGTATTAGGTGGAAAAAAGCAGTAAGGATGACTTTGATACAAGAATACCCTCATTTTGTTCAGGGGATGCATTCATCGAAATGTGAGGAGTTATTGATTCAATTGTTCATGGGTTCTTGAACCACAGTCCTTATGGAAGCTTCCTACAAGCTCCTTTTCATTAAGTCTCCCTTTCTCCCACCTACATGGAACTAGTTTTAATTTTGTATACATCATTCATTTGCTTTGCTTTTTTTTAGTGATGTAACCTTATATAAATGTATTCCTAAAGTTGCTACTGTTTAGCTTTTCCTTTTTTAAAAAAAATAATAAAGATTTATTTACTTAATTGAGTGAGGAGTGTGGAGGGAAGGAGCAGAGAGAGCGAGAATCTCCAAGCAGACGCCTGACTGAGCATGGAGACTGACGTGGGGCTCGATCTCATGACCCTGAGATCAAGGCCCTGAGATCACAATCCCCTGAACAAAAAACCAAGAGTCAGACGCTTAACCAACTGAGCCACCTAGGCGCCCCATATTTAGCTTTTCCATTTTTGAATACTTATATTGGATCATACCGTATTTCTTGTCTGGGACTTGCTTTCCTCACACAATATTTATTGATATATACAGCTGTTGAATATTCTGTTGTATGAATCAACTACATTCATTTATCCATTCTAGTTTCTAACTTTTTTTGCTATTATGAACAATGTGGCTAAGAATGTCTTCTGATGTGCAAGCTTGCTAGGATACATACTTGAGAGTTCTAGATTACTAAGCTTTGGAGTATGGAATTGCCGAGTTATAGATGATGTGCCAGTTGAACTTTATTTAAGTGATAAGAAGTTATTTTCTAAAGTCATATCAGTTTACATTTTTATCACTTTTATTTCTGCAAATTCTTGCCAACATTTAGTATTGTCAGACTTTTACCTTTTTTAATCTAGCAAGTGTAAAATTGTGGTTTGCATTTCTTTTTAACTAATGAGGGTAAACATCTCTTAATAGGTTTATTGACTTTTTATTCTGTACATTAATATCATGACTTTAATAGGGAGCCTCAAAGATGATCTCTAGTGACTGGTTTTAATGCCTTTGTGTAATTTCTTCTTGAGTGAGGGCTAGGCCTAGTGATTTGCTTGTAATAAATAAAATGTGGGAAAAAAATGATGGATTTCAATTCTGAGATTAGGTTGCAAGTAGTCCATGGCTTCAGTCTTGCTTGCGCTGTCTGATTCTTTCACTCTCACTCTGAGTGAAGTCAGGAGCTGTGTTATGAACACCCACGGAGGGGCCCACATGTTAAGGAACTGAGGGAGGCCCCTAGTTAACAGGTGCAAGGAACTGATGCCCTCAGTCCAACAGACTGCCAAGAACTGAATCTTGCCAACAACGAAAACCATGTGAGTGAGCATGGAAGGAGCTCCTCCCTTAGCAGAGCCTTCATATGAAACTGTGGTACCTCCTGGCACCTTGGTTGCAGTCTTGTGAGAGACCTGGGTGAGAGGCACTGAGCCACACCTCACCTGGTTCCTGACCCCCAGAGACAGTGAAATAATAAATGTTCGTTGTTTTATAATTGCCAAATTTTAGGGTAATATTGTTATGCAGCAAAGGCAACACGGTGGCTTTGAGACTGTCATTTTCTTATGGCTTCATAGGAATTCTTTATATATCCTGAATATAATCATTGTCAGTTCTCTATGTTGCATTAAGTTTCTCCAAAATTGTAAACACATTTTCTGTTGTGTCTTTTGAAGAAAGACTTCTGATATAAGTCTCTCTTGTATCTATATGTATCCAAATATCCTTTTTATCCTTGGTGCTTTTGGGATAATAAGAAATCCTTTCCTAACTTGAAGTCCTGAAGATCCTCTTCTATATTCTCTTTTAATTTTTTTAAGATTTATTTATTTATTTGAGAGAGAGCGAGCACATGCACGTAGGGGGGAGGGGCAGAGGGAGAGAGAGAATCTTAAGCAGACTTTGTCCTGAGCAGGGATCCTGACTTGGGGCTTGATGACCTGAGCTGAAGCCAAGAGTCTGACACTCAACCAACTGTGCCACCCAGGCACCCCAATATTCTCTTTTTAAAACTATACAGATTTTCCTTTAATATTTAAGTTCTTTAATTCACTTGAAATTGATTTTCATGTACTATGTGAGGTAAGAACCATTTTAGTTCTTCCATTTGGGAAACTGCCATCCCCTCATTTATTGAATAGGCCCTTCCTTACTAATCTGCAATTCCCAAACTACCCTTTTTTATAAATGCACAGGCTTGTTTTGGGTCTTCTATTCTGTTCATTGCTTTATTTTCCTATTTCTGTGTCAACATCACAGAGTTTTTTTGTTTTTTTGTTTTTATTTTTTAACACCACAGAGTTTTAATTAGTATAATAACTTCATAGTAGGTCTTGATATCTGTTGGAGCAACTCCCCTATCTAGTTCTTCAAGAGTGTTTTGACTAAACCTATCTCTTTCCTTTATTGTATACAATTTAACAACAACTTGTCAGATTACATAAACAAAACTTTTTTTGTAATTTTTATTGAAATGCCATTGACTTTATAGATCAATTTGGGGAGAATTGAAATCTTTACGATAGTAAGAATTCCTGTTCATGAATATAGTGTAGCTCTGCATTTATTTAAGTTTTTTCTTCAGAAAAGGCAAATTTTTTTCTAAATCATGTGTAATCCTAAATTGTACCTTCTAACCACCTCTTGCTGTGTGGAATATAAGTGGCTTTGGCATATCCAGCAACTTTTCTAAACTCTTTAACTTAATCTAACAGTTGATCTGTAGAATCCTGACTTTCAGACAATCATTACATCTTGAAATAATGGCAGTTTTGTTTCTTTCTAATGTTTGTAATTTGATTTTCTTTTATTGTTTTATTGCACTTATACTAAGTATAGTGATGAATAGAAATAGGGGTAATAGGCATTCTTGACTTGTTCCTGATTTTTTAAAAGAAATTTTTTTTACTATTTCACTACTAGGAATGATATTTGCTATAGGGTTTGTAGGTACTTTGTTACATTAAGTTGGTAGGTACTTTTATATATAGTTTATTAAGAATTTTTATCATAGGGGAGCCTGGGTGGCTTGTAGTAACTGACTGAATGAGTATCAGTCTCAAATATGCCACTGAAGGTAAGGTTTTGGTTAGATAATCAATTTGTGCAATTATTGCCTTATAAAATGGAGGACAGAGTCTACTTAAACCTATGCAAATGACTCTATTGTCATTAAAGAAAGGACACCAGTAAAAGTTTCTGAATCTGGGGGTTCACTGAGAAGCAAATATCACTTCAAAATGTTTCATTTTAGTTTATGAAAGCAGTCTAATTATGTGTTAAACTAGTTTAAGAAGAGAAAGGATTTTCTCATATAGTCATAAAAAAGAGCACTAAAATAGCATTGACAATATTCTAAGCAAATAATGATGATAAAAATTTTCTAAGCAGTTCAGTGAGTGCTGCTTAATTAATTCTTATCTGATGAATATGGGTCAGCTGCCTGGTTTCATGAAGCCTTTTACCTCCGGACTAAAAAGAGTCCAGGAAATCCTGACTCAGTCTAATGGTATGGTCTGAAAGTTGCCTAAGTAATGTCAGCTGAGGAGTTTGTACCTAAAAGACTATTCTTTGAGGTGTCAATTGTTTAGAGTATCTTGTATAGTCCTTTCCAAGAGGCTCTCAGATTGCCTCTTTTTCTTTTTTCAAGTTTTCATTTAAACTCTAGTTAGTTAACATACAGTGTAATATTAGTTTTGAGGGTAGAATTTAGTGATTCATCACTTACATACAACACCCAGTGTTCATGACAAGTGCCCTCCTTATTACCCATCACCCATTTAACCCATCCCCCCACTCCCTCCCCTCCAGTAACCCTCAGTTTGTTCCCTATAGTTAAGAGTCTGTTTTATGGTTTGCCTCTCTCTTTTTTCCCCTATGTTCATCTGTTTTATTTCTTAAATTTCACCTATGAGTGAAATCACATAGTATTTGTCTTTCTCTGACTGACTTATTTTGCTTAGCATAATACACTCTAGCTCCATCCACATCATTGCAAATGACAAGATATTCATTCTTTTTTATGGCTGAGTAATACTCCATTGTGTGTGTGTGTGTGTGTGTATACCACACCTTCATTCATCAGTGGATGGAACTTGGGCTCTTTCCAAATTTGGCTATTGTTTTTTTCCCATAAATTGGCTATTGTTGATGATGCTGCTATAAACATTGGGATGCATATGTACCTTCAAATCAGTACTTTTGTATCCTTTGGCTAAATACCTAGTAGTGCAATTGCAGGATTGTAGTGTAGCTTTATTTTTAACTTTTTGAGGAACCTCCATGCTGTTTTCCAGAGTAGTCACTCTGTTTGCATTCTCACCAGTTTGCATTCTCACCAACAATGTAAGATGGTTCCCCTTTCTCTGCATCTTCATTAACACCTGTTGTTTCCTGTGTTGTTAATTTTAGCAATTCTAACAGGTGTGAGGTGATATCTCATTGTAGTTTTGATTTGTAGTTCCCTGATGATGAACATCTTTTCAAGTGTTTGTTAGCCATCTGTATGTCTTCTTTGGAAAAATGTCTATTCATGTCTTCTGCCCATTTCTCAACTGGATTATTTGTTTCTTGGGTGTTGAGTTTTATAAGTTCTTTATATATTTTGGATACTAACCCTTTATCAGATATGTTATTTGCAAATATCTTCTCCCATTTTGTAGGTTGCTTTTTAGTTTTGTTGATTATTTCCTTCGCTTGCAAAAGATTTTTATTTATTTTTATTCTTTAAAGATTTTATTTATTTGAGAGAGAATGAGAGAGAGAGAGAGAGAGAGAGAGCATGAGTGGGGTGAGGGGCAGAGGGAGAAGCAGTCTCCCTGACGAACAGGGAACCCAATGCGGAGCTCGATCGTGGGACTCTGGGATCATGATCTGAGCCAAAGGTAGACACCTAATGACTGAACCACCCAGGCACCCCAGAAGATTTTTATTTTGATGAAGTCCTAATAGTTTATTTTTGGTTTTGTTTCCCTTGCTTCCAGAGACATATCTGGTAAGAAGTTGCTGAGGCTGATGTCAAAAAAGTTACTGCCCATGTTTCCCTCTAGGATTTGGATAGTTTCCTATCTCACATTTAGGTCTTTCAACCACTTTGAATTTATTTTTGTGTAAGGTGGTGTAAGAAAGTGATGTAATAAAGTGGTCCAACTTCATTCTTTTACATGTTGCTACCCAGTTTTCCCAACACCATTTGTTGAAGAAACTGTCAGACTGCCCTTTTTGAAGACATAAACTCAGGTCTGTAATTTACAGTAGAATTTTCAAGCATGCATTGAGGAATATCAAAAGCTATCTAGATGATAAACAATCACTGTGGTTCTTTTATAGCTGTAACTAGTAATAGAATGGAGGGGAGTAATATTCTCTAACTGGGTATAATAAGTATGTATTTCATTAATATTTTGATCAGTCTTTCCCCTAAAGATAAAAACATAATGTTTAGAAAGAGCACTAAGAAAGCTCCTAGGCTTTCTTATAAAGCAAGGCAACTTAACCTTTAAGAGTGTCTCTTTTGGTTTAATAATTCTTCCCATAAAGCTTTTACATTGTGTGTCTAATTAAGAAATATGGTCTAAATTTAGGTTCAATCTTAGGAAAGCAAGTGAAAGTTATCAAAGGGCACATGAGCATTTGATTAAGATGAATAGATGAATTTAACACTAATCAAAGGTTTAGAAATGATATTTAAGTTAACACACTATAAATTACTATTGATTTAAAAAGTTCACTGGCATGATGATTTAATTTAATTAAATACAAACTTACAATGTTTTTTTATAACTTGAATATCATGTAAGAGTGTTGTCAGTGTATTGATCTATAAAACTGTATGAGTTTAGGATTTCCAGATTAACATCATCTATGTTATAAAAACCCAAGTAAAATAAAATGTATGTTTGTACAATACTTAACACTGATAAATCAGGGAAAAACATAGCTATTTATTTTAAAATAAATATTCTAAACTAGTCTCACTTCCAAAATGTTTCTGTGCTAACAATTTCTGTAAGAAGGATTTTTTAAAGTCCAGCTCATTTAAACTATTAGAAGTTTAGTTCTCTTATTTTCTGGGAATTTTAGAAATATTTTATTTATAAAAGTGCTTATTTATCTCTGTAAATCAATCCCAACAGAGTTATTTTAAGAAAGAATAAGATAATTCATTGAAAGCTTCCAGAAGTAGAAAAACAATGATATGTGAAAGCATTTAAATATAGACAAAGAGACACATAGGATACTGTAATTCATCTGTTATACAACCTCAGTTATAGGTTGACCTATAGCACAAACATAAAGACACATTGTTCCATACATCAAATGCTATTCTTCCCAACGAATAAAGAATTTTTAAATCAATTTGAACTCAAAATGGAAATTAACCAAGAAGACTAACAATGGGGATTTTCTTTTCTTTTATCTAACACAGAAAATAGATGTTTATCATCATTGAACAGTAATCACCAAATGGTTAGATCAGAGGTTGGCAAATCGTCTGTGAGCCAAATTGGCTTACTGCCTAATTTGGATGTTTCACATAGAATAGATTTTACATTTTTAAGTGGTTGAAAAAATCAAAATAATAATATTTTCTGACACATGAAAATTAAAAAAAAATTAGAACTGTAGTGCCCATAAATTAAGTTTTATTTAATGCAGTCATACATATTCATTTACTATGTTTGCTTTTACAGTAAAATGACAGGGTTGAGTGGTGGCAACAAAGACTATATGACTCTCAAAACCAAAAATATTTACTATCCAGCCTTTTGCAAAATTAGTTTGCCAACACCTGTGTAAGACTATAGAATAAATTCTCAATCATTGCTACCTCACCAGAGGAGAATAACTTACCAGTTTGTGCAAATCAGAAACAAAATCAAGACAAATTCAATGCAGGAACAGAAGACAGAAGCAAAATAAACAGTTAAAACTTCTACTGCTGCTTGGGATTCACTCTGAAAGTCAAGAAATGTGTTCTATGGCTTAGGCAGCCTATGAAGTTCCCTTTTCTGTTAAGTTCTGGTAAGTTCACTTTTCTCTGTTAGGTAAATTTATTGGACATCTCTGTGGATGACCTTCACACTGTTAGGTGATAATTTTTTAAAAAATAGAATGGATATAGATATGTTTCAAAAATCTTATTGAACTCAACCAGTAAGGCATAAAAACCAGTTCCCTATAGGATCATTTTACATTAACATTTCATGAGATTGATCTACAGCTATCTTTGTGTGTCTGTGGTGTGTGTGTGTGTGTGAAATCTTTATCAGATTTAGATGTCAATGTTCTATTTGATTCATGAAAATTCAGAAGTTTTCCTTTGTGCTCTGAAACAATTCAAGATTAGTATTTGTTTTGACATTAACAATATTAACATTACATAGTCTCCGAAGATTTTGTAGAATTCCCCTGTAAACTATCTGGGCTTGGTGATTTTATGTAAATAGTGCTTTAATAACTTTTTGCAACAGTGCCTATGGAAATTGGTCTATTTAAGCTTTCTATTTCTACTGTGGTCAATTTTATTGAATCACATTTTATAGAAAATTATCCATCATTTCATTTTGAGTTTCAAACTTATTTGCATTGAATTATAGAAATTAGTCATACACACATATATGTGTATGTGTGTATATGTATATATGTTTTGAAGATTATTTTCTACTGTTACTTCTTATTTTGTGTATTTGTGCTTGCTCTCATCTTTTCAAAATTAGGTTAGCTAATGACTTTTTTATTAGATATTTTCAAAAACCATCATTGTTATTCCTATTCTTTTTCTGAGTTCTATCTCATGAATCTCTGTTTTTATCCTTACAGTTTCCCCTTTTGTGTTTCTTTTATATACTTTTGTGTTCTTTTTCAAACTTTTGAGTTAGAAAATAATATATCATTTTTATGGATACACTTATGTAAGCCTGTGGATTTTCTTCAAATCACTACTTTTATTATATCATGGATTTTGATATGTAGTATTTCCATTATAAGTATGTTCTAGAAATTCTGTAATTTCAGGGTGTTTTTTTTTTCCCTTTTTTATCCAAGAGTTGTTTCATGGAGAGTGGGTTTTTGTTTTTTAATTCCAGATGAAAAAATAATGTTTTTTTGGATTTGAGGTATTTTGTTTGGTTGGTTTTAATTTCTGTTTTGTTGCATTGTAAGGAGAGAATCTTATTTGTATTGTTTCTATTTTATAGAGACCTCAGAAATCATGAAGCAGAGAATGCAAACCATGCTTATTATGCCTTATCTGAATTCCTGATCCACAGAATTCATGAGCATAATAAAACTGTTGTTTTACACTAGTAAGTTATGGAGTGGTTTGTTACTTTGTAATAGATAACTGGCACATGGCAGAATGTCAAAAAACCTTATGATTTTAAAGAATAAAATAAATTCATCATTGGATGTGACACTACAGGTCATAAAATCCAATCAACCCTCTGATGTTTGAATCACTTTTAAACAAAATTGCCAATCATTATTATCCAGATCCTATTTAGGTATCACCAATGATGGAAGTTTACTGATTATAAAAGCTTTCCATGATCAACCTAGAATTATTTTTCTTGCTGGGTTTAGCTAGTAGGATATGATATAAAAGAAAAAGAAAAAAGTAGAGAGACTGAGAACTCACCTACTGGTACAGACCAGACCCAGTTTTTCCAAAAGAGATAGTGTATGTAATTGTTTCTCTAGTTCAATTTTCTAATCTTTAATAGAGGCAGAGTAGGTGTAACAGCTTTTATAATTTCTGCTTTTATCTTCTGTTCTCTATAAAACAAAGAAAATTTTAAAATGGTACTTTGTTTAGTATTCAATTTATTACATAACTGGCTGTCAAACATTACTGGTCAGAACTGATTGATATTTTTCACTGTTATAGAAATATTTCTTTGACCAGAAAATATGTTAGGACTTATATGATGACTGTTCTTTTGCTTTAAATGAAGTGCAAAAGTGCCATCTGCCACTATTTCATGTGTCCATGGCTGGCTACTGACCTTGATGTCCAGAATATAAAATCTGTGAGCCATAGCTGTGCCTCTCTGGGGATCATCATTTATTCAGTGTGAAACTGGCTTTCTCTTTGCCATCTGACCTCAGGATAAGAAACTGTTTCAAATGTCCATCATTTAAAAATCTTGGTTGGTGTTGTGTTGTGGGCTGTTATAGCTCCAAATATCCTAAAATCTTTGGGCTCAGTCCCTGATTTCATTTCAACTCTCCATCCCTACAGCATTTAGAGCAATCATTAGAATGCACCCCCAAAGAGTTTATGAACTTAAGACCTTTGGAATCACTCTCAAATGCTCCTGGAATTGACCCAGGAGTAATGATTAAATTAGATCTGATCCTATGGACTACAACGACTCTGTTTTGTGAGAATTCTAATGCCATCCTGGACCAGAGACTTCTGTGAATCTGTATCACAGAAAAGATTCACAAAAACTGAGATGACATCTTAAGTTTGGAAACATTCAAATTATATCATCTGATATTGATAAATAAATTTTGGAGAATACATATTTTAAAATTATAATGGTTAATACCATTATTATTTAACCAATTTATTGCTGGTTTTGCCAAAGTAAAGAAAGAAAGGAAGCAACAATAAGAATATAATCATTGGGAAGGTGAAAAAAATTGCAAATTTTATCTAGAAAATCCAAGAGAAAATCTTAAAATAAGTAAGTTGAGTTTTAAAGCTTTTCTCTTTAAAACTTTTTTAAAAATATGCTATTCATAGCCAATAGGTAGACATAGGCAAAAATAAGTTTTAATTTAAAATAATATGTTTTAAAATATTCAGCAAGAGACCTTGGAACTACCTTGTTTGTGTAGGACTTATGTGACTACAACTGTAAAATTTTCTTGGGAGAGAATTATTGAAGAATTTGAGAAAATGGGAAAATGAATATTATATAATGTTGGCTGGGAAACTAGCATATATAGTATGATCTTAATTATGTTTACATTATGCCCATGCATAGAAATATGATGAAAAGGAAACATAGGAATTTAACATTGTTTTTTTCTGAGTTTTAAATTATTGTTATTGTTACTTTTCCCTCAAGGTTTTCCACAGTTTCAAAAATTTTTATCATAAGTATATATTTTATAATTTGAATACAATTTTTAAGTCATTAAAATTGTCTCTTAAGGTTTACTGAAATATATTTAACAATTTGAAAAATTGATAACTCTAAAATTAGTGAATAAGGTTGTGACCATCTTCTAAATACTATGAGTAAAGATTCATATATCCATATGATTTTTAAGAATTAGAAATGACTGTTCCTCAGTCCCATATTATTTTGAATATGATGAAGACATCATATTATTTCAACTTCAAATATTTCAGGATATGTTCCTAAGGAATCTTTTTTGAAACAAAACCACAATACCATTATCATAGCTGAAAGTTTAAGAATAATTTCTTAATATTAAGTATGTAGTCAGTATTCAAATTCACTAATTGTCTCATAATTTTTCATCATAGTTTGAGTCAATTCAAATAAAGTACACACATTTCAATGTTTGATATTACTCTTCACTCTCTGTTAATCTATAGGCTTCTCAATAACTTTTTTGGGCTTGAATTTTATTTGGGTCTTTTATTTTTAGACCCTCCCATGGGTCTTTTATTTTTAGACCCTCCCATGATCTGGATTGACAGGATTTTGCTCACTAAATTCTTGTGTGTCATTTAACATATTCCCTGTGTTTTCCATAAATTTCTAGTTAGATCTAGAGGCTTTATCAGTTTCACATTTGTTTTCATTTTTTTCTCTTTCTTTGTTTTTTTCTTTCTGATGTTGGTGACTATTTGTGGCTATTTTAAAATGTTAAATTTTTTTCATCCTCCCACCATTAAGGTGTGGGGTATATATGCTTTCCCCATGAATACTGGTTTATGAAACTGACTGGAAGCAAAGAGAACTAAGTTTTCTTTGTTTTGTTTTGTTTTGTTTTTTAAGATTTTATTTATTTATTTGAGAGAGAGAGAGGCAGAGCACAGAGGGAGCATGAGAAGGAGAAGCAGACTCCCTGCTGAGCAGAGAGCAAGACATGGAGCTCAATCCCAGGACCCTGAGATCATGACTTGAGCTGAAGGCAGACACTTAACCTACTGAGCCACCTGGGTGCCCCAAGAACTAAGTTTTTGAAAAAAAATTGTATTACTGAAGAAATCATAGCCAAGGCTTTGACCCAAGCCAAAGGCTTTTGACATTTTGGGACTCAAAACTACATTTGCCCACTAACCCTTGCATAAATAGAAAATGGACAGCTTGAAAAAGAAGGAGTACTTTCTAATATCCATTTCAAATATGTCAAGCAAGATGGATGGAAATGAAGAACCTTGCAGAAGGAAAGACAAGGACCATAATAGAGGGTGGGCAAGAATCTCCCACCCAAAGAACAGACTCTGGTCTAATCATAAAAGTTCCCAACCCAGGATGGTAGAACTTCCTAATGTCAGATCCTGAGGGATTCCTGCATTGCTGTGAACCACTGATTAGTGTTTCTTTAATTGTTTCCTTGTCTAAATGATAATCCTTTATACAATTATGGTGTCCCTGTTACCCCAAAGTATATTGAGTATATGGAGGGAGGACAGACAACTATTCTTTCAGGCCACAGGTTTTAGGAACAAGACAATCTACATCAAAGCCTGATAGAGAAGACTGTACATAACCCAGATCACAAAAATCCTCATGATCAATGTTCACCTTGGATGTGGCAGTTGAGAGTGGCACTTTCCATGCATTTCTGAGCTAGGCATATTTCCTCTTTTACAGGCAAGGAAACTGATCTAATAAGGACCTTGTTGTTGGTTTTTTAAAAACTTTTTTTCCACTATACATATCACAGAATATTATTGTTGAATTGTAGTTGAATAATGAAAAATTTGAGGGTATATATTTTGATGCAGTTTTATATCAATAAATATTAAATTAGTAAGTTTAAAAAATAACTGGTGAGAAACTGAGTTTAATTACCACTAAGAAAGTTGAAGTTTTCTGTTTTTACTCTTCAGCCTTTTGTGCTACCACTAGATAATTGTCAGCAAGTCATCATAAGCAAAGCAAAGTAGACTGCAGGTGTTGATAATGATCACTTACAAATTTTCACACTGTTCCAAAGGTGCATTTTGTTACTTATAGATTTAGCTATTTTATTTTAATTTTAATTGGTACTTTTTGATATTTGGTATCTAACCAGCTGGCATGGTCCAGCAGGTGAGGCAGAGAAATAGTATTTTTGTCATGGTAAAAATGAAAGCAAATTGACTAATGTCTATCAGTGGTACTTGAAATAGGCCACTGCTTCTCTGTTGATTTACATATTCATAAGATAATGGTTGGGGGGTCTTGTCCTCTGGGAGGACTTATATTTTTACCACATAAAGAGATTTTGAAAAACATCCACAAAATAGCATTAGGAGCATAGAAACCCTAAATAGTTTAATACTTGTTGATTTTGATGTTCTACTCATCACTAATGAAATTAGAACTTATTGGCCAAATACATAAAACAATGCTTGAAGCATAAGTGACAACATAATGTACTTACTTCCTGATCATTAAAAAAAAATTGTACATTTACTTTATATCTTCCCTGTCCCCACCCACCTATGCACAAGCTCTTAATACAAGCTTTATACCTAAAATAATGTTCTACATAAGAACTTGACACATTGATCTTACAGATAGCATGTACTCCACACATACTTATTAATGATGAAGAATCTTTAAATTATAAATAGCTAGTTTTGCATTGTTATAGTACACACTACATTCCACAATGCATTTTCAGGCCATTTTAACCATGAATTTTAAAAGTCCTGCTCCTCAGTTGTTTCATTTTTTCTATTGGGTGTACTAGAGCAGTGGTATTCTCTGATTTCTTAGTTTACTATAAAATTTTGACATTTTACTGCAGGTGAGTTTTTGTGCCTTATTCCTTATTCAATCAGTATTAAATGCCTGATTTTTTTAAACTAGCAATTTCCACAATTACAAGAAGGTATTGTTACTAGTGAAAAAGAGCTCCATACATCTTTTGTTTGTTATTATTTGAAAATTGTGTTGAAAAATTATTCTTGTTGAGGTACTTTGTTGCTATTAGGATGAGAACCTTGGACTCTTTCTGCCTGTTACATATTGAATATTTCTATTCCCCCCAAATCCGTATGTTGAAATCAATCCCCAAAGTGACATTTGATATTCAACACTTTCGTACATTTGATGTGGGGTCTTTTGGAGATAATAAGTCATGAGGGTAGATCCCTCATAAATGGGATTAGCAAAAGAAACTTCAGAAAGTTTGCTAGTCCTCTTTATGGCATGTGTGGAGAATTTGGCAGTCTGCAACTCAGAAGAAGGCTCTCACCAGAACTACCTGACCATGCTGGCACCAGGACTTCCAGCCTCCAGAACTGTGAGAAATAGATTTCTGTTGTTTATAAGGCCCTTAAGTCTATGGTACTTTGCTATAGCAGCCCAAGCTAAGACACTGCTTTTTACTAGGTTATACAATCAAGATCACAACTGAAATTCAAAGAGAGAGATTGTTTTATAGAATTAAGGGAAGCAAACCAGGGTTGAAAAAATGAAGATCAGAATTTGAGATGATGCAAAAAGAAAATTAGAGAAATATGTGTAAACATATCTCTATCTATCTATCATCTATCTATCTATCTATCTATCTATCTATCATCTATCTATCATATATCTATATGTTTGGATATACAAATATATAAATTGAAATATATATGTGATATTTATATAACAACGAATATTGAATTCAGTCTATAACTGATGGCTGCATACACCTAGTGTTGTGGATTGAATTGTGTGTCCCAAAAAGATATTTTGAAGTCCTAACTCCCCAGTACTTGTGAAGTACTTGGAACTAAGGCCTTTGCAGACTAATCAAGTGAAAATGAAGTCATTGGGTGGACCCATAATCTCTTATGGTGGATATCCTCATAACAGGAGGAGCGAGAGACAGAGGAGAACATTCCTGTGAGAATGGAGGCAGAGATTGAAGTGCTACAGCTTCAAGCTAAGGAATGCCAGAGATTGCTGGCAAGCTACCAAGAGCTAGAAAGAGTCAAGGAAGGATTCTTCTCTACAGGTTTCAGATGGAATATAGCCTTGTAGACATCTTGATTTTAGCCTTCTAGCCTCCACAACTATAAGGATATTATGAAATAAATTTCTATTGTTTTAAGCCACACAGTGTGATACTTCTTTACAGTAGCCCTGGAAAATTATTATACTTAGCTATCAAATATCTGAAAAAGAAAACTAAGTTTGTATAGTTGTTTACTTAAAGTGTGAAAGTTCATTTTGATAACACTTTTTGTTCCAAACGCATACCAAAAATGGGTAAAATATAAAATAACAATATCAGAAAAACATGGTCTTTCTCAGACACATAGTCAACATATTTTTAGGCCAGAAGTGGAAAAAAATGCAAAATTGTTAGGAGAGCAGATGATAGGGCCTTCCTGACTTGAGGTACAGATAGGCCAAAGTTTCTAGGACGTAAGGTACACCCTCAAGAAAGGGAACCACAGTGAGGTTTGCTACTTGAAGTCTAGAGCTGCTTATGGCTCCTGCTGAGATACAGGATAGATGTAGTCACAGCCTCATGATCAGAAGACGAGCAAAGCCACCCAAAAAACCACTAAGTTGAAAACTCCTTTAACAAATTCCAAAACTCACTGTTGATAAAAACTCACAAGAAAACTATAAAGAGAAAAGAATTTCAGACCACTAGTTGAAAACTCCTTTAACAAATTCCAAAACTCACTGTTGATAAAAACTCACAAGAAAACTATAAATAAAAAAGAATTTCAGAGAAAGAAAGACAAGTATCATATGATCTCACTGATATGAGGAATTCTTAATCCCAGGAAACAAACTAAGGGTTGCTGGAATGGTGGGGGGTGGGAGGGATGGGGTGGCTGGGTGATAGACATTGGGGAGGGTATGTGCTATGGTGAGCGCCAATGAAGGGGAGGAAATCAGAGGGGGAGATGAACCATGAGAGACTATGGACTCCAAGAAACAAACTGAGGGTTTTGGGGGGGGGAAGGGGATGGGTTAGCCGGGTGATGGGTATTAAGGAGGGCACGTATTGCATGGAGCACTGCATGTTATACACAAACAATGAATCATGGGACACTACATAAAAATAAATAAATAAATAAATTAATTAATTAATTAAAAAAAGAATTTCACCAATCTGATTGAAGTCATCTGTCAAAAACCTACAAGAAAATGGTGAAGATTTTCATTAAGTCAGGGACAAGAAAGAGATGCCTACTCTCATGGCTTGTATTCAACAATAAAACTTAGGTAACAGTAAATGCAATGATTTAAAATAATCATAGGGAGAAAGAAAAGGAAAGAAATTAGAGAAATGATAATTACAAAAAAAAAGATAAAACCCTCATCATTTGTCAATTATATGATCATCTAAATTGAGAATTCCAGAGAATCTATAGACAAATTAGTAGAAAAAACAGCATACAATAGTCAATGAATCATGGAACACTACATCAAAAACTAATGATGTAATGTATGGTGATTAACAGAACGTAATAAAATTTAAAAAAATAAGCACCTCAAAAAAAAGTCAATATCACTCCTAATAATGAATATATTAATATTAATTAACAATAAATCAATCAATATAAAAGATCTTATTTAAAGAATAAAAAGTTGTACGATGTAAGATTGAGTAAAATTACAGAGATCATGAAAAAAGACCTGAATAAGTGAAAATTTATGTTTATATGTTTATTTTGGGGAAGGAAGATGATGCACCCCTAATTAATCTCTAAGTCTAATGTAACTGCAATAGTATTTTTGGGGGGTTTTCCATGGAATTTGAAAAGTACAACTGCCAAAGCACATGGCCAAGAATAACTAAGACTATTTGAAAAACTGGGATAGTATATTCAACCTACTGGATATCAGGAATTTTAATAAGTGAACAAAAAAGATATTGGCACAGGACAAACAAATAGACCAATGGAATAAAGATTCTAGAAATTCACACACCCCTATATGACAATAATGAATGAGAGATACGACATTATAAGTGAATGAGGGAAAAGATGGTGAAGGGTACAAAACATACCACTTTGGCATCAGGATTATTAAGAAGCAGATATAAGAAAAGTTCTCCACCCCCCCACATTTGCTTAAAAGCAGGACATAAATTTGTAAAGATGTCTCTCTTTTCCTGTCTACCAGGAAGGATAGAAGTTAATCACTAGAGACAATTCTAGACCCTTACCAGCCCAGAGATGGCACCAGAGGGAGCATAACACATTTTACTAACTAACCCTTATCTACCATTAGTTTGTACATATTTTTGCCCTCCCACAATTTGCCACTCCTAGAAGCTCAAAGTTCTTTTCCTTTGTTTTGTCACTTCTCTACAAAATAATTATTCTCTGCTAAGATGTTATCATCCCTTTGAGTTACTCATCTCTGAGTACTCCCATGTGTATGTGTGATGCACGTTAATAAACTTCTTTTTGTTTTCCTCTTGTTAATCTGTTTATCAATCTAATTTAAAGGGCCTCAATTGGAAAACCTGAGATAAGTAGAGGAAAAAGATTTTTTCCTCTGCAATGGGATATTAGATAAATGGTGATGGACAATCGTTTATCCATGTGCAAAGTTAAATTAGATTCTTTAAAACTTTTCAAGGCAAATATAGAATAATATCCTTATGACCTTTGGGTAAGGAAGGAGACATGAAAAGCATAAATCAAAAAAAAATTATGATATATTTGCTATGTTATAACTAAAACTTTTTACATAAAAAGAAACTGTAAACAAAGTGGAAAAACTAGTCACAGACCGAAAGAAGTTATTTACAGAGCATGAATGACAACCAGAAGTACAACTTCCCAATGAAAATATGCAAAGCATATGAATAGGTCATTCACAGGAAAAAAAAAATTAAAGTGGCCAATAAATGAATGAAAAGGTGCTCAATTTCACTAGCAATCAGGGAAATGCAAATTAAAACCATAAGAGAATCTCACCAAAGAAAATAGACAGATGGCAGATAAGTATAGGAAAAGATGCTCAACATCACTCATCATCAGGAAAATGCAAATTAAAACAACAATGAGATCCCACTACACACCTATTAGAATGGACAAAATTCAGGACACAAACAATACCAAATGCTGGCAAGATTGTGGTGTAACAGGAAATCTCATATATTCTTTTTTTTTTTTTTAAAGATTTTATTTATTTATTTGTCAGAGAAAGAGAGAGTGCACAAGCAGGGGGAGCGGCAGGCAGAGGGAGAAGCAGGCTTCCCGCCGAGCAAGGAGCCTGATGCGGGACTCATCCTAGGACCCTAGGATCATGACCTGAGCCGAAGGCAGATGCTTAACCAACTGAGCCACCCAGGTGTCCCATCTCATATACTCTTAGTGGGAATGCAAAATGGTTCAGCCACTTTGGAGAACAGTTTGGCTGCGACTGAGAAAACTAAACCTACGCTTACCGTATGATCCAACAATCACACTCCTTGGTATTTACCCAAAGGAGTTGAAAACTCAAGCCCACACAAAAACTTAAACATGAATGTTTATAGCAACTATATTTAAAATTGCTAAAACTTGAAAGAAATCTGATATTGTGATTTAGTATAAGAAATACCTGTTTGGTTTTTGTCCCCATTCCTGGCACAGAGCTCCTGAAAGCCCTGTAAATTCCTAAGTGATAAGAGCACTCAGAGTCTCTTTTGTTCTAATGAGAGGACTCTGGGTGGGTTCCTGGATGGCTCTGAAATGGATACTGGTCATCAGAAAGACAAAGCCTTGGTCAGAAGCCTGGAATTTTCAGCCTAAGCCCCCCATTCTCCAGAGAAGGGAGAGGGGCTAGAAATGGAGTTAATGATTGATCACACCTACATGATAAGCCTCCATAAAAATCCCAAACACATACAGTTCAGAGAGCTTCCAAGTAGGTGAATACATCCACATACCAGAGGATGATTCACTCCAACTCCCCAGTGGCAGAAACCCCTTTGCTCAGGACCTTCCCAGACCACACCTATGTATCTCTTCATCTGGCTGTTCATGTGTATCCTTTAATAAACTGGTAAATATAAGTGTTTCCTTGAGTTCTGTGAGCTGCTCCAACAAATAATTGAATCCAAGCAGAAGGAAATCATAGGAAACTTTGATGTGTAGCCAAGTTGGATAAAAGTTGTATTGACCTAAGAACCTACTACTTCTTTTTTTTTTTTTTTGAAAGATTTTATTTATTAATTTGACAGAGAGAGACAGCGTGAGAGGGAACACAAGCAGGGGGAGTGGGAGAGGGAGAAGCAGGCTTCCCGCAGAGCAGGGAGCCCGATGCGGGGCTCGATCCCAGGACCCTGGGATCATGACCCGAGCCGAAGGCAGCCGCTTAACCGACTGAGCCACCCAGGCGCCTAGAACTTACTACTTCTGATTAGCATCTGAAGTGGCGGCAGCCTCAGGGGACTAAGCTGTTAAGTGTCAGAATTGAGTTAAATTGTGGCACACCCAGCTGATGTCACAGAGAATTGCTTGGTGTGAGAAAACCCACATGCATTTGGTGATCAGAAGTGTCAGTAGTGTGGCCATAGTGTGAGAGTAAAGGAGAAGACACACAGGAAGAAGATTAAAGTTTTTCTACACATGAGCAAGATGTCCTTCAGTAGGTAAATGGATAAATAATTTGTGGTACATCTATACAATAGAATATTATACAGTGCTAAAAAGAAATAAGCTAGCAAGACATGAAAAAACATGGAGGAAATTTGAATACAATATTACTAAGTGAAAGAAGCCAATCTGAAAAGTCTACATACTGTGTGATTCTAACCGTATGACATTCTGGAAAAGGCAGAATTATGGAGGCGGTAAAAAAGATCAGTGATTGCCTGGGGTTGGTAGGTGGCTGGGGAAGAGAGGGATAAATAAGCAGAACACAGAGGACTTTTAGGGCAGTGCAAATACTTTGTTTGATGCCATAATGATGGATACATGTCATTATACATTTGTTCAAACACACAGAATGTACTGAAACATCAAGAGTGAACCCTAATATAAATTATAGACTTTGAGTGTCAATGGTGTCAATTGGTGTTGATGTATGTTCACAGATTGAAACAAATATACCACTTGGGGGCTATGTTGATAATGGGTAAGGCTGTGCATGTATAGGAAATCTCGCTACACCTTCCTCTCAATTTTGCTGGGAATAATATATATATATGAACTTTCTGCACCTGTCCCTGGCAAAAAATGAAAACAAAACAAAGCAAAATGCCTGACAATGATAAGTGCCAGAGAGACAGAAACTCTCAGGTACTCCTAATAAGAATATCAAATAATCTAAATCTTTGGAAATCAGTTAGGTAATACATAGTAAAGTTGATATATCTCATGACACAGAAATTACAACTCTCAATGTATACCACGGAGAAACTCTTGTATGAATTAATAAAGAGGCATGTACAAGAATGATCATTGTAGCATAATTTATAATGGCAAAAAACAGAAGAAAGTAAACTACACCAATTGGGAAAATAGATAAATCCCACACATTCATCTAACAGAATAATGTATGGATTTTAAAATAAGCAAGGTGAATATATGTGTTTGCGTGTATGTGTGTGTGTGTGTGTAATACATTTTTTAAAAATTAAATTAAAATAAATTATAGAATATGAAGAGTTATATATCATTTATATAAATTTTATAATCTTCCAGTGTATTATATAATAAAAACAAATAATGTTTGGTACTACAAGATAAAATACAGCGAACCAAAATTAGAATTTTTAAAAGCATCATTAATTTACTTTTAGAAAAACATTTAGAGTTACCATTTATCAGAAGGGAGATAAAATCTTATTAATTAAATGAGACAAAATAAGGAAGAACACAAATACAATGAAAGATAGAAATCTACAAATAATTCAAACCAGTTTTTCCAAATGCTCTCCAAAGAGTTTGTTAGAATTGCTAAGACACAGCGTAGCATCTTTTGGGTTTCTTTTTACGTCCTCTACCCACCATTCAAAATGGGCTAATTAGCAGTTAAATGACCAAAACTCAGGAGCCAGAGGGAATGAAAGACCAAAAAAATCCCTAGATAATTTACAAGCTATATAATCAACTCTGAGGTAATCAGAATTTGACTTTAATAAATACCAGTTAATACAATAAAATTAAATCAAATATGGAAAACTGCTCTAGGGTTGTTCTTTGTAATCAATTTGGCCTCTTTGAGTGGCAGACATCCCCACCACTGTCATTATCAGGACTTGGGACAGGAACTTAGCTCTTATTTGCCTATCTTCCAGTTTTTCAATACAATAAGTACATACTTTATCCATTTTTATGATTTCAATATGGATACCTGTTTTAGGACACTATAATTACTGTTTTTCACACAATACAGGAGTTATATATGTATTTGGCATTTTTTTTTTTTTTTTAGAATCCTAGGAGACCACTTATTTAAAAAAAAATCCCTCTCTCAGCCTAAAAAAAATGAAGCAAAATAATTTATGTCAATGTTTTTTCTTTACTATCTTCTCCATTTATTTATTAAGAAACTTAAGAATAAGCTATCTTAATCATTAAACATTTAAAGCAGAGTTTTCTATAGAAAATAATAAAGAATTCTACTAAAAACAATTACCTATTATTGCCGATAAAGTTCAAAGCTGTATTTCTACACGTAAGTGTGCATTTTATAGGAGAGATTGAATTTATATTGAAGTGGTTTTGGGGCATTTACAAGGGAGCAGCTCACATATGGTTATAGATTTATGCCTGATAATTATATAGCCCTTTATAGTTTTAAAAATGCTTTCACATTTATTATGTCACTGGGATCTTAAAGTAATTCTGTAAGGTTACAAATGCAGTGTGTTCATTTTACAGATGAGGAAATTGAGGCTTAAAAGGTTATATGACTTGATAAGATCACCTAACTAGTGGGTAGCAGAACCTATTCAAATTTAGGTGTTCTGATTCTAAATTCAGGGCTTCTTTTATATGCTTGGATGCTTTGTTTTATTATAGGAAGCATAAACAGAAATCTTGACATTACATATTAATTTTTTAAAATGTCTTTGATATACCTAACCACTACATTCAGGAAAGAAGAACTGGAATAAGTATCACACTCCAGAATTTGAGAGGAAATTAAAGAGATAATGCATGTAGAAAGTTCTAGAACATAGTAAAAATGCAATAAATGTGTGGCAGGGACACAATCCATTGCCTCACCAGTTCAGTGGGGTCTTTCAAGCTAGTTCTTTTAGAATCATTCTGGTCCAGGGCTAGGATTCCTCTATATGCCCCTCCCTCCTCACGGAGTGTCAAAGTCTCCTTCTCTCTCAAGGATTATACAAAAGAGTCTCAGATTGCTCAGTGCAAATGTGTTGATATTGGGGTGGGGGTGGAGTGTGAAGAGGGGACCTGGATAGAGTCTCAGGGAACAGATAAGCATCGGGCCAGATGTGTGGTTTTTAGAAATAGGCTGACCTTAGGATTCAGGCTGTCTCAGCTTTTATTTTTTTCCCCTCAGCAGGTGAGGTATAGAATCCTTGCTCTAACATTTTTCCTCCACCCCCCGCCCCCCCGCCCCATATAACTCCTAACTCTATTCTTCTCCTGACCATGGCATCTCTTGGTTTAGTCTTTAGGAGCAGGGGAAAAACTGTGCAAGAAAATCAATCTGTTTAGATACTGGGACTAGTGAATTTTGAGCATTGTAACAACTAATAATAGCGAACATTTGATGTTTACTATGTGACAGGTGCTATTTTAAGCAATCTATGCATATAATCTTATTTATACAACAACCCTATTTCATATATGAGGAAACTGAGGCACATAGTGGTTAAATAACTTGCTTGAAATTAATCGATTGTCAACTTACGAGGCTGGAATCTGAACTTGGAGTCTGGCTTACCAGTCTGCACTCAAGCACTTAGCCATGCTCCTTTCAATAGACAGCTTAACAAGAAATCCTGCGAGACCTTCAAGTCTAGCTCTTATGGGTGGTGGTGAGGAGGTGGTTCAAAGACGCTTTCAGGGTGAAAATGAAGGAGTCTCTCAGGACAGAATGGGAGAAAGCACACCAGTTAATATTTCAACATAGTATCTTCCCACAAATGAAAATCAACATTAAGCATAATAGACCATACAGAGAATAATCTCTCATACTAGATGTGATGCTTCCATTAGTTTATCAAGCAGGTGAATAAATCTTTTTCATATTATAATTTTTAAGAGTTTTGTATTTAAACTACATGTGAGTTTTCTATCTTGCAGTATTTGAACAAGTTCTCTAATTTAATGTCAAAATCAATTAATAGATTTTTGAAAAATAGTCACATCTTGATTGATCTCATTTGAATAGTATATTAGCTCTTGTGAGTACTCAGCTTCAGAGTACAGCTTTTCCCCTTCTGTTTTATGTGATATCCCAACAGCCATTTAAGAATATTGATTTTTATTTTTTTTTTTGGAGGATAAATATTCAATTAACTCTTGGTTCTTTCTGTTAAATATTTTCCAATTTTTGAAACATTAACTTGCAATTCTGTGTGTAGCTAGATTTTCTTTCTGAGCTAAATTTTAAACTCTCAGTTGAATTTTATATTATACTCCTGTGATAGGCTATGAATTTTAAAGTATCCTAGAGATAGCACATAAATCAATTTGGTAATAGTCTATTGCTTTTGGGATAATTGCATTACTGTTTTGGTGTCAAGAGTTGTCCTGATGAACAAGAGTCATCTTGTTAGTCATCTATATATTTCAAGCATTAGTAAATGAATGACACAGTGTGGAGTGTAAATTAGAAATGGATGAATTGGTTGCACCAAATTAGTATTCCACTCTTACTACTCTGGCATATGAAATGGTATTTCATAATTCAGAGTCACTCTTCAGAACACTTCTCCTTGCCACTTTTGCTTACCACTTTTATTCCTTTAAATGATTATTGAATATTGATTTTTTAAAGAGGAAACTATAGCATGCTCCTTGAAGTCATTTTTATGTCTTATTTGCCTTTTCAAGACTTCCTCCTTGTTGATATTTTAAGATTGTTTCTTCTTTTTTTCCAAGCTCAAGTTTGCTCACACATCTTTAGGCAAGGGAGTCTCAGTAATTATACTTCAGATAGTGAGAATGAACAAGTTTTCCAATGCACTCCTGGATAAATGCAACTTGAAAATTTAAAGCATTTTTTTGATGATGTGTGACTATATATAATTACATAATTGTTTTACTTATCCTCCTATTTAAACAAACTAAATACATAATAATCGTGTTATCCAATATAAATGTGTAGCAAGTTGTCACTTGAATAACATACTCCCATTGACCTATAAAGTATGACTTGATTAATTAAAAAATGCTTGTATTTTTGAGTCAGTCATCTCTATACAGTAAAGAAATGTCTTTGTTTATCATAAAAGACAAATCTGATACTAACACTTTCTGATAATTTGGGTTTACAGGGAAAACTTTGTAGTCTATTGTTGGAATAGAGATAACATGATACTATGGTGAATGTTACTAAGATGTTGATTAAAAAATAGTGATATAATATTAGTATTCATCCAAATGGTAGGCCATTCATTTCAAGATAGACTCAGTTCTTGGAGGCTTATTAATATTTGATGCACTTTAAAGTTTATTCCATATTCATCTTAAGCTCACAGTTTATAAACAAGCACACAGTAGAAAAGTAATGAGATAAATTCTGATGTCTACATATTACTTTAGAAATTGTAACATAAATGAGAACTGCTATAGAATGTTTCTGTGTATTGAATGAAACAAATTCCCCTCCATCTTGGGAGAGTGATGTCATATCGGAGCATTTCATGTAGTGTATTGTGGCAGGACTGGAGGCAGTTCCCTGAAAGGAAACAACTATGGCTAAAACCCCAAAGGATGAACTGATGCCCTAATGTGTCTTTTTTATATCTCTAATTGCAGCAATTCTGTGGGTGAAGGGAACAACACACAAAGTGATAAGAAGGGAAACTTGAAGTATTTAGGTTTCTAAAAACATCATTTAATAAATTATAAGAAGACTAAAAGGAAGTCAAGCGACCGAGTGAGGAAGTGTGGGTTATTCCCTGGATGGCCCTTAAAAGATGGGGAAGAGAGAAAGCCGAGTGTTGACTGTGGATAAAATATTTACAAAACAAACCCCATAGGCAATTATAATTGAAAATTTTATATTTTGACTTATTCAACTTTTATGATACAATTTTTTTTCTTCATTGAGTTTAATTAAGCTTTCCCCAGGGTCACAAGCCTTAAAGACTTTGAAAAAATAAAGCATTTTGTTTTCCAGGCAGGTTTCCACAGCCCTCTTTTAACTGAAGTATGTATTTTGTTAAAATCTTTTTCCAAGGGATGATGTTCAACATTCTTAAGGTGTATGCTGCTTCATTAAAAAAACAAAAACAAAAAAAGTCTTAATAGTTTGGCAAAGACAGTGTCTTTTGGGTGAAAATGTTTCTCTAAAGTTCTTTCACAATGCTGATATTTTTTATCTAATATGAATAACATTTTCAATACCTATATTTAGGAAACATAATAATATTTCCTGTAAATGTTTTCCACTGCAAGGTAACTAAATGTACGTGCTTAATATAGGGAAGTATTACAGAACTATGGTTCAGATATATAATCCATATATATGTATTCAAATAATTCAAATTAGTCCTTCCTTCATTTATTTATTCCAATTATTGGTTAATTCATTTGTCCGTATATTCACCCATCCCTTTGTTCATTCATTCATTCACATAACAACCTGCCATGTGCCACTTATGATGCTAGGAGATGCTCTCGTGAAGGAAATAACAATGAAGGAAGGAAGGGAGGGAGGGAGGGAGGGAAGGAGGGAGGAAAGGAAGGAAAGGAAGAAAAGAAGGGCAGGAGGAAGGGAGGAAAAGAAGGGAGAAAGGAAGGGAGGGAGGGAAGGGAGGAAGAAAGAAAAGGAAGGAAGGAAGGGAAAGAAGAAAGAAAGAAAGAGAAAGAAAGAAAGAAAGAAAAAGAAAGAAAGAAAGAAAGAAAGAAAGAAAGAAAGAAAGAAAGAAAGAAAGAGAAAGAAAGAAAGAAAGGGAGTTCAGTGTTTCCTACACCTTTCTCTTTAGAGTGAACTCCTTCCTGCTTCTACATGATAGAATTTAAAAATCAGTTACCTGATTTTTTAATGGTTCGAGATTGGATCTCGGACAGACATGGAGAAGTAGGAGGAAAGGACAACACTCTCCAGCTCTTCCATTCCCCCCAGAATCCAAATAGGCCTAGAAATTCAGTGACTAGGTAAGGCTCTCCTGATTAGCACTGGAAAGAAATATAGCCATAGTGGGATATAGGAGAGCAGGTAAAGAGAGAAACTTGTTATTTTAAAAATAAAATAGGTCATATTTATACCACATATATAACATACTATAATAGGTTGCTTGGAACAAAGTGCATAGATCGAAAGGAGATTATTGGGGTCAGCATTTATGTGTTTACTTAATTTTCTTGTTAGGAAACATCACCTCCAGTAAGAGCAGTATCTTCCCTGTCACCTTGGTGCTGCCCAAAAGTGTTTTTAAAAAATAAGGTTATCTCCACATTTATTTTAATGATATTGATGAATTTTATTATCAGTAACTAGGGAGATAAAAACTGGCTTATAAAAAATAAGTCATAGAGGGCTTAATACACGTAAGAGCTGGCTATGATGAGCAATCTGAACATGATGATTCTACCAGTTACATGTACTTTGGGTGTTTCTATATGCATCAAAACATCAAAAATTAAAAATTCTGTTAATGCTGGTTGGTTTTTTTCTTTTTAACTGAATTGGTTATCTTTTCTCCCCCCCTTTATAACTTTTGTGAGAAACTCAAGACCTTTTTACATGTAGTCAAAAGTATTGAATGTATAGGAATAGAATCCAGTTTTCTGGGTAATTTAAAATATCTATTTGATACTATTATTTATTAAAAGATCTCCAATGTTCTTTTTTTATATTTGTTCAACAGAGTATCCGACTCTTGATTTTGGCTCAGGTCATGATTTTGGGGTCCTGGGATAGAGCCCTGCCTCCCGCTCTGCGCTCAGTGGGGAGTCTGCTGGAGATTCTTTCCCTCTGCACTTCTCCCCACTCAAGCTCTCTCTCTAAAATAAATTAATACATCTTTAAATATATATATATAAGTATATATATATAAGTGTATATATGATATGATACCAATAGTTGCTGAGTGGGAGTTCTATATATGGGAGTATACCACTTATTAAGGCAACCACAGCATTGTTGAGGATAAGATTGCTGAGTCTCGCCTTCACAATTATCTGTACACACTCACATATTTGATTATATAATTCCAACTCTGTCTGTTTTTGTTATTGTAGAGACACAGCCCAAAGTATATTTGTTTTTGATGAACGCTCATGTTTTTTCCTGATGTAAGGAGATGGAAGTAATAGAAGTAGCATTCACAGGTGTAGGTGGTAAACTTTGTCAGCTTAGCATTCAAAAAGTTATCTACCTTGCATATATTATACATATACTATATATAAACATATATATAAGTATATACTGACACATATGTATGTATGTATATATATATGGAAAAATACTTATAAAACAGTTATCATCCCTGTTTTACCACCAATAACAATGGCAGAAAATGTTGAATGTTTACAGTAAACTACTTGTTTTATTCTTTATTTGAGTAAAGTGTTTTTAGACATTTTCCTATTCTCATTCCTCTCGCATCTGTCAATGTCTTTTCACTTAAAAAAAAAAAAGAAGACCTTTGCTGTTCAAATTATACAAGTTAATCTCTGGACAAAGGTAGTTCCTTGGGAAACGTGAGTTTTAACACATTCACATTGTCATAAGAATTAACACAAGAGATTAATCTTTCACAAATACACACACAAAATCACAGACACACACATATACCAGAAATACCTGTATGTGAAATATACATACATTTTATACAAGCATTTCCTGTTGTTCTTCTGACACTCCTGACATATCCAGTAACTGCCTCATTGGACACTGAATATAAAGTACTATAAATCGAACAACATAGACTTGAGACTTGATTTCTTTTTTTCTTGTGAGACAGCCAGCCTCCCTCTATGGAAGCTGTTCTAAGGTCTTGTACTATAGCTCTGTTGAAAAATTGCGCTGGCTCGCCAAATATCTTAATGACTTTTCTCTCAGCAGTTGGTAATGGTGAAATGTTATTCTAGTAACCATAATGTCTCTCATAAAACAATTGCATACAATATGTACTGTACTTCTATTTTAGTGAGCTCTTCTGTCAGAATAGCAGTGCCAGTAACCATTTAGCATTTCATAGCAAAGTGCTTACCAGTCCTTCAAGTGTAATATTGCAGAAAGAGTGAAGAAATGCGTGATTAAAAACATTCACTGAGAGTGGACCATTTAACGCAACCCAATGCTGCAAAATAAACCAGCCTTCACATATGTAGGCGCTCATCATATAAATGACAGTTCTATGTGGTCATTTAATTTTATGATCTCAATTCTCGCATATATTGCTCACATAAATATAGTGTTCTCCTGCAGGGAGGTCTGCTGGGTGTTATAAAATCAGTGAGACCTCAATGGGTTCAAATGGACGTCTTTTATAATTATTGCTATAAAATTTCTTGACAATGCATTTTGTTGTCCAATGGCTAAAGAAAATGATTTTCCAAAAGAATTGGTTCTAAAAGAGAGTAACAGAGCCTGGGAATTTGTTCCTGTTCCCCCATATTTAAATTACCTTAGTTACTTTCACCTATTGGAGGCCTTCTTGATCTTTGGAATAAGGTCTTATCATGTGGATTCCAGTTAGAGGTGGGCTAGGTTTGAATTATTTTCTGGTTTCATGAGGCGGTATGGAATATCCAAAGGGAAGGATTAATTTGCTGTTAAGTGCAATTAAAATCTATTTACAGGGAACTTTTTCAAGCACTTGGAAAGATAAGGAAAGGGTAGAGAGAAGAGTTCCATAAACTCAGGATTAGAAATAGTTTGGAGAAAAGACTCATTGGGCACTGGAAAATGGTTCCAATAGTATTATGCATTGCTTGAAGGACTCTTATTACTTTTTCTGACTTCTTCAGGGTCATATAAAGAATTGAATATGATAGATTTTCTCTGCAATGTATTGGGATATTTTGATTACCTCTTGGTTTTTGTCTTTCCTCTGGGATAATAAATTATAATTATTATTGTTGCCTTGTGTGACAAGTGTTTAATGGCATACTAATTGGATTTGGGTATTTGTTCCTATGATCATCCTGTAAGTACTATAGCAAACTTATTGTTTAAATGTCTGTTTAGAAATCCAATGAAATGTTTCCTATTTATTGTGGAAAAAGAAATGAATTTCTTAATATGTTTTTAAATGTTAAACATTAATGAGTCACATTTGTTGAACTAGAAGGAAGGGAAGTGAGCATGAGCCACGATTTTACCCTTACAGAGAATTCAGAAGTGCAGAGCAGTAGCACAGATAGAGAAAGCATATCCTGAGGACATTCGGGTTTATTTTTCCATAGGTCATCTCTATGACCACCTGTAGGGCTCATTTGTCTTTTGCCTCTACTGCTTTCAGTGCTGGTCTGACAGCAGCACTAATGTTGGGATAGAGATTTAGCTCTCTTCCACTCTCACTTCTGAAGTGTAGGCATGGTTCTGCCTTCACATGAGGGGGTGGGGGATGGGGGGTGGGGGGCTGGGGTTATATATTAGAAGGTAAACCAAACAGGAAATTAACATTCCTCTCATCTCAGAGATTGGTTCAGACAGGACAGATAACCAAGTTCTGTTACAAAAATCATAGGCTAGTGGATTTAAGATCTTTTATAAGACAACTGGGAAAACAAAATAAAACAAAAGCAAAAAGAAAAAAAGAAAAATAAAGTTGGTTTGGAAACTGACCTTAGAGCTGTGAGGGTGGGGAGCTCTGTAGCTCCCATTTCACCACCCAGTGTGACCAGAGACAAGTTTCCGCATGGAAAAGAACAGAAATAAACCAGAGGCAATGGAAGGCCAGATTTTGGATCACCATTTGAACCCTCCAGATGAGCTTCTTCACCAAAGTAAACTTACTCCAGAAGATTTTAACTAAAGTAAGTTGAGCTGAGTTTCCTGAAGTTTGCTATTGAGAGAGTCCTAAGTAATCCATATGTTTTATTCTCTAATTTTCTTATGAAATCACTAATCATCACCCTTTTATTTTTTGCCTAAGGTCATTCAGGTTCGTTTTTTGTCACTTGTTCTTCTTTGCTGGAAGCAGATTCTACTATTTTGATTTTTACTTCTCTTGTGTCAAAGCTATCAACTTACTCTTTCATTCAGTTATATAATTATACTGATACAATTGATATTTGAGTGCCTTCCATGTGATAGACATTATTGGTGCAACAATAAAAAGCACACTGTCTCTGTCGTCTTGAGGTAGAAAGCCTAATGATAGAGAATATCATTAAAGGAGCATTTAAGATAACAGTATGAGAGGAAAAGTACACCAAGTTTTTATAAGGACTTAAAGGAAAACTAAGCCCTCACGTGGGAAGTCCAGGAAGGTCTCCTGAGTGAGGCACCATCAAACCTGAGGTTTGAGAGATAGGCAGGATAAATCCAGAAAGGCTGGGGGCAAGACAAGAAGGAGGAGAATTGGAAAGTCCAAATTCCAGAGAAAGCATGATGTCTTATGGAATCACAAAGATTTACAAGATGGCTCAAGCTTAGAGAAAGAGGCACAGCAAGGGAGGTGGTTTAGGAAATTTTCAGACAATTTGTCTTCTATGTTATTTTCAAATATTTTTGCCTATTGAATTTGTTCTTTTTTCAGTGCAGAAATTATACATGCACTGACTCTCCTTTGACTCTTCTACAGTTATTTTGCCTCTAGTACTTTCCTGTTTTGTCCCTTTCTTTTTTAGAGATCGTTGTTTCATTTCATGTGTGTGCTTCTGCATGCTCATCCTTTCTGACTTAGCATCAGGATGATGTTAGGATCCGCATCTGGGTTTAGCAGGGGAGGAACTTTTCTTGGACTTTGAGTCTAGGACAGATGCTGCAAGTACTGCCAGCCAATTTTATCATCTAGAAAACATAAGCCTCTACAAAGAATATCCTTGTATGTACAGCTCTCTCAAGAAATGCATGAATGAAATGTGATTAATAGTGAGTCTTCTAACCAGACACTATCTAATGGGGCCCAATTTTCACCATTATTTTTATGCCCAACATGCTGGTCCAACACAGAAAAGTGCTTTATAACAAATCTTAGAAACATATTATGTCAGTGATTAATGCCAAAAGCTTCTGCCTCATCAACAATTATCCAAATCATTAATTTCCCTGATCTGACAAAAGAATAAGATGTAAATCAGATATTTAACTAACGCATGTCTTTTTTTCCATAACAGAACTCTCCTGTGAACACATCTAATATTTCCCTTTGCTTAGATCATTTCAATAAATATTGCACTAATCTTTTCCTATTCTGATGACTCTTTTAATTGCTCTAAATATTGGAAATTAGGTCATACATGATTAATTATAGAATTTTATATTCTTTCTGTATTTAAGAATAAAATTAATTTTTTTCATTTCTTTAAGAAAGGTAATTTTTTTCCTGATATATATATATTCACTTGATTTTTATGTAGGTTGATAGTCTTCCCATGCTTCTGCAAGATTGGCTTCTCCAGAAACAGACTCTGAGATAAGGATTCACATGAAAGTAATTGGTTTGGCAAATAATCCAAGAAAACATTGATACGAAAGTAGGGAAGTGAGTCCATGAGTGGAAGAAAGCCAATAAAGGTACATTAGTGAGCAGATTGCTGCTGTTGTCAAATAAAGTTCAGTCCTGATGGAAGCCTCTAAAAGGACTGTGCAGTTCATCCCTGAGTGTTGTTGTATTGGAGGTACTAGAAAGCTGGAATTTTTATCTTTCAACTTTTATCCATCACTGGTTGAAGACCATTCCTGGGGGGGTGGGGGGCAGGGATTAATTTTCCAGCATTTCCAGCCTTTCCCATGTTGTGTCTGAGTATGCTCCTTAGCACTTACCCAGGGTTTGGGCTCTTGCGTTAAGAAGCTGTACGAGAACAGTAAGTGCTGGAGGGGAATGGCAGTACAATGACAGGGTGTGCTATGGACCACCCCTTGTACCCTTCAGATTCACTCATGCTCCACTTCAATTTCACTATGTTTGGTCACTGATTCTTTAAGATGATGTCCAGTTGTAGTTTCAAAAATAAAATATCCTTTAAAATGATAGAAAATGAAGAAAAAAATGGGGTTGTGGTTTTGCCTACTGCTACAGTTGGTCTCTAGGTCATAATTTATATCTCACTCCTTTACAATCTATCCAATCTTTATTCCCCCTCACTCTTAGCCAGCACTTCTGCTGGTCTAGGTTGTTTGCCCAGTGGGTAAATCAAGCTTTCATTCCTTAGGGGTATACTGGTTACATTCCTATGTTAAGCCATGGTTACCATAATTATTAATTTACAGTTATTACCAGGCACTGGAACACTAAAAGCTATGTCAGTGAACCCTCTAAATTCTAAAGAAATGTCTTCTTGCCCCTTTTATGTAGCACCAACCTATTTCTTCATGATTGTCAGAATCAGTTACCTTCACAGTACAATATTTTTTTGCCTGCTTATCTACAACCATAAGGACCCTAAAATGACCAGATGAAGGGCATAGATTTATATTTAGTGGAATCCTACTGTATCTCCTGAGGAAAAAAATTTCCCACCCTGGGAACTAGGAATTCTAATCTTGCAGTACCTAAAATTTTAGGGACAGGAAGTACATTTTAGCCAAATAGTCACTAGAGTGATGGCAAGAAGAACCACTGCTACTTCCACCCTTTTGTTCTCAGATCATTGTATTTTAACTGTCTGAGAGACACAAAACCATATAACAGCCATTAGTTGAAAGCATGTCTCACATTTTAAAAAATAGCATCCCAAACTTGCAGATGCCTCAGCTGAGACTTTAAGAGCCTATCATGATGTGCTATATGATTGAGTCAATGGGTCCTATGGTCCTTTACCCATTACCTCACCCTAGATCAAAGGCCATCTCATTGAGGGTCTCATGTTAGTAGGTCAAGCACTCTGTGAGATCTCAGATATGATGCTAGAGAGGAAGGGAAGGCAAACCCATAGCCAAAACACATATCTGTCCTAGTAAAGATGAAATACTGTTACCTCTTAAGGGAAAGGAGTCCAATGTAATCAATTTGCTATCAAGTGGCTACTTGGTCTCTTCAGAGAAGCTCGTGTATGGGTAGGCAATTAGTACTCGTGTTGATCACTATTGCTTACAGATCAAATATTCACCAACTACAGTAGCTACATTAGCCTTGGTGAAAGGAAGCTGAAGATGTGGGACAGATGGATAGCCTCCTCTCTTATCACTATGGCTCCTTTCTTCTTGATCCCATTGAATAAGCACAGGAATGACCAAGGACCAAGTCTGACTCATATCTACTATCCAACTTATTTTGTCCTCCTAGTGTTTTAAGAGCTTCCTTTGTTGTGAATACTTTCTGAGACATAAAAATCTGCAGACTTTTTGCCCACTCCAGTAGGGTCTACCACATGCCTCTTTCTCTGATCCCTTGGTATCCAACAATCCCAGCTCCATCTGTCTAAGTCCCTGATCAACAAATCAAGCCATTTTCTATTTCCCAGGAATCTATATATATCCTGATGTCAGTCCACTTCTCCTTACCAAAAGAGTTAATTGTTAAGTATATTGCCAGACGATTTTCCCTCACCATTGTATCTTAGGGCCACCCATGTGTGGGGCTGTACTTGGTAGATATCCATTTTTAGCTTCTGTGAATATGCTGAGCTTACTCATCTGTGAACCAGGCCAGGGTTTATCTTTTTGTCTTTTATAATTGGTCATAGGAAATTCTCCTTACCATGAGGCCATAGGGGTGATCTGAAAGAGAGGACTCAGAGCTACAGAGGTAGGTGGCAGGAGGTACAGGTCACTTTTCATGAAACTTATGCTCCACAGACCTGCTGGGGTCTGACCCCATCCCCCCATAGCAAGTATAGTGCTTTGCCACTTGGGCCATTCTGTGACCTAACCTCATTAACTCTGCCACTATCATTCTGAAAATGTGCCATTACTGCAGACCCTGTGCTTTCTAGTGGAGCCTAGTAAACAGAATTATTTCAGGTGCTGTGGGAGCAGCAGCAAGAACCATAAGCCGTCCTTACGGTCGCACATCTTCCTACCATTCCTCTCTGTTCCCAGAATGGTACCTAGCTGCCTACAGCATGAGAGACCTCTGGCTGGGGTACACTAAGGCAGCTTCCCTTCTTCTTACCCTCCTGGAATTTCCCTATCTTCTTTTTAAGGAGAATCCAGATCCAAGGCCCAAGTTTGCATGCAAGAGAATGTGTAGGCCTAGGTAGGGAGAAAGACCAAGATTGGGAGACCTGGTCCTCATCTCCAAGTGAGTTTCAGGGACTCAGCCCTTTTCTTGAGAGCTTGTTTGGAGGTTCTAGGAGGGGAGCACAGCTACTCGTATACCCTTGACCGAAGAACGGTCCTCCTCTATCGGGGAAGGTCGTCCTCTTCGACCGAGCGCGCAGCTTCGGGAGGGACGCACATGGAGCGGTGAGGGAGGAAGGGGACACCCGCCTAGCCAGCCAGATCAGCCGAATCAACCCTGGCGATCAATGGGGTGACAGATGTCGCAGCCAGATCGCCCTCACATCCAGCAGCCCTTTTCTTTTCCATTAAGGGAGCCAGTCCTGTTGGGTGACCCCCAAGACCTGGTTCTCATAGTAAGGGAAAGAGATGGAGGGATAGGTACACAGAGTCCCTGTTGCACTCCAGCCAGAGTGGTCTATGTCTGTGTCTGCCTGTGGGGGTCATTTTCGCATTGTCTCTCTTCCTGGAAGTACATTTTATATAATAAAATTATATTTCTATTAATATAAATAATGCTCCATTGTTAAGTAAAATACAATTTTTTTTTGCAATTTGTAAGTTTATGTTGTTATTCATCTATATCACTGTTATCCCACTACACAAGTAAAAAAATATTCTTAAAAGAAAACTTTATATTTTAATACCTTCAATGGCATGTTTTTCCTGCTCTTTGAACAAGGGGCCCACATTTTCATTTTGCACAGATCTCTGAAAATTATGAGAACTTCTTGATAAAATTCAAAGAGCCAGAGAGCGAGGGATGAACTGAGGGAAAAGGAGGGAGAAGAATGGAGGGAGGGAGAAAAGAAACCTCAACATTAATGACTAACATAATTGTAAAAATACTTATCATATATGAAGATTTTTATGACACTTGTGAAACAAGCTAATCACAATGTCAGAGTTAATTATTGCTAATAACAGTGGTCGTCACTTTGTGGCCTTTGAGATTTATTCTGTTAAATATCAAAGGCACTCTGTGTGTTTGTCCATTTGTATTCAACTGAGGTTTGATTTTGATATCATTTATCTGACACTTTTATTAATTGCTTAACTTTCCAGAGGTTGGACCCAAATGTATTTGCCTTGGAAGCAATTGAAACAAAGTGTTCACTAACCATAGAAAATATGCACCACGCTCTGCATTATATTAAGGCTACCAAGAAAAGCTTTATTTATGCAAGAATATAGTTGAAAGCAAAGTGAAAGTCAATTGCCTTTTCTTAAATGGAAACAAGCCAAGTGTAATCAATTATACTTGGACATTTTATGAAAGCAATTCTTTCTGTTGTATTAATAATAGGTGTACCACAGGAAAAGGACTGCCAGTCAGCAAGATGTAGAAAGTATGGTGAATAAGCTGAAGGGAAGGTTATGAGCTGCACAGTGGCTAAGTGGGTAATGTGGGTGTTAACTCCCTAATAATTTTCCAAGAAGGGGAAGAAAGGTGGTGGAGAGTAAGGTCAATCAACAGCTCTTTAAAATGTCAATAAGTTAGAACGTGTTCCAACTCTTTGAGGCACAGGACAGAGTTCACTTTTTATCTTTGTGGTTCAAGATATAGAAGTCAGAACTTATAAAGTGAAGTCCTTTTACTCTTTTTCCTCTTCCTATGATTTTCTCTCTCTGAATTTCTTTCACATTTTTTATTAAGCAGGGATCTCCTGCCAGTCTGTCTCATTTTCCTTGTTTCTTCCGCCCAACTGGCTTCAGTATTTCTTTTGAAACTCTTGTAGTGGAATTTGATCTGTTTTCACTACTGTCAGGTGGGGGGGGGGTGCGGAGGAGACTCTCTCTACTATAGGTTCAAATGGCTGGGGGCATGGAGTTAACTGGCAACAGATTAACAAGAGAAAAGACAAAATGTATTCATACACATATGAGTGCACAAAAGAAATGGCTCCCTGAATAGCTAGAGATAGGGATTTTTATACCCACTTCACAGGGGAAAGGGAGTAGAGAGACAAACCTTCTATAGGAAGAATAATTGGGCTTAATGGGAGGCTGATAAATGGGTTTTTAGGGAAACAAATGGAAAGTAATCATAATGTTTGTTTGAAATTTCTCACCCCAGTGCCAGTGGTCCAGCTCTTTTCTGTCTGTGAAACTGCTCCAGAAAGGGGACTTACTACAGCCTCACTCTCTAAAGATTCTCCTTTTAGTCAGATGAGGGAAGCTCCAGAAAGGCTACTTTTTGCATCTATTGCATCTCAAATGTCTTCAATTTAAAATTGTCTTCATACCAACTCTGAGGGTCTGAGTGGATCCCCACACTACCAAAGACAAAGAGCTTAAGGCAGGAGGAAATTGGAGAATGCCCTGACCAAGGATCCTGTTGGCTTAAGCAGGTGACTATAAGGAGTTTTCAGATGCTGTAGAGCAGAAGAATACGACACCCCAAATATGTCAATTTGGTACATTGGTTATTTTGAACTGTAGTCACTTCAAAAACACCAAATGCAAGGAGAGTCTTTCTCTGAATTCTCCTTATCTGCCTAACGACAGGTGCTCCAAAGGGAACTCAATGTCACAGATCCCTTCCAAAGAGGTTCATCCATGAAGATGGACTCTTAGCACAGGAGAGGAGATTAAGACAAACTTTGTCATAAGCCATCATATCTCCTATCCATTCTTCTAAAGACTCATTCATCTTTCCTAATAATTTACTCTACTTTAAGAGGCCCACATCCCTCCCTCCCCTTTCCCTATTAAAATGGTATTTAACTGAATTCTAAGCCACCTTGGGGAGTCATTCATTTTTTCCTGGGTATCTCCCATGTACACATGAGGTATACATGTCAAAATTCAGTTTGTTTTCTTCTTGTTAATCTTTTATTGCAGGCATCTCAGCTAAGAATTAAAAAGGGTGGAGGGAAATTTACTTTTCCCCCTCTACAATGTTTTGGGGCAGTAAAGAGAACTGAACTCGAATGGAGAGAAGTGTTTTAGAAAACAGAACTAACCAGTCAACCACATACACAAACAAAAAAGAAACAAGACTCTCCTCCAATAAAAGTACAGATCTTTCTCAACTTATGATGGATTACATCCAGATAAACTGATTATAAGTTAAAAATAGCTTAAATCATAAAAGCATTTAATACATCTAATCAACTAAACATCATAACTTAGGCTAGCTGATGTTGAGTGTGTTCAGAATAGTTGCAGTAGCTTACAGTTGGCCAAGCAAAATCATTTAACACAACACCTATTTTATAATAAAGTGTTGACGATCTCATGCAATTCGTTGGATAGTTAGTGAAAGTGAAAAAAAGAATGGTTCTATGAGTACAGAATGGTTGTAAGTGTATTGGTTGTTCACCCTCATGATCATGTGGCTGCCTAGGAGCTGCAGCTCACTGCCCAGCATCATGGGACAGTATGGGTATCACTAACCCACGAAACAATCAAAATTTAAAATTCAAAGTCCAGTTTCCACCGAATGCATATCACTTTCACACCATCATAAAGTCAAAAAACTGTGAGTCCTAGGGGTACCTAGGTGGCTCAGTCGGTTAAGCGTCTGCCTTTCGCTCAGGTCATGATCCTGGCATCCTGGAATTGAGCCCTGCCTTGAAAATGCCTGCTCAGTGGGGTGTCTGCTTCTCCCTCTTCCTCTGCCCATTCCCCCCTCGCCCCATTTGTACTTTCCCTCTCTCTCTCAAATAAATAAATAGAATCTCTTAAAAAAATGTGAGTCCTAGATTGCTCTTATTTATGTCATTTCCTCTGTTTCTGTCTTGCATATCCATAGGAGAACTTGATCTGGGTAAAACAGATAAATCTGCCTTCATAGATCAAAGAAATACAGTTCAGACCTACTTAATAATTTGTGTCATTTCACCTTTTATTGTTCTCAGTGTTAAAACAGATGGCTTTTTGCAGAAGCTAATTAGTATATTGATAAATGCTACAAACCAACCTTGTAAATAGTGATGCTCCCAGGTACATTCTAATTTATGCAAGGTGAAATTTCAAGAGCCTAGGCTGTCCTGATTTTCATACATCTCAAGGAAAGGTGATGTTATGTGTTAAACTGCATCCCCCCCAAAATTATGTTGAGATCATAAGCATCAGTACCTATGAATGTGACTTTATTTGGAAATAGGGTCTTTGCAAATATAATCAAAGTATGATGAGGTCATAGTGGACTAGGGTGGGCCCTAACTCAATATGACTAGTGTCCTTGTAAGAGGAAGAGAAGAGACACAGAAGAGCTCTGGCCATGTGAAGACAGAGGCAGAGATTGGAATTATGCTGTCACATGCTAAGAAATGCTTGCGACTACCAGAAGCTGAAAGAGGCAAGGAAGGAGCCTCTCCTAAGGGCTTCAGAGGGAACATAGCCCTACCAACACCTTGATTTCAGACTTCTAGCTTCCAGAGTGTGAGAATAACTTTGTGTTGTTTTAAACCGCCTGATTTGTGATATTTTGTTATAGCAGCCCTAGGAACCTACAGGTGATAAAACAGTTTTCTTTCTTAGGGGGTAGTGTCTCACCTGGCTGAAGCATCCTTGCTTTCAGGAATCTGAGTGAGTTTCTCAACGTTTCTTTCCCAAACTGAGTTCCTCACAGTTGAATGCACTGTTGATTCTTTTATAGACTTGGGTGAGATGTATTTTAGTTTAGATATGAGTCCCCTGTTGTTCTTTCTCAGCTGGTATAAAAAGTCAATTACACTATGTGTACTAAGTATTTCACAAAAGGATCTCTGAATAAAATCTAATGCAAAAAAGACTCAAAGAGAAGTGACACACAAATTCAAATTCATTTAGTCCAATTCCACTTCAGACTTATTGATACAACTTTAAACACTTATTTGCACCTTGATTTTAGCAAAATAAGTATTGAAAATATTTATTTTGGGTTTAAAATAATAATGTTAGAGGCAAATATGTTTTATTTTAAAATGCTGTCCAGTACCTAGTTGGTACCTAGTAGGTGCTCTATTGTGTTAAAATAAAGGAATTTTTGAAGCAAAAAATGAGATAAAACTGAAGGTTTGGCTATTTACACATAAATGCAATGTATAGTCTAAAAACATTCCATCATATGCTTGAGAAGGCATGGTCTTTTTATTGATGAACACAGAATACAAATGTAAAATAGTGCATTTTAAAATAGAGTCTCTGTTGGGGTAAGGAAGTTATTTTGGCATAGCTCAGGCCCCTGGTATTTTCATATTCCTATCCAATTTTTCCAACAGAAAGTACAGGAAACATATTAAATGACACCACAGGGATGGAATCAACAAAACTCTAGACTATAAGAAATTTTATAGAACAAATGACCTGGTTCTTTAAATGAATAAATAATGAATAAATTTTATTCACAGGTGCACACACACATGAGAGAGAGAGAGAGAGAGAGAGATGGAGGTAGAACTATAAATTAAAAGAATCTTGAGAGACATATCAACCAATACCAAAGTGTAGATATTATTTGGATCCTGATTTGAACACATAAATCTGTAAAAAATATTTGTGACACAATAATATATTTAATATTAAAAAATTAATGTCAATTTTGGGCCTATTTTAGTTACACTTCTAAAAAAAAAACTATTACCTTTTAAAAAATATGCTGAAGTTATTAAAGAGGAAATTATGTGATATCTGGTATTGAATTCCAAATACCAGTGGAGGCAGGGGAGAAAGAGATTATTATATAGATGAGACAAAATTTGTAATAAATTGCTAATTGTTGAAACTAGGTTATGACAATATGGTTATCTAATATTTTTTTCTACTTGTATATATTTTAAAAAATTTCCATGATAAATGCTGAAAATTAAAAAAAAAGTGTAAATAAGTCTATTCCTTAGCTTTAAGGGCTTCAAAATCTATGACAACATGTGTGAATACATAAAATTAGCCACAGAGATTATCAGTTGAACAATGCAAAACTCTAGAGTTACACAAATTCAAATTCTCATCACAGGTGAAGCTCATTAGGAAAAGAATATTTGTGACCTAGCTGTAGAAGAATGGACAAGACTAAAATAGGCCAAAGGATAAAGGAAGAGGGGATTATTTGACACCTCAGGCTATACTCTGGATTATATTCCAAAGAGTTTAACGAAAGAGTCTTTGTTTTCCTTTACTCTTACACTGAATACTTCTGACACCAGCTACTGATCAATTCTCTGACTCCGGCGGGATGTCCTAAAATCCAATTCAGCTTTAACACTATCTACCTGGAGTTAGAGTGAGATTCCTACAGGTTAAGGGCTCACTCTTATAAGACGGCCCCTACTCATATGTCAGTCTCAAATCCCAGGTTGTCACCTGTACCTGACTGAGATAGTGAATGATCAATAAAACTAAAATATCTAAGACATTGGGTGGGGCTGGGGTCAGTGATTAGGGACAACTGGTTTGGCTGAATTGGAATTTAATGTAGGAAATTAATCAGTAAGTTTGCAACACTAATTAAAAACTAGATTTTTATAGGACTAAAAAAACTAGATTGTATTTAAGGTCGAGGTTCCCTCGACCTCCTTCTTGGGTTCAACAGTTTGCTAGAATAGCTCACAGAACTCAGGGAAACACAGTTAATAGTTTCTTTTTTTTTTTTTTTTAAGATTTTATTTATTTATTCATGAGAGAAAGAGAGAGAGAGAGAGAAGCAGGCTCCCAAGGAGCAGGGAGCCCGATGCAGGACTCGATCCCAGGACCCTGGGATCATGACCTGAGCCGAAGGCAGACGCTTAACCATCTGAGCCACCCAGGCGCCCCAGTTAGTAGTTTCTTATAAAGGATATAACAGAAGATACGGATGAACAGCCAGATGAAGAAATACACAGGGCAAGGTCCACAAGGGTTCTGAGTTCAGAAGCTTCTATCCCCATGGAGTTGGAATGTGCCACCCTCCTATCACATGGATGTGCTCAATAACCTAGACATGTACTTTAGGGGTTTTTGTGAAGGCTTTATCACATGGACATGATAGACATGACAGATAATTAACTCATTTGTTAGCTCTTACCCCTCCCTCTGGAGGATAGGACGTAAGGCTTAAAGTTCCAAGCTTCTAATCATGGTTTAGTCTTTTTACCGATTAGTACCTATCCGGCGGCCCACCAGAAGTTATTTAATTAGAACAAAAGACATGCCTATCACCCAAGGAATTACAAGGATTTTGGGAACTCTGTATCAGGAATGGAGTCAAAATCAAATATTAGGAAGAACCGAGGACAGAGACTAATATATATATATTTCTTATTTCACACATCCCAATCTTATGCCTTCCTAATCTCATTTAATTGTACTACCCTTCAGTCCATTGCTTAGGCCCAAACCTAGAGATCCTGCTTATTTCTTTTTTCTCTAAAGCTTCACTATCATCAAATCTATCATCAAATCCTATTGACCCTACCTGCAAAGTACATCTGGACTCTGACCATTTTTCATTATCTTATCCATTACCACCCTAGGCAAAGCCACCACCATCTCTTGCCTGGGCTACTATAAGTCTCCTAACTGGTCTCCTTATGTCTTCTCTCGATCCACACTTACTCCAGGGTAATCACCACATAACAGCTATGGTGAGCCTTTTAAAAATGTAAATCTAATTATATCCTCCCCTGGTTAAAATCCTACAACTTCTGATCATAGCCCTCCCTGATCAGTCCTTACATGTCTCAGACCTCATCACATGATTCTCACCCTTGTTTTTCTACACTTCAATCATAGGTCAAGCTTTTCCTTGCTGTGGGTTCTTTGCACTTTTTGCTTCTACTGAGAACCACTTTGCCTTAGCTATTTACAAGGCTCTCTTTCTAAAAAAATAATTTTTCAAGTCTCTGTACTTTCCTGATCACCCTCTCTTATGGCCATCCAATAACCTTTCTCTATATTTTTACAATTTCTTCATAACAATGAAATTAACAATGATCTCTTTGTTTAAACCTGGCTGTTGACTCTACCACTATAAATTCAGTTCTAAAAGGTAAGGACTTTGTCTTTTTAGCTATAATTTTCCTATCTCCTAGAAGAGTGTCTGGCATGTAATTATAAATATTGATTGAGATAGTGAATGATCAATAAAACTAAAATATCTAAGACATTGGGTGGGGCTGGGGTCAGTGATTAGGGACAAATAGTTTGGCTGAATTGGAATTTAATGTAGGAAATTAATCAGTAAGTTTGCAACACTAATTAAAAACTAGATTTTTATAGGACTAAAAAAACTAGATTGTATTTAAGTGTTTCTGCCTTATAAACTATGCAAGGTTCATTGCTGTTCATAGGCAATGGATCAAAGTCATAATTACCTGGCAGTCTAAAAAGCAGAAAAAAGTAGAATGAATACTTTTACCCATTGTAAGGTTGCTGAAATAAAGGACCTGTTTTTTATTTCAGTGACTTTTCATCAATTACTACAAAAGACTGTTTAAAAAATAACAATGAATAGTAGTAGCAGCTATTATTTACTTACAACTGGAGACTGGGTACTCCACCAGGAACTTTGTAATATTTGGTTAATTTAAATCTCACAACTACACAGTGAGGTATGTATTATTCTTCCCATTTAACCCATGAGGAAGCTGAGATTCTGAGAACTTAGATATCATCCCCAATGTCCTAATATTGTAAATGGCAGAGCTAGAATTCAAACTATATCTATATTTTTAAAGATTTATTTATTCATTTGACAGAGAGAGAAAGAGAGGCAGGCAGAGGGAGAGGGAGAAGCAGACTCCCCACTGAGAAGGAACCAGATGTGGAGCTGGATCCCAGGACCCTGAGATCACGACCTGAGCTGAAGGCAGATGCTTAACTGACTGAGCCACCCAGGTGCCCCCAAACTATAAAGTAAGCTTATTGATTGAAGTTTTAACATACATAAAGAAAAGAGGCAAATACAAATGTATGGCTCAATGAATTCTCACAAAGTTGGCATACCTGTTTATACATCATATTACTGGAAAAGCTCCTTTTGTTTAACTCTTATCATGATCCAAATCCTTTGGTGTTAGATAGTGGCTGAGGCTTCCTCTATCCTTACAAGGATAGAGGACAAGTTAAACAGGCAAGGAAGATTTTATTAAAGACTATTGCAATAGGGCAAAGAAACTGAACTCAGCTGCATTGAAGCAAAGGGCCAAAGGGCTAGAGAGTTTTTAAGCACTGAGGTGAGCTAGTGGAAAACTCCTAGAGGACACTGGGAGGAGGTTGGTCAGTGTGACTAGGCCATCTGTTTGCTAATTGGCACTTACTGAAGTTAGGCTCCTATCTTCCCATAGAGACTGAGAGAAAGATACTTTTTTTTTTTTTTAATTACATTTCAAAAGGATGGCTCCCACATCCTTTCAAAAGACATCCCTGGGTTGTAAAAGAATTATATCTCAAAGGACCAGACAAAGAGTCTAGAATTACAAGTTTTCTAAAGTAAATACTCTGTAGTCAGGAAGAAACCCATTTAAAATTTAGTCCAACTGAGAGGAACGTTAAGGTCATCTTGATCACCTACCGTTACTAATATTGTCACATTCATTTCCATTCTGAAGATGATCAAATTTAGGGGATAGTTTTGCACAATACCAGAAAGGAGACACCGTATCATTACCTCAATGTATAAAAATTCAGTCACTCTGGTTCTTCAGATAACTGGAACCTAGACCACAGTATTATGAGTGATAGGGGATTTGCAGGGCATGGTCTTTGCGGTGAAGTTAAGGGAACATTATTTGCCCAGTTCTGTTTAGAGAATAAACTGTACAAATGATCATGATAGAGCATAGATACTTGGGAGGTGATAACATCCAGCAGGAAAAGGAATTCTTTAAAGTTGTTAAGGGTAGTGTAACAAGGTATAACAACCTGAAACTAGATCATTAGGTTAGACATTAGGAAAGTATTTCTAAATGTAGGGCTGATTAGATTTAGGAATAATTTGCTGAGGAAAGACCACTAAGGTCGCATCACTAGGAATACTCGAGTAGATTAGATAAAATACAGATTGCTATTTATGACCATAGTGACATGGTCAAACCCACATAACACAGAGGAACAAACTCCGATGACCCCGGAGATGTTTTTCCCCTCTATGATAAGATCTACTTGATTTTACAAAACAAGAAAAACAAAAGCATCATGATTTGTAATATTAAGTCACAACTGAGGATTCTCACAACAAAAATGCATTTCTCTCTACCCTGTTTTCCTTTAAGCTAGTTTTTAGAGGGTAGATGTTTGCATCAGTAAAGAGTATGAAAATGATGCCCATTTTACATTATAGGGAATTAATTTGCAGCCAATGTGCTTATATTAACAAATTGTTATTTGGTTAGAAAATAGCCTGAGCAGTACTTTGTCTCCTTAATGGCCCTATTTAACAACTCAGTTTAGCTGTTTTTGCTTAATTTTCATGCTAATTTTAAGCTATTCCCATTCTTTGAAGTTTCACAGTATTTTAAATTTAACAGTGTATTGATGTTTGCATTTAATTTTTATTTGATTTAGTTTATTTTATTCAAAATGGGTTGACTGGCACTTGATTGTTTTGCAAATGATGTGGAGTATTGGATAAAATTCCCATGCAGGGGATTGATTTCCTATTTTAAATAAATGTCAGGGCAGGGCCCTCCTTACTACCATGTAAATTCTCTAGAGTAAGTCTGAATTATCTCAGAGTACCAACTTCCTTGTCCAAATAAGGGAGATGCTATACATAAGGATTCATTGCAGGTTTTCCTCAGGTGTGTTAATTTACCTTGCTATACCTTATCTCCTCTAGCTCCTTCCTGTTGCAATACATGTAGCCATTTAACAAATATTTAAGAGCAATCCTGTGTGCCAGAAACTGTTCTAGATTACAAATGCAGACCATGCATAAAGTGATTACTTTTACATCTTAAAACCAGAAGAACCATTGATTATTGTAGTTTTCCTCCTTATGTGAGAACTGAGGCCTAGAAAGAGAGTTTTCCAAATCAGAGACAAATTGTAATAATAACTGATGCTTTTGATGAGGGAACAGAAGGCAAGCTGAGGACAAAGCGGAAGCTGGCCCCCTACCCCCACCTCCAATCCTTTGGGATATATGTAACATTCCTCAGGCACTCCTGGCTGCCCTAAAGGAAAAACAAATGGTTAACTGATAGAGATCACAATCCTGCAGGACAAGTCTCCCTCAGTTTACAAATGTCCTAGTGATTTACAAGGAAGAAGCTTTCTTATCAATAGCCTAACTTCCAGAAACCCATACCTCAGTTTCCTGAAGCCCTAACATCACCCTCCCCTACATGAAATTGAGGGAGGCTGAGGCAGAAGGAAATGTCAATAAAATTGAATTTCTTTTGAACCTGAAGCCCATTGACAAGGACATGTGACAGGAGGAATGTAACACTCCTGCAGGAAACTCCCCAACTGTCTTCATGTTAGTGCCTCATTAGAGGGAAAAACAACTTTGGCTTGACAATAACCAGGCCTCCAGTATCCCGAGAGTCTTTAGCATATGACAGTCCTTCTGGACACCCCCTTTGTCCTCACCTCCCCACTCCCGAGTATATAATCAGCGACTCCTCAAGACCACAGTGCAGCAGCTCTTTCTGCCCACGGGTTCTGTCCCCGTGCTTTAATAAACCACCATTTTGCACCAAAGATGCCTCAAGAATTCTTTCTTGGTCGTCGGCTCCGGACTTCACCCCACTGAACCTCACCTATATTCCAAAACTGCATTACTTTCATATTACCTTTGAGTTATATGTTTACTTTGGGGATGGGAAATGGAGCAAATACTTGGCCACTCTTTCCCCTCCCCAGTTCCATTACACTGCTCATGAATTACAATACTCTTTGCTGCAGACTCAAGAAGGGACCAGAAAAGCCTTCTCCACGGTATTTCAGGCATCCTCTACAAACTGACATTCAGGCTGATGCCTATACATTTACTAGTATCCACATAGTTTAGAAGGAGTCGTGATGTAGCGCGCGCGCGCACGCACACACACACACACACACACACACGACTTGGAGTTAGGAGACAAAAGATGAAGTTATATTCCTGCCACTTATTCGTCATGTCATCTTGCACAAATCATCTCACTACTTTGTGTCTCATTTTGGTTATATGTGGAACTTAAATTTCTTACCAACTTTGAAATTTTATGGAATTTTGAAATTTCCAAGTGAACTATTTCAAAAGAATCCTCTTGATCTATGAACACTAGAGACAATGTTGCTGAAAATCCAGATTTATGAGATACCTTTAGCCACACAGGGATCATTTGGATAATTATATTTAGGTAGAAGCAATGCTATATGTTTATCTCTGATTTGAATTGGATATAGAGGGTCATAAGTCAAGAATGTGACACTGGTTTTTAATTAGATCAAAACAGTATATATTTTATGTCTAAGGAGTACAAATCAGCCTTCTTGACAAACAGAAGCAAAGAAATGACTCAGTGTAACAGGTAGATTTACTTAGACATCCTTCAGTTACTTAAAGGAAATGTTCTTTAGTATTTATATTAAATTATCATCTAGGGTCACCTGGGTGGCTCAGTGGGTTGAGTGTCAAACTGTTGATTTCAACTCAGGTCATGATCTCAGGGTGGTGAGATGGAGCCCCGAGTTGGGCTCTGGGGGCTGGGTGTGAATCCTGCTTGAGATTCTCTCCCTCTATTCCTGCGGCCCCCCCCCTTAGTTGTGTGCTCTCTCTCTCTCTCTCAAAACAAAAACAAAAAACAAAAACAAAAACAAAAACAAAAAAACAAATTAGGTAACTGTGAAATGTAATTATCCATTTGATACTTGGTTATCTGTTGAAATAAATGATAGAAGTTCATTGGCTATTTCTATGTGATACCAAAATAGTAAACTTAGTAAACAAAATTTCATCAAATCAGTTGTTGGTGAGTGTGTAGCAAAGAATTTAACTAAGCCAAACAGGGGCTTGGTCTCTGCCCTAGTCTTCTGGGCGGTAATCTCTAAACCCTTAGAATGTCATGACTCATAGGAGGGAGTATCTTTATTTGCTTGGGGACCTTGGACCAGCCAGCTAGTAACCATATCATGTAGGGTGGGGGCTCTGAGCCATACCTACAATATGATGGAGAGTGGATGGGTCGTGTGGTATCAGTTGACCTCTGGAGGAGCTGAAGACTGAAGTCAGCCTTGTGGGCAATTAATCATGTTTATGTGATGGAGTTCCAGTAAAACATATGGACACTGAGGCTTGGTTGAACTTCCCTGGGTGGCAAATACTCCATGTGTATTGTCACACGTGGATTTCCGGAAATCAGTGCTTTTCAGGACTTCACAGGGAAAGGATAATGGAAACTCTATATACAGTACTTCCCCAGACTCTGCTCTATGCATTTCTTCCCTTGCCTGATATAAATCTCTATCCTTTCTCTCTGATAAGCCATAATCGTGACTATAACAAAGTTCAGTGAATTCTGTGAATGTTTTTGGTGAATTATTGAAACCAACGGTGGTCTTAAGTATTCCCAAACTTTCTGTTGGCATCAGAAATGAAAGCAGTCTTATGTGGACTATGCTCCCTTTAACATATAGTTCTCTAACCTCACAGATAGAAAGTATTGATCATCCATATGTGGTAGGTCATTAGTCACACATGACTATTGAGCGCTTGAAATATAGGTAGTGCCACTAGGGAAGTAAATTTCTAATTTTATTTATTTTAATCAACTTAAAAAACAAAAGCAGTGTAAAGTTTTTTACATTAATTACAGGCTAAAATAATATATTTTGTATACACTGGGTTAAATAAAATATATTATTAAAATTAGGTTAATTTGTTTCTGTGGTAGACCAAATAATGACCTCCAAAGATGTCCACATCTTAATCCCTGTGAATGTTACCTTATATGGCAAAAGGGACTGAACCAATATGATTAAATTAAGGATCTTCAGATAAGGAGATCATCCCGGATTATCCTAGTGGGCCTGATGTGATCACACGCATCCTATATAAAAAGGCAATAGGAGATCACAGTGAGGAGCAGGAGTTGTGATCTTGGAGAAAGTTGGACTGATGAAGAAGGGGCCTAGAACCAAGGGATGCTGATGGCATGTAGAAGCTGAAAAAGTAAGGAAACAGATTCTCTTCTCAGAGCTTCCCCAGGAGGATCCGGCCCTGACAACATCTTGATTTTAGCCCTGTAAGACTTCTTTCATATTTCTGACCTCTGGAGTTATAAGATAATACATTTGTGTTTTTTTAAGCCACTAGGTTTGTGCTAATGTGTTATAGCAGCAATAGGAAACTAATATAACTTCTGGTTTCTTTTTAAAATTTGATTACTATACATTTTAAATTATATATAGCTTGCATATTTCTGTTGGACAGTTCTGGCCTAAATATTTATTTTTATTGTGCTCTAATAATTCTTATTTTTATAAGATTGATTAAATAAATATTTCAGTCCAAATCTTTCATTTATTGTTTCCATAAGAAATTTTTCTTCATGGGTATTAAATCATTTGGTGATTTTCAAATGCTCAGAATTTTTCTAGGTGATGTTAGGGATAAAGACATATGGGGCATACTGAAGTTGCTGATATAAGGAAAGACATATAGAAGTTCATGAAAGAGACATATAAAGAGGCTGGTCGGGTCACAGGAGCCTTCATGGAGGAATATGGACTCGGGATAAGATTACAATGATGAATAAATCTTCAATGGTGGATAGGGCTTTTGAGTAAAAAGCATAGAGAGTAAAGAGAACACTGACTAGAAATGCAAAGGAAACAGAAAGTTAGAACAACGCAGACAAAATTGCAAAACTGCAGAAGCTTAGCTTGATGATATTGAAAATAGGGAGCTATTGAAAGTTTTTGAGGGAGACGATGTAATAAAAGATGTCTTAGGAAGAGTTTTACAAAAATATTTTGCATATTGGTTTAAAAGAAGGAGAGGTTAAGTAAAAAATCAATGAGCAAGGATATGTTAGCTATATTCTAGGTAGGAGCTAAGAGGCCTGGCTGAGGAGGGTAATTAAGGGGGGCTAGATTACCTAGCCTACATTATCCCAAGCCACCAATTTTTTCCAAACACTGAGTGTTTTTTATTTAATGGAGACCTTTAATACAGCATTCTAAAAATTATTCAAATGGCCCAGCCAGGTGCAGCTCCATTATTAATATTACAACTATAACCATGCTTTAAATACTTCCTTATATTTTTAGGAGTTGATAAAGTATAACATAAAGGGCACCAGCTATGGAATCAACATGGTTTGAATACTAACTAGGCCACTTACGTGCAAGTTACATAACTTCTGTTAGCTTCAATTTCCTCATCTAAAAACGGAGTCATTAATCATTTCACAAATGTCATCTTGAAAATTAAAGAGGAAAGAATATACTTAAATATTCAGTGTAGCATAGTATGGATCAGGAGAGTGCAATAGTATTCTAGTATTCTACTCATTTGTATTTCATGAATTCAACTATATTGACTCTACAAAAACAGAAAGAGAATTTTTCCCAGTTCAAATTAAACTAATCTCCACTATCCCCCCAGAGGCTAAAACTAAAATGCAAAGGAAAACAGAAAGAAATAGTTTGGGCCTTTTACTTTATAAGGCTCTAAATCCTAGAAGTTTAAAGGCAGCACAATAGATGTTCACTGGTAATTTTGACTCCGCAAGATTTTTGTCTTACTTGCTGACTTTAGAATCCATTCCCTGCTTAAATATAACTTCACGGCAAATGTGTTCCAGAAGTTCAATTTCAAATCTTTCATAGAGTGTCCACTTAAGAAAATGTATTAAATTCTATTATAGTTAATATCAATATAGTCTCTGGATACGTCCACATTTGCCAATCAGCACACTAAATTGCAGCATCCCCTGCCCCCAGTGGCGGTGATAGAGATGTGACCTCAGTTTCAATTCTTGCATCCATCTAATTAGAGAGAAGCCGTCTTGCAGATGAGTGTGGTAATGTTTTTCTCTGTTCTGTGCTAACATATTTGTAACATCCTTCTGGTTCTTTTGTTGCAAAGACTATGATCACTAGATGACTTATTTTATTGAATTGAACTGGGAAGATTTTTTCCCAAGGGTGAATAAATACCTAACATTTGCAAGCCAATTCGTTATGATTAGAAAAAAATAGGCCCTGTCTGACCAGATACACTTGTGTATTATCTAATGTAGCCATTTTATTTCTCTTTATGCTTTTATTGTGTTCTATACACAGATAATATATGTATCTGTTGATTTGCTTTGTTAGAGACTGTAAATGAAACTTCACAAAACCATCTTGAAAATCATGTAGTGAAACAAGAGTTGGAAACATTTTTTTTCTCCTTATCATCATTGTTGCTTTCAGTTGAATAAATGTACATTTCTTGCTGACTGCAAAAAAAAAAAGCCATTAGAAAGCTGTTGCCAGCTAAAAGGTTTCAACACATAGGGAATTATATCACTTGCTTTATTTCCCCCCCTTAGCAGAGACAGACGTGGTTATAACAGCCAAATCAAAGAACATTTGTTTGAATGATCTGTAATCAGCACTGCTGTTGTCCACGGAAGTTGCGAACAGTTCTACACCCTTAAAAACTTGTACCTGGAAAACTGTGTGTTGCTTTCAATTTAAGCACAATTATTTTAATGCTAATATTAAAAAAATGGATACATATCCTCTTACGAAGTCTGTCAACTGTGAATGCAATACGATTAAAATGCAATCCGAACAACAAATATCAAACAAATGGTAGAAGAGAAACAAAAAAACCATTGAGTTAGTGGTGAATTGGAACAACTTAGAACAGTAAGATGGGAGAGTACTAGGGATTAGTTACATTATCACAGGATTTTTTTTTTCCCTCTGAACTGCACAATTTTCTGATACAAAATTCAGGTTAATGCCTCTTTATCATCTCATTTGTAACACATTGCTTAAATTCCAATTTTGAAATAATGAAAGAATTTTACAACCGGTGTATTTCTAATTGCGATTCAGTTACTCAGCTTAAGAAAACATTGAACTTGGGTTGTCAAGCAACTGATCTATATTTACTCTGGTCCAGATACAGTACCAATGTAAGTTATTCAGAAAGAACAATAATATTTGCATGGCACTTTAGAGTTTACAAAATGCTCTTACCTGAATTCTCATTTTATCTTCGCAATAATCTTGGGAAGTAGTCAATGAGGTGGTCAGAGCCATTGGTTTCCAGAGGATAATATATAATTGATTTATTATCATATACTCTCTTTCTCTGCCAACTTGAGTCCTTTGAGCCATTCTTTTTCCTAAAAGATACTTTCCTGGAAATGAACATTCATCCATCGGGACAGTTTCCCCTTAGGTTACTTCTCAGTGTGTAGTAACATTGATATATACATTTCTCTTAAAATACAATATAAGAAAAAAAAACCTGTAAGCCAGTTTGCTGGGAAAAGTTGAATAGCACAAGCATGAGAAATACCGCAATTGTGTGGATTTGATAGGAAGTAGGATTTGTTTTTATGCAAGAAATTTTCTAAATTAACACCTTCTAGTTATCAGATATGGTTCCACTGAATTTAGGAATGGTAATCCATTACAAAATGTGTTTATTCTGTTATTTGAATGTGTTTTTAAAATTAAAGTGAGATTTGTACGAAGAAAATCAGGAATAGTTAAGTGCTATGGCTGAATGCCTTATTTTTTTTTTTTTCATGAACTCAGAATGCTGACCACAATACTTCTCACTCTAGAAAAATAAAATCAAAAGGTTAACTGGTTGAGTTTCATAGAGATCAGTGTGGGTGGAAATGAATGGTTTGGAATTCAGTTTGGTTTACGCAAGCAAAATTGCTTATCTTAAATCTCAGGAGTTGGCTAAATTTGGTTTTCTTTACCTCCAATTCCATTTGGAATCAGGAAATGTAGAAATAAACATTTGTATAATCACACACATATGTGCATTTAAATTAATTACAAAAGGGAGGCAATATTTTATAAATCTTAAAAGTGAGAATTGAAAGTTTCAATTCATTCTAGCTTTATTTAAAATTGCTTCTATAGCATGAAGAAAAAAAAAATAAAACCAGTTTACAATTAATCACATTTATCAAAACCTAAATAGTATTATGTTTTCTTTTCACAAAAATAACACATTGTTTTGTGAGTGTTTCAGGGAATATTAAATAAGTATAAGCAAGGTAAATATAAAGAAATATAAAGAAGAAAATAAATGACCAATAATCCCACAATGTAAGAATAACTTCTGGTAATATTTTGTTATAATTCTTCCAAAATTTCTGTGGCTTCTTCACTTGCAATTGTCTCACTGAGTCGCAAGCTTTAATATTCATAAAGCAGTAGAGGGCAATAAGAAATAGAAATGAAAGAAGCAGAAGGGAGGCCAGAAGAAGTAGCAGCATTTAAAGCCAAGACAAGTTTTAAGTGATAAATCAAGCAAGGGTTTAAAAGCAGTTGAAGGTATGGCGCCATCTGCTCTTATTCCAGATGTACCCAGGTAAGAAACAGGAAGCTTTCTCTTGTGAATATGAAATGTCTGAGAGCATGAAAAGCTTAAGTTAGAGAAAAGCACAAAACCTCACGACATTTTAAAGAGGGGGATATACTATCCTATTACTGAGCATTTTAAAATATACAAACCACAGGCTTAGTAAATTGTTGCCTGATTTTATTTTCCAACAAGATACCTCAGCTTAAGCATGTCTTTCAGAAAGATGGACAATAGTCTCCAACCTTGTGATAAACTCCTAAGCGAGTGTTTGGCTAGTTGGCTGTATTCTTGGAGATGTCCTGTTCTCTACGGTAGTCGGCTAGTCCTTTCTTAAGGTGTAATTGGTTTTATCATGTTCTGGGCACTATACCCGTCATTGTCTCATTTGCTAAACCTGACTCCCCAGAGTGCCTCTAAGAGGAATCTGCCCTCCTCAGTGATGCTCCAGCCACCTTCACCTGCTCCTCCTTTAGTCATATTAACAAGTGAAAACTAACTCCACTAACTGGGGGTGCATTAATTATTTGAGTTGAAATAGTTAATTAGCTATCCCCTTCACTTTCTACAAAGTATAGTATTTTGTGTATGCTTGAAAAGAATAATAGCACCTCGTGCTCACATGGCTTTTCTCATCTTTGGTGTCACAACTAGGCAGATCATTTACTGATACAGAGTATGAGGTCAAATATTGATTCTTTAGGATTACAAAGGATGAATGGACTACCACAACAGAAAGAGCCCCAGGGAGTAGCAGGATGTGGTGGCTAGTTTTGTAATCAGAGGCAATTTAAAATATAGGAAGTCACAGGACTCTTATCAGTCATTGGTGAAGGTGTTTCTCAGAGCCTACTGTAGAGCCTTTTGGACTTGGTTTATAACTGGAATTGTGGAGGGAGATAGCGTGAATTATTACTAGTAATTCCCTGACTCAAATATGTAGCAAAAGTAATAATATTATAAATGCAAATGGTGCTAATAGAAGGGAAAATCGCCATTCTATTATCAGGAAGGCATCTTTTGCCATTGACACTTTGAAAACTACTATTTACTGATATCTGAGAGGAGAATGGACCAACTGGAGGATGTTCTCAGTCTTAAATTCTACAGGTTACAATATGGTTGATCCCTTTTACACATTAAAAATACTGTTAGCTCCATTTGTGAATGAAGTGCCTCAAGGCGCTATCTTATGTCTCATCATGTTTTCCTCACCATGCTTCTAGACAGAATGCTTCACAGTTGTTGCGTGGATGGCCTTGTGGCTGATGAATTCTTACTGGTTTTGAGACCTGGCATGGCCCTGGATTTGCTCCTCTGGAGGTCACTGATGCCTGTTGAGCACCAGATTTAAGATTGTTCTTGTTATTAACATAACATAATAATAATAAAAAAAAAGAAATTTACTACCACTGAGAAATCTTCCCGTCATACAAAATGCTTAAGCAATAGTAAAATACTAAAGAAAGGAGAACAATCCCAGTATGTTAGTGGGTTTCAAAGTTATAAATTCTAGAAAGGAAGTAAAATTCTGAAGATAAATAAATATAACTAAAGTACACACACACACACAAAAGATTGTTCTTGGGCCTCACCCTCTGTGAACTGTTTATAGTATTTGACCCTTTCAACTAAACCCTACCTTTCTTCTCCCTTGGCTTTCATGAACTCACACCTTTGAGCTCTCCCCCGTCTCCCTGGTTGGTCCTCTTCTCTTTTACTGATTTTTTTAAAGATTTTATTTATTTATTTGAGAGAGAGAATGAGAGAGAGAGCACATGAGAGGGGTTAGGGCCAGAGGGAGAAGCAGACTCCCTGCCGAGCAGGGAGCCCGATTCGGGACTTGATCCAGGGACTCCAGGATCATGACCTGAGCCGAGGGCAGTCACTTAACCAACTGAGCCACCCAGGTGCCCTCTCTTACTGATTTCTCTGCCAATCCCATGCTTATAAACCTGTAAGAAATCATCACCTTAGCTCTCTTTAATTTTCTGGCTCTCTCATCTCTCTAGGAGATCTTGGCCAAAGGATCCTCACCTTTAACCTTATGCAGATGGCTTCCAAATCGATATCTTGGGTTTAATTCTGAACTGGACATACATATATATGCATGCATGTGTGACAGGCCTGCGTGTGCATGCACACACACACACATACACACACACACTTCCAACTTTTGGCTACATATCAGACATATTATTTTTCCACCTTCCCAGATCATCTCAGTCTTTCTCTAGGTTCCTAACCCATTTGTGTTAGTGGCTTCTCTACCACGCCAATAGCCCACATTTAAAAATTCGGAACCATTCCCTATTATGTAGGCCCCTAAGTCCAACCAAGACTAAATCCTGCAACTTTTCCTTTCTCTTCTCCTTCCTTTCCATCTCTGTTATAATTTCCTAGTTAAGTCCCTCATTAACCCTCACATGACCTAAATATTCAGTCAACCACCTGATCAGTCTTTAGGCCAGTTTCTTGACCTTTGCAGTCCGTCCTAAATAACACTAGTAGATCAAGATCTTTTAAGTGTGATTGGGATCATTTCATTTTCCTACTCAAAAATTGTCAACTGTCCTCCATACTATTGAATTCTAGAAAATCCTTAATTTCATGTTATTTACCTCTTCTCACATTCCCCCCACCTCTTAACATTTTATTTATTTATGAGACTCCTATGACAAATATCTCTTTTTACCATCTGTTTTAGCTATCTGTATCTGTCTCTTATTTTTCCAATTAAAAGGCAAGCTCCTTAAGGAGAAGGATCAGGATTTTTAAGTTTTTTGATCCCTGACTATACATAGCACAAGGCCTTATTCAAAGCAGACATTCAATAAATTGGAGATATGTATGGAGAATATTTTATGCATCTAGAGGGTGGAAAGCTGGCCATAGGCTAGAGAGCATTCAAGTATGTTCATTGTCTTATTTAGTATCTGAATAAAATTTTGAAAAATGGAAAGCAAATGCATTTTCTTATCTACCTCATTCTTCTCATTCTATACCTGATACCTGAAAATAAGTTCAACCTTTTTAATAATAAAAAAGCAAATTAAAAGGAGATACTTTTTTAATATTTTCAAATTAGAAAAATTAAAAATAGATAAATCTCAGATATTGGTGATGATTCCAAAACATGACCACTTTATTTTTTTATTGATGGTATAAATTTCTTGTGTAAATTTATAATAATATATTTGAAGAGCCTTAAGATAAACTTTCTGCTTGACCCAGAAAGTTCACTTCACTTACAATTTATCTACGACTCCAGGAATAGAAAGATGGATGAACACTATGGAATACTATACAGTAAAATTAGAAGCCATTAACTAGAAATACTTAGAGTCATACACACAGCTGTAAAACAATGATGTTTCAGTAAGGTTCAAGAACAGATTCTTTAACACTATGCCATCTATATAATTTAATCATTATATATTTTATAGTGATGAAGATATATCTTTAAAAAAAGATATATAGTAAAGAGAGTGAATGCAATGGGAAAGTGGGGATAAAAATTGAATTGGGAATAAAATAAATTTTTTTTTAAAAAGAGGAATTTTGGGGCGCCTGGGTGGCTCAGTCGTTAAGCGTCTGCCTTCGGCTCAGGTCATGATCCCAGGGTCCTGGGATCGAGTCCCACAACGGGCTCCCTGCTCGGCAGGAAGCCTGCTTCTCCCTCTCCCACTCCCCCTGCTTGTGTTCCTGCTCTCGCTATCTCTCTCTCTGTCAAATAAATAAATAAAATCTTAAAAAAAAAAAAAAAAAAAAAAGAGGAATTTTGCAGGCATTGGTTGGAATGAGCTATGAATGGAGGAGTGTGATAAACTCATTTTTCTTTTTTTTCTTTTTAAAGATTTTTTTTTTATTTGAGAGAGAGAATGAGATAGAGAGAGAGCATGAGAGGGGGGAGGGTCAGAAGGAGAAGCAGACTCCCTGCTGAGCAGGGAGCCTGATGTGGGACTCGATCCCGGGACTCCAGGATCATGACCTGAGCCGAAGGCAGTCGCTTAACCAACTGAGCCACCCAGGCGCCCTAAACTCATTTTTCTACTTGAGGTGTTGTATAATAAAAAATTCGACTGGCTGTTGCCCCTGGTTTTTGGAAAGTAGACTAAATTCTTGGGATTTCCCAGTGATAGGAGTGTTTGTTATTCATGGTGGGACCCTAGATAGTTTATGCTAATGAGTTGTCAGTAAGATCAACTGTGTGTTTTCAGGGTTAGGACTCTGAGCTTTGTGAGATGACTCCAACCTCCCGGGGTGGGAAGTGGGCTGGAGATGGAGTGTAACACCGTGGCCAATTGTTTAAGCAATCATGCCTACCTAATGAAATCTGGATAAAACTCAGGTGAGCTTCCCTGGTCAGCAGTACTTTGTGGATTGTCCCACACTGATGTGCTGGGAAGGTCATAAGTCCCTGAGGATGACAGAATCTTTGTGTTTAGAACACTCCCAGATTTTGCTCTATGTGTCTCTCCCTTTGATTGGTTCTGACTTGTATCCTTTTGTTATAATAAAACTGTAATACTGGGGCACCTGGGTGGCTCAGTTGGTTATATGTCCAGACTCTTGATTTCTGTTTGGTCATGATCTCAGGGTGGTGAGATCAAGCCCCGAGTCAGGCTCTGAGCTCAGCATGCACTCTGCTTGGGTTTCTCTCCCTCTGCTCCTCTCCCCACTTGCAAGCACTCACGTTCTCACTCTCTCTTCTCGCTCTCTCTCAAATAAATAAATAAATCTTAAAAAATAACCTGTAATACTTAAGTATAGTGCTTTCTAGAGCTCTATAAGTCATTCTAGGGGATTATGGAACCTGAGGGGACAGTAGGAACTCTTAATCTTGTAGCCTGCTGGTCAGAAGTGACAGTGGCCTGGAGACCCCCAAATTTGCAGCTGGTGTGTGAATGAGGAGTGTCTTGTGAAGGACTGAGCCATTTGCCAGTGAAGTTTGGCCTAACTTGGGTTGTTGTTGTCAGAAATCAGGGGTGTCTGGGGGGCTCAGTCGCTTGAGCATCTGACTCTTGGCTTTGGCTCAGGTCATGATCTCAGGGTCATGAGATCAGCCCTCCCTCAGGCTCTAGGCTCAGCGGGGAGTCTGCTTGAGATTCTTGCTCTGCCCCTCCCCTTACTCAAGTGTGGTCATTCCCTCTCTCTCTCTCTCAAAATAAATACATAAGTCTTTAAAAAAAAAAAAAAAAGAAAGAAATCATCACGGATGTATACAACAATGAAACCACCCAAATATTTAACAATAAGTTGTTGATGAAATAGAATACCTTCATTTATTCAGCATTAAGATGATATGTAATATTATAGAAGAATGATACTTTTTTTTCCAGCTTCACTAGGATAATATGACATTAGATATGTAAGTTTAAGTGTACAACATGATTTCATGGATACATATATTGCAAAATGATTACAACAGTAGGGTTAGTTAACATCTCTAACCCCTCACATAACTATCATTTATCTTTTGTGGTAACAATGTTTAAGATCTACCCTCTTAACAACTTTTAAGTATATAATGCAGTATTGTTAATTATAGCCACCATGTTGTATATTAGATCTCTAGAACATACTTATAGCTAGAAGTTTGTTATCTTTGACCAACTTCTCTCCATTTCTCTCACCTCTAGCCCTTGGTAACTAACATTCTACTCTCTATTTCTTTGAGTTTGGTTTTTTTAAGACTCCACACATAAGTGATAGCATATAGTATTTGTCTTTCTCTGACTTATTTCATTTATCATAATGCCCTCAAGGTCCATTCATATTGTGGCATAAGGCAGGATTTCCTTTCTCTTTTTTTATATATCTGAATGAAATTCCATTATATGTATGTATGTATATGTGTGTGTATATGTAAAGAAAATGTGTTATATATACGTGTGTGTGTGTGTGTGTGATATATGTGATAAAGAAAATGTGATTTTATATGTATATATATATATATTTTTTTTCTCTTTATCTATTCATCCATTGATGGACACTTAGGTTGTTTCCATGCCTTGGCTATTGTGAATAATACTGCAATGAATATGGGGATGCAGATATCTCTTTGAGATACTAATTTCATTCCCTTTGGATATATCCCAAAGTGGGATTGTTGGATTGTATGGTAGTTTTGTTTTTATTTTTTTCTGAGGAAACTATCTTTTTCCATAGGGGTTGCACCAATTTACATTCCCACCAACACAGGGTTCCCTATTCTCCACATCCTCCCCAATACTGGTTGTTTCTTGTCTTTTCGATAATAGCTATTTTAACAAGGGTGAGGTGATATCTTACTGTGGTTTTGATTTGCATTTGCTTGATGATTAATGACATTGATCATCTTTTCATGTACCTATTGGCTATTTGTATGTCTTTAAAAAAAATACCTATTCAAGTCCTTTGCCCATTTTACAATTAGTTTTTTTTTTTTTTTGCTATGGATTTGTATGAGTTACTTATATATTAAATATAACCCCTTATCAGATAGATGGTTTGCAAATACTTTTGTCCACTCTGTAGATTGCCTTTTAGACAAGTATGATACTTTAAAATGCCATTCTAAACATATTAAGTGACAAAAACAGGATGAAATATTTCTGTTAATTCTATTTTATTAAAAAATACACATGTATCTCTTGTGGTGGCTTATGAAGTTATTTTTCCTTTCTGTTTTTGTTATTTTCTAATTCTTCTTCATTAATCTTGTATTTTTCTAGGAGGAATAAAATTCAATTCTCTGAATTTTTAGAAGTACATTATTATAATAAAACCCTTCATTATTTTCCTAATTTTATAACATGTTTCTTTTCCCTTATACTGACCCCTACTAACATAAGTTCTAACAAGACCCTTTGGTGAGCTCTAGGTTCCACCAAAATGCAGATCAGCCTCAGACCCTTGCTTGCTTGTCTGCTGTCCAGAAACCTGGGCTTGTGGCATTGTCCTCTGCATTCAGCCTTTACTTTTTTTGCTTTTTCAGGGACTTGGCTCTCAGCTCTCAGAGCTTCTGCTCAAGATGCACTCTGGCAGTGTGGGTGATCTTATCATTTGGTGATGAGAGAGAGCCCTGGAAAAAAGTGCAATGTATTCAACTCCCCCCACCCACACTTGTGAGGCAAAATTTGACCCCAGGGAGTCTAGAAAGGGGCTACCATATAACTCAGGGTGGAAGGAATAGTCAAGGGCATGGAAATTCAGGACTGAGTACACCTTGTGACATCATTCCAAGTGACACAAATCCACTTGCAGGAAGAGTGAGGCCCTGTCCCAGTTTGTTCTGTTATCAATATGCTATTGCCATTTATATAATATTGCTCTGTAGAAATAAGAAAAACAAGCTAAAATTTAAGACATCAAATATGAGGTTACTTTTTTCCCCTCCACAGGTCTTACCATAAAGACAAACTTGGCTATTAAAGAATCATCTTCACATATAACCATGTGTAGGTTAATTCTTCCTCTGATTTTGTGAATATTTTTATTGCCTGCTACTAATAAACTTTCACAGTTTCCTCAGTTGTGATATTCTGTGGTCCTTGAAGTGTTAGGTTTAAAATGTTAGCCAGCAGGTAATTTTTTTGAATAGCAATGTTGGAAAGGATTCCATAGAACTTTTCTATGTGGTGCTTACATTATTTAATTTAATAGGACAAATATATGGACCTCATTTTCTTATCTCTGAAATATCACTTTCTAAAGATACTGTGCAAGAAAACAGAATCTAGAGTCTTAGAGCTTGTACTGTAATTGGTAATTCCAGATCCTATTTCTGGCCCTTGTTTTAACAAATTGTTGCAGGACCGCATTTTTTTTTTTTTTAAGAAAATGATCTTGGCAAAACTTTTCCACTCTGCATTTTGCCCTTTGTTGGTTAATAAGCTATTAATGATAATGAGCACTGAACTAGGTGCTGTGGGGAGTCACAAGAAAGAAAGCCTCATTGCCCACCTAGAAGGGGCAATGGTCATGGTTTAAATGCTGCCTGAGACAAACAGCTCTTCTTATGTCCCCACAGGAGGAACTGTTTTAGTCTGAATCTGTGGGGATGCAAGAACTCCTTTCAATGGGAGATTTTTTTCCTTCTATGTTTCTTTCTTTTATGCACATAACCCCTACCCCCAACCCCCTCACATTTTTTCTTATTTATTTCACTCTGCCTCAGGAAGGGATGGATAGAAAAAGAGGAAGGAGGTTTGAAGAAGGTGAAGGAGCTCATAAGAAAGCGTACAAAGCTATACTCTGATTTTTATATTCTTAAATCAGGATTTGACCACAAATATTAGTTCAATATTATAGCTATCTATGTGTTTTTTTGGTTCATATGAGTTTCATTCTTAAATACAACCAGGACCTCCAATTCATTGACTCTGCCATATTTTCACAGTCATTTATCCCTTTATCAGTCTTGGATTCTACAATTTACTATTATAAACATTTCTTTGAAGGGACTCCCTTGCTAGTTTCTTCCCAAATGATATCTGCTCAGCAAAATCCCAACACTAGTTAAATCCAATTCTTAAACTACTTAGTCTTGTAGTTTAATGTAAATACAGGGCTGAATGTTGCTAGAGAGAAACATAATATCAGTGACCATATTACATTAAATTCTTGACCTTAAGTAGGACCTCAGTGATTGTTGCCTGAAAGACAATCCCATTAAACATTGCCAGACATCTCATTTTCCATTGACACTTAATAATTTCACATTTCTTCCTTCCTACTTCTTTTTTTTAAGATTATTTATTTATTTATTTATTTATTTGACAGAGACAGACACAGCGAGAGAGGGAACACAAGCAAGGGGAGTGGGAGAGGGAGAAGCAGGCTCCTCTCTGAGCAGGGAGCCCGATGTGGGGCTCGATCCCAGGACCCTGGGACCATGACCTGAGCCGTAGGCAGACGCTTAACAACTGAGCCACCCAGGCACCCCATCTTCCTTCCTACTTCTTGACAGTATTGGACAATGACTTACTTCTTTCTTTAATCAGAAAATAGAAGTAATCAGGAAAATCCCCTCCTACCTGCTGCCATCATTTTGTTTACCATTTTGTTTACCAAATGGCTAACATCTATACCTATAAATACCTCCACACTTGTTATATGTGTGGCCTCTTATTGAAAGCCAACTCCACTCATATTTTCCTCTTACTTATTCAAAGACTTCATTCCTGCATTGTTCCTCCTCCCTCCTAAGTCATTGATTTTCCCTCACTACAGGACAAGTCCCATCATCTTGCAAACATGTGCCATTATCTCCCATTGAACTCACATCCCTTTCCAGCCATTGCCCTATTTCTCTTCCTCCACCCTTATGGAAAAACTTCTTGAAAAGAAAAAAATTTCTTCTAAATCCTATGTCTTATACCTTTATTCACTCTTAAAAATTATTTTATTGTGGGGGCATCTGGGTGGCTCAGTCAGTTAAGTGTTTGACTGTTGATTTCCACTCAGGTTATGATCTCAGAGTTGTGAGATGGAGCCCTGTGTCAGACTCTGCTTCCTCTTCCCCTCCCTCTTTCTAAAAAATTATTTTATTGTGAAAGCACACATGTAAAACATTGCAGACAACATAATGCAGATGAATAATGTGTATGAACAGTTATAAGAAAACTACTCCTGTAATCATCACCTAAGATAGGAAATAGAACATTGTCAGCATCCCAACAGCTCCCATGTATCCTTCCTTAGTCACTTTCCTTTTCCTCCTCCCAAGAAGGAATGCTTATATTGACTTTTATGGTAATCATTTTCTTCCTTTGTTTATAGTTGGACTGCCAATGTAGGTATTCATAAATAGTATTTGTTCTGCATAGCTTTGAACATTTAATACGTGAATTCATGTAATAGATATTCTGATGTCTTGCTTTTTTGCTCAATATTGTAAGATTGATCTATGTTCTTGCTTGTACCACCAGTTTGCTCATTTGTATTCTTGTGTGATATCTTACTATATGGCTATATCCTAGTTTTTTCAATCCACAATTTATATTTCTGTTGTTTGCTGTTTCTCTTTATGCCACTGCATCCATGTGGCTGTTGTCTTCGTTATGGCTCCAAACTGCTCTGTTCAAGTTTTCAGGTTTCCAAAGTCAATGGTCAATCTCCAGCCTTATTTTGCTGGCTTTTTTTGGGCATGATTTGACATAATTTACTAACCTTCTTCTTGAAACATTTTTTTCTCTTGGCTTTTGGAATAGCACTCTATCAATTTTTCTTCTGCCCTTGTGACTGCCCTTTATCAGTGCCCTTGCTGGCTCCTCCTTATATTCTACATCTTTAAGTGTTGGAATGCCCCAGGAATCAGTCCTTGCATACTTTTTTCTTTCATTTTCTTCATGCTTAAGTAATCTCATACAGTCTCTGGCTTTGAATATCAATATATGATCACTTCCAAATTTATTTCTCCAGCCCAACTCCCTTACCTGAATATCTGACTCTGCCAATTGAATGACTTCATTATAGAAATTTAAATTTCTAAAATCAGACTCTCCATTTTTACCCTCTACCCTACCCTGCTCTATTGCCACACTTTCTCAACTTGGGAAATGGTAACTACATTACTCTGAATGCTCAGACTATAACCATGGTGTCATCCTTGACTTTTGTCTTTCTCTTACTCGTGTTAATGCATAATTTTTCAATGTAAAAGGCATGGCTCTCATGCAAGTATATAATGAACATGTGTAAAAGACATATTGATGATGGAACCAGTAAGACATATTTATAAGCACACCAAATAAGAGATATTAGAAAAAAATTGCCAGGTTAGATATAAAACTAATTAATATCCCACAGAGCAATAAACTATAAGTTTTGTGGTTATCTTTTCCACTAGAAAGAAATTATTTGCATCTTTGCTGGGCAGAAGTCTACAAATTTAACATATAACTTCACTAAACCTAGGACCTTTAATCCAAACAAAGTACATACACTTAGGTAACAGTTAGGTGGGACTTTGTCCTCATAAATTTTATGCTATCCACTTTTTGCCTTATTTCCAAGTTTTGAAAATTTTTCTTAATGCCCAACATATAATCCAGCCATAAGTCCTATTGGCTCTAACATATTTTCAGGATTCAAATACTTCTTATCATTTTCTTCAGCTACTGTACTGGTCCAGGTCATCATCTCTTGCCTGGATTTTTGCTATCACCCCCTAACTGATCTTTCTGCTCTGCCCTTGCCCTTCTACAGTTTTGTTTTGTTTTGTTTTGCTTCTTTCTCTCTCTTTCTCTCCATTCCAAAGGCAGCATGATCCTGATCTTTTCAAATCATTCCAGTGGTTTCCCATCTCACTCATAACAAAATTCAAAGTGTTTACCTTGGTCTAGAAGACACAGTGCTCTTTTTCTGGCTAATTCCCTGGTCCTATCTCTTCCATTTTACTTAGCCTCTTTGCTTATTCTGTAGGAGACAATTATCCTGCCTTGGGAATGTCCTTACTTAGACAACTCTTATTCCTAGCTCTCTGTGTATGACTCCATTTTTCACTTAATTTGGGTTTCTCCCAAGTGTTACCTTCTAAAACAAGCTTTCTCTGATTTGCTCTTTAATGCACTCCCACTCCTGCCCTAATTTATCATTCTTCATAGCATTTATCACTACCAACATATCCTAAAGTTATGTTTGTTTTTTTGCCAGTTTTGCCTCCTAGAATGTAAATTTCATGGGAGCAGTGACTATGTTTTAATAACTGTCATAAAACCTATACAAGAGTAGGTCTTAATAAATATCTGTTGAATCAATAAATGATTAAATATATGAATTCTTCCTTGGAAATAATCTCATGGAGAGACTTCCATGTTTTCAGTTATCAAACCTATTGATTACTATTTCATCCTTTCTCTGAACACAAATAATCCCATTTTTGCAACTGTGTACCCCTGGATCATAATTATAAAAGCCACCCCTTCCCAAATGAGTTTCAAAAGAGCCATAGCTTTTGTCTCACTATAACTCTTAAATAGGCATTTAAGTCTGGAACAAAGTAAAAATAATAGCACTTAGTGTTGAGGAGGGAAAACTTTTCTCTACCCTTTAATATTCTTCTGGCTGGTCTAAGAATTAAATTGACATGAGACAGATTAACAGGAGAAAAAAAAAAAAAAACCCACAAAGTTTAATTATGTGTGGATGGAGGCCCAGTAATAAAGTTGAGACAAAAAAATGACCAAGGAAGGCAGCTTTTTATACCTTTTAGACGAAGAAAAAATAAATCTATGAGGAATTGACAGGATAAGGAAAACTTATGTCTGGGAGCTTCAGTTAGTAAGGAATTCCAAACAGAATTTGGGTGGGGGTAGTAAATTAGTATAAGTAATGAGGTTTGTTTATACAGACTTCTCAGCACTGAATCTCCTATCTGTAGTGATAAGGATAAGGATGTCTCTTCACCTTCTGGTATAAAGGAGAGTATTTTTCAAGTGGGAGATTTATTTACTGCTTTTTGTAGACAAAGGGGGATTGGAGTGCTCTTCTCTTACACTGGCTGTTTCTTAAGTAACTTTAATTCAAAATAATTAACATAGTGACACATTTTGGGGTAGGCTGCCCTTGGCCCCCATGCTAATAAGCAGGGTAGATTGACTTTTCCAAAGACTCCCCCAGTACCAACCAAGGTTTCACTAGTCCAAGTATCATTAATCTGCATTTAAAGGAGTTCCAAGCCCCTTGCTGATGAACTTCTATCTCTTCTTCTCCAGCTACATTACTTAGACCAGTGGTTCACAAAGCGTAGTTCCAGAGCCTGCAGCATCTTCATCTCCTGAAACCCTGCTAGAAATGCAAAATTTCAGCCTCAACCCAGACTTATTAAGTCAGAAATTCCAGAGATTCAGCTCTTCCATCTGTTTTTTAACAACCCTTCCAGATGATTCTGTTGCTCACTTACAGTTAGAATCACTGGTTCAGGTAGTTGGCCTCAGGAAGCAGTGGTCAAGCTAACTGACTTGAGTCAACTGCCTCAAATCAAATCTTGGTTTGACTGATCTCTGGCTGTGTGACTTAAACTAAGTTACTTAATTGCTCTGTGTCTCATTTTCCTTGTGTATGAACCAGAGATATTAATAGTACTATCCTTGTAGGTATATCGTGAGGATTAAATTAATACACCCAAGTGAAATAGGACAATGCATGGTACATTATAAGAATCAACTACAAAGTAGGTAAGTGTATGGCACTACATACATAAATTATCTATATTACTGACTGCTTTTGGTTATGTTTTCTCTATTACCTTTTAAACTCTTTGAGGGAAAAAATTCTATTTCTATACCCCCATAGAACTGAGCATATCATTATTTTTAAGACTTATTTATTTATTTGAGAGAAAGAGAGTGAAAGAGAGAGAGAGCTTGAGTGTGTGCATATGAGTGGGGGGGAGGGGCAGAGGGAGAAAGAGAACCCCAAGCAGACTCCCTGCTAAGCCCAGAACCTGACATAGGCCTCATTCCATGACCCTGAGATCAAGACCTGAGCTGAAATCAAATCAAGAGTCAGACACTCAACTGACTGAGCCACCCAGGCACCCTGCATATCATGATTAATATTACAATTACAAACTGAGTGCTTACTATGTGTCATACAATGTGCTAAGAGCTGTAATTTCATTTAATTCTTAGAACTCTACTAATTAGATATCATTACCATTTTATAATAAATATATTTAACTGGTTGTTTGAAGTATCCTGCTGATTACTTAACTGAACAAAAAAATCTAGATTAATTTGTCCACTGCAATTATTTTTTGTATTATTTCAAAAACTTTGTAAATATCATAACTTCCAATGAGTCTCAACCATTACTTACATAAAGATAAGCAAGTCACAGAAACTATAGATCTTTCGTAGACTAATTATTTGATTGTGTAGAATTTCTGTGCATCCATTTATATATATCTTATTAATTTGTTATAAAGAGCTAACAATTGTAAATGTAAAAATGTAAGTCAAATTGTCTGTAAATGACTTAAGGAGTATGTTAATGATCTTGCTCCAAATGAATACTTGTAAAGCAGGTGCACTTGAGATATGATCATTTAACTGACAGCAAACAGCTTCTAATGGATTCAATAACCAAGATAATGGTGATATCAGAGAACTCTGTTAAGCTTATTGTTCATACCATCCATTTAATACGCAAGAGAACTTCAGCTGGAATCTCCCTGTAGACCCATTGTCCTGCTTATTTAAATAGCAGTTAATTTAAACACACAAGCAAAAGTCAAACTCCATTATTTCTAACACAGCTTTTTTTAATAAACTATATTCTCCTGTCATAAAATTCTGGCTGAAAGAGACACTTCCTTATATTTATATGGGCATTGTCTCCTGTTGTTGAGATTTATCCCCCAAACTTATAATATCATTAATGACTAAAGGCACAGGAAATGTGGAAGCCTGGAAGTACAAGTTTCTGACCAAGGCCCTAAAGAGGTTGCTGTTACCATGTCCCCCAGGTTCAAAAGGAAAAGAAACTAGTATGCAAAGTCGGCAAAATTTCGGTTTACTGTGTTTAGGATGCTTAGTTGAGATTCCACAATTCCAAAAACAAACTAAATCTAGAACCAGTGATTACAAACATAAATAAAGGGAAAAAAATAATGGTTTCTAGCTCGTTTCATTTGAACTACAAACTTTCTCTTCTCGGCAAGACCCTACCTACAACTGAGAAGAATCAAACTCCAACTAGCTTAAGCAGAAATGGTTATTGACTCAAATATCTGAAAAATCCAGATTGCTTCTCTTCCAGACAGGCTTTCTCATAAGTGGGGCAAGATAACTAAAGTGCACACAACCCATCACCCCAAAGACCCACCTCAAGCCAGCTTAACGACCTCAGTTGAAAAATGGATTTTTCCTTATTTGATCTGGCAGAAGATTCCTGGTGGAGAATCTGATTGGCCTAAATTTGGTTGTGAGCTTTTCTCTAATGCAAGAGGGCAGGGAAATAGGACAATCCTTTTTGAATACAAACATGGAATTAGTACTTCACATAAAAGCAGGATTTTGTTACCAAAATAAGTGGAAAGGGTTACTGGGCAGCTCATAAGAGCAGATTCCCTTACATTTCACTGTGGATTGTCCAGCACATACGCAGCCCCCACCTTTTTTTTTTTTTTTTAACCTACAAACTTTAAAAAATCATAATACATAGCAACTACCATATAGATTCTGAAATATACATAGCCCTTCTCTGGTGTTCAAATTCTACATCTGTTTCCAAGTTCGAGATTTCTTTAGTTTATCAGCATTTGTCCCCTGGTCAGAACATGGCTCTTCATGGTGTGGTCAACCATGGCTAATGATGCAGTCCTCATTTTAGAGTCTGTTACTGGCAGCACAACATTCATAACATCAGGATATCTAACTGTAGGTGACAAGTCCAGTCCAAGAGCATGCTGTCTTTATCCTTAAAGAATGTCATCAGAGCTCCATCTTTCTGACAGATTCTCCCTTTTTGGCGGGCTGTTGATTCCCCCAAATACTATACTCTAAGATCCTCTCGGCCTCAGTGGAAAAGTTGAGGATTAAATGATATTATGCACATGAGGAGCTGATCACAGTGTCCAGCATAGAAAGTACTCAATAAATGGTGGTCTTTGCAACTCTTATTGTTATTCTATCACCATCATTATCATCATCCCCTGATAGGTAAGTCTTGGGACTGACTTGATTTAGGTCATGTGATCATCCTTATGGTAGGGGCAAGGGAGATGGAGTCACACTCCCTCTCAAACCTGGAGAATGAGTTACCCTAAACTGAATGGGCTTTATTTCCAAAAGAAGGAATAATGCCAGGTAACCAAGAACAACATATACCGACTACAATTCCCTTATCAACCATCTAGCCCATACCTTGAATTTTTTTTTTTCCTAAAGATCCTTAAACTTTTGCAAATTTATAAATCTTTTCCGATGTCAAAATTTGAAGCTGTAGATTACTGACCTCAGTTGGGTTATTTAAAGACATGACTACTTAAGGATATTAACTATATGGGTAATGCTATATATTATTAGATTCAGAGACTTAGTAGGATTAAAGTGTATGTTTCCAAGTTTGCAAGTTCCAGCTAAATTACATATCAAATTATTGCTTGCTATTTAAAAGCCGATTTAGAAATCATTTCAGACAGAAGCATTGGTTTATTTAAAATTTAATACTATTTTTATAGATAAGATGAATATAGGTACTATGATCTATACATATATCCCACTGTCTGTTTCCAGTATTTTCTTTTAAGAGTTACTTAAACTATTATACTACAAGGAAGGAGGGGAACAGCCAGGATTGTGAAGATATCTGTTCTAAGCATAATAAAACAGGTGTACCTTAATAGGTCTACCAGGAATGTTTTAGCTGTTAGCATCTTTTAAATGCTTCTGCTGAGAAACCATGTTTTCATAACAAGGTTGGTGAGTATTAAACCTGTGATAGTTCTTTCTGGGATTACTATAATTTACAAAAACAATAAAAACCTGCTAAAAACATTTATGTATTTTTAAATGTTGTAATCTAGGGATCCCACTGATATTTGTGGTGAAAGATTTGCCGAAGGCTACATAACCCTGCTTGTACATTGCCAGGCCTGCAATCTGTTTTATGACAAAACAGATTCATTTATCTCCAAATAAATAAATTACTTTTGTGAACATTTAGAAACATTTGCATAATTAGGCTGTAAGATCTTAGCAGTCTTTTTCATAATAATTAAACTAATCTAATCTTGGACAGGGTAAACAGACTTACTAGGATGAGAGCAGCCTTCAGGCAAGGAACTTACCGCATTCTGCAGGAACTGTAAGGCTGATGATGTTTGTTAATTATGCAGAGCTTTTACTCCCTAGTAATAGCAGCGTTTGTATTGCCTGAAGCTTAGATAGCTACTCCCAGGCACATAAAATTAGACTCTGCTTTTTTGACATTCTCTTAAAAAAAAAGAACAACAAAGAAGATACTTCAAAATGATTATATGCTTTCAACAAGGAGGGCATTAGCTTTCCACTGATGGATCCTGGATCTGCACACAATTGGCCCATTCTTCAGCCATGTGATCTTGATTATCTTTAGGTCTGGAGCCTTTCAGACTGTATACAGATACACAGAGCTGAGGCTTAATAAAAGAGCAGCAAAATGAATGACCAGAAGTTCCTGGAATCCCAAGTTTGAAAAAAAGACACCTTAGCAAATAACTCATTTTAAAGAAGCCTCATTTTCTTTATAATTATCAAAAGGGAATATTGTAAAAAAAAAATCAAATAGAAACGAATGTTTTGCAAATTTTCAGTGTTTTTTTCTAAATAGTCTATCAGGCAGGTTGGCCGATGTAGTGGTTTTAATGGTGACTTAGCTGGAGGGAACTACTGTTTATCTTTCTGGTTATAACTAGTATATTTACCTTCAAAATGCAAAGCTTAAAAATGATCTAACAGATAAGAGATGAATTTCATGAAATTAATTGACAAAATTTTCATGTAATACTTTTTATATCTCCTATTGCAAAAGAAAAGTACTCCTGTACAGATTTTTCAGAAGAAATCTAAATAACAGATGTTTCCAGAACCAAGTCCCGAGAACATTAGCAAATTAAGAATATGTTAGTGGAATTTGCTGGGGCCACAGGAGACATAGTAACATTTAATGCATTTATTCTTGTTCACATGGGATGTTAAATAAATGTGGTTGCAATAACACTAGTCTTCAGAAAAGTGATGGTATTATTTATTCTTTTCATGTTATTTCTCATTTTTGTCTATAATTTATTCATTTATGCACAATATGTTTTATTTTCACTTGTATTTAGATGGGCTTCTAGCATGATCATTTATTCTTGGAATGTTCAAACCTCAGTGCATTTAATTAAGACATCACAAGCCGCTATCTCCATGGGAAGAGATTGGTGATGTCACAAGCATCAGGCATATGAGACTGACAATCAGGAAATAGAAATTAAGGATGGAAAAAAGTACCATGTGAATTGTAATGTTTTGGGAGGAGAGTGGGAAAGATAAGGCAAAAGGAAGCCATTCATCAGTCTCTCTCAAAGAAACTTCCCAATAGTGAAGGTGGAAACTATGACTTTTGCTCCGTCTTTTATAAATTATATTTTTGATAACTTGGAAGTTCATCAAATATTTATTAAAATTTTTGGATTATATTCATGTTTAGCCACGAAACGTGATTTTAACTAAAATATCCTTCTACTATTCTGTTCTAGGAAGTTTATATTTTCCCTTTGCCACTTTTAGAATTTCCCTTTTTCTACTTTTAGAGACCACAAAGTATATCACCTGTATTCTCTTTTACTTCAATTACATGAATAGTTATATAAAATTAAGATGGCAACTAATCTTTTTCTAATAATTTTATTTTCTGTCTACAATTGCAATTTTGTTGTAGTTTTATTTTTTTTAAGATTTTATTTATTTATTTGAGAGAGAGAATGAGATAGAGAGAGAGCATGAAAAGGGGGAGGGTCAGAGGGAGAAGCAGACTCCCTGCTGAGCAGGGAGCCCAATGCGGGACTCGATCCCGGGACTCCAGGATCATGACCTGAGCCGAAGGCAGTCGCTTAACCAACTGATCCACCCAGGCACCCCTGTTGTAGTTTTAAAAATACTAATTGTTTACCTTATTTTAACAGCAGTAGCAAATACCTTTAATTTTTTTTTATCATTACCTTTTTTCTGGGAGTTACAGTAACTGAGACATACAAAAATTCGTTTGTCTGCTTTTGTTGCAGAAAACTGGGAATGGGATCTACTTAATTCCAAAGCCTAGGTTCCCTCTTTTACTGTCCTTCTCATTGATGGAGACCTTAGCCATTTTCTTCTGAATTGTTTTGCAACCTAATAGTTGGTTAAAATAATCGCTATCTCCAAACTTTTATTATTCTTACACTTCTGTTAGTAAAGCTCTTTTTTCCAGGTAATACATCCCTAATACATACATACATACATATATATGTGTGTGTGTGTGTATCTCTTTAACTTAGGTGCATGTACTTCTATCACTAAATACGATTAATAATACATACTTAATTTTAAGAATTTGAATTTTAAGAATCAATCTAATAACACGTTTGCTCTCCCTTTTCCCACCCTCCACCTCAAATTAGGAATTTATATATCTGGGCAGCTAAGTGCCGGGAGACAGATAATTCTCCATGGGCCTCCCATGCTTCTTCACATTGTATAACCAGAGGCATTGAGTGTCTTTTGTCCAGGATTATCTTTTCAGGGACGTTTGTATAGTGAATCACCTTGGAGGGTAGAGATAGTGTTTCTTTCTAGAGCAGAGGACAAGTTTGTTGCTGTCCAGTATAATAAAGGTAATATCGGCCTCTAGGCCAGAGCTCAGGCAGTTTTGCTCATAGTCTATTATAAAAGCCTGGGTTTCCCAAGCAGCCATGCAGATGCACTGAATATGTAGCCTCTCCCTGGACTACTCAGCATTGCCCTAGTAGGACTTGGGGAGGAAGGGGGTACCTCCGCAAACATGAAACTTAGGCTTGCGTGCAACACCTTAAGTAATAAAGGCCTTTTTCCTCAGACTCTTCTCAGTTTTTGACATTGCTCCAAGAACTAATGACGTTTTACATTGCTAATTAATTTGGCTTGAAGATGATAGTACAGCCCACAGGAAATAATTTTATTTTATTTTATTTTTTATTTTTTTCCACAGGAAATAATTTTAAACTTTGGAGTCCAGTGTGCACACAAATACACATTAATCCTTATACAGTGCCATCCTTAACATCAATCCTTATAAAAAATACTAACAGCATTTAAATGAACATAGAAAAAAAATTGGTGGGATATAAGACAACAAGTGTAAATCTGAAAATTGAGTCCTTATTGGAAAGGTGGGTCTGGATTATTTATTAATAACAGAGATTTTTATTCTAACTTGTTCTGAAATATGAGTTTTCTTTTAAATTAAATATCTTGAAGTAGATCTTAGCCTTCAATTTCATCATAAGCCATAAACTTTAGCTCTGTTTAAAAATAAAATTTCTTGGTAAATAAACTTTATTATAAGAAAAAAAAACCTTTTCACAAATACTATTAACCATAGGTTCACAATCTTTCATTCTAACCAGGACTTATTAGCCTATATATATATATATACACATATATATATATATATATATATTCATCTAATATATACATCTACATATATATTAGAAACCAGATTTAACAAAAAGAGGGATTAAAATTTTTGTAAAATAAAATATGTATCTTCTCTCTCTACAATACCAAAATCTGTTAATTTGAAAGGTAATATATAAACCTAGGAGAAAAATTTATTTTTATGAGTAATTGAAGTAAACCCATATTTCAAATAGTCTTTTATATAATTTATATAATTTATATAATTTATATAATTTTGAAGTTTGGGGCCAAATAATTTTGAATTTATATAATTTATATAATTTTGAAGTTTGGGGCCAATGTTTTTGCCCATCCTGATTAAATCACTATGGTTGACCTCATAAAATGGTTGCTGTAGGCCTTCAGCAGCTCTGTCATTTCCTTTGTTTGCCTACGCTAACATTAGTAGTAGTATTGTCAATCTTTTAAATTCAGTGTCCACTATGTGTAGGTAAGTATTATCAAAATTAGTTACTGCAACTCATAAATCCACATACTCAGGCAAAATCCACTGCAGAATGGTGCACTATACTAAAAGGAGACAAAGGAACAAGGCCTCCCGCCTCATGCCAACCTACCCTGGCTATTCTGTTTGCCTCACACTCATTTACCACATTATGTAAAGGACACATTCATCTGACATAGAAATTGAGGGACATTGTCAGGGTCAATCCAAATATTAAGCAATAATAAAGTTTAATTTCTTTCTTAGATGAAAACGAGTAATAAGAGAACATCTCATATTTTCATCCTGCAAGCCAATGGATTATGTTTTATACACTTTGGACTGCATCTTATTTGGAAACCACTAAAATTATGCCAGTTTATTTATACTTCAATTCCTTACCTGCCCTTTCTGTCATTTCTTTATCATACTGAAATTCATTTCCAAGGCTCCTTACTCCTTCTGAGGCTCCACGACTTACAAAATAGTCTTGACCATGGGAGGATGAGAGAAGTCAATATATTTCTTCCCCCCTTTCTCCTTCCTTTGGAAGTTCCTGCAATGAATAATTTCTCTCTGTGCCTGTAGTTCCTGTTGGAAAGCTTCTGTCTCCCTGGTTCTGTCATCTAGCAGGGAGATCCTCCCACGTCCAGCCCTAGCAGTCATTCATTCGTCTGCTTCTGGATTCTGCTAACACCATTTCTTCCTCTTGTCCTCCAGCCTTAGGAGTTGTAGTAACTTTTTGCTGCTGCTAATCTGTGAGTTGCTTTTCGGCCTACATTAACAATCCTTCGTGTTAAAGTACTCCTTTATAAGATTTAGTCGTTTCAGTTTTTCTGACCAGTCCTTGAGTAATAAAATGGGGCATATTTAGAGTTATTCTACATCTAGCAGGTCTGTTTATCTAACATGGTAAGTCCATGAAGAGAACATGACCAGCTGAGTTGAAGGTGAAAATGTTTAAGTATTTTCAAATGCATGTATGAAACAAAATAGTCCCTGTTCAGATGACCAGATTGCTTCACTGGGTAACCAAAAGGTTCAGGCAGTGATCTCCATTAAGATGAAATCTCGCTCTGATACCAAGCCAGGAAAGGCATCCAAAAATCTCACCACCATCAAACCATAGTTCTCAAAGATGGAATAATGCCAAAATTCCACTCTACTTCCCCAAACCTGAGAGGTCTTAAACTGAGTAGAGACAGGCCACTTCTGTAACATGAGCATCATCTCATCTATGTGAGTTAAAGAAAGCAAACCAGGAGTGAGGAAAACTTAAAAAACAATTGAGAAACATGTCACCATAATACTGAAGGAAAAATGGTTATGATATATGGGTAAACCAGATAGCTGTACCTTGTTTGTTTTAAAAGGTATAGTAGAACATCTTATCAATGAGATTCTTTAAATGTAAAAATATTTTGGGCAGAGAACCACCAAACACTATAGATGTCATAAAGAGAACCTTGCTATTGATTTACACCTGTTTAATTTCTTCTTAGAAACTTGGTCATGTCAATAAGCTATTTAGGGTCATGTGACAAATATCTCTTGTGACCTTCATTAAAACCAGGATAAGGTAATGGCATATTGAATGCATGAGGGACAACTTTGCTCTGACATCCTGGTAATGTTCTTTAGTACATTCATCCTGACATTTTATTTGAGGGTCTTTTATGTGTATGGCAGTATCTTATGTGCTGGAAATATAAAAAAAGAAGAAAGCAAAATCCTGACTGTTAAGATCCCAGTATGGTGAGGAAGACTCACAATTTAGTAAATATACATTGAATTATTCAGTTGGTAGCCAAATTTTTCTGTGATTCGAATATTCTCCAATTATGAGACTTACCTACCATAGCAGATATGTTATATTTTGTTCTCTAAAAAGAAACGGTGTTCTACCAATGTAAAATTACCTTGTAATTTGTGTCTTGCTTTTGGATGGGCAGAATCTCTGAAAATGCTAATATTTTCATTGTTTTGAAGATACAATATTGTATCTTGTAGCTATTTGACAAAGCTTGATACACATTTATTTCAGTATTGATTTTATTCTAGAGCTTTTATAGAAAGACTGGAGATATTTTCAAATTATCCCTGGCTTTTACCAACATAAAAATTATTCCATGTTATGGGCAAAGATTCCAAAAGAAACACTGTCCCTCCCTATCTGATGCTTGATTTTCTTTGAGAAAATCAAATTCTAGCAAATTGGCAGTCTGGCCCAATGATCTCTATTCCCTGTGTAAAACATATTAACCAATGCTTCTGCATTTTAATAAGTTATTCTGAAGATGCACCTGCATTTCTGCCCCTACTAATTGAATGTGAGTTCTGTGTGTATGTTTCCAGCCTGTATATGTCTGTTGTGCTCTTATAATGATTACAAAATATAACTAAACATTATATAAATAAAAATATATATCAAAACACTTGTTGTTTCTATGAAAACTAATTAAAATTCCCTAGAAAGATTTCATAAATAGAATTGCTAAAAGTTCTTCTTTAGAATAAGTTATATTGAAGACAAGATTGCTTTCTTGAGGGGAGGTTACAGGGGATTACAAAAATCTAAAAGAATTCCTTGCTCAGATTTCTTTACAGGTATTTTTAAGTTCTCACTTTAAAGCCGTTAAAGAAAACATTAGTCTGATCACCAGATTTATACTCAGAAGAAAGACCTTGGTTCTAAATTAAAAGATTGGTGAATAAGGGTATATCTGTGACTTTTTTTTTTTAAAGATTTTATTTATTTGACAGAGACACAGTGAGAGAGGGAACACAAGCAGGGGGAGTGGGAGAGGGAGAAGCAGCCTCCCCGCTGAGCAGGCAGCCTGATGCAGGGCTCGATCCCAGGATCCTGGGATCATGACCTGAGCCGAAGGCAGACGCTTAACGACTGAGCCACCCAGGCGCCCCTATCTGTGACGTTTTTTAAAAAAGATTTTATTTATTTATTTAAGAGAGAGAAAGAGCGTGCGCATGCAAGTGTGAGCAGGGGGAGAGGCAGAGGGAGAGGGAGATGCAGACTCCTTGCTGAGCAAGGAGCCCGATGTGGGGTTCAATCCCAGGACCCTGGGATCATGACATGAGCCGAAGGCAGACGCTTAACCAACAGAGCCACCCAGGCACTCCTGTCTATGACTTCTTAATTGAAGTAAAATATTTAAGATGTATCTAATGAAGTTTCAAATAACCAAGTAACCACAGGGCTAAATTTTGTGGGATATGTGGGCTTTTGCTGTAGCTCTCAAAGCAAACATATTTTCTCCTTACCTCTCACACAATTTTATGCTCTTTGTGCTTTCTTCATCTTGGATTCCAGTATTTTGCAGGTAATGCTTATTTAATAAATGTTTGTTGAATGAGTGGATTACTCGTTTCAACCTATCATTTTAGGAGAGCTAAAGAAAGTTCGCTTTTGGCAAACTAACAGCATTGTTTTGTGTAAGTTGGCAGTCATTGGTTTACGTATTATTAATTGCCTTCAATTCTCTTTTTCTCCTTTGTCAATCTCTTTAGATTGAATGTCCTCATCTTTGTCCTAAATTAAAGGTTAAACTAGAAACAAAGTCTTTGAAGATGAACATTGCCAAGCATAGTCATATTAGTACTCATCTATGATGTTTTTTTATAAAAAAAATCAAGTGTGATTTTACCTATTCCAACACCTGCCATCACCCCTCATGGAATCAGCAAATGAACTTTCTAAGAAGTCTAGGTTTTTGCAAGTTTCCTTCATACCAATTCACTTAAAAAAAACGAAAGCCTTGGAAAGCAAGTCCATGAATACAGCATACTAATCAAAATGCACTTCTTGGCACTTTTCCTGCGGTCACCCAAGGGAAAATATGTCTGCCACTCCACAGCAAGCATAAAATTTCATCCTGACTTTCAGGCAAAATACCAATGTAATTGACATGTACTACTAATCAGATGAGTATAACACATGATAATATCTTTTCCTCTGTGACTAAGAGTGATATGCTCCAGTGGTTATCACAGCGTGCATGAAGCAACTCTCTTTGTATGAACATAGGTGTTCAAGTAATGCATTCCGAAAACCAGCACGAGGCACTCTATCCATATGTGGTTAAATAATTGAAGCAATTGCCATGTGAGTTGCTGGCCACCACATCTGTATATTTCTTAGGCTGCAAACAGCACCAGATGTTCTACCAGATGATGGTTTATGATGCCACAAGGTATTTCTGACAATCCTAGTGGGGATGCAGGCCCTGTGTTAACTTCATCCTGCCGCCTGACAGTGAGACCCAAGAGGAGAACAGCTTGGTAACCAAAGAGACACTCGCCTGAAGCGTACCACCCGTCCATCCTTGCTACTTTGATACGCAGGGAGAAGAGGTGCACCTTCCCTCCACAACCACGGAAGTTCCCAGACTTAATATCATACCATTATGGTATATCATACCATAATTTTTAAATAATTAAACTGCCCATTACATTAGCCATTGTTGAATATCCTGAAATTTTGCTTAAACATGTTGCTTATTTTACTTATGTGCTCACCTCTTAATTTTATAGTGAATATTTGATTTATTGCAGAGGACCACTGTAATTGTCACTCAGAATACATTTCTATAATTTTATTAAATTCCTATATCTACATTTTTAAAGTAAATATGCAGCCTATCTGTTGATATCACTCCAAGTAACTTCTTTTGGAAATATAGTTTCTTTTAATCACTCATTTCATAAATATTTATTGGGTACTCTTATATACCAGTTACTGTTCTAGGCATTGAGGATACAATAGTAAATAAAACAGATAAAATCTTTGTCCTCCCATAGTTAATATTAAAGCAAGAGAGATCATATTCTCCTGGGAGAGCTTATATTCTAGTGAGAAAATGCATTTAAGATGATCTATTATAAAATTAACACCTATGTATTATAGAAGAGTACCAAGACAATGAGACGTAGCAGAAGAGGGTGTCGAGGGCTCCTCTCTGCACAGGAGGATGGCCTGGCTCTTCAAGGCAATGGTTTCAGGAACTAGAATGATTTTGGCAGCAGGTGCTGTCCGTCTGTTGGGTCACTCTCAGTGCTGAAGGAAAGGCAGAGATGCTGTACTTGTGGAGACCCCCTCTGCTCTGGAGCTTCTCCTTCAAGGAGTTTAAGCCCTGCAAAGGGGCCAGAGTCCCTGGAAGTTAGAGACATGTGTGGGTCTTAGTGATGTGACCTTGAGCAGCTACTACCTGGGATGACTCTAGTTAGTGAGCATGACCCTGATAACCTCATAAGTTTATAGCTAAAGCCTTCCCCAACATAGCCCCTCTTTCTAGAACCCGGATGAAATTGACTAAAATGACTTAGACATTGAGTAGATATACCAGTTCTTCCCTTGTTCCACTCCAGTAAGTTCCTTGGCTCCAGTTCCTCGGTGCCTAGCATGAACTTTGTCCTCAAATCCCAGTATAGGGAAGCCGCTGACTAGCCAAAGGCCTCAACCCTGCCTGGCTTGTTATATTCAGGGAAAGCAGGAATGGTGAGAGGCCAGTAATGGGCTGGACTTGGAATGCCTTCCACATCCTGAGTGCAAGGTGTGTACCAGGCCTGATTGTTGGCTGGGCCTTCAGTGACGGGCTCTGGCAGGCCTTGCTGTGGTTCTGTTGAAGATAAGTAATGATACCGCTTAAATGTTCCTCAAAGTTATAGAGTTGTAGGGTCTAATTGAGAGTAACCCCAGGGCTGGAAAGTCACCACAGCTGTACCCTAGAAGAAGTGCTTCTCTAAATAGGAAAGAAGTTTCAAAGGGTTCCTAAAAGAGTTCTAGAGAATGAGTTAATAATTAGTGAAATCAGTCAGATGGTTTTAGGATTTAGGTGGAGAAAAATCTCAGCAGCTTAACCCCGTTTACAGCATGTGGGGCATGCAGAGGACCTCATTCCTACGCTAAAGGAGTTCAAGATGCTCAGTTCTTCCAAATTTTACAGTCCTCAACCTAAAGAGAAGTCATAGGCAATAGATGACTTCCTAACATGCTTTACCCCTCAAAATGGGCTCCCTCCTTTTTGAAGCATTCATTCATTTATTTATTACCATATTGCCAGGAACATCTGGCATAAGGAATGTGATTCAGAGGATCAGGGGCTGCTTCTCCCTGTAACAGAGCCTGGAGCTCTGGGCTCTCTGAGACCCAGGACCAGGAGGCTGAGGCATCTATTTTCCATCTGTAGGCAGAGCAGCAAGTTGGAGAGAAAGGGTCCTGCTTTGGGTTTGCATTTTACCGATCCAACCAGGTCAGGGCTTAGTCAATTACTTGCCCAAGGTCACAGCAGAACTCTCCTGGGTCAGCCAGGAGTTACTGTAGCCTCTTCCTTGGTCTCCATCCTGCTCCATTAGAGAGGAAAGTTCTAATCCCTTCTGGAACTCCAGGGCTTTATATTAGAAAAGAAACAAGAGGTTAGAGGGTTGCTGGAGTGGAGGGTGGGGGTGAGAGGGATGGGGCAGCTGGGTAATAGACATTGGGGAGGGTATGTGCTATGGTGAGCGTTGTAAATTGTGCAAGACTGTTGAATCACAGATCTGTACCTCTGAAACAAATAATGCAACATATGTTAAGAAAAAAAAAGAAGAAGATAGCAGGAGGGGAAGAATGAAGGGGGGGAAATCAGAGGGGGAGACGAACCACGAGAGACGATGGACTCTGAAAAACAAACTGAGGGTTCTAGAGGGGAAGGGGATGGGAGGATGGGTTAGCCTGGTGATGGGTGTTTGAGGGGGCACACTCTGCATGGAGCACTGGGTGTTATGCACAAACAATGAATCATGGAACACTACATCGAAAACTGATGATGTAATGTATGGTGGTTAACATAACAATAAAAAAATTTAAAAAATAAAATAAAATGTAAAACATCTTAAAAAAAAAGAAACAAGAGGATCTCCATATTAATGCAGAAATAACAGTAAAATGGAATCAAGAGTTTTAAAAAGTCATCTCTAACATTACATCTAGAGGTAAACCTTGTTAATATTTTAACATCCTTCCTGCCTTTCTTTTCTGTATATTTTTCACAGTTTAAACCTTAACTATATAATGTCACAGTCTGCTTTTTCTACTTATCATTATCCCACAAGTATTTCCCCCCCATTACTAAAAGCATGGCATATCCAACATTTTAATAATTGCATTATATTCTATGTACAAAGAATTACTTACTAATTCACCCATTGTTGGAAATTTAGATTGTTTCCAATTTTTCTATCCTGAATGATATTTTAATAAACATTTTTGTATTTCAGTTATTTCCAAGATATGTATATCACCATAAGTGAATTATTACATAAAATAGTTTCCCAAGAATAGTGTGTGGTAATTCATTTTTCAAGGAAGTCTTTCAAACTCTAGACATTATTATTATGGAATAATTATGCCAAGTATTAACTGAAAAAGTATCTTATTTCATTGTACATTTATTTGGTTGCTAGTGAAGGCAACCATATCAGAATTTCATTAGAAATTTGTACTTCCTGTTTTATTAATTGTTAGATAAGCTGTCTATTAAAGGTCGGTAACAGGATGCACTCTGAGACAAAACCAGTTGGATTTGCCTCTTGGCTCATCTACTGACTACCTGTATAGCCTTTCTCCTCATCTTCAAAATGGGGATGATAATAATAATAATACCACTGCTACCTCATAGAGTTGTTGTATTGAATGTGTTAATATCTGCAAAGTGCTTAGAACAGACGCATATGTACATAGTAGGCATGCTGATCATCTCACAACTAGTGATTTTTAGATCTGTGTATGTTAGCTTTTACTGTATAACCAACTACCCCAATACTAAGCTGCTAAAACAGCAAAAATCATTTCTCATGGTATTGTGGGTTGTCTGGGCATTTTTTGGGTCCCAGCTGATTGGATTGAGACTGGATGATCAAGGGCCTCAACTGGAATAGCTAGGATGCTGGGGATTTTCTCCCCACATGGTCTCCCATCTTTCAGCAGGCTGGCCTAAGCTTGTTCATATGGAGACAGAAGGTTTCCGAACAGTAAAAAAGTCAATCTCCAAAAGCAAACACTATTCATGTGTGTCTAACATTCCATTGACCAGAGCAGGTTACAAAGCCAAGCTCAGATGCAAAGAGAAAAAGGCTTCATTTCTTGATGGGAAAAGCTATAAAGCCATATTGCAAAAGGCATGCATAGAGAGGGAGAGAGAAGGGATTTGTGGTCATTTTTTGCAATCTACCACAAAAGGCAATGAAAAAGTAAAGCTAATGGATATAAACTAACTCACTAGACGAACCATGAGAGACTATGGACTCTGAAAAACAAACTGAGGGTTCTAGAGGGGAGGGGGGTATGGGGATGGGTTAGCCTGGTGATGGGTGTTAAAGAGGGCATGTTCTGCATGGAGCACTGGGTGTTATACGCAAACAATGAATCATGGAACACTACATCAAAAACTAATGATTAATGTATGGTGATTAACATAACATAATAATAAAAAAATTAAAAAAGCCTAACTCACTGATTTAAGGCATTACTAGGACAAGACTGTGAAAAATATATATATATACACACAAATGCACAATTTATATGAAATATAAATTTCATATGATTCATATGAAAAAAATATAAATCTCCATCAGACAGTTCATTCAGAAAAAAGACTGCTCTTGAGAATCATCTTATTCATGAGTGAACACAGCTAATTCTACAGTTAATAGGGCCCTTGTGTGTTCATCCAAGAGCAGAATTTGGCCCACTGTGTAGGCCACTCACTGCCTTTATTTACATTATAAATTACCACATTTTATTATGTCTACTCCCATACCATCTCCATTATAGTCTATTATTTTAATATATGTTAAAATGAAATTAGCAATTAAATTACTACACCATCATTCATACAACCTAAAGTGTTTGACCTCAATCTCTAGAAGCAGGGGGATTTGTAATTGACTAAACCTCTATCTACGCGTGTGTGGATTCCTTTAATTGTGCATGATATTTTCTTGGTGTTGATGTGGTCAGAAATTCTGCTTTAATTCTGTTCATTTCTCATGAGGGAGACTAAGTTCTATCTGGGACATCATTTGAGTCCTCGTTTACGTGAACAGATTTGAAGATGTGTGCCCCATGGGGTCCCTATACTCCCTTTAAATTCAAGTATCTCCAGTGTGTTTTCTTAATTTGTTACGTAACCATTTGTAATTTCTACCACATATTCATCAAAAATTAATATGTTCCTCATTATCCTCAAGTGTTTCTATTGGAAGCTCTTGTGAGGCAAGACCATACTTGTTATGTCATTGCAATTCTTGTAATGTCAGTCAATTTAATAAGTGCCTAGAATAGTGCCTGGTGCTATTAGTTCTTTAGGGTCGCTGTAATAAAGTGCACAAACTGGGGTGGCTTAAAACAACAGAAATCTATTGTTTCACAGTTCTAGAGAAAAGAAGTCCCAAATCAAGGTATTGGCAGGACTGAACTCCCTCTGAAAAATGTTGGGAAATCTTTCCTCACCTCTTCCCAGCTTCTAGTAGTTTGCCAACAATCTTTGGCATTCCTTAGTTTGCAGCTGCATAACTCCAATCTCTGCCTTCCTCATCACATGATGTTCTCCTTGTGTGTTGTTTTGTCTTTACATGGCTGTCTTCTTATAAGGACACAGGTCATATTGCACACAGGTATGATTTCTTCTTAATGAAGTATACCTGCAATGGCGCAATTTCCTATAAGGTCACATTCTAAGGTACACAATCCAACCCATAACTGTAGATAAATAATAAATATTTGTGTAATAATCCACAAGCATTGGATTTTGCTAGATAGTGTTCTTTATGCATTTCTACTGAGTCTACAAAAGAAGCATTGGCCCAGGTAGATGAATGAGGAAAGTACATTATTAGAAAAATAACAATATAATTTATGACATTCAACTCATTAAAAAAGCCTATGGGAAAATGTTCAAACTCAGTAGTAGAAAGATATGCACACTACTATCATGATCATAGGGGTCAGATATTTTTCTCTAGAATACAGAGGATAATAGCACATTCCTAGCTTTCCTTCGCATTTCAGCTTCACTTCATTAGGGAAGTTTTTTCTGATCTCTTCACATGGGTCATATCTCACTCCTGTAGTGGTTTATGGACCACCATGTACCTTTCTTTGGTTAAAAACTTGCTACAATCGTGACTTTTACACTTATTTGAGTACACTTACTGATTATTGCTTTCACCGGTAAACCTTAAACTCCAAGACAGCTGTGCTTATTTTCATTTTTTTTAACATCTGCAACACTTAGCATAGTGCTTGATAGTAGGTGCTTAATAATGATTTGTTGATTCACTGAATGTCTATATGAATAAAAGAATTGGTGGGATGGGCTGAAGTTTACCTTTTCACTGGCCCTAGTAAATATCTGTTATTGTATTTGTTGTAAATTGTTATATTACATTTACATATATTATTAGATTACAAATGTATAAATTATTATACATTGTTAAAATATTTATTTAATATTGTTAAAGCATACGCAAGATTATAAGGGCAATGTTTATTTACTTAGGTGAACAAACTGTTTTGAAGTACTTTACCAGCACATAGTTGCATACAAATATTTAGTATGCTAATTACAAATAGTAATTATGTACTTATTGTATGAGCTCTTTCTCTTGGAAGAACTATAAGTAATCCCAATTTGTTACTATATATACTTGAAAATTATGATGCTAAATTTTTTTTAGATATATTTATTTACTTGAGAGAGAGAAAGCATGAGCAGGGGAAGGGACAAAGGGAGAAGGAGAGAGAAAGAATCCTTAAGCAGACTCCCCACTGAGTGTGGAACCCCACACTGGGCTAATCCCAGGACCCTGAGGGCATGACCTGAGCTGAAGTTGAGAGTCGGATGCTAACCGACTGAGTGGCTAACCGACTGAGCCACCCAGGTCCCCCTGATGCTAAATTTTATATACATATTTTGTATTACTTTTTAATTTATGTTGGCTTGTCTTTTCTATGTTCAGTCCAATTTGGTGTTTCCCTGTATTTCCTGAAATTAAAATAGGATGTGTTTTACACACACAAACACATACGTACACATACACACACCAGGGTCAAAATGACACTAATTAGTCCTCTTCAATACCAAGTAAATCATATTCTCCTTAGGATTTATAAAATCACCTTCCTAATCCATGCTGCTAAAAATGAATTAACTTTCTCTGATATTTTAAAGAATGTCTAATTATTTAATTATCTTCATTATGTGAATAAAGCTTTAGTGAATTCCCTTCCTAGCATCATCATGTTCTTCCTTAGGGCTAAGCTTCATTTGAATGTACAGCAAGTTCACACACACACACACACACACACACACACCCCATAATGATATAACGTTACAAAGCAATTTTAATTAAAACTATTGAGAATACGTTGTTGTTGTATTTTAAAATCATCTTCCTCTGAGAATGATATGAAATGGTGATGTTTATACTCCAGTGGGAGACCCAGCAAATGTTAGCTTTCAGTCATTTTCCTGAGACCACGCAAGAGTTCATCTCCAGTCCCTGGCCGGGCTCTTGTGGGAATAGAAATACCACGCTCTTGGCTTGACATCGGTGCCATTTCCAAATGTTACCATGGTGATCACCTACGCAGCATCACTAACCCTTCTTACAACAGCTCAATTTGAGATTCAAGTTTCACGTTTCCATGATTATGGGAGGGTAATTATTTCATTACTCAAGGGAAGAAGATTTAAGAGGTAAATAGCTCTTCATTAAATCTTAAATGATTCTAGTCTTTTTAGGCCACAGAAATGCCAAATATTAAAGTGATGAAATTCAGAAGAGTAAAACGTGACTGGGAATTGAAAAAAAAATTCAATTTTTGCATACTATAACCATAAATATTTTTTCTCTGGTAAAAACATCTTACATAAAGTACAAGTATATTGTGTCAATAATTCATGATTTAAAATAATTTTCATGTAAACTAAATGCAAGGAAATGTTTATGTGTATACTTGAATAGAAATACCTATAAAAAGAGAGGGATTTTATGAACTGATCTGGTTTGAGAGGAGGTAGTGTCATATTATATAAGGCATACTTTTTTCTATATATCTAAATAAGAATTTTATTATAAAAGAAAGGATTCTTATTGTAAGATTAATCTGTTATAAAGTATTATTTTTGCTTTTATTTACTATTGATATTTGAAGATTATGCAGCTGAAAATAAATACTAACATGAAATATTTTCAAAGTGTACTTGATTTTATGAAATATCACAGGTCAGCTGTGAGTTGAAGATATTTGGAGAGTATCTTAAATATTAAAATAAGTGGCTGTTTATGCTGAGCGGCCCAACCACAGTACAAGGGATTACCGTGATGCAGTGGACCTGTCCAAACGTCAACTCTCTTGGAAGAGACCTTGAAATACTATAAATTGTTTAGGTCAAAAATATTTGGCTGACTTATGCTGGATGCCACTTAAGTTATGTCCACCACAAGACAAAAATTTCTAACCACACTATGTTTTTTCTGAGGTGTTTTTTTTTTTCTTTCTTTCTGTCCCTTTTTTTCCTGTGTTGCCTCTGACAAAAAGTCCATTAATGATTAAGGAAAAAAGAGGGCGCCTGGGTTGCTCAGTTGGTTAAGCGACTGCCTTCGGCTCAGGTCATGATCCTGGAGACCCAGGATCGAGTCCCGCATCGGGCTCCCTGCTCGGCAGGGAGTCTGCTTCTCCGCTGACCCTCCTCCCTCTCATGCTCTCTGTCTCTCATTCTCTCTCTCTCAAATAAATAAATAAAATCTTAAAAAAAAAAGATTAAGGAAAAAAGAGAATTAGAGATACGTGGGAGGTTAACTCCTATATGGGACAGAGGGTGTGCAATGCAGTATTAGTGCTCTAGTTTTGACCTGCCTGAGATCCTGTAATCATATGACACACAGGCTTAGGGCAGAGGGGAATTCATTCATGATAATCATTTTCCCAGAGGAAAGAAAATCTGGTTTAAATCCATTTTCCCCTTTCTTGGTCCTTAGTATTTCCTGACACTGCATTATTTACCTGTAGTGGTGACAGGCTTTCTTCCTTTTTCTTTTCTTTCTTTCTTTCTTTCTTTCTTTCTTTCTTTCTTTCTTTCTTTCTTTCTTTCTTTCTTTCTTTCTTTCTTTCTTTCTTTTTTTTTTTTTGTGGAAAGAAAATTAGTTAGAACTGATTGTTAGAAGGCTCACTGATTGAGTAATTAATTAAAAATTATTCATTCATAAACCTCTGGAGAGGTGGAATGGGAAGGTTAAGAGGCTCAGAGTGGCTGTAGTCTTCAGTGCCTCTTTGCTTATTATTCATATGCAATCGAGAAACTCATGGAAGGTATTCCAGCTTGCTCATCTTTCGGAAAACAGAGTCTGCAAGGCACAAACAGTAACTGTCCACTACCAACAAAAGCATGTAAGTCATGGAAAACATTCAATAGGTTTTCAGTGCTTAAAAGTCATATCCAATGTTTTAATACAAAGAGAGTCCTAAAATGTGTGGACCACCGGGGGGGGTCATGGTCTGGTACGGAATAAAACTAATGATGTAATGTATGGGGATTAACATAAGAATAAAAAAAAAAAAAAAAAGAACAACAACTTCACCAGAGTGTGTGCTGATGAACCAACCGTTCTAATGTCCCTCGTCCCTTCCCCACCCAGACTTTTCTCGTGCAGTCTTCTCATTCAGTTTATGTCTACCTCACATGCTAAACTCCCCACCTCCAACCCCTGCTTCCCCAATTCCAGGGTCCTATTGAAGGGACATTCAAAAGTCTAATTACTTTTTTAAATAAAGTAATTTAAACATCTTCTATCCAAATGTCGTCTCTGTGTGTGTTTGTATGCGTGTGAGAGGGTTTGGGGGTGGGAACATCGCTTTCATTAAAAAACAAACAAACAAACAAACAAAAAGCCCATGAAGTTGTTGATTTTCAAATAAAAGCTGTTCTTTCTTTAAAAGAAATTCCCTCTGCCCTGTTGATACAGCCAAGGAAAACTACAGCCTGTTTTTAAAATAATATGTTTTTCTGTATTCTAAATTTGCCATCTATAAATTTTGGTTAAAATTTAAAGCGTATACTTCAAATATCTTACAATGTTGTCAGTCCTCAATAAAGCTGAAAAAAAATGTTTTGCCATTTATCTGAATTGCAAAAAATCTTTGAGGGCACATTGCACAGTGTTGAGAATTAGAAACGTAAATGCGCAAGGGTCTCCCGAATAAATAAGCGAAGAAGGCACCAGTCAGTCTCAGGGGTTCTTGCTTCAAGTTCTTTTCAAGGTGCATAAACTAAATTGTGCTACCATGTTAAATAATCTTAGTGGCTTAACACAGCAAAATTTATTTCTCACTAAGGCAAAGCCCTCTGTGAATCTGGGTGACACTTTGGGACAACTGTCCATGTCATGGCAGCTCAGCAGACTTGTGGCTTTTCCAGGAGTGTTGTGGCAGGTAGGGGAAGGGACAGAGCGGAAAACTGAGCACAGGCTTTTATTGGCTCAGCCGGAAAGTCCGTATGTCACTTCCATTCACAGGTATTACACAGAGCGTTAGCCTCAGTCCCATCTAACAGCCACAGGCTGGGACCCAGGAAGGAAGTAAGAACTGGTATTGGGAAGTCCTAGATGTATCTCTGGAAAAGAGGAGGAGAATGTAAAAGGAAGTGGAGAAATCCCGAGCACCAGAAAGGCATTTCTTTATTCTCATAAACTATCACTGGAGTTTTTACTGTGATACGCTTCTGTCTGATGGAGCCTGTAATGAGATGAAAGAAAGAGTTCCTTGAGAAAGAGAAAACAGCCAGTGCCTATTCAGTACTTCATAGCTTGGAGAGAAAAGGGAAGAAGGATGTGACAGTAGTTGAAGGATACCAAAACCTCACACATGAAAAATTTTTAAAAAAATCTGCTAATAATACAGTGCCTACCAAAGAAAGTAGAGTGAGAGGAGGAAAAGCACTATTTATTTAGTTAGTGTGGATTAATGGCTACTATCATGTCTCCTGAGCAGAAGGATTTACTAAAACAACCTCTTAGTTTCATTTTGTGCTAACAACTCTACCAACTACCTTAATTAATTGCCCAAAAACTGTTAATAACCATGTCATCATAGACCATCATGTAAATGAGCTTTAAAAGTAAAATCTGAAGAGCAATCTTGCCATTCATTTATCTGAACTAATTATAATGTAGGAATAATTCTCACAGCAGGTGAAAACTGAGAAAAAGCATGCTTTTGCAGGAAAGCAAAACATTTTAGATTTGACATCAAAATTTTGGGAGAAACAAAGAGCTTCCTTTATTGCAAGGCAGAGTATTTTAAGTTTGTTATTTTCGTTACATTCATATTTTTAATGACATATTCGTAAAAAATCAAAGAAGATACGGTGCTTGCTCTGATAGCACATACACTAAAATTGGAATAACAGAGAGAAGATTGTTAGTTTGGCCCCTGTACAAGGATGACATGCAAATTTGTGAAGCGTTCTATATTTTAAAAAAAGACATGCAAGACTGTGATCAGTTTTCTTTTTAATGTTGATGAAATAGAGTATCATATTCTCATTTTATTTTCATGAAGAAATTATTTGTAGAATCAATGAGGAAGAGAAGGTGTTACACTTGAAAATCAGTGGATATTCATAAACTGACTGGTTGTTTTGTTTTAGTGACAGTATAATTTATAGCTATAAATTGTAGAATATATCCTGTGTTATTCCAGTGGTGGAGAGGTGGATAACCTTGTGCCTGACAAAATGGAGCTAGAAGAGGCCATGAGGAGATACACCAGCCCAGTGAACCCGGCTGTCTTCCCCCATGTGGCTGTGGCGCTGTTGGCCATTGGCATGTTCTTCACCTCCTGGTTCTTCATTTACGAGGTTACCTCCACCAAGTACACTCGTGATGTCTATAAAGAGCTCCTCATCTCCTTAGTGGCCTCACTTTTTTCTGGGCTTTGGAGTCTTCTTGCTGTTCTGGGTTGGCATCTACTTATGAGCTCTCAAGGGGTCCATCCAGGTGGCTTCACTGAATCCCTGCTTCCATAAATTCCTTTGTTTACTATTGTTGGAAGTATCCTACCTGCTGTTCATGATAAAGGCAGATATGTGACCATCAAAAAAATGTAGAATATATTATTTCTTAGGAAGGCAGCCTGGTGCAGGGAAAAGTGATGGATAGAAATTCACATCCTGATACATACTTTTGAGCAGTGTGAGTTTGGGTTTACTACTTTTTACCTCTTGGAGCCACAGGATGCAGAATTGATATGAAGACAAGCTGTTATGGTATGTAATGGACCCATCTCTGTTCTTGACGTATGGTTAAGTATTTATTGTAGCTATATTTTTTCTTGTTTTTCACCTTTGTAAGTTTGGTTATTTACATTTTCTTGAATTTTATTACCTTTCCTTTTGAGGAACAATCCTGTTATTTATAAACTAATTTATCCTATAATGTTAAAAAGTGTTCAGAAAGACTCCAAAGGGGAAAATATTTGGAAACTTTCAAGAACAGTCTCAGTTAGAAGGAATCTTAAAACTCTTTCTAGAAGCAGATGGTACTTTTAAAGTCTGCATCTAGTGAAATGAATTGTTTAAAATTCTAGTTCTCCATGTGTGAGAAAAGTTGCAGTATCAGCATAGGTGGAAAAAAAGCTATATGCCCTGATCTTTAAGTTGTCTATGAAAGTATATATAAAAGGAAGTCATTAAAGTTATTTAGAAGAGGAAGAATCTCATGAACTTCATTTACATTGCCCATTCTGACCTGGGATAGATAGAGAAGCAGAAGAGCACAAGGAATCCTAGGCCACAGAAAGTCATTTCTTTATTTTTAATAAAATATCAATGGAGATTTTACTATGATATGCTTCTGTAGGATTTTGCCTTCATTTTGATTTCAATAAGTGAAAACTTTGGAGGGTGGCATATAGGCTTGCTAATAACCTCATCCAGCTCAACTTCATGTTCCATAAAGTGTTAATATCTTTTGTTAAGAAAATTCATCCAAAACTTGTAAATAAAGCAGAGGATGACTGAATGACTTGTCAATGTCATTGTTTAACAGATCTGTCTGAGAATTAATTTAATTTTAAAGGAGAATACACCTGTATTGACTTAACTATTTACAAATCATTTTTTACTATTTTCCATTTACATGTCAACTTGTGTGTTTCTAGCTAGGAGAAAAGATGATGCTAAATGTTATAGTTTTATTTTTCTATAGGATATTACACAGTTTTGTATCTTAGCAAATCCATTCCAGCATTCCTTTGACTGACTATTATTTTAAAAAATCATTCTGACCCTTGTTAAAGAACAGTAAGGAAGATTTTATTCAGAGGACTAGTGCAATGGCATTTTGCTGTAGGGGAGACAGAGATTGGGCTCAATTCTAAGTACAGGGAAAAGAGGGGATTTACACCCAAAGAGCAGGGTGGGGGCATCGGTGGATAGAAAATTACTAAGGAGGTATTCAAAACTAGTGGGGGTGGGAGGGTTTCTGCTAAGGACAGGCTAGGGAAATCAGATATTATGAGGGATAGGGAGATAAGGGATTTGATCAGATAGTGTGGGTGATCAAACATTGAGGGTGGCAGTTCCTTCTAAACTGACTTAGCAAAATTCTTGCTGCAGATGAGTGATGCAGGCCCAACAAGGAAGAACACTAAAGCCCAAGGTCAAGACTTAGAGGTCTTAGAGGAGCTTGATGAGAATTAGATCAAGGAGAGCCTCTCTTTGTCTTTATGTGTTTCTGTTTCTCAAAATCTCCTTTGAACTGGTCTTTCCATCTTACTTGTTCCTTCGTTAATTGATTAATTAATTGATTAATTAATTAAATCTTTGATATGTGTTCATTTTATATTTATATGAGAGTCATGTTTTTAATTTATTTGAAAATTGTACTTTAACCCTTCAATCATGAGCTCATTTTTATGTAAAGGTTTTTGAAATATAACTTTCAAAGTTGTGAAGGAGATAATGTCCCTTCACAGTATTCTGATCTAACTCTATGCTATTGATCAGTTCTTTAACTAATTAGCAAATTATTGCACACATATAGTAAGAATATCAGCATCTTCAATAAGAATATGTTCAATTAGGCAGTAACATATCAAATGTTTCTCTCAAGAGCATTTCTACACTTTTAATATTTTAGGAGATAAGGATTATCACAAAAGAGCTAAGTAAAACCATTGTATGTGCTCTGCAAATGTAAGATATGGAATAATACACAGGCATTTATTGCTTAAGTGATATTTTTTTAAACGACATCTTAATAAGAACAGCACAGTGCCTTGACAATAAAGTTTGTATGCTTAGAGTTTGCATTGCCATTAGATGTGATTTGGGAAAATGAAGTAGGAATAGAGATGAGATAAAGATGAGGAGACCAAACATTATATTATATGTCCAATGTTTTATAGGCTACTCCTTTTTTTCTTCCTTTCTTGTGTTTTGGTTTGAGTTCAAACGAGAAAGTGGGTAGTTGGAGGAGAATTAGGTATATAGGGACCTCTTACAAAGATTTGAGAATGATGTCAAGAAACTACACCTGATAGTGTAGCTTGTAACAGTGGGTGTTACCTACACAGAGTGCACCCAGGAGGTGCTGTGACCTTGGACTGAGGGAGTTGACCCTCAGAGAGAGAACGGCAAGAATGAATATCATGACTTTACTCTCCTTTCCCCATCCCCTGTGGATACTCCCAGTTGGCTAACTCTAACCAGAATCCAGAAGATAAAGTTGGGCATTGGTGCAATCCCTATTCCTTGCCTCCTCGTGGCACAGGGTAGGGCGGAGATGGGTGAAAACATGGACCTACAAGATAGTATGAAAGATGTAAATATTCAACAGGGATGTTAGTTGCTAGACTGTAGGACAGGAATGACTAAGACTGGAAGACTTTTCTGGCTGGGATCAGAGGTTGCACAATCCAGTTTCATGCCAAAGGAACACGTAGTATTGAGTGAGAGCACCGTCTGTCCAGGTAGGGAATTAGGTCTGGAGGGTAGTAGTCAGTAAAGTCCAGGGAGATGCAGATAGGTTCTGTGAACATAGGTAGTTGAACCTAATTAACATTCTGGAAATAACCAACTTGGTGACAGTGGGATAGTCCCTTTAACTTGCCTAGTTTTACATTTTTCATGTGTAATGGAATGAATGCTGTATCTTCAATTAATTTTAAGTGGGAAAATAAAAATGGGAGCAAACTTTTTTTTTATCAGTTTTTATATTGTCTTACTTCTAAGTATTGTTTTTCAGAAGAGCAGCTAAAACAGCGTCTTTTGTGTTCTCATATTATTATTTATCAATGAATTCTCCCCGAAGGAGGCAATCAACACCAGATTGTTAGGGTCACTTTAATCAGAACTGTAATGGTTTACTCTACTCTATGAAGTTGATATTTACTCTATATATAATGAGGAAGCAAGAAGTGATAAAATGGTCAGCTGCAAGAATTAAGCATTTATGTCCAAATGGAGGGGAAAATCTTTATTTCAATTAGATACTCCACTCAAGTATAAAGGAAAAGGTAAGTTAGTGTCTCTATTACAAAAGAAGCAACTCAAGGTTAAGTAATTTGAATGTGTACTAGTTGACCCAAAGAGAGAATGAGGGGATTGGTATTTAACCTAAGGTTGGGTGCATTTCCAGCCTTGGGGGACTGGAAGGCCCTCTCTGAATTTCACTGCGGAGATCGAAATGTACAGCTTGATTGCCCCTGTCAAGTGTGTGCTTGGCTTGCTCTCCAGCTTGCATGTCTCTGCTGATTACTGGCAGCTTGAAATTGTCCTGAAAGAGAATGAGTGCTCTTGATTAATCCCCATGCACATTATCAACATATTATTGATTCATTATCAGCACATCGTGTTTCATTTCTCTGCAACGGAGATGGGCTGAAGGCAAATGTGACTTCAAAACGGATGCAACCCCATGAACATCCAAATTGGGTAGCTAGCTTCTTTTTCTGGGTAAAGTCCTTCCACTACATAAAATGCTGAAAATATTCCTCTTCTCTGGAGAAGAACTGTAGAGTTTAACAGCTCCAGTTTAACAACTATAAAGCAATCTGGCTTATTTTATTATTTATGTGTTTAGTTATAAAAGCAGCAGATAAACAAGTTCTTTAAGTTAGAGTGCATTAGATACTGAGCACTTTATTATATACAGCTTTCATTGTTAAATGAACTGTTAAATACAAAGCTTTAAAGAGATAAGTTAACATTGACTTATTCATTAATCTTTTATTTATTCAGTAGTCCACTTACTGGGACCTACTATATTTTGTATGCTAGGCACCAGGAGTGCAAAGCTGAAAAGGCATGGTTAGATCCAGAGTTCACAGAGAGAAAAAGAAAAAAAATTTATGCATTATATACATTTATATATATAAATTATTATTTATATATTATGTATAAGTATATATAAATTATATGTAATATATAAACATATAAAACATTATGAATATGTTTAGTAATAGAAATACATACAAGGTAATGAAGGGATAATTAATTCTTATGGCAGGATTTCAGAGAAAATTGTGACCATGCCAGGGTTTGGGAAATAAATAGGGGTTCTCCCCGAAGACGAGGATAAGAGATCTTGGAGCGAGGAAACAGTCTGTGAAAGAGAACTACAAGTTTCCTTTAGGTTATGCTAAGTAGTTGAGTGTTTTTGAAGTATACATTTCAAAAGAGAAGTGATGAGATATTAGACTACAAAAGTAGGTAAGGGACGGGTCTTTGAGGGGCTGTCTTCTGTATCAGGCAGGCTGGCCATTAGTAGGTGGTAGGGTTCTGAACACTGGAATCGAATCTGCATATTCGAAGACCATCCTGATACATTTGAGTGTTACATAACTAGAATTAAAGATCCTAGTCACAGGCTATTAAAACAGGACAGTTGAGCAAGTGCCTTAAGGAAGTGGCCATGGGGATGAAGGGGGAGATTCAGTATGTATCTAAGAGATATAATCAGAGGGATTTAGTTCAAATTGGAGGTTGGCAATAAAGAATTGTTGAAGATGCCTCATAGGATTCTGTCTCATGTCTGTTCCCTACCAACTGAGGTAGGGAAAAGCAATAGAAAAGTAGAATTGTGGTACTAGGAAGCAGGGACGAAAGATAGTGTGGCAGAGTAATAATAATTGGTGATGTTTTCACAAGATTGACTCTAAGGGGTGGGTGTCTAGTAGACAATGGGATCTTTAAGTCTGACTTACTCAGGTATAGGAAGGCAACTAGGGAATGGAAAAACCCAAACCCTGGGCAGAAATGATAATAGTACATATTACTCTCAGGTAGGTCATAATGGCTGTGTCTCCAAGACGACGCCCAAAATAGTGCAGGCAAAGATAGAAGACTATCCTTTGCAATTCCACAGGTTAACTATGTCCTTAGAAGTCACTTCTTTTTATTAAGTTGTACTGATCAGATCTTCATTAAAAAAAAAAATAAGACCACAAATATCTATCCACTGAAATCGAGGCTCTTACTAATGTACTTACTATTCCTACTTTAAAAAATATCTTTAAAAAGAATTTTAGGCTTCACAGAAGTTGCAAAAATAGTACAAAGAATTTTCTGTGTACCCTTCATCCAACTTCCCCAATGATGTCATCTTAGACAATAATAGAATTATCAAAATAAGGAAATTGATATTACTACATTATTAACCAAACTACAGACCTTATTCCAATTTCACCAATTTTTACATGCATTCATTTGTTTGGTGCTTTTATGGTTGTTTTGGTGTATAGTTCTATGAAATTTTAACACATGTATAGATTCGTGTGACCACTACCATAGTCAGGATACAGAAGAGTTCCATCACCCCCAAAAGTCTCTCCTATCAATTTAGAGTCACTCCTTTCCCCTCTCCATCCCCTAATAAGCAGTGATTTTTTTTTCTCTTTCTCTATAGTTTTGTCTTTTTGAGAATGGCATGAAAATGGAATCAAACAGTATGCAACCTTTTGAAAATGACTTCCTTTACTCAGCCTAATGCCTTTGAGATTCATTCAAGTTGTTATGGATATTAGTAGCCAATCTTTTAAATTAAAAGTTACTCTCACTTGCAACACCTATCTCTGGCCTGCAATTACTTTGGGGTTTTGGGCACTCTTATTAGCCATGATTAATAAATGGTAATGTTTCACTTATGTAAGAATGAAATTTGACTGTAATATATTCACATGAAAAGAGCCACGGGGGTAACCCCAGGGAGGTAGCCTTAGTGGTCCTAGCCGAATGCCTCACCTGGATCCCTCAGAGGCCAAAATAAGGAGTGGGTCACTCAGAATGTAAATACCTCCAGGGTGATGACACATCAGGACATGAGTTTCCGGTGGCTACAGGAGGCAAGGGAAACTTCCTGGCTAAAGCCCACCTGGAGGATGAGATCTGACTTGCAGAACCTGCCAAGGAAGCATAAACCTGCGGTACGGACTGAGACTGGAGCATCTCTGGTGCCCCTGCAGGTCCCAGTCTTCCCTGGGAAACTGGCAAGGGCCTATGGACAGTACCCGTGGTTAGCCTGGAGCAGGCAATTTCCTTTGCAAGTATAAATAAACACTCAGTCCTGCAACTGTGCAGCAAATGCTTCAGCAGGTGCTAGAAGTATTGGGCAAGGTTTCTGGCTGCCAAGCCGTGTGGCCCTCAGACTAAATGCAGGAGAGCAAGCTCCCATGAGGGAGGGAGGCCAATGTTCCAAGCGTAGGGCCGCCTATTAAGCTGAATGACAGGCTGTCTGCTCTTCCATTTTCGCTGTCTTTAGAAATTTTTAAAGCCAGGGCTTGAAAGCTTCTTCTCGGGATTAGTCATCGAAAACATGACATTGATCCAGTTATGGCAGAGACTGGTCAAAAGAATAATGAACAGCTAGAATCTCACAAAGGGTGCCAAACTGTTGGTGAGGAACATTAGAGATGGTGGCTCCTGAAATAAATGAGTGGAGGTAAGGCTGTATCAGACCTGTTATCACCTCTTATTTTCTGGCTTTAGTATTAAGTGTTCGGCTTTGCAAGTAAAGGTTGACATTAACACTAGAAGAACTGCCTGATGGGGGACGGCAAACATCTACGACCTTGTCATCTGAGGAGTGTAGGATAAAACACATCTTTATACATCCACAGCCTTGAGAGATGGAAAACCTACTCTGGAATTTGCATTATTTGTTAGCTGTTCACTGGGAGTTACAAAGTAATTATTTTCATTTATCACCATTTTATACCTGCTGTCAGCTAAGTGCCAAGGCCATAGTAAGAATTCAGTAAATATCTGTGGAATAGAATGCAGAAGCCTTCTGGACTTCCTAAGACGAGGTCAGGTGGCCCCATAGGCATGTGTTTCAGCTTCAGAGCAGTGATTACATTCCACCTTAATGGCCTTTTTAATTTTTTTTGTTACATTTTTGCATCTCTCTCCAATATCTGGCTTACTGATAATAATATCTAGGTTTTCTGTGGTTGAAGTATATAAAGAAAATAAGACGTTAGAAGGAGAATAGTCCTTTCAGATAATTGTGGACATTCTCTGATATTCAGAAAATTGGACAAGTGGCAGTTTCTTAAAGGTTAGTTGCAATGGGGAATCTGAGATCATGTCAAGGAGTCTCTTGTACTGTTTTTTTATGTACACAAACACACATCTCTCTATACATTGGTTTATCTTGCCCTTTTGAATGGCTCTTTTATCCATGCATGATGTTGTAACAACCTGCATTGGTCATTTGGAAAATATTGGTTCATGGGTCAAGTAATGTCTTCTTTACCTGTCTATTTCACTAGAATGTAGGCATCTTGAAGGCAAGGTCTGTAGTGTGTTCATTGACCACAGTGCCTGGTGCCTGATAGTACATAAATATTTGTTGAACTGATTAATGCATGAGTGGAGGTCACGTGATATATCCACTGAACCACTCTCCAGATTCTTCCTTGCATGTGACACTCTTTAAAAAGAAAAATAACTCATTTATTTAATACAGTTATTTGTTAATGTACACTTAGTTTTATTCTCCTGGTTCTATGATTTATAAACTTTATGATCCTTGGCAAGAGATTAATGCCTCCTAGCCTCAGTTTCCTTATTTTAATGGGGCTAACAATCTTTGTTCTACTAACAAGTTTCTGGGAGGACAAATTAGATCATGATATTGAAAAGAATGTGTGTATTTTGTTTGAGCTACATATGGGGCCTTTATTTACACCTCATTTCAAGTCTCTAATTTGTACTTTATTTTTCTGCTTTGATGAGATTAAAGGTTGGCTAAGATAAAAAATATTACTTTTCAACCATTTTCCTATAGCCCAAAACCACAAAAGAGCTCCTATTTCTAATTAGATCGTATTATCGCTCATAACCTGAGGATATACATAAATCAATCTTCAAAGGCATTGAAATTCTCACAGTTATTCAAAACTTTTAACTTCATCTGATGTATCAAGTCCTGGGTTATAAGAAGAGGTAAACCTTTTATGCTAAGCAGGGAGGTGATTGGTTTTCTCAGAGAACCTATCTGTATGCTTGTAGATGACCTGACAGATACAGAATTTACATTCCTTCCAACATGTTTGACAAAAATAAAATTTTGAAACAACTGACATCCACCAAATACAGCCAGATTGTAAAAGAATTACATGGTCAGTGGGAGATAAAGATATAAGCATTTGTTCTTGAGCACTTGCTATGTACTTAGTTATCGATCATGACTGAAAACAGGCAGAGACAAAAACATACACACCCAAAACTTAAGGTCTGATTTAGGGCCATGCATGTACTGTTCAGAGAAGTGAGATATCAATTCTATGAGAATTCATCAAAGAAACGTTTATTTTCCAGAATTTCTGCAATGCGGTAATATACTTTAACAGTGAAGGAAATTCTTTAAAAGGACAAAAGAAAAAAAAAAACTAATGATGTAATGTATGGTGACTAACATGATAAAATAAAATTAATTTAAAAAAGGACAAAAGAAAGAAAGTAGTTGGGGATCAGGTTGACTGTGGGCATGAGGAGTCTGGACTCTATTCCATGTGTGATGTAGACTCACTGAAAATATTGGCCTGTGGAGGGACATGATGAAAACAGTATTTTAGTGAGATTAATCTGGCAATAAAGTTCACAGCTAATGTGAGCTGGAGCTAGTGGATCTGTCACAAGTGATCCATCTAGGCCACTATTATAATGCTAAGATAAGATCTTGATCTAGATTAAGAGCAGCCAAAAGTAGAGATGACTACATAGTTTATAAGGAAGCATCTGTTGCCAGTTCTGAGAGAATTAGTGGAATGCTTTGAACTTGTAAAAAAGTGGGCTACATGTTTTCCTATTTATGATGTTTCAAAGTGTGTTGAAAGCTATTTTTTTTAAGTGTGCACGTGTATGTGCTTCTACCAAGAATGAACTTTAGGTTTTATTTCTATTCTCAGGGATTCTTCAAGTCCTTACATGAGTCCTTACTTACATCGATGTCTCCAGTGTGTATGCTGAAGTCATTTGACCCTCTAACGCTGTGTAGATACCGCCTATGAGCAGATGGGGTTCATCCTTCAGGTTTAGACATTGACTTGTGTTTAAACCTAGCCATCCATAGTGACTGAACATGTCAGTTATTCAATCCAAATGCCTATATCAAAATTAACCATACAGAAGTAATGCTGCAATTTAATGGGGATGTTGCAAAACCTTTATCAGGAGACTCCGATCACACTCTTGCTTTTGTAGAGTCGTTTTTATTTTATAATCCATGATAATCAAGGAAAAGTTGATAAATGGTGATAGAAAGAAGAGAGCATTGCTTTTTTTGGTGATGTTGTTACAAATTCAAACATATAATCTGTCTTGAGATTCTTATTCCTGATAAAGCAAATATCACTTAGTTATCTGTAGTATGATATATGTACTACGAGTGAGCACAGACATACCGGTTTTTGAGAGTCATAGCTTGCTTGTGATGATCTGCCATGGCAAGAACAAATCTCTCTTGTCCTTGGGTGTCCAGACCACAACTACATGCAAAACAACATGGCCATGAAGGATTACAAAAGAATTATTCTTCCTCATGGTTTTAACATAGAAAAAAAAAAAAAAAACCAGTAGAAGTTATCTTGAAACTTGGGGCATGGATATTGAATGAGTTCTAATGGGATCAATAGATAGAAATACATAGACTAGTGATACTGTGAAGAAACCTACATGTATTAGACTAGCAAGCAGCAATTACAGTTAGTAGGGTGACCTGTTTGTACCAACTTGCCTGGAACTTCCTCAGTTTAGCACTAAAGTCTCCACAGCCTGAGAAAACCCTCACTGGTCACCCTAAATCTTAGAATGCTTTTTTAAAAAGATTTTTATTTATTTATTTATTTATTTGAAAGAGAGAGAGAGAGCGCGGGTGCGCACCAGCAGGGGGAGGGGCAAAAGCAGAGGGAGAAGCAGGCTCCCCGCTGAGCAGGGAGCCCAATGCCGGCCTCGATCCCAGGACCTCATGACCCAAGCTGAAGGCAGACACCCAAGCAACTGAGCCACCCAGGTGTCCCTAGGATGCTTTCTTGAATAACAGGAGCATGGATCTCTTTCCTCCTTCCCTTCACCTTCCTGCATTTTCTTCCCCTAATAGAATTCACCTGCACGTCAGCCCCATCCTGGTCACAACTGAGACCTCTGGCTGAAAATGCCTGTTGACGGTCGAAAGCCTTCTAAGTAACAGAAATAAGAGGCAGTTTTTGCATAGACTTTCACATACATCGTACCTTTCAAGTTTCATGGGCCTCCCACGCTTAAGTTTTAAAAAATCCCTTATCACTATTCTAAACCATTATACTAAAAACCTCATCATCCAGTTGTGCTTAATCTGATATTTAACAGCAGATTGTATTTGTAGAGGTGAGGTGAGAGGAAAATTTATTTGCCTAATATTTATTTTATTTTAAAGGTAACAACTTTGATATATAATTTCATATTTTAAAGCCTATGTTGTTGAAACCTCTTCAGATGTGCTAGAAGTACTAAAATAGATACAATCTGGTAGGCTGTCAGGAAAGCAAACAAAAAAACTGCTAGGTCAGGAGCACAGCTGTTTGTGGAGGGCATTAAATTTTTTTACAGTCTTTCCCATAGGCCAATATGCTTTTATGCATTGATTTATATTTTAATAATGACAGACTCCACTGGCATGAGCATTTCAGTTCCTCAGAAATTAGATAAAATCAAAATTTAGACCCAAGATAAAAGGTGGAGGGAATTAGCATTTTGCAGCATTAATTAGCTTACTTGCCCTCGCTTATTTCTGATCAAATGGAGGATGCTTAGTGCAGCCACAAACAGAGCTCTGAATATCCTTCAATTGTATGATATGACATTGATGTTTCTAATGCATGTAAATTCAATAGCTTTGCCTTGATTTTAAAAGTATGGCTTTAAAAACAGTGGTTCGTTTTAGATCACTAGGGTAAGCAATGAACAAAGGAAGCGATTGGATGTAAAATATAACATTGAAAGGACTCCTGTTAAAAGAATGCCCAGGCATTGAAAACACTCCTAGAGAATGTGCAATTATGCAAGCTTTCTCCCTGTTCGCTACTCTGAATTTCTTCCCCAGCATTTCACTGTCTCGCATCTTCATTATGATTCAAGGTTGCCAGAAGAAGCTGGTAACTTTAGCAGGCAGGCGTTTCATTTTTAAATAATTGTTTGCATTGTTTTCCGAAGCACAGGACTTCGATCTCACTCAACCAGCTCCTCCCTGGCCCCATGCCTGCCCCACAGCCGCTCCTGTATCCAGCTCAACCTGTGCATTTTCTCTACCGTTGTCTCCCCAGCCCTTCGTTTCTCACTTCCCCTTTCCACATGGCTGCTTGGTTTGCAGACGATGCCTTCTTACAGATGTGTTCCCGCCCCTGACAAACAATTACTCCTGTCCCCCCAGCGGGAGGCCATTAGGACATCATCACGGGTTCTGCTAAGTCATCTCGCCACCACAGTTGTGAGCCATCACCTCCCATCTGAGACTCTCCAGGCATATGCCACGCGGGGAAGCTAGCAGTCACAAACGACGGCACCTCCAGGCATATTATTTGTTATTTGGGTCCAGAAGTGTAACAGATAATGGCTAATACACTAATGTCTGAGGGTCCCGTTGGATGCTTTGACTGGCATCATTTGCACCAAACTTGCAAAAGACTGAATGGGTTATATAACTGTGCTAGCCGAGAGGTAAAAAAAAAAAAAAAAAAAAAGGCGTTTTCACATTTCCACAGCAATTACACACAATGGTTCAGAAGAGACATGACAGCAATAGTGATTCTACAAAGTGATTCTGTTTTGCAGACTTTCAACATTCTGAGCTTTGAATCAGTGAATTATCTGATATTAGTTATTTTCCTGGAAAATGGTTAACCAGTGCTACGTTTATTTGTATTTTAATCTCACAGACCCAGTTTATGTGGATACACATAGTGAAGACCTATCTAAAATGTATTCCTTTTAAATCAGTGAAATACACATGCAACTGAACACTTGTGGTTCTTTTTCCCAAGGCTTCTCTGACAGCCCTACCTATTAAATTCTCTTGCTTTAAGAGGTAACATCTCACAGGGATCTCGGTAAATTTAAGCTCAATATTTAATATATCATGAAATAAGTGGATTTTGGCATGATGCCATATTAACACTTGGATTGTTTTTTATTGATTCTCAGGTCTAGTTTACTGCTGCACTGGGGTGTGATGTGTCTTTGTGTAAAATCAAACAATGTGCTAACAAGCTAAGACTTCCACAGAGGCCCAGAAGGCAAATGAAGAAGGGGGCGCTGTTCTCCCTGTCAGAAACCTCAACAGTTCGTTTGTTTCTATCACCGGTTTGCTCAAGCTCCTTAACCTCACCTCCTCAAACCTCCAACATAAAAATGTCATCCATTTAGAGTCGTTGCAATGAAATCCAGGTGAGATTAGTATGAACATCTGAATTACAGGATCTTTGGAAGAAACAGTTTTATTTTTGTCCAGGGTACATAGGTAATTGAACCACACACTGAACACTGTGTTCTCAGTCTGACACAACATAGACACTCAATAAATACTTATTTAATTGAATGAAATTGAATCCAAAAGCCGTGTAGACGCCCTACTTTAATGAGCAGGTGAAAATTGTTTCTAATTGGAAAAGCAGAGTATCAGCCGCAAGAACCCAAGGCTCGCCTTAAATTTTAACTAGCCATTGGGTGCCTGGGTGGCTCAGTTGGTTAAGCGACTGCCTTCGGCTCAGGTCATGATCCTGGAGTCCCAGGATCGAGTCCCGCATCGGGCTCCCTGCTCGGCAGGGAGTCTGCTTCTCCCTCTGACCCTCCCCCCTCTCCTGCCCTCTCTCTCTCAAATAAATAAATAAAATCTTTAAAAAAAAAAATTTTAACTAGCCACTTGCACTTGGAAAGATCCTCCCAAAGTACTTGAATTCAATGTGTGCTCTTAAATAGCTAGATAAACATGCCTGCTCAAGGTGGTTGTATTGTTTATTTGCTCAGGTAAACTAGTTTTCCTTGCCTTATTTTTTTCCCTTCTACCAAGAGGAAGGAAGAGAAACTATAATCCTGGTTTTTCTCTTCACCTGGATTTTCACAAATTCTAAATTAGGCAAAGAGAATTTGGACTATTTATTCTGTATTTTATCCCCATCTTCTATTGGCTCTAGTAAAAAGATCTACAAAAATAAAGAAACATGGAGCTCCAGTTGAGTTGGCCAAAGGGTATCAGTGACATAAAAATGCGGGAGCTTTAGTCCTGTCTTAATGCATCTCATTTCAACTGTCAAATACATCCAACTTCCAAACCAGGTGTCTCTGAAAACAGAAAGAGAGAGATAGAGAGCATGCACATTGTTTTGTTTATGTACTTGGAGAGAATGAAGTCTGAAAACACGTCAGTGTAGAGACTGACCTGTTACTTTTAAGTCTCAAATGACTTAGTGTCAATTATTCAGTTCAATAAATATTTGCTGAGGTCCTACTATATAGTAAAGATATTCTATTAGCTGCTGTAGGTAGATACAAAAGGGAGAAAGGTAAGGTACCTGCCTTAATGGAGTCCCATAATAAAGGTATGAGAAGACTATAGCACACAAATAACCACATAAAACAGAATATTCTGTAAATTACGGATGTTAAAGTCAGATGGACCTGAGTTTGAGCCCAACTCAGTATGACCCTGATCATACCACGTAACTCCTTAGAACCAAATTTCCATATCTAAAAATGCAGGCTCAATAATGATGACCTCTCCCTGTAAAGATTAAATGTACAACACACCTAAAGTATGCAGTGTAGCATCTAGGACACAGTTAAATGCCTTAAAAAATTGGGATTTATTAAATGGCCTGAACTGAGGGTTTTCCCAGAAAGATGGTAAATAAGATAGGCCTTGAAATAGAGACAGAGTATCACCAGGTCTACCTAGCTGAGGTGGGTAAAGGGACATTCATGTTCAAGGTTATATGCAGAGTTGGCATCATTAATCCCTAGTGTACTGTTGGCCTGGACCACCTCTCTGGGTGGTGCGCTGAGAGCAAAGGGAAGAGGGTTGAGGAAGAGGGAACTGATGGAAACTAAGAGAAAGCAGAGTCAAGCCAGGATTCCCTGCTGGCTATTTGCCCAGTGCGAGACAAGGGGAAATTTTGCTCTCCATTTGAGTAGCACCTTAGGAGTCCAAAGAGATTCATATCAGAGGAAGTGAGAAGGGTGTAGGGGTTGGGGAGCGTAATAAAGAAGAGATGATAGGAGAATTGAGGGTTAAACTGGATGGTGCAAGTGCTGAATCAGAGAAGGCAGGGGAGATCAGAATGGCTCTCAGATCTGCCCCCTGGACTCAGGGGCTGATAGGAACACGGGCAAGACACACACTTACTGGTCTGCCTGGACTCCGCCTTGGTCAGCAGTGTTCTGAATTTGAGGTGCTAGAGGCAAAGGAAAGGAAAATTAGTCATCTGCACGGCCTCCTGGAATTCTGTCTGAAGCCAGTTTAAATCTCCATCTACTACTAGGTTTTGGATTAGGGGAAGCACAGTATATGCTGCAACTGAGGAGCACAATGTATTATGGCCAGTTTGGAAGTATAGTATATTTTGCACCATTGATATGGGGCCAGTGCTAAAGAGAAAATAGAGCATATAATTGAAAACTCATGGAAAAAGTGAATACTCAAAAAAAAAAGTGAATACTCTAGTTTGGGAGATAAGCCCCCAAAAAGACATCCAGAGGTAGTAATGCTAAGAACATTGAATGTCAGGCTGAGGAGGTATATTTAATTCAGAAGCAAAGGGGACATTCTTGGATATTATCGAGAGGCATAAGGAAATAATCAGAGCTGTGTTTTTTGGAAATGGACCAGAAGGAAAAGAAACTGAAAAACTAGAGGCAGAGAAATGAGTTAGAAGGCGGTTAGAAGTGAAGTACTGCTCTAAACCCGTGGGGATGGAGATGGAAAGACAAATGTATGGAGGTAGAACAAACTGGAGATCATAGCTGGTTTGAGTGGGGAGCAGGGGCAGGGGTCATGTGCCAGGTGTGTCTGCAGCAGGTACAAGCAACGCCTCTGGAGTCAGAGAGACTTTTGGCCTATGCCTGGCCTTGGAACAGTTATGGAATTTCTGTGCCTCATTCTTTCTCATCTATCTAATTGACGTATTAACGGTACCTACTCAAATAGCATTATTGAAAGGATTAAATGAGCAAATACATGTAAAATGTTCGGAAAAGTATCTGGTATGCAGTAAGTAGCACATAACTCAGATATTTGGAGACTTTGAGCTTCTCCCTGAGAAATTGGTGGATATGGCGGTGCCACAAACTGAGAAAAGGAATATGGGAGGAAGAACATATTTAAATGGGGGTAGAGATGAGAATGTTTCAGGAGTCAGGTTGTCCAAACTCCACCCTTAGCCACACCATGGTGTAGATAACTCTGTCAGTTATCTAGTCTATGAGGGAAAGCTGATGAGAGAAAGCCAGAGAGAACAAGATAGAATCATCTAGATTCATCCTAGGGTGTGTTAGTAGGGTTAGCTTTTGAATGGGGAAGGATTGCTCCAGTCTCATAGACAATGTGGCTGTAGAGATGTTTCAAGGTCAAGAAGAGGACAGTTGAAGAGATTACTTTGGGTGACTTTAGTAATGAGAAAAGTTTAGGTCCTTTAGAAGCACAAAAGATCAGGAGCCGTGGTTGGCAACCTGAAGAGAGTGAGAAAATTTAGAAATAGTAGCTGAAGGGGTTGAAATAGTTACCTAGTGATGAATAAAAGTGTAAAGTCACCTGCCTATGGAATCTTTCAGCAAAATGTCTTCTTAGATTTCATTTTCCACATGGGTGATAAGTTTTAAAATTTAGATATTTTATGTCAACCATTTTTTCCCAGATGAATGCTAGCAATGCCACTTGGCCAAGTATTAAAAATGATTTTGGGCTTGCTGAAAGGCATGTGATGTGCCTGTGTGGGAGCTGAAAGGTGAAAGGTGTGTGTGTGTGTGTGTGTGTGTGTGTGTTTTGTTGTGTTGGGGATAATGGTGTGATGGTATAAAATAACACCATTCTCAGTGTTTAATTAACTTTGAGTTATGTTGAGTTTCCCTAAGTAACATCTACAAGTTTCTTAAAGATTATGTTATATAAATGATCAAACGAGTTACACATTAATTGACTTTTACAATAATGTATTGAGAAACCTGGTCTCACAAATTTTATCCTTCTGAACTATCCTTTCCTTATAATGTAGGAAACAGAACAGGGAAGAGTGAAACATCCTGGCTTTCTCTATGTATACTGACTAAGGCCCAAAACAGAAATCAGGGATCAACTCCATGTCACTATGGTTATTAGCACATGGAGTAACTGTTTGGATTTTAGCCTGATTCATATTCTAGGATGGCTTTCAGTATCCTGCAGAGTCAGCACTGTTCATTTTGAGGTGTTTTCCATCTACTTTACATGCATAATTGCTCAGCAACTGGTAGATTTGTTGAGTTCAATATAAGCAGTCTTAAGGCAAAGAGGCATCCCATGGGCACAAGATGATTTTCTTCAATTTCAGCCTGTGGTGTCTGGACCAGTTCTGGACTTCTGACTCGCACTGTGCTCAAAAACCTGCTAGATCTACATTTTCCCTTGGTGGGTTTTGAATGGTTCATTTTAGGGAGTTGATACTGTCCTGTGGGAAGATGGAGTGCCAGCCGGTTTTAAAAATGCCCCTGAACTTTCTGTGGTATCTTCGACAACCCATCCTAAGCAAAGTTTATTAGAGGGAACTTGGGGTCTTTTAAAATCCTGTAATATAATCCCTCTATTTAGCAATAAACATTGGTATACCACTTGGATACCACTGGTTAGATGTATGTGAACTCAGTGGGGTAATAGCAATGACCCCCTGGTATAGTAATAGTAATTATTTGAGTGCTCCCTATGTGCCAGAGAAGCTTCTAACCCTCACAAGCATCCTTCATGTTAGGTACAATTAGTCCCATTTTACAGTTGATAAAACGGGGTCTCTGAAAGATAAATCCCAGTAATCACACATCTAGTAAGTGATAAACTCTCTGTCTCATTTTAATAGATTAGTTAGCCTCTCAATAGGAAATAATGGAAAAAAGATTATGTGGCTCTAGTTTTGCAGGCTAGAGCCCATTTTAATTTACAGAAGATCGTGTCTCCCTCTCCATAATGCTCAAATGAGTACAATACCCCTTGTGAGGATACCTGAAAGTATTAGAGCTACAATAACATCATGTACAAAAGCTTAACCCTCAGTAGATTTCCTTCTGACCATATCATTGTGTGAGTCCTCAGAAATTAGAAGCACAAGCTATTTCATTTAAAAGGAGCTGTTATAATTTTAGACTAGGGTAAGATATTTTTAAACATTTTATCTACCCAGTTGCCTTTACTTAAATTCAGGAGTCATGTTTTCTGCTGTTATTGAACTCACCATCACGTCTAGCAAGTGAGAGGGTTCCAGGTAAGTTTTAAGTATACCCTACTCCCCTTTTCTCCAATATGCACACTTGTAGGCCACTTGCTATGGATTTACACCTGTCCCAGCTGTGGATCAAACTAATTCCTTGCCAAATAGAATTTGCATGGTTAGATGAATAATCTGATGTTTCAATAGCCATTCAAACCTTTTCTACCTGGTATCTTGGTATGACTGTGTACTTGGTTCTAGAAATTGGACTATTGCTTTGTTGATTGCATACATATCCCTTTCTTGTTGACCTCAGCCTCACTGCCTAGTTGGTTTCTCTCTGACCAGCTCGCTTCTGCTAGTCGTCCAGGTTCAAGCCTCATAATTGGTTCTCAGATATCTGTGGCAGATCTCTGACATGCTAATATCCTGCCTTACCTAGACCTACTTCACATTTTCCTGATTACAAGCCCTGTCTAAAGACTTACTATTGGCTCTGCCCCAGAGGGCACGTCCTATTCTGGTGAATTCCTCTTCATCTCTGAGTCTTGATTTGAAATAGACGATCTGATCTGAGTTGTAATTTTGACATGAATTGAAAGATAGACTCCCATTTTAGAAGTTTGTTCATTAGGATATTGAATTATGTTTTTCTTTGGAAAAGTCAAAGGCAGCTAACTGCCCTTCTCTTCTCAACAACCATGTGGTAGGGAAAGATGTGGCTACTCTTTCCCCTCAAAAAGAGGAAACTAAGGAAAAGATAGCTATGGCTATTTCAGATCTCTTACGCATGTAGATACACAATGAACATGGTCAACATGAGTCTCCATTAATAGAGTACCTCTCTATGCTTACCACAGGCTAGCCCCATGAGACCATCGAAATTATGCAAATTGAGGATAGAAGGAAATCCCTCCATAACTGATCTAAAAATCCATGAAGAAGCCCTACAACATCCAAACACAAATATTTCTTGAGCATTTTCAGCCAGACACTGTACTATGTGTGGGGCATATAAACCTGTTCTTTGCTGTGAAGAGATTGACCAACTTAAAGATTTGATAGTTCGTGGACCACCCGTGACATTCTACCCTGTAGTGCCATGTCATAAGGCAGAATGAGGAGGACGGCAAGGGATTATTCCCTTTGAAAACAGGCCATAAAAGTGTCTCTTTTATTGTCACACGTAGACTTTATGCCTGACATCTAGTGGCCACTCCAGGAATTACAGCACAGGATACCAGGCAATGAGTGTTGGTAAAGGAGGCACTAAAGATTTGAGGTAGCCGAAATGAAATTGCCTTCCCACGAGCTTCCTCTCACAGCTGGGGACGTACCACATATATTCTTCTTTACACCTCACTTCCCAAATACAATCCTAAATAATTATTTAATTTTGGAGCTAGAGGGCTCTCACCCAACTTTCATTTAATTATATTCTAACCATTGTATGAGGATATGAAGAAAAGCAAAACTTTACAATTTCTGACTTTAATGAACGTGTTAAGATCAACCTATTGGAAAGATGAATCCCTACCTGTTTACTTTGACTATGGTGTATCATTTTTACTTCTTGAAAAAAAAAATAGATATTCATTTACTAACCTACTTCATGGGGGATACCTTTACCGGTAAAATGGTGAAAATAATTACATTATAACTCATAAGCTTGCTTTGAAGATTTAAGGACTTAAGTCATGTAAATAATTTTTACAGTGCCTGAAACATAATAAGTACTCAAATGGCATTTGATAGTATTATTTAGGGGGGATTCATGATAATAAGCATTTTAAATACATGCACATTAGTGGCCTTATTACTTGTGAAGAGTATTATTCCCCTCCAATATTAAGGTCTACTTATTTAGAGAACTCAAATGTTATATGTGATATTCAGTGATCATAGAGATTCAAAGTTGAAGAGACATTCCCAATCTCTACTCCAGCCCTCTCATTTACACATAAGGACACATTGTGTGAAGTGTGCAAGTTAGCAAGGTTATGCAGATAGTTAAGGATGAGACTAGAATCTGGGTTTTCCCATGAAGTTCCATGTATTTACCAGTACCGCAAGTGGCTTATTTATATCTTCAAACCAATACTGACAAATGAATTTTCTCTCACAAGTGAAATGTGAGATGCTGGCTATGGGTTTGTATTATACAGGTATAGTAAAAAAAGTTTGGCACATTTTTACACATTAAAAAAATAATTTTGATAATATTACAAAAACAATTCTTACTCACTGTAGGAAAATTAGCAATATAGGCAAACAAAAGGTGGGACTAAAAAACCAACCGTGATCCATTTCTCAGACATATGTATATACATATATATATTTGTTATGTTCATTTATGTCCTTTTATGCTGTTCTATAAACAGGTGTACATATACTTCAACTAAAAGGTAAGTTTAAATTGTGCATACTGTTTTCTAATTTGCGTTGATATTCATCTATGGCATCATTTTTCTTGGTTGCCTTCTGTCTATTATATGCTATTATATGCTAATACCAAAATTATTTTAATTAATTCCTCTTTGAAATCAAATTAATGATCAACAAGGAAAATTAGGCTGTTGGAAAGCAGGAGGCCAAAGAGAGTGAGAGAAAAATTAGTGATGCTATTGAAAACCCTGTTTCTTCTCTCATTCTTTAGAGTTAGGCCTTTATGTGCCCACAAATGGTATCAGACAATTGAAGGAAGGCATGCCTTGATGCGGTATGGGTCCTGCTGGGAGAGAAAGTGGAGTGTTTGGTTGAGGGAATATTAAGTAATAAACTTGGAAATACGGGTTCTGTAAATGGCAACAAATGGAGTGTATTACAGAGTCCAAAGATGGAGGGTAAAATACCAAAGAGTAAGACGCCATATCTCCCCCTTGACGTGGGGCAAGCCCATATATCACTGAGTTTGAGCGTGGCTCTCAGTTCATATATGCCTGTGTAAATTTAATATTGGATTATAAATGTACACACTTTAAATATGCAGGCACGTCCCTTTCCGTAATTGTTTCTGAGAACCCAGCAGAGGGCTGACTGGCAGAGGCTTGGAGTCACAGATGTGGAGGCAGGGGCAATGCTGACTGAACTCTAAGACAGTGACTGCTCCAGGGTCTCATGACAGAAAAATTCTACACAAAGACTGTATAATAGAACACTGTATGTTAACTAACTAGAATTAAAATAAAAACATAAAGTAAAAAAAATTCTACATAAAGTCGGAACTCTAATTCTAAAGAGTCCATCACATTTCCACATTGTAAGAGAAAAACAAATAATAATGCAAAATTACATGAGACCGTGACAGGAGTCAGGGTAGAACTACCTCATTTCTTGTCTTTCTCTGAACCTAATTTTTTCATTTTCCATCCATCACATTTTCACAGTTGAGCAAAACTCTCTGTATGAAGGGATCTGAAAGTTTCCCAGCTCGCACTGTTGCTTTCTTTCTAGCATGCTCTTCTGCAGTTCTTTGCGACCCTTTTGAATCCAACATCCAAAATATATATTGTGTATATTTTCCTTATGAAGACATGTTTTTATCACTCAATAGTGCACTCCTCACTTTTTCTGCAATACTAATAGCAAATTATTGAGAACACTAGTAATGCTCTTCGGATCCTGCTGGGTGTATCCACAGGCGCTGCCTTTGATCCACATATCTGTCTTGTGTGCAGCCTGTCACAGTGCAAGTGAACAGGGGAAGCTGAGTGCCAAAGGCCCTGTTTGGGGACAGGCGCTCTGTGAATGTCCTGCCAGCCATGCCGGCCTTGCGGAATTACAGCATGGGTGGACTGTCAGGTCTGCACCTAGCACGCTGACAGGTGGAAAACACTGGAGAAAAATTAGCAGTTTGTGTCTTCCAGGAGGCAAAGGCATGAAACGCCTTGTTCTCTCCCTTTGGAGGAGCACTTCCTATTTCGGAAAGACAAAGGTCCAAATATTAATAGTCACAAAAAGAACACTATAGTTTACCCACCTCTGACATTTTTCTTAGTGCTCCAAGTTCAAATGTTTCTTCAATCTAAAAATAAAATTTTCTGGCCATTTTATAGAAAAAGTACAATACAATCACAGGTAAGGATTAGCTATACTGGCTAATAAAGAGTGTTTACTTAAAAACAACAACAACTCACTTATGCTCCATTGCTTCCTATAGTAGAAAGAGGCAGACAGCCCTGCTAGGGCAGCGTTTTAGAAATAGTGTTCACACCCATTCCAGTAGGCATTTCACACACTTTAATTCCTGTTAAAAACTTAATTAAATTGTATGACTTACTAGCTTGTGTTAAACGTTGGGAAAAGCATTCTGGAAAACCTACGCATTCTGTGTAAGACCCAGCCAGCTGTCTCAGAGGAAAGACTTTTGGTCTTGTGTGAATTTTGCAAACTACTGAATCGTTAACAGGCTCTTTGTTGGATGTTCTTATACTCTTAATAGACTCCACATCGCTTGAAAAAAAAAAAAAGTGGTGTTCTAAAGAAAGAAAAGGCAGCATGTATTTTGTTAAACAAATCAGCATAGTCAATAATGATATTCTTCTTTGATGTCTAACAGATTCTGCTACATCTCTGTAACTATTAGCCTATAAAGATATATTGTAACATAGTCCGCCTCTAATTTTACTTTCTCTGAAACCAACTGTCAACTGTATTTATCTCCATGCTTTCAAACCTTCTAGAAATGCACATCTTTCTGTGATTGCTTTTAAGAGCACAACCTTAATTCAGGCTTCCTACACTCCTCCGGTTTATGGTGATATTAAACTCAAGCAAATTCACTCATTGAAATCAATCTGGGGGAAAAAACCCACTGGTCTATAATTTAAGATTATTTGACTGTTCACTGGCAAACGATTAGATAGCATAATCATTTACTGGGCCTCAATCTGCATTTTCTAAAATACTCGTACCTACTACATGAGAGATGAGAATGGAGAAAGGAGAGAAAAATAGCAGCAAGACCAGACAGCCGAGCTGTTCTGCAGCTCTGTAGTTGCAAGTCTAATTTAAAATGCCTTCGGAGCGGCACCTGGGTGGCACAGTTAGCTGAGCGTTCAACTCTTGGTTTTGGCTCAGATCATGATCTCAGGGTTGTGGTATCGAGCCCCAGCGTCAGGCTTCACGGTCAGCAGGGAGTCTGCTTGAAGATTCTCTGTCCCTCTGCACCTCACATGCCCTCCCCCTCCCCCCCCCCACCCTAGGGCACGTGCTCTCTCTCTCTCAAATAAATAAATAAAATCCTAAAAAAAAAATAAGAAAATAAAATAAAATAATAAAATAAAATAAAATAAAATAAATGCCTTCGGAAAGACTGAAGAAGCCTGACTAACACAGTCATCTAAGGTATTTCGTATCTGTGCACAGTCACCCACAGTCACAGGTGTGGGTGCATGCACACTCGCACACACATACATACACACATACACTCCTTGCTACGAACTCATCAGGGAGCTCCTCCTTAATTTAGGCCCTAGCTTGCAAAGAAGTCAGTTGTTATTTCTCTTTCCTGACACTATTACATCAAAACAGTATCCAGGCATTAGACAGTATTTATTAGCTCGTAAGGCCAGAGATAATGATCCCATTCAATCAGAATGTATGAATAATTCAAGAGTCCCAACTTCACATAATTTCTGGCTCTACTTTTAAAACCAGTAAAAGAACTATTTGTATCATTTATTTATTTTTGGTGACAATGGGTAAAAGACAAAAGATGTTTTGTTGTGTGTATGTGTGTGTGTGTGTGTGTGTATGTGTTTCCTGGAAAGAGAGCCTCTTGGCTCTTTCATTTCAAACTGATCAAAGACAGTGTCAAAAAAAAAATGTATACATTTGTAAATATGTAAAAGCATGATACAAGGGGGATATACAGTTATTATTTCTATATATTCTTTTTTTTTCTAAGCTTTTATTTATTTGAGAACGAGAGAGAGAGAGGGCATGAGCAGGGGAGGGGCAGAAGGAATGGGAGAGGGACAAGCAGACACCCCGCTGAGCAGGGAGCCCAATGCAGGGCTTGATCCCAGGACCCCAAGATCATGACCTGAACCGAAGTCAGACATTTAACTGACTGAGCTAGGGGTTATTTCTATATAAATTTGTTGAGGATGTTTTAATCACTGTGAATAGTCACATATTATTTTACACAGGAAACAATTATAATTTCTATAAGACCATTGAAGCTATCATTTCAGGGGTCATTTCTGCAGTGTGCAATCTGAAAAGTACATTTGAAAGAGATGGACTCTAACCAGCAAAGAGAAGTTGAAGTAATTTAATCTTAGATGGACAATGTTGCTACTTCTTATTTTCTAACATAAACAGAAACAGGCAATGGAAGAGGGCACCATTTCCCCTCTACAGTAGCTCTGTCCTATAGCACTTTCTGTGATGAAGGTATGTTCGATATTTACAATGCCCAATGTGAAAGCCATTAGCCACGTGTGGCTACTGAGCACTTGAAATGTGACTAGTGCAGCCAAGGAACTGTATTTTTTTTAAGGTTTATTTATTTGAAAGAGAGAGAAAGACAGGGAGAGAGAGCGAGCAAGTGCACAAGCAGAAGGGGCAGAGGGAGAGGGAGAGAAAATCTCAAACAGACTCCACGCTGAGCAAGGAGCTCAATCCCAGGACCCTGAGATCAAAGCCTGAATCAAAACCAAGAGTCACATGTTCAACCGACTGCTCCACTCAAGTGCCCCCAAGGAACTGTATTTTAAATATTATTACTTTTATTTAATTTAAATATAAATAGCCACATGTGGCTAGTGACTCCCTGTTGGACATCATGGCCCTTAAGTCCTCAAGGAGAATGGCTATTGGATTATAAATATCAATAGATAGACATTATTATTAAGGTGTTTTTATCCTTCTTTTAAATTTACCATTTCTATTGAAACATTCACATTCTTATTACAGATTATCTAGGTTTTTGTGATTAATCCATCGTTCTTTTACCAAATCATTTGGCAAAATTGGAGTGAAACAGTGTTCCAACTGGTGCTTTTGGTAGGATGTACTCTAATGAATGGAATATGATACAACCACTGGAATGAATCCAGAAGAAGCAATAGACAAGTTAGAAAAGAGAAAGCTTTTATTTGTCCCTCAATGACTTAACAATAGGCAAAAAATGTATTATCGATTTAAAAGACCTTGGGAAGAAACTTTATTTGGGAAACATTCCCTATGAAAATACCTGGTCTTCAATAGGCTAATTAGCTTCTCTAAAAATATAAAATGACTATACTTTAGGAATTGATGTGGTGTTGATTGATACTTTTGTCTTTATTATACTCTTATAGTGGGTTTTTTCTCACCCCCACACAGAATATTCCGAAGAAGAGGAATCAGTAAAATAAAAATGAAAGGATAGGAGTCAGTGAGATCAATCAATATACCTACAAGGTTTTTTCGAAGTTTATATAAACAGCTACCAAATGCATTGTCTCAATCAGCTGTCCACAGAAGGAAGGTCATGATCAAATCCCAAGATACAGATGCATTTGTTAACTTCCAGATACAGTCCAAGTGTGTGCTTGTGCATTCATATTAGCCATTAATTAGGGCCGCTTGGGGGGACTTTAAGCTCTTAAACTGGATTAGTGAAAGTGATCAAAAGGACCAATTGAATTTTGTAAATTGGGTTTTACAAGATAGGGAGTAGACTTTGGAAAGGACTTCCTAAATCAGACATCACTGATTTCTTCATCACAGCCTTAAAATGAGGGCTATCATTAAGAGGATTTTGAGCAAAATCATCAACTTAATGTTGACACTATCTCCACAGTAGCTGAAATGTGATGTGTTGTACCAACAATTAGTATCAAAATTCTGGAAACAAAATCCAATGGCATTTATGATTTAGAAGATAAGTTTGAGACAGAAGTTTCTTTTCTCTATAATAGTGGCTGATTTAGAAAGAATCTCATTGTTATTCTTTTTTTTTTTTTGAGAATTTTATTATGTTAATCACCATACATGACATCATTAGTTTTTGATGTAGTGTTCCGTGATTCATTGTTTGCGTATAACACCCAGTGCTCCATGCAGAACATGCCCTCTTTAATACCCATCACCAGGCTAACCCATCCTCCCACCCCCACCCCCAGAACCCTCAGTTTGTTTTTCAGAGTCCATCGTCTCTCATGGTTCGTCTCCCCCTCCAATTCCCCCCCTTCATTCTTCCCCTCCTGCTATCTTCTTCTTTTTTTTTTTCTTAACATATATTGCATTATTTGTTTCAGAGGTACAGATCTGTGATTCAACAGTCTTACACAATTCACAGCGCTCACCATAGCACATACCCTCTCTGATGTCTATCACGCAGCCACCCTATCCCTCCCACCCCCCCCCCCCACTCCAGCAACCCTGTTTGTTGCCTGAGATTAAGAATTCCTCATATCAGTCAGGTCATATGATACATGTCTTTCTCTGATTGACTTATTTCGCTCAGCAAAACAACCTCCAGTTCCACCTACATCATTGCAAATGGCAAGATCTCATTCCTTTTGCTGGCTGCATAATATTCTATTGTATATTTATACACCACATCTTCTTTATCCATTCATCTGTCAATGGACATCTTGGCTCTTTCCACAGTTTGGCTATTGTGGACATTGCTGCTATAAACATCGGGGTGCAATTGCTGGGTTGTATGGTAGCTCTATTTTCGACTTTTTGAGGAACCTCCATACTGTTTTCCAGAGTGGCTGCACCAGCTTGCATTCCCACCAACAGTGTAGGAGGGTTCCCCTTTCTCTGCATCCCCGCCAACATCTGTCATTTCCTGACTTGTTAATTTTAGCCATTCTGACTGGTGTGAGGTGGTATCTCATTGAGGTTTTGATGTGGATTTCCCTGATGCCGAGCGATGTTGAACACTTTTTCATGTGTCTGTTGGCCATTTGGATGTCTTCTTTGGAAAAATGTCTGTTCATGTCTTCTGCCCATTTCTTGATTGGATTCTTTGTTCTTTGGGTGTTGAGTTTGATAAGTTCTTTATAGATTTTGGATACTAGCCCTTTATCTGATATGTCATTTGCAAATATCTTCTCCCATTCTGTTGGTTGTCTTTTGGTTTTGTTGACTGTTTCTTTTGCTGTGCAAAAGCTTTTTATCTTGATGAAGTCCCAATAGTTCATTTTTGCCCTTGCTTCCCTTGCCTTTGGCGATGTTTCTAGGAAGAAGTTGCTGCGGCTGAGGTCGAAGAGGTTGATGCTTCTGTTCTTCTCTAGGATTTTGATGGACTCCTGTCTCACATTTAGGTCTTTCAACCATTTGGAGTCTATTTTTGTGTGTGGTGTAAGGAAATGGTCCAGTTTCATTCTTCTGCATGTGGCTGTCCAATTTTCCCAACACCATTTGTTGAAGAGACTGTCTTTTTTCCATTGGACATTCTTTCCTGCTTTGTCGAAGATTAGTTGACCAGAGAGTTGAGAGTCCATTTCTGGGCTCTCTATTCTGTTCCATTGATCTATGTGTCTGTTTTTGTGCCAGTACCATACTGTCTTGATGATGACAGCTTTGTAATAGAGCTGGAAGTCTGGAATTGTGATGCCGCCAGCTTTGCTTTTCTTTTTCAACATTCCTGTGGCTATTCGGGGTCTTTTCTGGTTCCATACAAATTTTAGGATTATTTGTTACATTTCTTTGAAAAAAGTAGATGGTATTTTGATGGGGATTGCACTGAATCTGTAGACTGCTCTAGGTAGCATTGACATCTTCACAATATTTGTTCTTCCAATCCATGAGCATGGAACATTTTTCCATTTCTTTGTGTCTTCCTCAATTTCTTTCATGAGTATTTTATGGTTTTCTGAGTACAGATCCTTTGTCTCTTTAGTTAGATTTATTCCTAGGTATCTTATGGTTTTGTGTGCAATTGTAAATGGGATTGACTCCTTAATTTCTTGTTTTTCTGTCTTGTTGTTGATGTATAGGAATGCCACTGATTTCTGTGCATTGATTTTATATCCTGCCACTTTACTGAATTCCTGTATGAGTTCTGGCAGTTTTGGGGTGGAGTCTTTGGGGTTTTCCACATAAAGTATCATATCATCTGCAAACAGTGAGAGTTTGACTTTGTGTTTGCCAATTTGGATGCCTTTTATTTCTTTTTGTTGTCTGATTGCTGTGGCTAGGACTTCTAATACTATGTTGAGTAGCAGTGGTAAGAGTGGACATCCCTGCCTTGTTCCTGACCTTAGGGGGAAAGCTCTCAGTTTTTCCCCATTGCGAATGATATTTGCTGTAGGTTTTTCATAGATGGCTTTTATGATCTTGAGGTATGTACCCTCTATGCCTATACTCTGAAGAGTTTTGATCAAGAAAGGATGCTGTACTTTGTCAAATGCTTTTTCTGCATCTATTGAGAGGATCATATGTTTCTTGTTCTTTCTTTTGTTAATGTATTGTATCACGTTGATTGATTTGCAGATGTTGAACCAACCTTGCAGCCCAGGGATAAATCCCACTTGGTCGTGGTAAATAATCCTTTTAATGTACTGTTGGATCCTATTGGCTAGTATTTTGGTGAGAATTTTTGCATCCATGTTCATCAAGGGTATTGGTCTGTAATTCTCCTTTTTGATGGGGTCTTTGTCTGGTTTTGGGATCAAGGTAATAGTGGCCTCATAAAACGAGTTTGCAAGTTCTCCTTCCATTTCTATTTTTTGGAACAGTTTCAGAAGAATAGGTATTAATTCTTCTTGAAATGTTTGGTAGAATTCCCCTGGGAAGCCATCTGGCCCTGGGCTTTTGTTTTTTGGGAGATTTTTGATGACTGCTTCAATTTCCTTAGTGGTTATAGGTCTGTTCAGGTTTTCTGTTTCTTCCTGGTTCAGTTTTGGTAGTTGATACATCTCTAGGAATGCCTCCATTTCTTCCAGGTTATCTAATTTGCTGGCATAGAGTTGCTCATAATATGTTCTTATGATTGTTTGTATTTCTTTGGTGTTGATTGTGATCTCTCCTCTTTCATTCATGATTTTGTTGATTTGGGTCATTTCTCTTTTCTTTTTGATAAGTCTGGCCAGGGGTTTATCAATTCTCATTGTTATTCTTAAGAGTCATTAATAAATATTTATGTAAGCCTATGTTATTGGATTTCTGAGTTGGATAATTAGAATGTTGTTAGACACAAGCATAATATTCATGTATATTTTCTACTACTACTGTGCTTGTTTTGTTAAGAAGGGCCATTTTTTGAGTTTCAGTCTTGGATACATTATTTCTAACGCTCACAAAAGCTTGCAGGGTGCATGTTCCTATTTTGAAAATGAGGTGGAGGGGAAGGTTCAAAGAAACTAGTAAAATTTTTTATGGCTATATAGGCAGTAGGTGCTAGAATTAAATCATCCAGAATCATCCAGTCCATGTCTTTGTATGAACTTCTCCTCTATATGACTGTCTTTTCTCCTGTCTTTCAGAAGCACACTGGTCATTGGATTTAGGGCCCCTCCAGGTAACCTAGGATCATCTCATCTCAGACTCTCATTTTATTGCATCTACAAAGACGCTTTATCCAATAAGGTCACAGTCACAGTTTCCTGGGGTTGAGATGTGCACATACTTTTGGAAGGCCACCATTCAACTACACACAGAGAGGCCTATTTTCTTTTTGAACCTCAGAGCCCTGGTCCAGAAAAGGGCTCAAAATACTCCTACTAAGAATGGAATGAACTCATAACATGATAGAAACAAAAAACAGGAAGGCAAACTACAGAACTAAGTAGGAGGCAGTATGTGGAGTGATTAAGGGCACAGACACGAACATTAGGCTGACTGCCTTGCTTGCAATCAATCTCAGTCACATGCTCCTTGAAGATAAGCTGTGAACCTCTGAAATCTTCATTTTTCTCACCTAATAGGATTAGTACCTCCCTCATATGGTTGCTATTGAGGCTAAATTAAAAAACAAAACAAAACAAAACATGTCAAGAGTTTAGCGTAAGCAAACTTATGGAGCAAGTGTTAAGTAATGCTGGCCATCATTGTACATTCCCCTGAAGCATCCTTTTTTGTTTTTTAGGCATTGTTATTTATCTATTTCTATATCTATCTACTTATCTATCCACCCATCTTTCACTTATTTGCTCATCTGCTTGTTTGTGTTACTAAATGTGTAACTAAAAATGATTATAAGTAAGAATGAGTCAAACCCAGAAATAGGAGATTTTCTTTCTTAGAAATCACCCTCATGAGCCATAATAAATAAAATGAACATTCTTTTGCTTATAAAGACCCTAAACATCCATCATCCATTTGCCATTATTAATCACTATTATTTCAGGGTTTGTGATAGAAACAGGAGAGTAAAAGATGATTTAGACAATTCTGCCTATCAAACCATTTACATTCTATTCAAGGTGACAAATGAGTTATACAATAATTGTCCTACAGCATATTTGGTGTTTTAAACATGTATGATCAGGAAACCAGTGGAATCAAAGATAATTTGGGGAGCATGCAATTTAGTAGGGGACAGGAGAGGCAGGTCAGAAGACTCCTTACCCAAAGAGTTATATTATAGTGGGAAAAGCATAGGTTCAGAAGTCTGGGGGGAAATCAGAGGAATAAATCCTATCCTTGTCACTAATCAGATGTTCTTTAAACTCTCAATAATTCTCTTCTATAAAACGAGGCTAATATCTATATTAGATTATTGTGTTAAGAGTTAGTTAAATAGGGGCTCCTGAGTGGCTCAGTCATTAAGCGTCTGCCTTCGGCTCAGGTCATGGTTCCAGGGTCCTGGGATCGAGCCCCGCATTGGGCTCCCTGCTCAGTGGGAGGCCTGCTTCTCCCTCTCCCACTCACCCTGCTTGTGTTCTGTCTCTCTCTGTCAGATAAATAAAATCTTTAAAAAAAAAAAAGAGTTAGTTAAATAATGCATTTAGAATAATACCTGGTACCTAGCAAAGGACATATAAATATTAACCATTTAGTTGTTGTTTTTATAATTACTATTAATTAATTTCTTACTGCATAGAAGCTCAACAAGTCTTGTGTCCTTTCTTCCTCTGAATGGCAATTCCCATCTGAGAACTATCTCATCAAGAAAGCCATTTGTACCTGTATTACCCTTCCCTGCCCTATTTTCTATACTCTTTGATAACAGTCCATGTATGTTGCAGTAATCTTGTTTCTGTGTTTTTCTTCTCCACTACACTGTAATCTCCTTGAAAACTAGAAACATATCTTATTCATACATATTGCCCTAGGCATATAATAAAAGGTTAGTCAGTGACTATTTCTTGGACTATTAAGATTTAAGGTACATACTTTCCTGCTCCCCATCCAAAAAAAAAAAAAAAAAAATCTGATAGGCTATGAAGTTGTGTTAACACCCTCCAAAAGAAATTTCATATAGATAATTTTAGATCAGAACATTAAGATGAGGTCCATTTAGTATAATTATATTAGTTTTCTATTTCAAGCTAACTAATTACCACAAATGTAGTGATTTAAGATAACATGCATTTTTAATTTAACAATTAGGGTTCCTCAGGGATCTGTGAGGTTGGAATTGACGTGTGGGGTGGGGTTGCAGTCTCATCAGAACAAATGGGAAAGGATTTGCTTCTGAGCTCCCTCTGGTTGTTGACAGAATTCATTTCCTTGCAGCTTTAGGATTCATGGACACTTGCTTCTTCAAAACCAGCAAAGAGGACCGTGCCTCTCTACAGCATGGTTGTTAGCAAGGCGGAGTCCTACATAATATAAAGTAATCAGAGGAGTGATATGCCAAACCTTGGCCATGTAACATAACATAATAATGTCAGTGACATCCCATCATCTTTACCATATTCTATTGGTTAGAAGCAATCCCACCCACACTTAAGAGGAAGATACTATACAAAGGGTAAATACAAGAGGTAGGGACCATTGGAGGCACCATAAAGTCTGTCCTCCACAGTAATGGTAGAGGTGCCCAAGAGTTCGGAACTTCAGACTTTTATTGCCTTTACTGAGGACCCTGAACCCAGGACCAGGGTTAGATAAGAAAATAGCATATAACAATTCTATATGCATTAAGAAGAAAAAAGAACAGAATGTGAAAAAGAATACAAAATACTTCTAATATAATTCTCTGTAACAAAAATCATATAATGCTGAGGCATATTACTCTGTGAACTTGGAATTATCTACTAGTTGATATATTTTGGTAGAACCATCATTAGGAAGATAATTCATCACACTAGAAGAGGTGTATTTATAAATCACTATAATAATAAATCACTGAGTATTATAAATCACTGAGTATTATAAATCACTATAATAATACACTGTACCTGATAGTTATTAATTTTAGTGCTGTCTGATTTATCATAGCATTAAACCATTCTGTATTTGAAGAGAGACAAATAGAAGTTTATTTTCTTGGTGTTCTGAGATACAGTGAGCATAAGGTACTTAAGAATAATAATTAGAAATTAAGAGTCACTGTATATTCTAGACCAGTGTCTATGATTACATGGATTTGGTAGTTAGATGTCTTAACTTCATTTGTGTGTGTGTGTATGTGTGTGTGTTTTAAATAGTCACTCTATGTTTTTCCACATGAAGGTGGTTGAGAAACTTACCTGGATTGTGATACCTGCCTAGGATGCTTCATTGACTACCTGAATGATGCAGCCAGTCTGACTGCCTATTCCAGGAGCCTCTTCCCTGTAGGCTCCTGGGGGAAGCCCACCTTCTGAGCTTGAGGAGGACTTTGCTAGGAGTTGTGCTTTCCTTATGGAAGCTCTGAATAAAGGCCCAACTCAAAGGATTTTGAGAGTAAGGGAGCTAGAGTTACAGAGTGAAGACATTGGGATGTCAAGTAATAGTGTCAAGCAAATACCCCATCCTCACAGGACAAATACTAGTCATTCCCAATGGGTTATTTCTACTCAGGAGGCTAGGCTTAATGATATCTAACAAGCCATGAGTTGGGAAGTACCTATAATGTCTGTAGTTTAATTACCCACAAAGAGATTAATTTTGATAAACATTTGAGCTCCGATATTTTCTCATGTATTTTGTGAATAAAATGCTATTCTCCAGAGGTAATAGCAGCCAGATGTTTACTGTCACAGGCTGAGGAATTTGGTGGCCATTTCAGTGCCATGTCTTGGAAGACAATGAACGGCTATGGAAATGTTTCAAGCCAGAGGAGACTAACATGACAACTAAATGCCACAGCTAATTCTAAACTGGAACCTGTATAGGAGGGAAGTAAAGTGCTATAAAGGACATTATTAATTCATCTGACTAAATTTAAATACAAATAGTCAATTGGGTAAAAGCATTGTATCAATATTGAGTTTAGGGCGCCTGGGTGGCTCAGTTGGTTAAGCGACTGCCTTCGGCTCAGGTCATGATCCTGGAGTCCCTGGATCGAGTCCCACATCGAGTCCCGCATCGGGCTCCCTGCTCGGCGGGGGGTCTGCTTCTCCCTCTGCCCTCTTCCCTCTCGTGCTCTCTGTCTCTCATTCTCTCTCTCTCAAATAAATAAATAAAATCTTTAAAAAAAAATACTGAGTTTATTGGAGTTAACTACACTGTTATTATACAAGATAAATTCTCTACTTTCAGGAACTACACAAAAAATATGTAGGGATAAATGTTATAATTTAAGTAACTTACCCTCAAATGGTTTAGAAAAAATGTGTGTGTGTGTGTTGGGGGGCTGTGGGTGTAGGCAAATAATAAGGCAAATGTAGTAAAATGTAAACAATAGATACATGTGTATAAAGAGTGAGTGGGTTTTTTTGTGCTATTTTAAATTTGGCAACTTTTCTGTAAGTTTGAAATTATTTCCAAATTAAAAAAAAGGAAATTTGCAATTGGTCTCATGTGATCAGCTTTGACAACAATAATGACCTCTGCAAGTAGCAAAAGGGACAGTGGTAAGTCCATGGTATGTGACTGCACTAGATAATTTTTAAAAAAGGAAAAATGACAAATTCGGGGTTTTAATTTCTCAGCTCAAGGCATGAATAAGGAGCCAGAAAGTTTCTAAAACTGAATGAAAAATAAAACTTTTTATTTCTTAAATTGCAGGACTGAGGTTTCTGAAACAAAGACTGTCTCTACAGATGGTTGAGTTACAATGCAAATTGAATTCACAGCTTGCAAAGTCTCCTGTGTTCAAGTTAGGATGTTGACAGAAAAAACTGGAACCAGAAAAACTGGAATGAACCTTGGATCTCGCATTATGGAGGTACGTATGTATTCTTTTATTATTTTAATTTTATAAAGCGAGATATACATTCAGTGAAATGCACAGATAAAATATATATGATGAAATGTACAGTTCATTAAATTTTGACAAATGTCTACAATTATGTAATTTACACACCAATCAAAATATAGAACACAAGTATGTTTTAAAAAAAGTTTTTTGAAGATTTTTATTTATTTGAGAGACAGAGAGACAAGGAGTGGTGAAGAAGAGCAGGAGCAGAGGGAGAGGGAGAAGCAGACTCTCCGCTGAGTGGGTTGCCTGACGCGGGGCTTGATCCCAGGACTCTGGGATCATGACCTGAGCCAAAGGCAGATGTTTAACCAACTGAGCCACCCAGGCACCTGAACATAAGTATGTTTATTTATCAACCTAAAAAAGTACCACGTTCCCCTTTCTAGTTAATCCCTGCCCACCCCCAGGAGTAATCACTGCTCTGATTCATATTATCATGGAGGAGTTTTCTTCTTTAACTTTTTGTGTCAGATAGAGTAATTGACACCCCCCCCCCATGGATGCCCACATCCTAGTCCCTACAATCTATAATTATGTTGGGTCACATGCAAAGGGGAATTAAGGTTGCTGATCAGCTCGATAGATTGTCTGGGATTATCTGAGTATAACCTGTGTCCTTAAAAATGGAAGAAGAAGGCAGAAGAGAGCATCAGAGGGAGATATGACAATAGAAGTATGGCCAGAGAGATGGATATTTCCGGCTTTGAAGATGGAGGATGTCAGCCATGAGCCAAGGAATGTGGGTGAACTCTAGAAGCTGGAAATGTAAAGAAACAGATTCTTCCCTAAAACCTCCAGAATGGAACAGAATTCTGTCGATATCTTGATTTTAGCCTAGTGAGACCCACGTTAGACTTCTAACCCATGTACCTCGAAGAGAATATTTGCATTGTTTTAAGCCACTAAGTGTGTGGCAGTTGTTACATCAGCGATAAAATAATACACCTAATATATGCAGAATAATACCACATGTATTTTTTTTGGTGTGACTTCCCTTGCTCAGCCAAATATTTCTGAGATTCACGAATGCTGTTGCATATATAAGCAGAAATAGTGATTTCATTTATGAACATACTACAGTTTCTCCTGCAGGTGGACATGTGAGCTATTTTTAGGTATTATCAATAAGCCGTGTGTTCTTAAGTTCATTTTGTGTGTATTTTTGATATCTGGGGCTCCCAAACATGAGGCTGGAGCTCTTCCTAACAATTCCTCCCATCAAGTGCCTCCACCTCAAAAGACTTTCTTTACATTGTGATACTGAGTTCAATGTTTTCCTTAATAAAGCAACTTAGAACACTAGTATTATGACTATTTCTATGAATAACAGCATTAAACCACCTTTAAAAAGTTACACATAGTATCTTTTGGTTCTTACAAAAATAATCTGAAGGAGTCCAGGGATGTGAAACACTTTTCTTAAGTTACTGTGGCAAGTAGAGCTAGAACCAGAATCCAGGCAAGACTTTTGACTCAAATTCTTACATCCTTTCCATTGCATTTCATTGCCTCATATATTCATTCATTAAATAAATCATTTATTCAGTTATTCATCAAATGGTTATGTAATGCTTCTACTATGCTAAGCACTGTGCTATCACTGCCCATTATATATATTTATTTTAAGGTATAATAAAGGTGATAAGCTATTGTATATTTATTTTAAGGTATAATATAGGTGATAAGCTATTAATACATAGCAACAGAAATGTCATATGGCATAGTTTATTTTCCTATTTGCTCATTATAATAGGGAAAGGCCAGCATTTTGTGAGTTTCCAAATGTAACTCTATTTTCAGAAGTGTGACATTTTAAACATTAAAAAAAGAGGAGAAGCTCTTCATATACTTGCCTATGTATACAAAGTTAATTAGCTTTTTCACTTTTATCACATGACTTAAGTGTTGCTTCACTTGGAAGAAAAAAAGAGATGTATGGTCTCACTTCTAATAAAAACAGCAATATTCGATTAGCTTATTTTTTGATACAGTGTAAATGATCCGGCAGGCTCCTGATTCCCATTCTAAGACACTGTATCTACCTACCAGCCAATTATTCTCATTCAAATTATTCAAAACAGCATCTCATCAACTTACTTGACCATAAAACTTTTAAAAAGTTATCATGTATTTTCCAAACACCAAGGACTTGTGAATGCTAATGCGTACTTGCCTAAAGGAGCAAGCAAAAAATTGCCTCACAGAAAAACTAATAGCTTTATTGGGCTGACACTAGATTTAATTTATATGTTTAATATATAATAAACACTGAATATATCATAAATGCACAATTGGGATCAGCAGTCACTTACAAAATAACATACAATGAGATGGTTATTGGGAGGGTTTGCCTGTGTGTAGTTGGGCAGTTTCAATGCGGTGCCTTCATTCATTTCTCAGCAATTGTCTAGCCTTCTCTGAAGTGGCACACCTTTAGGCAATTTTTGCATAAAAATAACTATTTTAAGACTATGTAATTTTTAGACCCACTTACAAAATATTTTTTAGCAAAACATCAGGTTCCCTTGAAGTTCTGCTTGTTTGTTTTTCCAGAACACATATTAATACCACACAAAGCATGGGAAAACCTGGTCTCCTTTCTCTTGCCCTGCTGCTTCTAGGCATGACTCTGAGACAGGGGTTTTAGAAATGTAGAGTTTGTATATGGCTGTATTTATCTCTGGCTGCACTCCAAAATGAAACATAAATTATGCCTGCATAATCATTTCCTTTGTTCCTTTCCACTGGCTTATATCATCAATGGTGTTCGTGGATGGAGTTACAAATGGCAGAATGATAATATCATGCCAACTTTTAGGCACTTATACACTAAATTTCTTTTTAAAAATGTGTCAGAGTTGGGCACATAAATACAAAACCTGGATTCCTACATGCAAAATGAATAAAAAGCAATTTCTTGGTAATGCAGAGCCCCTAAACAGAAAAGGAGAAAATTTAGATTTGGATAATTGAGCTCATCTTTATCAATGAAATGTGCTTTAACACTCTCATCTTCCTTTCTACCTGCCTGACACCTGCTTACTTTCTTCTTTTATTAGATTTCCTCTCTTGATGCCCAAGATCAGATTAGCTATGTCTTTACTGTGCTCCCTAACACATTCCAATTACAACACTCTCTCCCACTGTAATGTGATTTCCTCTTTGGTTTTGTTAATTTCCTAGTGGATTTGTAAAATCTCTATGTGTAGAGATTATTTCTCTGGTTCACTATCGTCTTGTTGGTGCCAACATTGTCTCTGGTACATAGTAAGTGCTCTATAAATATTTGTTAAATTAATAACTGTTCTCTCTCCTCTACTTTATAGCTGGATATAGATATAGGTGCCAAAAGGAATACACACCAAGAATTAACAATTTTACGAGCATAATGTCTCATGTTTTCATAATCCTGGTGTTGATAGCATTGAAAAAGACAATGTCAACAATCTTCTGATGCTTTACTATCTACATTGGCTGAAAATTTCAATAGGCAGTTTTCCTAAAATGAGTATTGAATAATGTTGCCTCAATTAGATTTCAGCTATACATGTGCTTTGTTTATGTGTCAATTTTTCCTTCACTCTTTTTTTTCCTTTCTCTCTTCATCTTCTTTGTTGCTGTTGTTGTTGTTGAGTTCTTGCTTAGGAAATGCTTTTGGCTGTCAAACAGTTAAATTGTGGGCAGCACTGCTGAGTTTGGCTTCTATGTGCTTGATGTTCTTATCATTAACTTTAAATAGACATGCTATAGGGCTATTATGACATACAATTTTAATGTTTTCATTTTTTTTCAGGTGCACCTTTGAGTATCTTAGATACTTCTCTTTGAGTAAAATTTATAATCTTACACTTCAAGTGATGGATCTCTGAAGGAGTTAAAAATAGTGCAATCTACAATGGGAAAAGTGGAAGAGACTTGTAAGTCCATACTTTAGCCAGAGTTCTCCAGAGAAACAGAACCAATAGCATGGATGGATGGATGCACGGACACATGGATGGATGGAT